>NC_039368.1:63460485-64087271 GCF_003573695.1 Papaver somniferum | reverse complement strand
TGTTGTGAGTTCGGATGATACTACTAGGTTAGCGAGTGTCCCTTCCTACTCAAACTGTACATGACCCACCTGCTGGTTGAAAACAGGTCAGAAGCATAACAAAAGGTCAGTCTTCACTGAAGCATTCTTCTACTGGTGCACATCAAAGGAATGATTAATTTTCCTGAGGATTATATAAACCAACAGTGATCTTGCTCATGTTTATGTTTGATTCTTTAACCACACTGAGTAATTGACTTTCTTAAAAGAGTGATGATGCCTTAAATCGTCGCTTTCTTTCAAATATGCCAAGAGAAACAAAAGATTCTTCCAGTAAAGGATGAGAGCTTCACAAGAAAGCCTAAGATGGACTTACACTAAAAATTCAACATTAATTGAGTTTCTCTTGTCTCCATTTCTTCATCTCTTACCTGACTAATTTTATTCTCTTTTAATATTTTTAATCTACACCTGTTATCTTAAGCCATAATTTAATCAGGAGAACTGTTCATACAGGAGTTGTTGGCAAGTTATAATCACAAATAAGTTTGAAAAAAAGAAAGATACTTATCTAATTTCTTTGACCTGTTCTTGAGTTTTGTTTAGTTAAACTGGTTGTTTATATCCTTGACCATTTCTCCTTCTCCTTCTGCGGTGCAGACTTTGTTGTTTTTTCATTTTATTTTTCCAGCATAGTCGCTCCATATCTCATGGGTCTTTCTGAATTGTCTGGTTTCTAAGGTGCAGTGTTTCAAACTTGTTTTGTCAGATAACATTTTGTATTGTCTCTTGAACTTTTCTCCCGTTTCTTCTTTTATCGGTTTTGGTATTGTTTACTGTGTTTTATACAACTTTCTTCTTTTCTATTGACCTCATATATCGTCTTATGCAGTAAATTAATCCGTTGGGGGACTTGCAAGGATCCTTCCCTCATTTTATTTTTTTTGGCTTCTTGTTATGGTTTTGTCATCCAAATGGTGCTTTTTAAGACTTGAAGCGATACTAGTTCTGCTCAGTTGCATCTCAACTTACTTGCAAAAAACTTGAGAGTTTTGAAATCGATATCGATATACTAGCTTCCTTCACTCCCTTTATTAGTGTGGTAATTTGAAGGAATTTTAATTGTTGGTGGGAAAAGTTGTACATACTAATGACAGAGAAAGAATCAAGAAAGCTATCAGATGAATATGAAGTTGCTGATGTTCTTGGTAAAGGTGGATTCTCAGTTGTGAGAAGGGGGTTAAGCAAATGCCCATCAGCTGGAGAGAGATCTCATGTAGCCATAAAAACACTACAGAGGTTTGGGTCAACTCCTCCAGGGCTGCCTAGAAATCGAGCTGGTGAGAAGGGTTTAACTTCACTAGGATTTCCAATGTGGAAGCAAGTGTCAATTTCAGATGCGCTGTTAACAAATGAGATTCTTGTCATGAGGAAGATAGTTGAAGATGTTTCTCCTCACCCAAATGTGATTCATCTTCACGATGTTTATGAGGACTCAAATGGTGTTCACCTTGTGTTAGAACTCTGTTCAGGGGGAGAACTTTTTGATAGGATAGTGGCTCAGGATAAGTACAATGAGGTTGATGCTGCAGCTGTGGTTCGCCAAATAGCAGAGGGATTGGCAGCTCTTCATAAGGCTAATATTGTGCACCGCGATTTAAAGCCTGAAAACTGTCTCTTTCAGAGCACAAGTGAGGATTCACCTCTGAAGATCATGGATTTTGGGTTGAGTTCTGTGGAGGAGTTTACTGACCCTATTGTTGGACTGTTTGGTTCAATTGATTATGTGTCGCCAGAGGCTTTATCTCAAGGCAAAATATCAGCAGCAAGTGATATGTGGTCTTTGGGAGTTATCTTATATATCCTTCTCTCAGGGTAATCTCATAGACCGTTCTGTGATTATATCTGAAGTTACAGCTTTTCCGTGGTTCTTTCTTGCTCTTTCACATCGATTCCTGGCTTTATGTAGCTTCTCAAACTTTCCAGGTACCCTCCTTTCCATGCAACTTCGAATAGGCACAAGCAACAAATCATTTTGGCTGTGAGTATATCCAGTCTACATTTTGCTGAAGACATTTTTTTATTTCTCGAATCTCAATCATGAGTTCTATTCAACAAAACCGAAAGGATAAATTTGACCATTTTTTCATAGTTACCAGTCATTTGGTTTGTCAACAGGGTGATTTCAGCTTTGACGATCACAGCTGGAAGACCATTTCTTCGTCAGCAAAGCAACTAATTTCCAGTCTCCTAACTGTCGACCCGCATAGGAGACCTACGGCTCAACAGGTACGAGATTTGCCTGGACGGGTTATGATTACAATTAAGTACTAAAAATCTCACATTCCTTAGTTTTTTTTGGTTCAGATTTCAATTTACTATTAAAGACTGCAACCAGTTGCTGATCTATTGTTGCTTTTTTATGCATGCGAACTGCATACAGATTCTGCAACATCCTTGGGTCACAGGGGATTCAGCAAAACAGGATCTCATGGATGCTGAGGTTGTTTCTCGTCTACACAGTTTTAATGCTCGCCGTAAATTCCGTGCTGCTGCTATAGCTAGTGTCGTGAGTAGCACATTTTTCTTGAGAACAAAGAAGTTAAAGAATCTGTTAGGGTCTCATGACCTTACGCCCGAGGAAATTGGGAAGCTGATGACGCATTTCAAGAAAATGTAAGTTTTTTCTTTCATCAGCTTTTCCTGACATTTAAAGACCGATTTTGGGGATTTATAAGCTCTAATTCGGGATTGAAATCTTACGCAACTACAGATGCGCGAAGGGTGACAATGCAACTACATCCGAGTTCGAGGAAGTTCTGAAAGCAATGGGTATGAGCTCATTGGTCCCTCTTGCTCCTCGCATCTTTGATTTATTCGACCACAACCGGGATGGGACTGTCGATATGCGAGAAATAGTCTGCGGGTTCCAGAGCCTCAGAAGTTCACAAGGAGATGAGGCTCTTCATCTCTGTTTCCAGGTTTCACACTTCTGTCTACTCATACTATCCTAGCCATATTTCTTATCTGATTACCTCAATGTACATCTAAACTGTTAGTGATAATTTGTATCTATTTGTGTCAGATGTACGATACAGACAAGTCGGGATGCATTTCCAAGGAAGAAGTGGCTTCAATGCTTAGGGTCAAAATCTATCTTCTTGATCACTTAAACTTTGTTTTCTACTGATCTGTAACAAAATAATGACTTTCTTTCTGTACAGGCTTTGCCAGAGGACTGTCTACCTTATGACATTACAGAACCTGGAAAGCTTGATGAAATTTTCGAGCGAATGGATGCTAACAGTGACGGAAAGGTAACACTTGATGAGTTCAAAGCCGCCATGCAGAGAGATAGTTCACTACAAGATGTGGTCCTTTCTTCTCTTCGTCCACTCTGATTCTTCCCTAGTCGTATGTTTCTCTGGTCATATTTGAATCTCAGTGTTATCTTGTTACAAGCCATCTATGATTGTCGAATTAGTCCTGGCTGAAATCGTTGGAATTAGTTGTTTCCTCTTTAATTGAATAAGTAGTTCTATCAAACTTGAAATGCTGTTTAACTTTGCATTTACTTGCTTGCTTAATTACTCAAGACCTTATGTTAGAAAACAAGTGGCGAAACTAAGGTGGCAGTTGCACAAAATCTGTATGTATTATAATTTGACACCAGTTCTAAATCAGCCGAAATTTGGTACTCGTACCAGAAGTTAACTTACGGCTTGCAGGGTAATCTGTAGATCATCCAACCTCGACTGGTTATCTATCGTCTTTTGTCTTTCATTCTGATTCACGCATATGTCAGAAACTGAGTCAGGCATATCACATCGTGGCAAATTAGGAAGAAAAGATGTTACTGCTTCCCCTGTAAGAAGATTTGGAATAAAGCTTGGCCCCATGAAAATATTATTTATATGGCAATCTTATTCCGATAAGCTACCAACTCTTGATAATTTGCATAAAAGGAATTGCGCAGTGATCAGGGCCTCTACTTGCTAGTCAAGTGTTTGCCCCTCCTCGGCTCCTCCTAGAGTGGCTTTCCTTATTTGTAGAAATTGACGTTTAGTCCCATTATTGATGGGCTTTGGACGCTCTAGTCCAGCCTCCTCAGGCCTGGTACTCGTTAGTCCAAAAAAGGCGCCGGCTTTACAGTTTGATCCAAATTTTAACGAGTTGGTCCAAACTCGTACTGGTTCAAAAAAAAATCAGTACCAGAATTACCCTCCTATAGAGATTCAGATATACATAGAGTTTCTTTTATTTTAGATCTCAAATTTAGAATTAGGAGAGATTAATGAGAGAGATCTAAAAAGATTTCGTAAATACTCAAAATCTAAGAAGAAATTCAGATCGGAAGAATATTCATGTAATGATTCAGCTAGGAAAGCAAAAATATCGGTGGAAATTCTTGGAGATAATGTATCAGAGATTTCATTTGTTAAATCTTCTTATAAATTGAAAACAAATTAAAATCGCCGGAGTAAAAGAAGATGAAATCAAATCGTCGGAGACGTCAACATTCTCAGAAGTATCGAGATATTATTACAATGTCCAAGTAATATTAAATCTAAGTACTGTTTTGAATTTTATCTGTATAGTGATGAAGAATCAGATTATTTCTCATATTTTCATCAATACACAAAGCATTTCTCCAAATTAAGCTCTATTGTATCTCATTATTAAGTCTCCTCAGAAATCCAATAAGAGGATCCCGATGAATAGACAGTAAGTTTTATTTTCAATTTCTTAATTACTTCATGTAGTTATGTCTGATCTATACCAAATTACACTATTAATCATGCTAACTTCATATATATATATATATCTAATTATCGAGATAAAATTTTCTAGTCTGGATTTGTTTACTGTTGATTTTCGGTTTTTGAAATTCTAAGGTAAAAATCATAAAGATAGTTATAAGGATCTCAGGAGTAGAGAGGGGAATCATGCGATTGATATGATTCAAGAAGAATCTTTCAAGAAGGATTGATATGAATCCCTTCCCATGTTTCAATTTTAAGTATCCATTGGGTATTTTCATTATTTTCATACATTTTGTTTCGGTAGATGATAGTTAGGACATCAGGAATTCGAGTATAACATCAGGGAAAATGTTAGCTTAGTAGCAGTTGTCTTAACTGGGTGATAAAACTAGACAACTGTAGTATTCCATCACATGAGTTTTTTTTACAAAAAAATTACTATTATTTGCTATTATACTTCCATTTAGAACCTTTTTATGTTAAATATTAACTACAAGGACATGCACCACATAAACTCCATCATTTTAGATTTGCTTAGGAGAATGTATCTTGTTGCTTACTTGATATTTGGATAAATGTTTGGCTTTAGTATAGAGAAACAGTTCCAAGGATGCATATATAACTTGTAATGCATTTTTGAATTATCATTTTTGAGAAGAAATTTAAGTAGATTTGTCACTACAACTCTAATAGATGTTGGATTCATAAGATTTTTCAATGGGTAAAGGTACAACCGTTCTGATGGTTTCACTTTTTGTCTGCCTTAGTAAATATATTCTTCCAATATTATCTGGGTTAGTGAGAAATCTTAACAGTGTGTAATGTCTGTCAGCAGCATAAGTTACTTATACATGAGTGGTGCATCAATTTTAGGTGTACATAGTTGTACACATGTTATTCATTTTGAAGTCTAAGAAATTAGGCAAAGCACTAATGTGTACATTATTGTCCACATATTGATTATTTAGGTGTACATGGTTATATACTTGCAGAATTATATTGTATGTATACAAACCAAAAATTAGGGAAAGCACTAATGTGTAAAGGTGTTGGATTTTTTATATGCAAAGTAAGCTTTGAAATTCAATCTCCAAAACTGAAATTTGACTATTGTATTGTTCGTAGGGTTCAAGCAGATTGAAGGTGCTTCCTTTGAGCTGTTCGAGGAAATTCCCAACAGAGTTTTCGGTTTCACAGTACTCGGCTAGTGTTCTTCACCTATATTTCTTATTGGTTTCAATGGTTCAAGTTGTAATATACGGAGATGTGTTCACTTAGTATAGGGATTTCACAGGTAATATATATTAATAAAACATGTGACGTTAGAAGCTGTGTACCTTATAACCTCAAACACCAATGCACTCAATAAAGTATGTTAATTTCTGGCACTAAAATGAAGTGGCAATACAGGTAAGTGAGATGATTACATATACTTTATTGATCACAATACCTTATTAAAATGATGCGGAAACTACATGTGTACATATTTGTACACCTATAATATAAGTGTACATTGTCGTACACATGTGACAGAAATTATATGTGTACATAGTAGCCCATTTTAAGAATCTTAATCAAATTTTAGTGAACAATCATTTTTCGTTTTTTGGATGTCGAATCAGTGATGCTATGATTCACTGAATGTTGGTTATGACAGAAATAACATGTGTACATATTAGTACACCTATAATATAAGTGTATATTATTGTACACATGATTTTGATTTTGCTTTCGGTTACTGACTAACACTTGTAAAATAAATGAATTTTTTGTCTTATATATATGTCACTGATTGTAAATGAGGTTTTATTGAATTACTAATTATCATAATTAAAATTTTCACCTATCACCATGACCATGTACATTAAGTGGTCCATAACTAATTTTTTAAGCGGACATGGGATTTTATAGGGTTCACTGCCCAATATAGAAATAATGCTTAATCCTAAAGTAAGAATTAACCGGTGTATTTTCTTGTCCACCAGTTATATAAGTGCACATAAGAGTGCAGCTTTTTTCATGCTTGCTATATTAGGTGTATATGCTTGTACACCAGTTATATGTTGTGGTCTCCTTACTGAATTTGGTTTACTCCCATCAGTTTCTTGTGTTCGGTTTTGTATACATCTAGTTAAGAGCGTATTAATTTTCCTTTAACGAGCTATACAGGGTATACATTTTGTGTAGAGAAAAGGAAGGGTACTTTTTAGTTTCCCTCGTGCTGCAAGAAGAATGAATACACTAAACGACT
Organism: Papaver somniferum; assembly: GCF_003573695.1. Classification (NCBI taxonomy): domain Eukaryota; kingdom Viridiplantae; phylum Streptophyta; class Magnoliopsida; order Ranunculales; family Papaveraceae; genus Papaver; species Papaver somniferum. The sequence goes on along the minus strand of NC_039368.1, from coordinate 64,080,278 downwards.
TGTTTGCAGCAAGTGATGTTATCTCTTACATTGTGCTTTGACTAATATCTTCCTACATTGTACTTTGACTAATGAAACTTACATGGCCAAAAACTAATTTCACAGATTAGTTTACGGTTGGACTTATTAATTGGAAGATAGACTCAATATTTACTAGCTTAGATAGCTCGGTTCTACCGATTTACTGAAAGAGTCATAATTAAAACGGTGTTCAATTTTCCTTTATACAGTCACTTCTATTTCTGATGCAATGTATCCAATTTTCCAAGGAGGATCAGAGAGTCGTTATTCAGAGTACCGTACTTATTTTCTGGATCTGCATGCTCCGCGCGTATATATCGTGGTAACTATTTAATTCTTGGTGTTACAATAAGGAACTAGAAAAGATGCAAATAAATGGAGATGACTGTTGCTTACCTATTGCTCATCATAAACTAGTACAGAGTGTTGAGCTGGTTAGTGGGATCCCACTACAGTCGGTAGAAAAAGTTCATATTTGTGAAAGATAGGGATGGGGATTCGGTGAATGTAAAACCATAAGCATGTATCTTCAAGGTAGAACCTACTGCATAGGAGTATATCACATTCACATTAGTGTCGGCATTTTATGGCATTTTGTATAGTTTCATGATTTCATGTCTAAACCACAACATTCTTAGTGCAAGAGTTTTCCCCTTTTAACAATATGCAATATAAATTTCTTTTATGGTACAAACTTTCGTCGCTTCATGAGGTTACTTTCATATTCTAATTGCAATTGTGCAGGGTTGGTTCATGGAGATACTGATTTGGCATGATCCTGATGCTTACGATGTTTGTGGACCTACTTTCTACTCCTGGTGTGACTGAAATTTTTAATTCTAGTTGGTTCTTAGATGGATATTCAAGTTGTATGCGGTGTACAAACTGGTGCACCTTGTCCTGTCTTTGGATTTTCTGGATTTTTATAAATGTGTATATGTTGTACACCAATCTAAATTATAAATTTTAGAAAATGAGAATTATATAAATTCATATGGGTACTCTTTTTGTAGCTCTCGGAAAGAGCTTTCCGAATATATAAAGTTTGCGAATTTTGGACAAACGGTTCGAAAGATAAATTCATTTTAGTTTTTTTATACTATTTAAAACCGCTGACATCATCGTGAGTCACTTTGGACTAAATTGTAAACTAGGAAGGTTATTTATGTATTTTTCTTAAAAATTTACTAATTTGTACCTACTTGAATGGGTTAGGACTAACTAATATATTTGGATAGGATTTTGGACTAAACAATATTTTTTACCCATTATTTCTTCTTGGAAATCTAATCATTTTCAAGGGGCTGAAAAGGAGGGCTCTAGTCTCGGCTTTATGAAGGTATTCTCTGGTCCATTTGGTTAGAAAGAAATGGAGAACCTTTTAAATGCTAAGATTAATCTTCCTGACTCAAGCTTCTCTGATGTAATCCTGGATGATGTCATTTTCAATTGGCGGTTGAAAAATTTTGGCCCTCCCTAGTGCTTTTTCTTTGTTGTAGTTTATTTCTGGACTATGCATTTTTGTTGAGTTCCCCTTTAAGATAAATACAATCTTTTGTTCTTACTGAAAATAAAAAAAAGAAGAAAAAAACACGAAAATTTCATTAAATCGGAAGGAACCTTGTTTTGGCATACGGAAATCTTTTGGGGCATATCAAGTAAAGACATAACCGGCTCATTAATAGTAAATCTATAAGTCCCTTTACCATATATTTATGATAATGAAAAAACTACCCTTTTAATACTAATAATTAGTTGTTAATAATCTTAATCAGTGGTTAATGTTAATGATTAGTGATAAAGGATAATTAATTTGTAAAAGTTTGTGCCGATAAATTTGGGAATAGGAGAAGGGGAAGTGAAGAAAAAACTTGTATTTTGATTCAAAGAATGAAAATGGATGAGGAGGGACAATCTTCATCTAGAAAAGCTCAGAAAATACACATCAACAACAAAAATGATCCGAAGATGACCGATTGTTTAGATCATGAGAATGATTTTACCCAAACTCAAACTCATAATGATAGTTTTTATGAGCCAAATCCAGATGATGAATACATCGCGGAGGAACCCAATGATGATAATACACAATTATACTTCTATATTACGTTTAATTTCATTTTTGTAGCTTGTAATCATCACAAAATTGATATTTTTCGCCCAAGTTCGGTGAACAAGAGATAGTTCGGCTTATAATAATCATCGGAACCTAAGTGGTATGCTACATTAGATCAATAGTTCAGCTTACTTTGAGTACAAAAGTTATTGGCCGAACTAATATTTTGTAACTTCCTGCTTACTTACTAGTTAAATGTTCGACTAATAAAAAAAATCATAATAAGCCGAACCTTTTCCTGAGAGTTTTGAGAAAAACTGAAGTTAAAGGTTCGGCTTTTAATCTAGATATTGTATCCGCCGAACCATATATATTTACAAGTTCGGCTCATATGTTAAATATAGTGTCGCTAGAAACTTTATAAATGTGAAGTTCAGATTATTTGATAAATACTGAGCTAGCCGAACCTTATTATCAATTTTCATTTTTAGGCATCTAACCTCATGATATTCTTGTAGATCGTACTTGCTGAACATGTTCCAATGGATGATCAACCTCCTGACGTTGACGTCATTCACGAAGATTCGAAGGATCATTTCCAAAATAACTTGGTATATAAGCATTTGGTGCTTGATTTTATGTTGTCGGAATATTCCAAAGCTTTACTAACTTTGTATTTGATTTTGCATGAACGTAGACAAGGGGAAGTAAATGTGAAGCAAGCGCTTGGATTGACGTACTGAAAATTATTTGTGTACTAGTTTGTGGACAACAAAGTCGATTTGACCGATTTGAAATGGTTTGTAGGAGAAGTGTAACCATCAAGAGAAAGTCTAAAAGGTTTCTTTGTATATTGGTAAGATCGGGAGAAAGAATGAGATGAAGATGGAGAAAAGAAATCCCCATTTCAAGATCATATTCAACCTCAACAAAGATGAAGGTCAAGATCATTGGACTATGAATAAAACTATGGATTTTCACCCACATCCACTTGACTTCACGGACATGCAAAAGTCACAAGGTTCAAACCCAACTAAATGCACGAGATAGATAATATGTCACAAGCACTTGTGCGTCCTTCTAAGATTCTTATTAAGTTGAAGAAGGATAACAAGAATAATAAGTCGACTATGCAAACTATCTACAATGCAAAAAGTGCTTTGAGAACAAATAATTTTCAAGGTAGGATGGTGATGCAACAATTGATGTGGTTAGTGATGAAGAATAACTACGCTTTCCAAAATAAATTGGATGACTTCGTTCAAGTTTCACACCTTTTTGTTTCCCACTCGGAATATGTCCACTTGGATTTATGCTTCCCACAAGTTCTTATATTGGATTGCACGTACAAGACCAATAAATATGAGATGTCGTTGATGAACATAGTTGGGCATACATCGACAAAGGAACCCTTCACCGTGGCTTTTTTTTTTCTTGAAAAACGAGCTCAAGGAAATTCACGTTTGGGGGTTAGAACAATGCAAGTTAATATTCCAAGAGGGTTCTCTTCCTAAAATGTTTGTATCCGATCAAAACCAATCATTGATGTATGCTATTCGTAAGGTATTTATGGATGCGCACAACTTTCTTTGTACGTTTCATATATGGAACAATATGAGGAAAAAATGCCAATTGATAATTCAACCACTTAAATTGAAAAAATTAGAGAAGATTGTTAAACTACCAGAGGAAAAACAAGTAGAGAAAAAGAGGGAATTCATGAAAGAATATGACAAGAATGAGAGGTTGTGGGCTTGTTTCTATGGTGAATGGAAATCTTTGACATGGTCAATCACCGAGGAAGTATACAAAGAAAAGGTTGAAATGCTTATTCAACATTGGGGGACCGACTACCCGGTCGTCATTATCTGTTTGCTCAAGGAATTGTTAGAAACTCACAAAGAAAAATTTGTGTCTTGTTTCACAAATCATCATAAAGACTTTGACAACTAGCTATAATTAATATTGGGTCGGCTTATTATCTATTGAAGAAGAATCTTTTTGGTTGCGTTGACATGTTTGTCACCATATTTGATCCAATGGATGAATATTTCAAAAGTGATACCGTAAAAATTAAAGCAATATTTGAATGTAACCTTATATTCAAACACAAAAATTATGATGATAATAAATGAATACGGGGATTAACTTATAGAGTTTCCCATCTGTCCATTGGTAAAATGACGAAGGAAGTGAAGTTGATGGAAAAATTGTCCGCTAACTTGAAAAAAAAAAAGTGTGTTTGTAAAATGAAGACATATATGGGACTTCCGTGCCGCCACGACATACTTGGGTATATAAATGGTATCATATAATTTGAGGATATTGATCCTTTTTGGAAAAAATTAATCTTTGAGCCTCTCCCTACCGAAGATGATGATCTAGAGATTTCAGACACGGTAAATGGGAAAAAGTTGGCGGAGATGTATATGAGGATGTTCCGAGTTAAAAAACAAATCCTATGGTACTACATGATACCGTTCATGTATCCTTTCACCCAAGAGAATCTTTTGGAACCATATAAGGGGGTTCCAAAACGTAGGAAGAGTCACAAAAAAGAAAAAAACATTTCCAAACTACACAAGCTGCCAAGGAATTTGTGGCTACCCATAGGGATCCATCCTGCATTGAGTACCACGATGCACGGTATGAAAAGGAAAAGAAGGAAATTGAGAAGTTGATGAAGGAGGAAGAAGTGAACGTTTCAAGGAAATGTGGTCATCAGAGTACTCAAAAAATCGAAACAAATAACCAAGAAGAAGTCAAGGAAAATGGTCATATACGTCCGTCACAAGCAAAAGATAGTCAAAAAAGACGTCAAAGGGAAGTATGATGTCTGATAATTATTATCTCTTTGTGTCTATATTTGTACATAGTAAAGCAATAATGTTGTATTTGATTTCATATAACTTCCTTCAATTGATTCGATACTCTCGATATTTACTAACTATATTAAGGTAGCTGGCCATCACAATGCTGGCACTATGGAGTTTATAGTGGATATTGTTAAACTTTATGTTGGTTTAGAAAAAAATCACGATTACCTTAAGTTAATATATGATTAGTTCTAATCTAAGCTGGATTAAGTATATGCCGTACTAAGGAAATATTAGAGTTAAATCAAGGAATTAAGATTGGTTTAAGGACATCTTAGGTGTCATGTTGATTAAGCATGACTCACCTAGTGAGGTGTTATCCAACTACTGATAGACAAGTTGGATGAAACATAGCTACTAAAGTAATGACTAAGTCCTTTTCTATAGCCTCTTTCATATATAACCAAAAATTCTGATTTTCTATTAATCAAGCAAGAGGAAATAGAAGTAGAAGCTAAGTCATTGAACCCTTAATCACTTGATGATTTATTTTTTCTTCTTCTTACACTTGTAGAATTATGTATCATATTTCTATTATGCTCAACTAAGTGTTGAGTGTGTTATTATTAGTGATCATGTTCATCTAATGATATGAAATAATGATTGATTTCATACCTATTTCAGTTGTTGTAGAGCATGTAGATACTAGGGTTAATTCTTGATTTCTATTATTTCAGTATACGAGTTCTATATAATCATGTTTAAGAATAAAATATATTGATTATGAAGCTGAAATTCCAATATTCTACTTCTATTTCCCCTCCTTATTTCATGTTCTTCAACTAAGGTATATATAGAATTCAGTTTTAGTATAGTTACATAAGGAGTTGGCTTATGTGCTGGTTGTTTTGTTGTTCATCATGGTCTTGGTATTCAAGTTTAAGATTGTTGGGTCGATAAATATGTATTCATGGACACAAGAGCAGTTATAGAGAATGCATGTGCAACTTGACTTCAAACCTATTAACTGGATTTGTTGATTGAGAAGCAATAGGTGATGATGGCAAACATACTTCATCCAGTGGCTACTAGTTCTATTTTAAAGCCTATTGGCGCATTAAGGTTTAGTAAGTTAGATCCAAACCTAATGTTCCATTGTCTTATTTGCCTCCCAGTGTTTTCAACTTACTAAAGCTCACAAGGTTGTTAAGAAGTGGACCTCTCAGTCTCTCAATTGGCTGGAGTGAAGTTAAGAGGCCTTATTCTGATTGTTCAAAAGCTAGTGGCATGTCTGATATGGACAACTAAGTGGCTATTTTTGAGCAGGGGATATCCGTAAAAATGGTTGTTTCTAGTGCTAAACATACAGATGTAGTTACAGATAATGGTGAAATGCAAGAGCATCACTTGCTGCAAATGATTTCACAGATTCTGGAACAGGCAGAACCTTCTAATGTTGTAGCATTGCCTATTGAACATGGATACTTTTCATATCAGAATTTTCTCCATATAGGTGATGGAAATGTCAGGTTGTGTTTTGTCAAGAACAATATTTATTGAATCCAAAGGTTTGGAGTTGTTTGGATCAGTAGTTGTTTGGAGTTCTTGAATATTGTCCTTGACTTATGGGTATAGTTTCAGGGTACAACTAATAGTAGACTCTGGAGCTTGTGGTTAGTCCAAACTTTTGGGGACTATTTTGTGTTTTTCTTAGCAAAGTGGGGACTTAAGTGCATCAGTGGCAGTGATACACTGATGTCAAGCTGCACGTGGAATAACATTTAGAGTAATTACTTTTTCTACGGATGTAGACACCATTATACTGAAGTGTTTGTGAGTGATAGCTTTGATGGCTGGTTAGTTCGCAAGTTCAATGAAATTTTACATTTGGAGATGTTATATACATGCTTGGAAATTACCAGCCATTGGATACAAATATACATTACTTCCCTAGCAGTAAAGGAAAGTCACAAAGATGTCGGAGACAGTACTAGTTAGCTCTTTGAGTTGTACTACGTATTATGGGAATCGGCCAATCGTGGCTTGTTGTGTGGCATCTGAGTCTGGTCATTAAAGGTTTTTTCTCCGATGTGACTTCCTCTACTTAGATGTCAGGTATTTCAGTCACACTCACATTCAAGGTATGTTTTCCTTTGTGGTGCAGATTTAGACTTCATAGTATACTAACTATGTCGTTTGATTTTCAGTTTCTGGAAATTGTATGTAATTTGTATTGTTTCATTACTAGGCTAAGCATTGCCAAAGTGATGCTTTAAGAGTGATGAAAGAAGTTTAATGACAATAAGTGATGATTGTAGTAGTCTTGATGTAACTTTTATCGTTTCCATGTGTCTCCAAAGTGATACTTTGGGAGATGATAAAAGCTACATATTTTGCTATGAAAGGACTATGTAAACTTGTGTTTCAGATGTTGTTCATATGACGATACCTAAAGGTTAATCATATTTGTAACGTCTTTGAAGGAGCAAGGTAATTAATTTATACATAGTAAATGATAGGTCTTTTCAACCTAAAGGTTTAAAAGGTCCGTTGAGTACTATGTATAGGCTGATTAGTCTTCTTTTTTGTTTGGATTTTAGTATATCATAATTTCACCTAAAGGTGATTTGTGATGGTACTGGATCTGTTTTAATGTTTATTGTATGGATTTAGACTCCGAAAGTTGTAACAGGGGTTGTGTTATAGGTCTGAAGAGATGATTTTTGTTGTTGTTGTAAGCAATTTATTGTATCTGAACATAGAAAAGAATGATGAAGTATGAACAATACTGTGTAGTGACATAATTCTAAAGAACAATGGGAGCATGATAACTTTTGTTCTCTTATCATTTACACTTGTTCTTGTTGTTTATATTTTATTGAGAATGGTACAAAAAGATCTCTTCAGAGATAGCTCTTAAATGAGTGCAGAAAAGTATTTTGGGAGACGTATGTCATAATGACAACAAAAAATACTTAAAGAGACAGCTCATGTTGATCACAAAACATCTCTTTGGAGATTAGAAAGAAATATCGTATTGAGTACAGAAAGTAGGCATAACTCATATTGATCACAGAAAGTCTCTGCGGAGACAGCTCATATAGAGTAAAAAGTCTCTACGGAGACATCTCATAAAGAATTTAAGCTTGTTTTAGTATCTTAAGTGAGATATTAGCAAAATCTCAGTTGAGAACATAAAGAATCTCAATGTAGTCTCTTAAGTGAGACATTAGCAGATCTAAAGTGAAATCATAAAGAGTTCACTGTAGTTTCTTAATTGACACATATATAAGTAAATTTTTTATGAGATCATACAAAATTTCTGCTTGTAGTAGTCTCTTAATCGAGATATTGGTGTAGATCTCTTTTGAGATCAAAAAAAGATATTTCATATTGAGAGATGATCTCCTTTGAAATCATAAAGAATTTGTATTTATCAAATTCTCTCAATTGATACATTGGTGAAAACCTTAGTTAAGATCATAAATAGACCTTTCAACAAAGTCTCTAGAGTAAGATACAATATCGGTTGATATTATAAAGAATTCTCTTGAACGAGAGAAAGGAAATTCTAAAATAAGAAATGTTAGAAGTCCCTTAACAAAACGAACGATCTCTCCAGAGATCATTTAGAATCCTCAGTTTCGAGGTATAAAGATCAGTTGAACACATAAACTTAAGCTTAGGATTATTATACGTCTTAGTTTTCTGATTATGGAAATGGCCTACACATCTTCTAAATGGTGTGTAGGTCTCTATAGTCGAATTCAAGCGTACCTTTATCTTGAGCCGACAGTTTTCTGTAAAGTATTTGTTGTAGACCAAAGTGGGAGGTGTTAGACTTTATGTTGGTTTAGCAACAAATCAGGCTTAGCTTAAGTTGATCTATGATTAGTTCTAACCTAAGCTAGATTAAGTATATGCCATATTAAGGAAAGATTACAGTTAAATCAAGGAATTAAGATTATCTTAAGGACATCTTAGGTGTCATGTTTACTAAGCATTACTCAACTAGTGGGTTGTCATCCAACTAATGATGGATAGGTAGGATGATATACAGCTACTAAAGTAATGACTAAGCCCTCTTCTAGCCTCTTTCATATATAACCAGAAATTCTGATTTGCCATTAGTCAAGCAGGAGGAAATAGAAGTAGAAGTTAAGTCATTGAACCCTTAATTACTTGATGATTTATGTTTTCTTCTTCTTACACTTGTATATTTATGTATCATGCTTATATTCTGCTCTTACTGATGTTAATCAATTGAAAAAAAATAAGTGTTGAGTGTACTATTATTAGTGGTCATGTTTATCTAATGACAAGAAATAATGATTGATTTCGTACTTATTTCAGTTGTTGTAGAGCATGTAGATATTAGGGTTAATTCTTGATTTCATCATATGAGTTCTATATAATCATATTTAAGAATAAAATATATTGATTATGAAGATGAACTTTCAATAGATACACCGTAGAATCAGTTTTATTTCATGGAGATGAATACCCGTTTCAGGTTTGTCATTCCCTTATTTTATCTTTTATTTGGTGACACCTAATTTGTACGTCCTCCTAATTATGGATAACAAAACCTTTTGCAGGTATAGCATCCCGTGACTGAGATGATTGCCGGTCAAATCATGTGGAGTGGCAGATACCCGTTTCTAATGGAGAACCTCTTCCCCTGAATTAGTCAGTGGTTCCCTTGTCAGGTGAAGTTTATCTGATATATCTAAAATTGCTTTAAATTTATTTCAATATTTTCCTTCCCCTATGTACATGGACATATTTCGAACTCATTGATCTATATTGATGTTTATGACAGGGTATGCCTGTATTTTCTAACTTCCATATCTTGTGATTCTAATGTCTATCTTGTGTAGGAAGATATCATTAAAACATGAAACGTTACATCCGCTGAAATATACTTTCTTGGTTTTCTTGTCTACCGGCTGGACCAAGCAGTCAGTTTGGATAATACTAGAGGCAAGCACCCATGTATTTGCCATCCATGAAAGATTTATCCTAGGTTCTACGTCAAAAGAATTTGTCGTGGGAGTTGACTCGAGAACACTATAGTCTAATCAAGTGGGTAATGGTAGAGAGGCTTGATGATCAGTTTTATGAATACCCTAAACTAGTCAGGCAGTTGGGGGTAAAATTATTATAGGTTTTTCATCTGATCAACTGCTACTTTGAAACCTATGTTTTGTCTGTCTGTGTTTACATGTGACAATTTTTTCAAAAGTTACAGCTACAAAATGGAAGATCTTTGTGCTGAACCTTTTTCGATAGCAAAGGATCAGCCAGGGATGTCGTAGCTTTCAAAAGCACAAGCTAATTTTAAAAGACTTCAGTCTTCAGGGTACTTTGTTATTTCTCAAACCATTTGCTTTTGCTAATGCACTCATTCCACTACTGTTGATTGTAATTTATCTAATTTATTGTCATCTTTATCGTATTTTTGCATTTATACCTAGGTGATGGAGCAGCTTATGGATAAGAAGATCCTTCAATTACCTTGGTGATGGGGAAGCTTAAGGTTTGTCACTATATCTCAGACCATATGATATGTTCCCCTTAAGAAGTGTTCACCCTAGTAGCTATGGGAGAAACAGTTAGTTTCGGTATGTTCTAAATCACTGTGATCTCATAATGTCCCTGTTGGGAATCTTAGTTATTATCATTCTATTCCTATCATTTTTTATTTGGTATTCTTATTAGAAGTGCATGTTTTTTTGGTAAGAACCACCGTATCTGAAATTGGAAATCTGAATAATATTCTTGTAAATACTAAGCTCTCTGATTCATAATTTATTCTTAGCATGTGTCTCATGATTTTGTTTCACATCTTCTTACTTCTCGTAGTCTCGATACTTAGAAAATTCAGTTAAGAAGAATGAACTTGACGCGCAAAATTGATTTAAAGAGGATATAGCAGAGAAGATAGGAAGGGCATATGGCATGGAGCTAAAAAAAGGTCTATTGTAACCTTTTACTTTTCTTTGTTGATGAATTTGTTATTGTTAACCCCTGTAAAAATCATTTTGACTAATAGACAAACTAACATACTAACAACACGTTTGTTTTTTCCTCTATATAGGTAGAGTGTTCTGTATAGAGGTTTACTTCTATATCTATATAAATATCACTATATAATCTCTCTTAAAATCATGTTTGTTTGACCACTATCTAACAACTCTATATTGTGTACCCAATTTTATATATTTCTCATTTTACCCTTATAATATTCAAAAAATCCATGAATATCCATTACAACCAAAGATGTTCAAAAATTTCAAAAGGAAAAAAATATATTAGAAAATACAACCAAAGATGTTCACTTTTTCTGAAACGGAGCGAAAGTATAACTTTTTTCTGAAACGGGGTAAAAATATCACTTTTTCTGAAACGGATCAAAAATATCACTTTATCTGAAACGGGCGAAAGTATCACTTTATCTGAAACGGGCGAAAGTATCACTTTTTCTGAAACGGAAAAAAAAAATCACCTTTTCTGAAACAGGGCAAAAATCACTTTTTCTGAAATGGGGCAAAAACATAACTTTTTCTGAAACAGAACGAAAATATCACTATTTCTGAAACGGGGCAAAAATTTCACTTTTTCTGAAACAGGACAAAAATATCACTTTTTCTGAAACATGGAAAAAATCACTTTTTCTGAAACGGAGCAAAAATATCACTTTTTCTGAAACGGCGCGAAAGTATCACTTTTTCTGAAGCATGCGAAAGTATCACTTTTTCTGAAACGGGGCGAAAATATCACTTTTTCTGAAACGGCGTGAAAGTATCACTTTTTCTGAAACGGGGGAAGTATCACTTTTTCTGAAACGGGGCTAAAGTGTCACTTTTTCTGCAACGGAGCAAAATATCACTTTTTTCTGAAACAGCGCGAAAATATCCCTTTTTCTGAAACGGGCGAAAGTATCACTTTTCTTGAAACATGTAAAATTTTAGATTTTAAATTAAGAAATTATTTTTGGACATTATAAGTTTGTTCGAGGATATATTAGTCATTTGAAGGTTTAATAGAGGTAGAGGTTCAAAGATAGCACCTCATTGGTGTTATTTGATTTCCTCTATATAGATAGAGATTTGTCTCTATCTTTGTAGAGGTAGTGGAAAAAACAAACATCAAATAAATGGGACCCACCATTATATAGAGGCTAATAGAGGTTAGCCTCTACATAGAGGAAAAAACAAACATGATGTAAGATTCATGAAAGTGAGCGAAAAATGATGTTCTTGTCGTGCTAATCGATTAAATGTGAACTTTCACGTAGTTGTTTCATTTCATTGATGCCTTCCATGAGTTTCTATTATCCTAATTGTATATTTAGTCTGTCAATAGGATGTACAGAAGGGTCTGACTCGTGTTTTGTTTTTGAAATGAATGCAATATACATGTTCTTGAATTCGAGCAAAGGTGGTCTGTTAGGAGAAAACATTATATACTGAACTTTACCACCACACAATCAATATGCGCAAAGTAATTATTCTCTTGAGTTTTCTTTGATTTTATATCCTCTAAACCAAAATCAAATTAAACTGTCAAGTTTTAGTTTTGTCGATAAACAGTCGAACTTTTGTATCAACTGTTAGAGCACTGCTCGGTTGAACTCACTAGCGTTGGTATGTCAAGTTAGTTGTCAATTTTAGTTGCCAAAATGCATTCTTGATTTAGCATACTAAAGATAGTTTCAGGCTAGATTAGGTCTAAGAAGTTGAATCGAAGCTATCCTTAAAGGACGAAGATTGAAGGCTACAAGAAGACATCAGCAAGTACTTCACCAACAAAGGTATGTGATTGATTTCATTTGGATTCTTGTTCAATTACACCTTTTTAATCTGTGAATATTACCCTTCGTTCCCTTGTGTGCATCGGGTTGGGTGGTTTTGGGGGAGAGCTAATCCGCACCGTTTAGACCGTGAGTGCTGCAAACATTTGATGTCCCGCCGGCACGCCTTTGTTTCCAAGGGGAACACACTTCGCTCAACCAATTATACCGACATTTCAGATTTTCATCTCTCTTCAGATCTCCGCACTAATCTGCTTCCCAATGCATCCCCACCATGTACATCCCGCCCGACCGATGATGTCCGATCTGGAACAGATGCCCAGGCTAAATCCATCGAGCCGCTGTTCTGACCCGGCCACCATCGGTATCCGACCAGTCGTTTTATTTTTTGGGGACTAACTGACCTGCCAACAAGGGATTTACCGCCCTTGCTTGCATAGATCTACCCCGAAATGCTCACTCTATGGAACAATTCCAATGACGGTAAATGTATATTTATGTATATATACTTGAGGTTATTTGATTCATGACCTTGAAGACAATAACCTTTATCCTTATAAAGAATCTCATGTTATAGTGAATGAGCTTATGAATCCAACGAGCCAAGAATCACTCAATTCCGAGTTATAACGATGAAGTTATGAGTGACTTATTAAAGTAACAATTATAAGTATTGCTCTGATTGTCACAGTTCGTTAGTAGGAAACAATCCATGGGATGTTTGCAACAGTTCAGGGACTTGGGCCCAATTACGTGACTAAAAGGCATTTTTGGTCAAGTTGGTGATGTTTCCTTATCTAGGCAAGTTAGCTATTATTCCAAACATCTTTGATTACCATATTAAAGTGTTTGTGATTCCTTCCTAATTTAATTTGTGATTTATTCACAAAAATACAATTTGCTAAATTAATTATTTATTTAATTATTTTGGCAAGAGTTGTAACTTAGGAAAGACTCCCTTATTTAGGAGAGTCTTGAAAAAGGAAAATAGCTTTGCTTAGCTTCCAAGCTATTGCTCACTATAAATAAAGGAGTTCGTGAGTTTACACGTTTTTTATCCCTTTGGAAAATTGGCGTAAGCTCTGCAGGTTGTTTTCCACGTCTTCCGTTCTTCGTGAACGAGAGTGAGTTAAAAGTCTTTGTATTAGGGATCACAAAGCCAAGTTGGATTTAATCTTTGTGATTGATCATACAACTTGTAATCTAGGTTTTCACCTCTTGTCTATTCTAAGGTTTTCTCTTCTAATATAAAACCATTCAAGAGTTGTTGATCATAAACCCTAGGTTTTGATATATTTCAGTTTCCGATCGTATACCAACACTTGTTATTCGAAATCGGAGACTAGAAAGAAAACTTCCATTGAGGCATCACGTAAAAATCCTTGAGAAGTTTTAAACAAGATATCTCTAGATTTATTCTAGTTGTTCTTGTTTTAGAATTATTAGGGTTTTCTTAACTTGGAAATTGATCTTTGGAATCACCCAAGTTTACTTACGGAAATCAGGTTCACGGACTCCTTGTGTGTATGCATACTTATTGTAAGTTAAAACCCTAATATACAAATTTGTTTTGATATTACTTTTACCTAGTAATTGTTGTTATCAAAATAAACACAAGTTTTCCAAAACCTTGATTTACATCTAAAGGGAAATCAAATCGGTGTTTTGTGCAAACATAATATCGAATCGTATCAATCGTGTTTGTGTATCTTCTAAAGAGATCCTTGGGTTCTGCTAGAAGATTTGTGTGAAGAATTTCTAAAGAGAAACGATATTCTGCTAGGAGTTCTACAAGTGATGAAGAAGGTATTACATTTAGTCCGAATAGGTAGTAGGTAATTGGTGTAACAGCTTATTATCAGTGTGTGTTTATTCTGGACTAGGTCCCGGGGTTTTTCTGCATTTGCGGTTTCCTCGTTAACAAAATTCTGGTGTCTGTGTTATTTCTTTTCCGCATTATATTTTATTTATATAATAGAAATATCACAGGTTGTACATTAAGATCAATCAGTTCTTGTATCAGTCCTTAGGGTTGTTGAGTGAATTGATTGTCACTTGAACATTGGTCTTTGGTACCGTTCAAGTTAATCCTCTTATATTCAATCGGGCTCACAAATCCCTATTTTCTGATTGCAGATTGAATCAAGAGATAGAGATATAAAACTCTTTGATATACTTTTTATAGATTGAGTCTAACTGTCTAGTTGATTATCTTGAAAGTATATTGGAGTTTGTCTATTCAGATTGCCAAACGAAATATTGGGTGGTGTTGTTAGGCCCCCGCTTTTTCAATTGGAATCAGAGCAGGCAAACACGCTAAGACCTCATAAGTCTGTGTTTGTAGCAATCTGATTCTATGGACAGAGGTGCTATCTCTATAAATGTACCGCCAGTCTTCGATGGCACGAACTATTTATGGTGGAAATTACTATGCGTTCATTCATTCAATCGCGAGATTTTAAATCATGGTTTCGTATTGTTAATGGCTATGATCCTCCATCAATTACAGTAGACGGTGTAACTATTGAAAAGGATATTGGTGATTATGATGATCTTGAGATTCTTGCTGCAAAGCAAGATTCTGAAAGATTAAATGCGATCATTCACGCCATTACCCCAGATCTTCAGCACCACGTTACTGCGTGTAATAAGTCTAAAGATGATTGGGATATCTTAGAAACCGTATTCGAAGGGAATAACGCTGAGAAAGAAGCAAGGCTTCAATATCTAGCTTTTGATTAGGAAAAACTTCGCATGTCTAATGATGAAACCTTTGATGAGTTTAACCAAAGACTTTCTCAAATAGTTAACTCCTCATTTTCATTAGAAAGAACTATTCCAGAGAAAGATACTGTGTGTAAAATTCTCAGGTCTCTACCAGCAAGATACGAGTCTATGAAACATGCCATTGAAGAAGCAAACGATCTTTCTACACTCTCCAAAAATACTCTTGTTGGAAAGTTAAAGGTCTTTGATAATTAAAACGCAATAAAAGAGGTGATTTCTCTTAAAGCTGCAAACAATTCTGAATCCTCGAAGGATAAATCCGGTTCACCAGATACTAAGGATGTTACTCCACGACAATTTAGAAAACTTTAGAGACAGGAAAAAAAGTTTTTTTAAAGTAACAACATCTCCTAATGATGATGTACAATGCTATAAATGTCGTGGTTTCGGGCATCTTTCTTCAGTATGTCCTAGATGGAGCCGTAGACAATCGGCATATGCAACAGATTTGCCTACTCTTGATGATGGAACTGAAAATTATAATCCTCAAGATCTCATAGGAGAGGTTGCATTATCTTCTGGAAAAATTCTTTCTGATACTGATTCTGATTCTGACGAAGAAGTGTTCCATGTTGATCCAGTTGCTAATAATCTTCTTAAAGAAAGTCATCGGAAACTCTCGGAGGCTGAAAGCACCATTTTCAGTGAGAAAGTTAAATATGACAGACTTCGTAGTCGGAATAAATACTTGCAAGTCCAACTTGATTCTATTGGTGCAAGAGATTATCTCAACGAAATACGAAAGCTTAAAGAAGAAATTTCCGAAGGTCGAGACCGGGAAGTTACTCTTCAAGTAAAGCTAGATAACTTGGAGAATATTGAGATGAACTTGTTATTTGATTCGGAACGAGAAGATCTCAAAGTTCAATGTGAGTCATCCAAGAATGATCTAGTTACTGCACTTGAAAAGGTCAAAAGGTTGGAAGAAGAAAACTCAATCTTAAAAGAGAGTGTGTCTAGAAATATCAGCTCAGATAAATTAACCTCGATATTGGGAGCATGTAGAATTCATCATGATACACGAGGATTGGGCTATGAAGGAATATACGCTCCTAGTATGTGCAAAGAGGTAAAAATTTTCAAATCTAAATATTCTCCTCAACCAAAACCATCCACGGTTGACAAAAGTAAAGTATCTCTACCAACTGTCGATGCCGAAAAGAGGAAATTCCGTCAAATTCCAAAGCAAGCACATATACATTCAGGTAATACTAAACATAACTTTTTCCATTCTACTAAACATTGTTTTTATTGTGGAAACCAGGTCACTTGCAAAGGAATTGCAGATTTCTTAAACGAGATAAAACCAGATCTTATTATATTAAGATGACAAGATCTGATGTTCCAAACTGGAGAAAAATTGAGTCTCGTAATATCAGTTTCTCTAGTATTCTCCACAAGAAGTTCCATAATTATATTGGGGAGAAAAAGAAATACGCTGCTCCAAAAGCTACTCAGAAATGGGTACCAAAGAAGACCAATAAAGCAACGAGTAATATCCAGAAGGATCTCCCAGACAAGAGTTCGACAAGGGATAACATCTTAAAAAGGTATGGAACATTTATTGAAAGTTTCAAGGAAGTTGTTAAATTCCTAGATTTCATGTTCGATATTGTTTCGAATACCTGTTGTGAGCGAGATCTTGCTCACCTCAACACAACTTGATTATGTTGAAAGTGCATCCTCACCAAGAAGCCCTACTAAATGCGGTGAGGATTGCAAAAGAATTGGGGCGCACATATTAGGTTGGGAAATTTCTGAATATATGGAACAATTTATTGTTTCAAGCTTGAGTTTAACTCGCTTACATATTCCTCAAAATATGTGTTGGTAAAGCTTTCGCTTTGACCAAGTTTATCTTTACCTAGTGACGATAGTCATGATGTTTCAATCACTTTGAAAATCACTTTGACGAGAAATAGTGTAACAACTATATAACGTCCTCTAAGAATGTTTCAATGGTTGAAATGAGGTTTGGATCAATATAACCAATGATGGATATAAGCACTGTTGTGGAAACACATATGTGCATACCTATTCCTTAATCCGAAGTTTGCGAACTTTGTTGATTGAGAGAAACCGGAGGAATTGGCTTTTCCAAGTCCGCGAACTGTCGGAAGTTCTTTTACCGAGAATTTCTGCTGGGATTCCAAATTCGTTCGTGAAGTACAAGTCCGCGAACTCAGTCTGCGAACTGGCGGAGGTCTCATTGCCGAGATTTTCTGCTGAGTTTGGAAACTCTGCCTGGTTGTCTTAAGTCCGTGAACTTGTTTGTGAACTTGAGAAAGGTTATGTATCTAAAAATGATCTCCGAACTAAATCTTTAAAGATTAAGGAATGCAATATGCAAACCGTGGATATAAATTTCATGAGACGATTCAAGTGAATCAAATCATCTTTTCTTCAATTGTGTCTTGTGTAGTTACATAAGATTTCCTTGCAATTGAACAACTCTCCAACTAGTTCTTTTGAAGTCATTAGAACTAGTTATGGTGAAGTTGAACATGTCTAGATACCACATGTATGATTCTTAATTACCTAACTTGATTTGTGATTTAAATTCTTAAATATAACAGGTTAGAAGCAATTATCAAAGCCATGAATGTTGGTTTTTATTGTCAAAGAAACTTTTCATACTCTTATGGTAACTATTCTTGGTGTAAATCCATGTGGAAAAGTTTATTCTTCCTTCTAAGCATATCAATTCTTGTTTATACAAGTTTGTATCTTAGAAAAGATGATCACAATACTTGATCTTCATGTTTACATATTGTGTATTGTTACCATGAGATAGTTCTAAACTTTTTAGTAACATGATCTCATGAGAGACTTTCAATGATTGGTTCTTGAATCATATCTCTTTGTAGTATTTCTAAAATACAATATAAATCCTTCTCTCTGGAGTAAGGTCGCTCTTGTTGTTCTTTCGGGAATGACATAAAATGGGGGAGAGTTCTTTTGGACTTGTGCTTAATGGTCATATATTGAGGGGTGTGCGACTGTGGAATTTTATAGGGGTTATCTTGTATCTTAAAACTCCTTGATGAATGCATTTAGTTTCGGCTTCATGATTGCATCTAAATTAAGTTATTATGTATTTTTTGTTTTAGTCTATGAAACGTCTCTTCTCGGAAATTTCATTAGGATCCCTGGTGTGGTTAGAAAAGACACACAAAAGACTTGCAAGTATACAAGGCCAAGTTTTAGTATAGAAGGTAAGAGAGGGATCAGTCCACAGGGAGTAGGAGTGCTTAAAAACTTAACCTAAGCTGTCAATGAAGGATGCAAGCAATATGGCAGATGGGAAAGATGGGAAAACAGTTAACAAAGCAAAGCAAATGACATGTAATAAAAACAACAAGGAACCAAGGCTGTAAGCCAAGGGCAGGGGGGAGTTTGTGCACTGATTTCAGTGCACAACAGCTACAAATTGCAAGAAATTAAACAAGCAAAACAGGTAAGGAGATAAACTGAACAGGAAGCAAAACAGAACTGAATTTATAAGTGACTGTAAAAGGGATTGTGGCTAAGCTAAGGGCTTAGAATCCACCTTGTGTCCTAATCAAGCAATGCAATTCTAGGTTGAAATTAGGATCTTAAGCATACATTAGAATGGGAGGAAAATCAGCTTGCTCATTGATATGCCCCTAGTATTGACTGTCTTTTGACAGCACAGTCAATCACAGGCATATCAGAGCACTGACTTCTTCCCATTGCTCAAGCAAGACAAGCATTAAGACGACTATCCTAGCAATTCATCATTTAACAGTGCACTAGGCTTCATCTGAGCCTTAGCTAGTGCAGTTTAGCTCATGCTAAGCATGTAAACAACATTAACATTCATCACATATGATAATCTAAACACAATATACAGCATTGAAGATAAATCAAAACAACATACATAATCAACTGTTAACTGCATAAAGAACTGGAATTTGGAATTGCAAAATAAAATTGTTTCAATTCTCTTCTGGCTAGTCCAGAGAGATCTCCCCTTTTTTTTAGATACAACATAATTATACAAATATATACTCCAAAAATCCAAATTAGGTTCCAGCAACTTTCCCCCAAAAACAGAAATTAGGTAAAATTGATTTACCTAATTTAGATGAGATATTCACTCCAACTCGTCGAGCCACTCTCCAATTTCTTCTCCTGGTTCATCTCTTGCTTCAATTTATGCTTTAACATCACTTATATCGCCAATTTCTCACCTAGGGTTTCAGTGAGAAGAAAGGTGAGAAATTGGAGAAATTAGTGGTTGATAAAGAAATATGACGTGTTGGCAATGATGGGTTTAGGTTTAGGGATGGTTTGGTGGCGTAGGGAGTGGTGGTGGTGAAGGCAGAGCAGGTGGAGAAGGTGGTGGTGGTCTGCAACAGGCATGGAGGGGGAGAGGTCGATGGAAGAAGGAGAAGGGTGTGTTTGGTATGGGTATATGGCTCGGATGTTAGGGTGTTTGGCAGTTTCAGCGAGTGAAGATGTTATGCGATCCGGGCCGTAGGATGAGAAGATGGTAGGTAGATCTGACGGCGATTCTGAGGCAGGCGAGGAGCGACCGTCGGATGAAGGGATACAATGAAACGAACGGCATTTGATGGAGTTAGGTACTGTAGTGTGAAGCAGATATATCAAACTTTGATGCACAGCAAGGGAGCGACCGTAGGATGTTTCTGAGAATAAATCTGACGGCTGAAATCCGAGACGGGTATGGATTTGGGTTTTAGGATTTTGGGTTTAGAATATGGGTTTGAGAAATGAGTTTGGGCTTGGAAAATCTTGAGCCAACTTCTTCTTTAAGAACAAATTTCTTCTTAAAGCCCATTTCTACCCTTTTTGGTCTTCTGCACATCATTCTTCACAGCTTCCTTGCGTAATTCCTCCCGACTTTTCACTATTTTTCTGCTCTTTTCGCTCCGCAACTCATCCAAACTTTATTTATTCCCTAAAAATGCAAAAATTAAGTAAGAAAAATATTTATTCTTGAAAACAATGAAAATACAGAATATGGGATAAAATGTAGAATTAATGCATAAAAGATGAGTTAGATGCCAATAAAAAGGGATAAATATATATAATATTTGGCACTCATCAATCCCGTTCTTGTACCTTTGCCAATTTTATTGACAAAAAGGGGGAGAATAATATGTAGTTCACACTATGTATACATATGGTTTTCGGATCATTGTGTAAGGGGGAGTGGTTTCCATGTGAGATAGAGTATTGACTAAGGGGGAGTGATACATATCACCGTAGTATTATTGTCAAAGTTGTGATACAATGAAACTTTGATACTGTGTAATAATACTGTGATGGATCTTCAACAAGTACAGGATGAACACATGAAGAGTTGAAGAACAAAGGAGATCAAGCATGTCTTTTTTACTTTTAACAAGTACAAGCCATATGTACCATGGTTTTGTCACTAAAATTGACAAAGGGGGAAATTGTTAGAGCACTGCTCGGTTGAACCCACTAGCGTTGTTATGTCAAGTTACTTGTCAATTTTAGTTTCCAAAATGCATTCTTGATTTAGCATACTAAAGATAGTTTCGGACTAGATTAGGTCTAAGAAGTTGAATTGAAGCTATCCTTAAAGGATGAAGATTGAAGATTGAAGGCTACAAGAAGACATCAACAAGTACTTCATCAACAAAGGTATGTGATTTATTTCATTTAGATTCTTGTTCAATTCTACCTTTCTAATCTATCAAGATAAATGCTCAATCTATGGAACAATTCCAATGACGGTAAATGTACATTTATGTATATATACTTGAGGTTATTTGATTCATGACCTTGGAGACAATAAACTTTATCCTTATAAAGAATCTCATGTTATAGTGAATGAGCTTATGAATCCAATGAGTCAAGAATCACTCAATTCCGAGTTATAACGATGAAGTTATGAGTGATTTATTAAAGTAACAATTATAAGTGTTGATGTGATTGTTACAGTTCGTTAGTAGGAAACAATCCATGGGCTCTTTGCAACAGTTCATGGACTTGGGCCCAATTACGTGACTAAAAGGCATTTTCGGTCAAGTTGGTGATGTTTCCTTATCCAGGCAAGTTAGCTATTATTCCAAACACCTTTGATTACCATATTAAAGTGTTTGTGATTCCTTCCTAATTTAATTTCTGATTTATTCACAAAAATACAATTTGCTAAATTAATTATTTATTAAATTATTTTGGCAAGAGTTGTAACTTAGGAAAGACTACCTTATTTAGGAGAGTCTTGAAAAAGGAAAATAGCTTTGCTTAGATTCCAAGCTATTGCTCACTATAAATAAAGGAGTTCATGAGTTTACACGTTTTATATCCCTTTGGAAAAATTGGTGTAAGCTCTGCAGGTTGTTTTCCACGTCTTCCGTTCTTCGTGAACGAGAGTGAGATAAAAGTCTTTGTATTAGGGATCACAAATCCAAGTTGGATTTAATCTTTGTGATTGATCATACAACTTGTAATCTAGGTTTTTCACCTCTTGTCTATTATAAGGTTTTCTCTTGTAATATAAAACCATTCAAGAGTTGTTGATCATAAACCCTAGGTTTTGATAGATTTCAGTTTCCGATCGTATACCAACACTTGTTAGTCGAAATCGGAGACTAGAAAGAAAAACTTCTATTGAGGCATCTCGTAAAAATCCTTGAGAAGTTTTAAACAAGATATCTCTAGATTTATTCTAGTTATTCTTGTTGTAGAATTATTAGGGTTTTCTTAACTTGGAAATTGATCTTTAGAATCACCCAAGTTTACTTACGGAAATCAGGTTCACGGACTCCTTGTGTGTATGCATACTGATTGTAAGTTAGAACCCTAATCTACAAGTTTGTTTTTATATTACTTTTACCTTGTAATTGTTGTTATCAAAATAAACACAAGATTTCCAAAACCTTGATTTACATCTAAAGGGAAATCAAATCGGTTTTTTGTGCAAACATAATATCGAATCGTATCAATCGTGTTGGTGTATCTTCTAAAGAGAACCTTGGGTTTTTCTAGAAGATTTGTGTGAAGAATTTCTAAAGAGAATCGACATTCTTCTAGGAGTTCTACAAGTGATAAAGAAGGTATTACATCTAGTCCGAATAGGTAGTAGGTAATTGGTGTAACAGCTTATTATCAGTGTGTGTTTATTCTGGACTAGGTCCCGGGGTTTTTCTGCATTTGCGGTTTCCTCGTTAACAAAATTTTGGTGTCTATGTTATTTCTTTTCCGCATTATATTTTATTTATATAATAGAAATATCACAGGTTGTATGTTAAGATCAATCATTTCTTGTATCCGGTCTTAGGGTTGTTGAGTGAATTGATTGACACTTGAACATTGGTCTTTGGTACCGTTCAAGTTAATCCTCTTATATTCAATCGATCTCGCGAATCCCTATTTGCTGACTGCAGATTGAATCAAGAGATAGAGATATAAAACTCTTTGATATACTTTTTATAGACTGAGTCTAACTGTCTAGTTGATTCTCTTGAAAGTATATTGGAGTATGTTTATTCAGATTGCCAAACGAAATATTGGGTGGTGTTGTTAGACCCCCGCTTTTTCATCAACTTCAAGTGATTATAGTATTGTCTTGTACATGTTTCAATCCTTGTAATGTATACTTCATCTTGGATCGTATACAAGTGCGAATATATATTTAAAATATTCTGTTTGTAGTAGTGTTTGTAAAGGGTTTTGTAACACGGGATTTTGATGAATAAAAATATACTGATTTTTTAATTTTGTTTATTTTTTTAATTCCCATTACATATTTTACAATGGATATAGATGTTGCTATATTAACTTAAATGTTGATTTAATTAATTAAAACAACGCTTATATACGTTAATCTATGTCTAATCAGCAACGGATGAAGCAATGCATCAAACGTTTCTTTAATTAATTAAAGCAACGTATAAAAATTTATGATGTTGTGTGGGCAACGTACATAACTATTGATGAAATTGTTAGCAACGAAAATAATTGTGGCAAATCAGGGTTTGTAGTGGCTATTTGTGTTTAATTTTCTCATGTATGCATGTTATCTTTCCTCTAAAACAACTTCAATCGACTTATTATACATGTTTGTTGTGATTGTTTGGACATTCAAAGTAATGAAACGCTGGATTTGATTGAGAAGCAGCTAGTATCTTATTTCCTAGAATCTTGATCACCTCAGATTTGTCTGCATTGAATAAACGGAAGGATGCAATGTGAAGCTTAAAATTCTGAGGTTTTTGTTGAAGAATGCAAAAGTTTGGAGGAAGTTACTCTATTTTATCGTTTTAATGTTGCCTTGCCAGATAAAGAGAGATAAGTGAAACAATTTAGAGATAAGCTAAGAGAACTTCCAACAACCTGTTCAAATATCAAAATCAGGTTGTTATAAAAAGATACTAATACTCTGTCAATGAAATAACAGGACTTAACCCTTGCTAGATCCAGTAGCTTTGAGAAGTTTCTTATTTTTTATTTTAGAATTGAAATGATGGTGATGATTTATTTATTTATTGCGAAAAGAACAATTGAAATGCTTATTAGTTATTTGATTTTTTCTTTAAAGAATCATTCTATCCAGCTTTAATTAATGTAGTGAATAAGGTTATCTTGAGTTCGGTGATCTTTAAAGAAAAGTACAAAGACTAATAAAAACTTATTTAAAAAAGTTGAATTTCTTTCATGAAGATGAAATAAATAGAAAAACGAGTTGTTTGTTTTACCAAAACAATAAGGAAGAATACAATAAATATAAAAGTTGTTGATCCCAAAAATGTGAATTACAACCATATTTTTCAGGAAAATTTTCTTGATGATATAAAATTGATGAACAAAGACTTGTGGCATCTTTACCCGTAACTGAGTGGTAGGATTTTTTTCCTTTATCTAACTCATGTGCGAAAGGGGAAATCTCGGGAGAATCTCTAAGTATATTTTATTTTTTTGGTAAATATTTTGTTAGTCTGAAAGTAAAAGAACACTCTCAGTTCATTTTTTATGGATTTTGTATAGGTTTGCTCCAGTCCTTTTTGTTGGTACCAAATAAATTAAGGAAATAAATGATACGAAAATTTAAAATATCTAGAAAAGAAACGCACGCATAACACTTTGTTAAAAAAAGAAAGATATTACCCCGATCATTTAATCACTGATAAACAAATAATTTAAAATAAATCAGTCATCAGGGATGACTATGTAGTTATTTCATGGCTTATCAAATTCTTTGCAATTTGGAAGGTGTATTACATAAGAGAAGAAATGTTGGTATGAAAGTCGATATGGATTTCCAATCAAACGTCATAAAGAAAAATATCAATAGGAATGTTGAAAAAGCTGTAAATCTTGCTCCACACTCTCGGTTCATCATGGATGCTCCTGGTGGAAGGCACGTAACCAAAGATGATAGGTCTTGTAAATAATATGACCTAATTAATTATCAGTGTAATAAGTGTCATGTTTTCTACCATTTGTCATGATCTAATATATGCGACCAAAAAAATAATTGTACGGTTCACACTGTTTTATTAAGCCAACGTTGTAAACATAACTACTATTTTTTGTGATTATATACTAAAATAAAAATAACCTGACTGATATTGCAAGGATTTTTTATTTGTTTTTTTATGTCATGGTAATCTTCATTTATGAGGAACTTCAAAAATATAAAGTTGTGAAATAACTTTTTATAAAAAAAAACTTCAGTGCAATAACATTTGAAGAATGTAAAAAAGTTAGTATTGTAAACAGATGAAATGTTTGAAGAAACTAATCCAATCACAATTATCTCACTTGACGCAATATAACGGTTTACGATAGACTTTCAAATGTAAAGTAAATAACTTAGTAGTACTATTAATAGCTAGTTGTAAAGAAAACAATTTGGATGTCCTTTGTTCCAAAAGTCATGGTTTACTATCTTTCATATCTTAAGCTTTCACGATGTCTTATGTAGATTACCAATCATTTTTACATTGGATAACTTTATTGAATTTTATTGTTGTGATTATATGATGGAGAAACCAGTAGAGCTGTAACAAATAATTTTAACAAATGTTGAAAAATTTAAATATATAAAACTAACCATCAACAAATTTTGGGTATCTAGTGACAACGTTTTTCTCTAGCGATTGAAAACCAAAAAAACTGAAAAACCCTTCTGCTCATATCTGCTTCTACGGAACCGATCTGAGCAGACCCAAGTCTCCAACAATCTTCCTTGATCTTTCTTTGAATGTGCTTCGCTTTTTAGTATTTGCTTCAGATCCAGTTAACTTATTGTTCTTTTTTAGGGTTTGGCTTGATTTTGAAATCAGTAAGAGTTTGCTTAGATGAAGAAGATCATAGTTGTTAGAGCATTGCTCGGTCGAACTCGCATGCGTTGCTATCTCAAGCATGTTTGTCAATGTTAGTGATCAAAACTATAAGTCTTGATTTCTAGTCTACTATAGCTAAGCTCTCGGACTAGGATATAAAGTGTAGTTGAGCTCAAGAACTCCATGGAAATCATCATACAAGACGAAGGACTACTCAAGGAACTGGTGGATCTTCATCGACTAAAAGGTATGTGGAGACTTGAACTTATCTATCACTCAAAAGTCTATTTATCTCCTATCTTGAGATAAAAGTCGTTTTGCTATATAGACTTAGATTATACACATTTGGTATTTGGAGATGAGTTTACCTCGCCTATCTATTTCTCAAAATATGTATTGGTAAAGCTTTCGCTTTAGCCAAGTTCATCTTTACCTAGTGACGAAAGTCATGTTATGTTTCAATCACTTTGAAAATTGCTCTGACGAGAAATGGTTTGTGAATAAAAACTATATAACGTCCTCTGAGAATGTTTCAATGATTGAAATGAGAGTTTAGACTATATAACCATTTGGAGGATATGAGCATTGTTGTGGAAACACATATATGTATAAGTCCTTATTGCTTGAACCGAAGTTTGCGAACTTTGTTGATCAAGTGAACCGGAGAAGTGCGTGAGCTAAGTCCGCGAACTGGCTAAGTTCTTATACCCGAGAATTTCTGCTGGAGTTTGTGAACTCCATCCGGGAACTTAAGTCCGCGAACTTGAGTAGGTTATGTCTAAAAACGATTTTTAGTGAACTTATCTTTTTAAACTAAGAAATGCAATTGCAAACCTTGGCTATAGAGTTCATGAATCGATTCATGTGAATCAAATCGTTTTTGCTTCAATTGTATCTTATGTAGTACATGAGATTTCCTTGCAATTGAACAACTCTCTAACTAGTTCATTTGAGTCATTTGAACTAGTTATGGTGAAGAAGAATATGGTTGATATGAAAGTAATCATATGGCTAACCATTTGGTTAACTATTGTTGAACCAACTAATGTACAAGTTTGGGTACGATTACACAAGCCCAGGAACGTGCATTTCATTTGTGTATAACAAGCTATGTTTAGGATCTAACGGTTGATAAATATTAGCTTGAATCTAATCAAGTTTTCATGAAACAGTGAATATTGAATGTTTTGTTACTAAGCTAACATTGATTGCAAACTCTGATTTAAAAGACTATATAAGGGAGAACTCTAGGAACTGGGAAACCTAATCCCCACACATTCTGTGTGATATTAGTTGTGCTAAGCTAGAGTCGATTCTCCTTTAACCTTTGGTTTCTTCTTCTAAACCAGGTTAACGACTTAAAGACTTCATTGGGATTGTGAAGCCAGACCAATACTACTTTTCTTGTAGTTGTGTGGTCTGATCTTGATGTTTATATCGTACGAGTACAATTGTAATAATTGGCTTGAGATTTCTATCTCCGATAGGCAAGATAAAAAATAATCACAAACATCTTCGTCTCATCGTTTGTGATTCCACAATATCTTTTTTCGCTGCGTCGATTAAGACTATTGTGAGGTGATTGATAATACTAGGCTGTTCTTCGGGAATATAATTCCGGATTATCAATTGGTTCCTGTTCACCTTGATTTATCAAAAGACGGAACAAAACTCATAGGTATATTCGTGGAAGACTGAATTATCTATTATCATAGACTTTTCTGTGTGATACAGATTTGTTTATTAAATTCTTCGACTTTGGGTCGTAGAAACTCTTAGTTGTGGGTTAGATAATCTAAGGGAATCAAGTACGTAGCATCATGATGGGATCACAGACATAGGTGCATAACTGTACCTTGGATCAATGTGAGATTGGTTGGGGTTCAACTACAGTCCATACCGAAGTTAGTTTGGAGTAGTCTAGTGTCTGTAGCGGCTTAATACAGTGTGTGTTCAATCTGGACTAGGTCCCGAGGTTTTTCTGCATTTGCGGTTTCCTCGTTAACAAAATTCTGTTGTCTGTATTATTTATTTTCCGCATTATATTTATTTATATAATTGAAATAATACCTGTTGTGCGTTGTTCAATGAATTAGAATATCCGACCTTTTGGTTATTGATTTAAATTGATTGACACCTGGATATTTGTCTTTGGTACCATCCAAGTTTATCTCTTTTGTATTTAAATTGAGACTCGCAGTTTGCTTGAGTAAGATTTAAATCGAGAGATAGAGATTTAAACTCTTTGATATACTTTTCTATTGATTGAGTCTAACTGTCTAGTTGATTCTCTAGAAAGTATATTGGAGTTTTTCCATACAGATTGCTAAGCGAAATATTGGGTGTGGTTGTTAGACCCCCGCTTTTTCAATTGGTATCAGAGCAGGCAAACACGTTCAAGACCTCAAAAGTCTGTGTTTGTAGCGATCTGACTCTATGGACAAGAGTACTATATCTGATAAACGCGTCACCAGAAATAAAAGTTCTGTCTCTTCTAATACTATTAAAGAGAAAGGTTCTTCAATCTCGAATATAGATGAATTTTGTGTTCTGACAAGATAGACAAACACTGACGTGTGTGATTCTGATTACCCTTCAAAAGAGACCATCTCCATTAATGAACGGGAAACAGTTGAAGAGAATGGATTGATTCTAAATCTTGTTAGAATACAAGCTGATATATTTAATCAGTTGAAACACCATGTCAATGTTCTTCTTGGTATAATAAGAGACTGCAAATTCAAAGAAAATACTGAAGATCATTCTTCACGTATGACTCTTGAGGCTATCCTGAAAAATGATGCCTTGGAAATTGAACATCGCTTGAGTAAACTCTCTATTCAAGGATGCTCTAAGCAGTCTAGTATACCAAGTACTTCTGCTACGACTGAAAATGTTCCTAAACCAGAAGTAAAATCAGAATCCCTTCCTGAAAGAAATGATGTGATTGTGTCTTCCTCTAATCATGGAATTTCTATACCACATGGAAGAAAAAAGTATCCTAACGATGGTTGTAAAACTGTTTTTCCTGATCTCCTTTTTGATCAGAAAGTATGCCTCTTTTATGATTCAAAAGGACATGTTGAATGACAGAGAAAATCCAGGTTGAATGACAAATCTATTGATCGTCTTCAACACACCTTAGATTTGATTATTGAAGGTGTAACTGACATTTCCATGTCTAAACAATTGGTTTTAGTACTCGCCCTGTGTTCTATACCAGGAAGGTCAGTTCAAGATGTTCCTCAAATGTTCAAAAGAGAGACAGTCTTCTTAAATCATTTCATCTAAGAAGAGTTCATAAATCTTCTTATGATAGAAAGGTAAATGATGTTGTTCTCGATTTGAAAAAGGAACCAGAAGAAAGAAGCAAAGATGGCGAAGACAATCTAAAAATGATAATTGAAGGATATAAAGAGTTCATTAACAAGTTGTCAAAATGCCCTGGTCAATCTACTTCATGTAAAAATAAAAACTATGCATCTTATTTGGATGATAGCAAATTTTATGATAATTTTTCACATCATAATCGTTTTTCCTCAAAATTTTGGAAAAAGAGAGTCAACCGTAATCTACGGTCATTTGATGAGCTCAAGGCTCATACTTGTGCTAATTAATCACAAGGGATAAGAACTGGCTCATAAAAATCTTGTTGAGCAAGAAGTGTAAAAAACAGGTATACTATGGCAATTTTGTATTCTGATTAGTTGAGCTATCTTCTTATCGTCTATAGCTAAGCTAGTGTCTGCAGACGATATTACCTAAAAAGTATTTGTTTGTAGTGTCTAGTATTGTTTCTCTCTTTGCAATTCTTATTGCCTGCTACATTTGTGCTTTAAACTTCTTCATCAAGGTCATGGAATTTATTGAACCATGTATGAGTCTCTCATGTAGCAAAAGTTTTTGTTGTTTTATTCTTTGAGGGTCATGTTGTGTTTGTATGTGTACACGGTTACCATCACGGGTTAACAGTTTGTAAACCCTAAAAACCTTCTTCTATAAGAAACCCTTAAATACCAAAACCTTGAGTCACGTTTGCATACTCGTGGTTATTTTGGGTTGTCAAGAATGTCTTCCTCTTCACATGTTTGGGGTTTTGCTAAAGGTTTTCTTGATAAAGGTATTAGTTTTGAGTCCAAAGGGAAGAAGAAAATAACTCTTTTGAAGATGATCATCCCAATCCCTCATGTTACTTTGCCTACACACATGAGGATGTTGAGAAAGAGGATGTGATCTCTGCCGAAGTGGTTCATGATTTTCTTAAATACTTTAAGGAATCTAAATTGGAGCTCGTTGATACCTTGAAAAGTCTTGATGTGTTGAAAAATGAGTTGGAAAAGGTTACCACTCACCTTGGTATCATAAAATCTCACATCAATGATCTTCACAAAGAGAATTTCTTCTATGAAGGTGCAAGGGATGCTGTCAATCATAAGCTCAAAGATCTCAAGACTCGTGAAGATTCTGAACCGTCTATGTGATTGTAGTTAGTGTTCGGCCATGGCACTGGAGTATTTTTTTTTCTTAGCTTATTGATTTTAGTTTTCCTAGTAAATCTTCTATTTTTCTTGTTTTGCTTAGAAGAATAACTAGAGTTTGGAATAGCCATTATTTTGATTACACATAGCTATGTCCAACGTTTTCATCTTCTTGTTTTTAGATTTATTGGTTTAAACTCTAAATTGTTTGGAAGATGATTTTTGCAGTATTAATCTTTATGGTTTTGTATATTGAAATATTGTTATAGGATATGTGTTGTTACATCCGTGAACTTGATTGTCCCATACTTTGTCAAAAGTAAAGTTGTTCGTGAGATGATATGTATGTATTGATGAAAGAATGAATTGACTTTTGACAAATACAAAATTTAAGCCTATTATGTCAGTTTTTGATGGAATATAGGTTAAAATCTTTTGTGTTCAAGGATTATGTCTATTGGATGTGATTGTGCAAATGGTGATGGAAAATAGAATGAGTCCTTGATTATTCTACGGTATTAGGTCGATCTCTGATCCACAATTTGTGTACATACTGTGTTGTTTCATAAGGTGTCTTATATTGAGATCTATCGACTAAGTCATTGTTTTGGCATGGTTGTTGTTCCATGAGATACTTTGTGTCGAGCATGAATAATTAAATTGATTACTTTTGTGATTAGTTTGGTTGTATATTTCGATTAGATTAATTACGGGTTTTCTTGTGATTAATCTAATTGAGTGTTTTTAAGTCTCCATAAGTTTACTTGTGTTGAAAGTAATCATATGGCTAACCTTTTGGTTAACTATTGTTGAACCAACAAGTGTATATGTTTGGGTACGGTTAACAAACCTAGAAGCGTGCATTGTCAAGTGTGTATAACAAGCTAAGTTTTCGATCTAACGGTTGAGAAATATTAGCTTGAATCTAAATCAGGTTTTCATCTAACGGTGAATATTGAATGCTTTGTTACTAAGATAACATTGATTGATTTGAAAGACTATATAAAGGAGACATCTAATATTGTGCAAAACTAATCCCCACACCTTACGGGTGATACTAGTTTGGGTGCTAGAGTCGATTCTCCTTTAACCTTTGGTTTTCTTCTTCTAAAACCAGGTTAACGACTTAAAGACTTCATTGGGATTTTGAAGCCAGACCAATACTACTTTTATCGTAGTTGGGTGATATGATCTTGCATCTTCTATCGTACGAGTACAATCAGATTGATTGGCTTGAGATTGATATCTCTGATAGGAAAAATATAAAAAGTAATCGCAAACATCTTCGACTCGTTGTTTGTGATTCCACAACATCTTATTTCGCTACCATACGATTAAGATTATTGTGAGGTGATTGATAACTCTAGGTTGTTCTTCGGGAATATAAGACCGGATTATCAATTGGTTCATGTTCACCTTGATTATTATCAAAAGAAGGAACAAAACCTTTAGGGTTTATCTGTGGAAGACAGATGGATCCTTTGATAGACTTGTCTGTGGGAGACATATTTGTTTATTGTCAAAGCCTGCGATTTTGGGTGGTACCAACTCTTAGTTATCGGCGAGATCAGCTAAGGGAAGTAAGTGCGTAGTATCCTGCTGGGATCATAGGCGTAGGGAGTACAACTGTACCTTGGATCAGTGGGAGACTGATTGGGGTTCAACTACAGTCCTGTCCGAAGTTAGCTTAGAGTAGGCTAGTGTCTGTAGCGGCTTAATACAGTGTGTATTCAATCTGGACTAGGTCCCAGGGTTTTCTGCATTTGCGGTTTCCTCGTTAACAAAATTTCTGGTGTCTGTGTTATTTCAATTTCCACATTATATTGTTTTATCTTTATAATTAAAATAATACAGGTTGTGCGTCAGATCATCAAATAGAGTAATCCAACCTTTGGTTGTTAATTGTCATTGATTGATCCTTGGATATTGGTCTTTGGTACCATCCAAGTTATTCCTTGTATTTGATTAGAACTCGCAGTTCCTGCTTGAGTAAATCAAATCAAGAGAGAGATATAAACTCGTTGATATACTTTTAATTGATTGAGTCTTGTTGAATCTCTTAAAAGTATATCTGAGTTTGTCCATACAGATTGCTAAGAGAAATATTGGGTGGTGTTGTTAGACCCCCGCTTTTTCAGAAAGCCTAGGTACCAAATAACCTAAAGTCAAGGATGAACACAACGCAACCACAATCTCCAAGAATAGCCCTGACATTATTTCATCCATCCATCCCAATAGTGCAATGGAGTTTGGTAAATTTTTTGTTAGAGCATTGCTCGGTCGAACTCGCATGTGTTTCTATCTCAAGCATGTTTGTCAATGTTAGTGATCAAAACTATAAGTCTTGATTTCTAGTCTACTATAGCTAAGTCTCGGATTAGCATAGAAAGTGTAGTTGAGCTCAAGGACTTCATGGTGATTCATCATACAAGAAGAAAAACTACTCAAGGAACCGGTGGAACTTCTCGACAAAAAGGTATGTGAAGACTTGAACTTATCTGTCACTCAAAAGCCTATCTACTTTATCTCCTACTTTTTAAGAGAAAAAGTCGTATGCTATATATAGACTTAGATTATACACATTTGGTATTTCGATACGAGTATACCTCGCCTATCTATATCTCGAAATATGTGTTAGTAAGCGTTTCGCTTCGACCATGTTTATCTTTACCTAGTAACGAAAGTCATGATATATTTCAATCACTTTGAAAATTACTTTGACGAGAAATGGTGTAACAACTAAATAACTTCCTCTAAGAATGTTTCAATGGTAGGAATAAGAGTTTAGATTACATAACCAATGATGGACATAAGTATTGTTGTGGAAACACATATGTGCATAAGTCCTATCCCTTGAACCAAAGTTTGCGAACTTTGTTGATCAAGAGAAACCGGAATAATGGCTTGTTGCCAAGTCTGTGAACTCAGTCCGTGAACTGCCGAACTTCTCATCCCGAGAAATTCTGCTGGAGTTGACAAACTAGTTGCGTGAGTACCAGTCCGGGAACCCAGTCCGCGAACCGCCGGAAAGTCTTTGCTGAGATTTTATACTGGAGTTTGTAAACTCTTCCCGGTTGCTTAAGTCTGCGAACCTAGTGTGCGAACTTAAGAAGGTTATATATCTGAAGATGATTTCTGAACTTAAACTTATAAATACTAAGGAATGCAATTTTCAAATCATGGCTATAAAGTTCATGAACCGATTCGAGTGAATCAAATCATCTTTGCTTAAATTGTGTCTTGTGTAGTACATAAGATTTCCTTGCAATTGAACAACTCTCTAACTAGTTCATTTGAGTCATTTGAACTAGTTATGGTGAAGAAGAATATGGTTGGTATGAAATGCTCATATGGATAACCTTTTGGTTAACTATTGTTGAACCAACAATGTACACGTTTGGGTACGGTTAACAAACCTAGAAGCGTGCATTTCATTTGTGTATAACAAGCTAAGTTTTCGATCTAACGGTTGAGAAATATTAGCTTGAATATAAATCAGGTTTTCATCTAACGACGGATATTATTTGCTTTGTGACCAAGGCGAAACCCTGATATGAAAGACTATATAAGGGGACATCTAGCCACTCTGCAAAACTAATCCCCACACTTCACATGTGATACTAGTTTGCGTGCTAGAGTCGTTTCTCCTTTAACCTTTGGTTTTCTTCTTCTAAAACCAGGTTAACGACTTAAAGACTTCATTGGGATTGTGAAGCCATCACGGTACTACTTTTATCGTAGTTGTGTGATTTGATCTTGCAACTTCTATCGTACGAGTACAATCAGATTTATTGGCTTGATATTGATATCTCCGATAGTCAAGATATAAAAAGTAGTCACAAACATCTTCGTCTCATTGTTTGTGATTCCGCAACATCTTGTTTCGCTACCATACGATTAAGATTGTTGTGAGGTGATTGATTTATGTAAGCTGTTCTTCGGTAATATAAGACCGGATTATCAATTGGTTCATGTTCACCTTGATTATTATCAAAAGACGGAACAAAAACTTTAGGGTTTTTCTGTGCGAGACAGATTGATCCTTTGATAGACTTGTCTGTGTGAGACAGATTTGTTTATTGTCAAAGCCTGCGATTTTGGATCGTAGCATCTCTTAATTTTGGGTGAGATCATCTAAGGGAAACAAGTGCGCAATATTATGCTGGGATCAGAGGCGTAGGGAGTACAACTGTACCTTGGATCAGTGGGAGACTGATTGGGGTTCAACTACAGTCCAGTCCGAAGTTAGCTTGGAGTAGGCTAGTGTCTGTAGCGGCTTAATATAGTGTGTGTTCAATCTGGACTAGGTCCCGAGGTTTTTCTGCATTTGCGGTTTCCTCGTTAAGAAAATTTCTGGTGTTTGTGTTATTTCAATTTTCTGCATTATATTGTTTTATCTTTATAATTGAAATAATACAGGTTGTGCGTTAGATCATCAAACAGAGTAATCCAACCTTTGGTTGTTGATTGCCATTGATTGATCCTTGGATATTGGTCTTTGGTACCATCCAAGTTATTCCTTGTGTTTGATTAAAGACTCGCTGATTTCTATTAGCTCGAGTAAATCAAAACAAGAGAGATATATAAACTCGTTGATATACTTTTAATTGATTGAGTCTTGTTGAATCTCTTAAAAGTATATCCTAGTTTGTCCATACAGATTGCTAAGAGAAATATTGGGTGGTGTTGTTAGACCCCCGCTTTTTCAGAAAGCTTAGGTACCAAATAACCTAAATTCAAGGATGAACACAACGCAACCACAATCTCCAAGATTAGCCCTGACATTATTTCATCCATCCATCCCAATAGTGCATTGGAGTTTGGTAAATTTTTTGTTAGAGCATTGCTCGGTCGAACTCGCATGTGTTTCTATCTCAAGCATGTTTGTCAATGTTAGTGATCAAAACTATAAGTCTTGATTTCTAGTCTACTATAGTTAAGTCTCGGACTAGGATAGAAAGTGTAGTTGAGCTCAAGGACTTCATGGCGTTTCATCATACAAGAAGAAAAACTACTCAAAGAACCGGTGGAACTTCTCGGCAAAAAGGTATGGAAGACTTGAACTTATCTGTCACTCAAAAGTCTATCTACTCTATCTCCTACTTTTTAAGAGAAAAAGTCGTATGCTATATATAGACTTAGATTATACACATTTGGTATTTCGAGCCGAGTATACCTCGCCTATCTATATCTCTAAATATGTGTTAGTAAGCGTTTCGCTTCGACCATGTTTATCTTTACCTAGTAACGAAATTCATGATATGTTTCAATCACTTTGAAAATTGCTTTGACGAGAAATGGTGTAACAACTATATAACTTCCTCTAAGAATGTTTCAATGGTTGGAATGAGAGTTTAGATTACATAACCAATGATGGACATAAGTATTGTTGTAGAAACACATATGTGCATAAGTCCTATCCCTTGAACCAAAGTTTGTGAACTTTGTTGATCAAGAGAAACCGGAAGAATGGCTTGTTGCCAAGTCCGTGAAATCAGTCCGTGAACTGCCGAACTTCTCATCCCGAGAAATTCTGCTGGAGTTGACAAACTAGTTGCGTGAGTACCAGTCCGGGAACCCAGTCTGCAAACCGCAAGAAAGTCTTTGCTGAGATTTTCTGCTGGAGTTTGTAAACTCTTCCCGGTTGCTTAAGTATGCGAACCTAGTGTGCGAACTTAAGAAGGTTATATATCTGAAGATGATTTCTGAACTTAAACTTATAAATACTAAGGAATGCAATTTGCAAATCATGGCTATAAATTTCATGAACCGGTTCGAGTGAATCAAATCATCTTTGCTTAAATTGTGTCTTGTGTAGTACATAAGATTTCCTTGCAATTGAACAACTCTCTAACTAGTTCATTTGAGTCATTTGAACTAGTTATGGTGAAGAAGAATATGGTTGGTATGAAATGCTCATATGGATAACCTTTTGGTTAACTATTGTTGAACCAACAATGTACACGTTTGGGTACGGTTAACAAACCTAGAAGCGTGCATTTCATTTGTGTATGACAAGCTAAGTTTTCGATCTAACGGTTGAGAAATATTAGCTTGAATATAAATCAGGTTTTCATCTAACGGCGGATATTATTTGCTTTGTGACCAAGGAGAAACCCTGATATGAAAGACTATATAAGGGGACATCTAGCAACTCTGCAAAACTAATACCCACACTTCACGTGTGATACTAGTTTGCGTGCTAGAGTCGGTTCTCCTTTAACCTTTGGTTTTCTTCTTCTAAAACCAGGTTAACGACTTAAAGACTTCATTGGGATTGTGAAGCCATCACGGTACTACTTTTATCGTAGTTGTGTGATTTGATCTTGCATCTTCTATCGTACGAGTACAATCAGATTTATTGGCTTGAGATTGATATCTCCGATAGGCAAGATATAAAAAGTAGTCACAAACATCTTCGTCTCATTGTTTGTGATTCCGCAACATCTTGTTTCGCTACCATACGATTAAGATTGTTGTGAGGTGATTGATTTATGTAAGATGTTCTTCAGGAATATAAGACCGGATTATCAATTAGTTCATGTTCACCTTGATTATTATCAAAATACGGAACAAAAACTGTAGGGTTTTTCTATGAGAGACAGATTGATCCTTTGATAGACTTGTCTGTGTGAGACAGATTTTTTTATTGTCAAAGCCTGCGATTTTGGGTCGTAGCATCTCTTAATTTTGGGTGAGATCATCTAAGGGAATCAAGTGCGCAGTATCATGCTGGGATCAGAGGTGTAGGGAGTACAACTGTACCTTGGATCAGTGGGAGACTGATTGGGGTTCAACTACAGTCCAGTCCGAAGTTAGCTTGGAGTAGGCTAGTGTCTGTAGCGGTTTAATATAGTGTGTGTTCAATCTGGACTAGGTCCCGAGGTTTTTCTGCATTTGCGGTTTCCTCGTTAAAAAATTTTCTGGTGTCTGTGTTATTCCAATTTCTGCATTATATTGTTTTATCTTTATAATTGAAATAATACAGGTTGTGCGTTAGATCATCAAATAGAGTAATCCAACTTTTGGTTGTTGATTATCATTGATTGATCCTTGGATATTGGTCTTTGGTACCATCCAAGTTATTCCTTGTGTTTGATTAAAGACTCGCTGATTTCTATTAGCTCGAGTAAATCAAAACAAGAGAGATATATAAACTCGTTGATATACTTTTAATTGATTGAGTCTTGTTGATTCTCTTAAAAGCATATTCGAGTTTGTCCATACAGATTGCTAAGCGAAATATTGGGTGGTGGTTTTAGACCCCCGCTTTTTCAATTGGTATCAGAGCAGGGAAACACGTTCAAGACCTTACAAGTTTTGTGTTTGTAGCGATATGACTCTATGGACAGAGGTGATATCTCTATTAACGTACCACCAGTCTTCGATGGATCTAATTACTTATGGTGGAAAATTTCTATGCGAGCTTTTCTTCACGCGCGTGATTTTCAATCATGGGTATATGTTGTTAATGGCTATGATGCTCCCGTTGTGGAAGTTGGATATGTAAACGTTCCCAAGAATATTGGTGAATATAATCATGCCGAGATACTTGCTGCAAAGCAAAATTCCGACAGTTTGAATGCCATCATACATGCCATTACCCCAAATCTTCAGCACCATGTGTCAAATTGCACTAGGTATAAAGATGCTTGGGATATCTTAGAAATCGTATTTGAAGGAAACTCCAGTGAAAAGGAAGCTAGGCTTCAAAACCTTAATTCCGATTGGGAGAAACTTTGTATGGCAGATGAAGATACATTTGATGAGTTTAATCACAGAGTGTCTGAAATTGTTAATGCATCTTTTTTATTGGGTAAGACTATTCCTGAAAAGGAAATTGTGATGAAAATTCTCAGATCGCTTCCATCTAGATACGAGTCTAAGAAGCATGCCATCGTTGATGGACATAACCTTGATAATCTTTCCAGAAATACATTGGTTGGAAAGCTAAAGATCTTTGATCATGAGCATACATCCAAAATCGGAAAGGATATTGCCTTTAAAGCACAGAAGAACACTAAGTTACTTGACAAAAGTAAAAGTGTTTATGTCTCTGAGGATGATCAGTCTGAGGGTGATTTTTCAGATGAAGATCTTGACAAATCTTTCTCCTCGATCACAAGACAGTTTAGGGATCTTCTATTGAATATAAGTAAACGGTTTTCAAGAGACAAACCTAGGTCGTCAGATAAACCTCACAATCGCGTCCCTCCTAAAAATAGGGATGCCGACGAGGCTGATGACGAGGATATGCCACAGTGCTTCAAGTGTAAAGGTTTTGGTCATTTTGCAAACGAGTGCCCAAATCGTAGAAAATACACTGGGAACAAAGGTCTTGTTGTAACACTTGATGAGATGTCCGAGATCTATGATTTTGATGAAGATAGGAAATCAAGTGTTGGTCTTCTGTGTGAAAACATTGATTTTGATAATTGTAGCAATAAATATATCAACCTTGATGGTTTCGATGAAGAAGAGAATCCAATCAAGCTGGAAGAATCAATTGACCCATCCTTTGGAAACTCTGGTTGTAATGTTTCAGGATCTACTATGTGTCTGAATGCTTTCACACCATAGATGCCTGAATATTATCCAAGTTTGACATGCTCGTTTTGTTCTCAGAAGGGTCATGAACTATCAAGATGTTACAAGTACAAACATCAAGTGAGGCACGCCAATAAACTTCAACGAAGATCAAATCGTTTGGCAAGGAAGCTTAAACTTGCTTAGAAGACTGCTGAGGTATGTAGGATTTTATTTTCGTCTAAGAAGTTGGTTTCCAAAGACAAAATAAGAGCATTAGAGAAGAAAGTATGGTCAAATCGCTTTGATAGACAGAAGTCTGACGATTCCTCTCTAGAGGAAAATGGTGGACAAATTGTTGTTCACCACAACACAAATTGATTGTGTTATTAGGTAAATCTTGTCTCATGTGCCTGATCAAAAGAGACAAGGTTGTTTACCAATCAGGCTTTAGGAAAAGTTTTTCTTCTTTTTTCTTAAGATGTTTGTCTATCAAAATAAATTAAAGGGTTATTATGGACAATTCTACTCTTTATAGGGTTTAGAATTGGGCGTCTACGAACCTGCTTAAAGGTTGCGAGCCCTACATTCCTTTTTCCTCTCTGATATCTTTTTATATATTAAGACTGCTTGATGAGATTGTGAATTCCACTCACAAAAACCAGTTGTTTATAACTGTTTTCTAAGCATCATGTCTTTGGATGGAAAAGATGTAAATATGATTGTTAAGCCATCAATCAAGGAAAAATAGAAATATCCGGTAATTCCTTCCTTGAAATTAAAGAGGAGGAATAAAAGAAAGGCAAGGGTTGTCCCTTCTAACTCTCAGAAGTTTTCCGATGTTCTTGATGAGTTGAAGGAAGTACGAAAGGAGATTAGTAAAATAAAGGCTTGCCTTTTAAGATCTTTGGAAATTCAGAAGGCCCTGGTTCGACATCATCAGCCAAGACGGTTTGCTGGTATTGACTCATTCCTCCACGAACCTTATATTCCAATGGCTGTTGACGACAATGAGTTCGCGAATGATAAGGAATTTCTCAAAGATATTGTTGCCTAGTATGTCTTCTTTTTTTTTTAGTTGGAAGAATAACTAGTGCTCAAATAGCAATGATTGTGACTACACATAGCTATTATTTTCATCTTCTTATTTTTTTAGGTTTATTGGTATTAAATTCTAAAAATGTTTGGAGGATGATGGTTTGCAGCATTTAATCTTTATGATTTGTTATATTGCAATTTGTTATGGGATATTGGTGTTTACGTCTGTGAATTATGTTGTCCCATATTTTATCAAAAGTAAAGTCGTTCATGATCGGTATTCATGTATTGATTTAAGGATGAATATACTTTTGACATATACAAAAGTTAAGCCTATATTGTCAATTCTTTGATGGAAGATAGTTTAAAATATTTTTTGTTCAAGGATTATGTCTATTAAAAATCGTTATGCAAATAGTGATGGAATATAGAATGAATCCTTGTGTATTCCACAATATTGATCTTCACTGATCCACATTTTATGTAATACTGTGAGGCTCCGTAATGTGTCTTATGTTGAGCATGATACAACCAAGTTGATTAATTTTTGATTAGATTTGTTGGTTGTTCCGTAAGGTACTTTATGTTGAGCATTTTTGAACTAAATTAATCATCTTGTTTGGTTCTATAGTTATTGCTCCATAAGCCTTTTATGTCGAGCAAAACAAATGGCAATTAAATTGATTACTTTTGTAATTAGTTTGGTTGTGTATTCCAATTAGATTAAATATGGGTTTTCTTGTAATTAATCTAGTTGAGTATTTTCATACTCCATAAGATTCCTCTTATGTTGAGTATATGAACGACTATCCTATTCATTTTCTAATGGTTATGTTAGTCGTGTGCTCTATAATTTCTCTTATGTCGAGCATAATCAATTAAGTTGATCGCTTTTGTGTTTAATTTGATTGTATATTCCGATTAAATTAATCGTGGGTTTACTTGTGCTCAATTTGATTGAGTTTTTGGATATAGAAAATCATTCTCATGGTTTTTGGTGTCCAATAAAAATCCTTCTTTTCTTTTGAAATTAAGGTCGCTCGTTGTTGTTCTTTCAGGAATGACATCAAATGGGGAAGAGTTCTTTTGAACTTGTGCTTAATGGTCATATCTTGAGGGGTGTGCGACTGTGGAATTTTAAAGGGGTTATCTTGGATCTTTAAACTCCTTGATGAATGCTATTAGCTTCGGCTATATGATTGCATCTAAATTAGATGGTATGTATTTTCTTTTAGTCATGTAATGTCTCTTACGGAAATTTCATTATGATCCCGTTCTTGTACCTTTGCCAATTTTATTGACAAAAAGGGGAGAATTAATATGTAGTTCACACTACAAATACATATGGTTTTCGGATCATTGTGTAAGGGGGAGTGGTTTCCATGTGAGATGGAGTATTGACTAAGGGGGAGTGATACATATCACCATAGTATTATCATTGAAGTTGTGATACAATTGGACTTTGACACTGTGTAATAATACTATGACACTGTATAACAATGATCGAGACCGATGTTTTTTCATTGTTATATCTACGGATCTTCAACAACGGTGATGCTAAACTTACAACCTTTGGGATCATTGGAGTACTTGGAAGTGACGAAGAAGTTGAGAATATTGAAGATTAGACATGTGGAATAGGAGATACTAAAGTTTCTTTATCTTTTTTGTATTCCATATGTATTGATAGTTTTGTCACTAAAATTGACAAAGGGGGAGATTGTTTGAGCATTGCTCAGTCGAACTCGCATGCGTTGCTATCTCAAGCATGTTTGTCAATGTTAGTAATCAAAACTATAATTCTTGATTTCTAGTCTACTATAGCTAAGTCTCGGACTAGGATAGAAAGTGTAGTTGAGCTCAAAGACTTCATGGCCATTCATCATACAAGAAGAATAACTACTCAAGGAACCGATGGAACTTCTCGAAAAAAAGGTATGTGGAGACTTGAACTTATCTGTCACTCAAAAGTATATCTACTCTATCTCCTACTTCTTGAGATAAAAAGTCGTATGCTATATATAGACTTAGATTATACACATTTGGTATTGCGAGCCGAGTATACCTCGCCTATCTATATCTCGAAATATGTGTTGGTAAGCGTTTCGCTTCGACCATGTTTATCTTTACCTAGTGATGAAAGTCATGATATGTTTCAATCACTTTGAAAATTGCTTTGACGAGAAATGGTGTAACAACTATATAACGTCCTCTAAGAATGTTTCAATGGTTGGAATGAGAGTTTAGATTACATAACCAATGATGGAAATAAGTATTGTTGTAGAAACACATATTTGCATAAGTCCTATCCCTTGAACCAAAGTTTGAGAACTTTGTTGATCAAGAGAAACCGGAAGAATGGCTTGTTGCCAAGTCCGCAAACTGCCGAACTTCTCATCCCGAGAAATTATGCTAGAGTTTATAAACTAGTTGCGTGAGTACCAGTTCGTGAACCCAGTCCGCGAACTGGCGGAAAGTCTTTGCCGAGATTTTCTGCTGGAGTTTGTAAACTCTTCCCGGTTGCTTAAGTCCGCGAACCTAGTGTGCGAACTTAAGAAGGTTATATATCTGAAGATGATTTCTGAACTTCAACTTATAAAGACTAAGGAATGCAATTTGCACACCGTGGCGGTAAAGTTCATGAACCGATTCGAGTGAATCAAATCATCCTTGCTTCAATTGTGTCTTGTGTAGTACATAAGATTTCCTTGCAATTGAACAACTATCTAACTAATTCATTTGAGTCATTTGAACTAGTTATGGTGAAGAAGAATATGGTTGGTATGAAATGCTCATATGGCTAACCTTTTGGTTAACTATTGTTGAACCAACAATGTACACGTTTGGGTACGGTTAACAAACCTAAAAGCGTGCATTTCATTTGTGTATAACAAGCTAAGTTTTTTATCTAATGGTTGAGAAATATTAGCTTGAATCTAAATCAGGTTTTCATCTAATGATGGATATTTTTTGCTTTGTGGCCAAGGCGAAACCCTGATTTGAAAGACTATATAAGGGGACATCTAGCAACTCTGCAAAACTAATCCCCACACTTTACGTGTGATACTAGTTTGCGTGCTAGAGTCGTTTCTCCTTTAACCTTTGTTTTTCTCTTCTCAAACTAGGTTAACGACTTAAAGACTTCATTGGGATTGTGATGCCAGACCGATACTAC
Source organism: Papaver somniferum (assembly GCF_003573695.1). Lineage (NCBI taxonomy): Eukaryota > Viridiplantae > Streptophyta > Magnoliopsida > Ranunculales > Papaveraceae > Papaver > Papaver somniferum. Next base: position 64,037,258 of record NC_039368.1, on the reverse strand, counting down.
TTTTATCGTAGTTGTGTGATCTGATCTTGCATCTTCTATCATACGAGTACAATCAGATTGATTGGCTTGAGATAGATATCTTCGATAGGCAAGATATAAAAAGTAGTCACAAACATCTTCGTCTCATTGTTTGTGATTCCGCAACATCTTGTTTCACTACCATACGATTAAGATTGTTGTGAGGTGATTTATTTATCTAGGCTGTTCTTCGGGAATATAAGACCGGATTATCAATTGGTTCCTTTTCACCTTGATTATTATTATTAAAAGACAGAACAAAAACTTTAGGGTTTTTCTGTGGGAGACAGATTGATCCTTTGATAGACTTGTCTGTGTGAGACAGATTTTTTTATTGTCAAAGCCTGCGATTTTGGGTCGTAGCAACTCTTAGTTGTGGCTGAGATCAGGCAAGGGAATCAAGTGCGCACTATCCTGCTGGGATCAGAGGCGTAGGGAGTACAACTGTACCTTGGATCAGTGGGAGACTGATTGGGGTTCAACTACAGTCCAGTCCGAAGTTAGCTTGGAGTAGGATAGTGTCTGTAGCGGCTTAATACAGTGTGTGTTTATTCTGGACTAGGTCCCGGGTTTTTCTGCATTTTCGATTTCCTCGTTAACAAAATTTCTGGTGTCTGTGTTATTTCAATTTCCGCATTATATTGTTTTATCTTTATAATTGAAATAATACAGGTTGTGCATTAGATCATCAATTAGAGTAATCCAACCTTTGGTTGTTGCTTGTCATTGATTGATCCTTGGATATTGGTTTTTGGTACCATCCAAGTTATTCCTTGTGTTTGATTAAAGACTCGCTGATTTCTATTAGCTCGAGTAAATCAAAACAAGAGAGATATAGAAACTCGTTGATATACTTTTAATTGATTGAGTCTTGTTGATTCTATTAAAAGTATATTCGAGTTTGTCCATACAGATTGCTAAGCGAAGTATTGGGTGGTGTTTTTAGACTCCCTCCTTTTCATTTTGAAATCCATTGGATAGGTCAGATACTCGTTCTTCTAGAGTCAGAACCTTATTACACATTCTGGAGAAGATCGATGGTATTGTTGGGTGGATACATGCGAGAGCACCTACTTTGAGTTCTCCTGGCTCTCCTTGCAGCTGATTATAACTATTGGAGATTGCTTTGTTGCCATTAATGCTCGTTCTACAACCGCTAACAAATGACGAAGAGGAGCCAGATACTGCAGATGAAAGCGCGGAGCCGGATGAACAACAAGAAACAGAAGAGGGTCGATACCCCTTTTCATACGAACACAGTTTATAGAGTTTGAACAGAATAATGACTCCTTATTGCTCCATGAACGGGAATAGATGATTGGGCGCACCACACTCATACTCCATAGCCGAACAAGTAGTGTGACGATACCTCCGCTCCATGATCGAACCAGCAACGCGCCACAACGAGGAACACCAGTCACTCAACCTGCAACGCTCCATGTCTCCAGCACTCCGCGGCCAAGCCAACTTTCATGGCTCCAGCACTCCGTGGCCAAGCCAACTCTCATGGCTCTAGCGCTCTGTGGCCAATCCAACTCTCATGGCTCCAGCACTCCGTGGTCAAGCCAACTCTCATGGATCCATCACTCCGTGGTCAAGCCGACTCTCCAGCGCTCCAGCATTCCGTGATCCAGCCAGCAAGCCTTCTGGGTGCCATTTTCACCATTCTGCAGACTGAAGCCAGTTTCCACCATTCCGTGGACTGAAGCAAGTTTTCGTCATTCCACCTACTGAAGCCAAGCGCCATATCCACATGTTCCGCGACCTAACCAGCCAGCGCCCGTTCCGCGGGCTAATTTGCAGCGCCTGCTCCACAGTCTAGCAAGCAACGCCAACGACTCCACACCAAAGCCAACATCATCTCCGTGGCCAAGCCGAGCCATCAGCGTCACAGCCAAGCCAAGCCAGCATCTCCACGTCCAAGCCAAGCCAAGACAGCAGCGTCACGGCCAAGCCAAGCCAAGACAGCAACGCCAACGGCTAAACGCCCTAGCCAGCACCAACAACTCGCATCCTTCTCAGCGCCAACTTCTCCGCTCCCGACAAGTTCCATTCGCAGCCCAAGCCAACTCCAACCGCGTCCTAACCCATGCCTTAGCCAGCGGCACCATGAACCATTCCTCGACCAGTAGCCAAAGATGCCGCACTGGTGCCAACATCCCATGGCCAAGACGAATTTTTGCAAAAGCCGCCAACACAAGGAGCACAGATTCCTCATTCCTTCCGCCAAAGGTTAGTTGAATTTTCGTGGCAATTTATTCATGTATTTCTCTTTCGATGTTACTCTCGTCTGTCACCATCTCATGCTTACCCCGCAACAATGCCACTGTTATGTGCTAAGCAGGGGACTTAATGCTGATGGTGGTTTTTAGCTTAGGGTTAAAATCGTAAAACCTTGCATCTGACATCACTTTGCAAGGAAACGCTGCCGTGAGTGCTAACCTCTCCACCAACATATTTATTGAGCCATCAATATATTTACATGAAATTTATCCAGACTGGCGAATGTAGCAACCATCCCAAACGCTCTGTAAATTTCGGCACCTCGCCAATACAAAACTCACTGAGTACTTTCTTGTGCTATGTTCCCCTGCAGAACCCTTAATATCGGTATGGCATGACGGATTTGTGTTCACTCGCAGCGGAGTAGCATGAACCTCCAAATACCAAAGTTAAGGCCATCGCACGAAATGCTCAGACGGAAAGCACACTGCATTCTGTAGATAAGGATTTTTGTGGCAGCATACAAAATCCAGCCAATTATTGTGATAACTCATAAAAAACTCATAAACCCGACTAATTTGCAAAATTAGGGTTTCGTGCCCCGCGCAGTACACTAGACCCCGTTGGTCGAAAAACTATGCTTAGCCAAACTAGGTGATTAAATATGTCACAACACACTGGAAGTGTGGCCACGCCCTAGCTTGCCGGCCCCACTTCCCATCAACCAATCAGGTCGCTTGAAATCCGCCACACTCACACAAAGGTGTAGCCATGCACATGCTTGGCCGACCCTCTTACATTAAACAATAAGGTTGTTTCAAACTCACCATAATGTTGAAAAGGAAGAAACCATGCCAGATGGTCGCAAAGCCAATTGGCTTCCCAAAAGGGCATGCCAGGCGCACATGCCAAGCAGCACGCCAAACGCGCATGCCAGGCGCACATGCCAATCGGCATGCCAAAAATGCCAAGCAGCATGACAAACTCGCCAAACTCGCATGCCAGGCGCACATGCCAATCGGCATGCCTAACTTGCCAAACACGCATGCCAGACGCACATGCCAAACGGCATGCCATATATGTTAATTAGGGTCTCGGCATGCTAAACCCTAATTTAGACAAAGTTGCCAGGCGCCGACAGAAGGTAGCCATAATCAACGGCTATCCTTCCTCATGAGATGCAATCTCAGCCATCCAAGTTCGCCACCGAGCTGACAAACTTGTGGCAACTTTCAGGCGACCAGCCGCCTAAAACTAATGGCGATGGCTACGCCAGGCGCCACTTGCACCATCGTGCCACTGGCATGCACGAGTCATGCCATCCATGCCGCATTGCCACTGGCGTGCACCAAAAACGCCACTGTGCCATCTTCAGGCGCCAGCACAAGGTATCCATGATCATTACCCTTCCTCATGAGATGCAATCTCAGCCATCCAAGTTCGTCACCAAGCTGGCAGACTTGTGGCAAGTTTCAGGCGACCAACCAGGACGAGTCTACTATCACCACATGTTATTTTCCTGCGGCAAGCCCCTTAATTTTAACTTGAAACACGTAGAAAAGTGTTACATGTTTTCCACAAAAACACTCAAGACATCAACCATGTCTCAATGGTGGAGCATTCACCTAACAAACACAACGTGCTGGGTTCGAGTCACACCACCCTCAAAAGGGACAACGAAGTTTTGGTCAGGAGAACAATACAACATTCAGAAATCACCTGATAGCTTTTTCATTCAGCTAGGCAGTACAATTTTCCGATACAAGTCACAAAACACCCACACTTCCAGAACGACGATTCTGGTCTCAACACTTTCTTCGCTTCCCTCTCCAAGACCAACCCTTCTCCTCCACTTTGTGACCGAAGCAAGTCTGGAACGACCATTTCTTGGTTTAGGCCAGATTTGTACAGATTGATCTCTCGAATCAAAAGTACTCACGTGCAGTACACTTTTTAGGGTTTAGACTCGTTTCTCATCCACACACATGAATTTACCAAAATCAGCAGAAACCGTTTTCATCCACAAACACTAGGGAACTGCGAAATTAATCAAATGATAGAATTATCATAATGGCATGGACGTTGAGTTCATTTTGAACTACGCTCAAGAGAATACTGTTTCGTACTTTTGACTGACGATGAAATAATTGTAAGTGTCATGGGAAGTGAAGGTGATGATGGCCATGACAGACTTGTACAATTTCATATAGAGCCACCTTCACTTAAAGAAGTTGACCAAGTTGTGAAGACATTGAATAGTTTTTTATTGCATTTCAAACCATAACACCAAAAACTATTCTAATGTTAAGAAAAATCCAAGATGATACTGATTTGACATTAATTTTAAAAAAAAACATATAACAACTGAATCATTATTTACCAAATTAACATAAATTCGAAGCTAATTATATGTAAATTACAAGTTATTAATTTATAAATTTTAGCGAGTTATTAATTTATCCCGTTATCCCCTACTGGGACCGGTAAAATTTATTAATTTATCGCGGATTAATTTATAGGGGTTCTACTCTATGGATAAGATTCAATTAAATCGAAGGAAGAATGGGTTTTCTCGGAATTAAATTCCAACCATTTAGTTTTTTTTTCTTCTTTAGAAAGACCTGCTCCCAAAATAGGAGTGATTTGCTCAAATCTCTTGTAACCAATGATGAAATTACGTCGTCAAATAAATCACCGATGAGGATTTCTTCGCCGGATAAGTTGATGATGAAGATTTCATCACCGGAGACAACAAAGAGGAAGATTTCTTTGTTGGAGAGTATCAGTATTGATCTTAAAATCCAACCAAATAACCAAGAACCGCCATTAAAGCGAAGATAAACCTCAAAAGGGTAAATAACAACTAAAATAACACTAATAACTAACCTAGAAAATAAGAAATAATAAAGAAATTTGCTCAGATCTGGTCCAAAGTTGTTGGTGATAGTTTTGTTGAAGAAGAAGAAGGAGTAAGAGAAAGAAGAAATCCTTGCCTTTTATTGATATAACCGACAAAATTATTTAAAGTTCATGTGCGGTTAATGTGTATCTCACACTACTTTTATTTAGAGACATATAAAAAAGATGACTAATAAATATTTCATTTTACATGAGGAGGACAAGCTCTACTTCCTTTAGTCAATGAGTAAGAATTTTTCGTGTTTTTGGTTTTTGAGATCTATAAAAAGATGTTATTTTGTGATTTGACGTTTTAGAATGGAAATTAGTAAACAAGGGAAAGGAAAGAATTTTGTTATGAAAACAAATTGAAATATTTGAGAAATTAAACAAATATTACTTAGATTGTAGATCATGTATCGGAACCACCACTCCAATAACCTTAAAGATATTAGTCGACACTCTAAATTTCAATAACATTTTCATTCTCTCTTCTTTTTTTCTTTTTTTTTACCGATTAAGAAAACATTCAATTATCTCTTAATTTATCTTTTTCTTCTATTTGTTTTGTGGTAGTTACCATATTTAATATTAATTTATCGACTATCTAGCATGATATTTTATATTTTCTTTTATTTTCTTATCCTTAATCACCACTATGCAGTGTTGGTTTTATAGATAACTTCAATTTAGCCAATCCATTAGACGAAACAATCCGTCGATAAACACTAGAAATATCATGGTGTTTTATCCACGTTGTAATAATCATTTTTTTTCCCAATCAAATAAGAAGTCTTAATAAAAGTTTAAAGATTCTGAGTTTTGAAAATTAGTAACCAAATGGACATGCTTGCTAGGGCAACATCGACAGGGAATAGTGTTAAGAACAAAAAGGTACCAGGTACATGCTTGGGATACTAAAGCATCCAAGATATAAAGATTTAATTAAAGTGTACCAACAAAAAAGTACAGAGCTTTAATTAAAGCGTCCAAGATTCGATAATCATTCAGGAAAGTTTTAGTTTCTCGTTTTGTCCTCGTGATCTTCTCCTTGATTTCCCCACGTACTATACAAAGAACAATGTTCTTTCTTGTCAAATCACCATTGATTTCAGTATCTCTCAATTTGATGCACCCGTTTATAACGTCCCTGAGAAATCTCACGGGGAGTTATGTGTGATGACCATTCGCAAAGACCAGATCGCTTTTCTTCAAAATAACTTTTTGTTTTTCGGTACACTTGATGTCATCAATATTCGGTTTATGATTCTTGAAGGAAATTAATTTCTCAAGAGTGTATGTATATCGATCATAAACATTATAAATATTATTATCACCATCTAAGAAAGTTGTTATTAGCTGAAGAACGTTATTAGAATGAGATTTCTTCTCAACAACATCCCTATCTTCTCTCACAATAGTCACTGGTTTACCATTATAAACACCATCCGAAATATTGTCTCCATATTCAACTCACCTATAAAAAAATCTTGCTTAAATTTGAACTTCATGGTTTTTGAGTAAGAAATCAGAGATTAATAGTCATAGGAAGATGAGGTGCTTTGAGTTTTAGGGTTTTTAAATGTAAAATTAAAGATTCGGAGAATAAAAAAAAGGAAGGGTTTGAGTTTGGTTTAGAGTTTTATTTAAAGGTAATTGAAATTAAAACTGAAATTGGTGGACGGAATCCTATGAAATTTACATGAAATAATATGTTCTTTGATAAGACCACGTGTATCAACCGATCAAAAAACAACACCATCATCGACCCATAACTCGATATCACATCATCAAAACATCTCTCCGAATATCATCACTATCACTGATACATCATCAAACATTATCAAATTCTTTTTACCATTCCCATGTTACTCTACGTGAGTCATATATATGGTAATTTTTCATTATAAACATCAACATCATTCTCATCTTGCTCAATAATGTCAAGTAAGATTCTCATCTTAGTCACAACATTGATTTGATCTTTGTCATATTTACTTATTTTTCGAGGATTTACGAAGAAAAAAAAATCTAATAAAATCGACTCATAAAGCCCTTATCTTCTATCATAAAGTCTCTCGTCTCAAATAATGGTAAATGATATCTCTTATCATGTTTTATCCTTACATCTGTAGGGTGTGCATGTGGCTGATACCTAACATTTCTAGGGTTTCTTATCATAAATAGTTTTTTTTTTCTTTTAATAGATGCAACAAAATCAATAACTAGTACTTGAGAATAAGTACATGCTACTTATAGTGGGTGATGGTTGCAGCTGTATATTTCTTCTATTTTGTTTTCTTTTGTAATATTTCTTAACTAGTTAATGTACTTATTACATGCATTATTGTATACTTACTATAGTAATGTATTTATTGAAACAAAATATCCTTACCATGATAATATATCTTTTTAGTTGACGAATAGCAAAGCAAAATATTTTTACTATGTTAATGTATTTATTACATGCATTAATATTAGCTTGTTTATGGAATAAAAAATCTTATACGATAAAACCATAATTATAATTTCTTTGAAATATATATAATAATGCTAGTTTTAATAGTGTGAACCAATAATATTAGTTAATTTTTGGGTTTTTTTGTATTTTATATATATAAGGTACAAAATATCAGGGTGTTGTATCCATCATGCGAACTAATCCATAGATGAATACTAGAAGTGTCATGGTGTTTCATCCTTTTTATCATTCTCATGATGCTCTACATGAGCCATATGATAATTTTCCATTATAAACATCAATATCATTCTCATTGCGCTCAGTAATGTCAAGTAAGATTTCCATGTTAGTCGCAACATTAATTGATCCTTGTCATATTTGTCTTAAATTGTGAGGATCTACAAAAAAAAAAAAGTTATGTGAAATAATAATATTAAAAGAAACTTTACCGCCAAACCCATTAAGAACAAAGAAGAAGAAGTTAGCATGGGAACAAATGGCAAGTTGAAACAAACTAATCAAAACAGCTATAACACGTGTTTGAAATACAATAATTCATAAGTCAACGATAAACTTATGGAAAAAAATAAGTTACAAGGGGTTAGTCATTTGAGATTTGTGGAGATATTGAAAGATTTTTAGAGACTTTTGAAATCTCTTGTTAGTCAATAGAGAGTTCTTCAAAATCTCAAGCAATCTTTGTTATTGGATCGTGACTTTCTAAAAATCTTCAGAAATCTCTGTTATTGGATATAGAATTTGAAATCAATGACTTATGGTTTTGAGAGACTTGTAGAGACTTTTATTACAAAACAAAGTATGAGCCCTGAACCATAAAAGGATAAAAAAAAAAAGTCTCCCCTAAGTAGATGATATTTTGAGAGACTTTTTTATTTCTTTTTCTTTAAGGATTAAATATCAAATTTTTTAAAAAATAACCTAATAAGCTATGATATCTTTTAATTATTTTGACTATAAGGGGGCAAGAAGAGAAGTTGGCATAAGAGATTAGGGGTTTTCCCTCACAGAGGGTAAACCATGCTAACTTATTGTTTTTTTTTTTACCTATAACAAAATGTTGTCTTCCGAAACTCAATAACTTTACTAGAGATTCAAATCAATTATATTCGTCTTGTTTTGATTTTATTAGCAAAATGGTTACAATTTCTATTAGTCATTCATGGACTAATATATTTTCATTGAATTATTCATATACTCATTTTGTAAAAAACCAAATATACTGTTTGTCTCACGTGTGTAAGGTGAAATTCATATATGTTTTGTTGTCTCTATGAATCACCATAATTCCTTCAAATTCGTTCGAAGAGTCTCTCAAAATCTCTAAAATCACAGAGAGTCACCCAAAATCTCTTGCAAAAAAGTATCTCAATATCTCTACTAATCCCAATTGACTAACCCCCTGTTAGTCTAGTCTATTGGAACATCTTTGTATGTAACATTAATTGCTTTTGTTACATGTCACGTATACCATTGTTAATGATGTTCTTAAACAATCCTTATAATTCAAGGATAATAGAAAAAAATATTATTGAATTTGTAAAAATTGAGTATAATAAGATGGGGCGTGAAGAAATTGTTGTTGAAAATGAGAATATACCAAATTAATTGGTTTTTCGATTTTAAGTGCCAAGTTTTTTTTTTTTGAAAGTTATTAGTGGATAACTGTAAAGAAAATTAATTTGGAATCCTTGGGTCCTAAAAGTCATTTCCAAATTCTAAGATGATTTATAGTCTTTTTTATCTTGATTGTGACGGATTCATTATGAAGTTATAAAAATTATCAGTCATGCAATGATCTTCCATTAAGTTTTGCGATAATTCTTCGAAGACCGCATTAAAAACGACTCTAAAACCATGGCTCCTACATGGCAGTCAAAAAAGCATAAAACACGTCTGTTTTCTGTTAATAATTCTGAAATTGCGTCTGCCTTAAGAATGACAATTAATTTATTTTATTTTTTTCTGGATATTTTACATCCATTGATTCTAATCTTGATTAATATTCTTACAATCTCGATTATATCTCCAAAAGTGTCTTTCGATTTCTCTCCTAACAGAGTCAATTCTTCATCCAGGGAAGAAAATAAGAGAAGAATGTTGAGGTTGCTGCAACAAGGTATGGAACTATACCAGATCTTTGTGACATTAATTGAGTTAGTGGTTTAACTTTTCTTCTTTTGACTTTTTTCATATTTCTTTTGCAAAGAAATTTGAAGTCTTAAATTTCAAATCAAGGTAATGAAAGATTTTAAACGCGATAGGGTTTTGTCCATCTACCTATTTTTTTTTAAAATAAATTTAAATTTATTATGAGAAACATACATTGAACTTAGTTAGACTTCCCGTTAGTTAATTAAGCATCTTGAATTGCAATATTGATCTTACTTTACCTTTTCATTGTTTAGCTCTTTATAATGCAATTTCTCCCGTACGAATAGCAATTATATGGATGAGTTATATTTCACTCCTAACAATTTTAAACAAGATTTTATTTAACAATTAATTATATTATTTTTTAATGAAATTAAATATCTTCTTTTATCCGATTCACTCTATCACTCTTAACTTGAGATGTTTTGATGTTCTCTCTAGTCTCTATCACTCTCCCATTCATTCTTGTTCAGAATTGTTTGTTTATAAAGGTTGTATTATTTGATACAATTGTGGCGCTAAACCTTGTAAATGCAGAAGCGAAATCAAATGATGAGTGTGTGAATCAAAGGTATGCCATGACTCGTGGATGTCCTGATAGTGTTGCACAGTTGCAGTGGTTTATGATCAGAAGGATGCAATAAAGGTGGTAATGTTGGCAGTTCCAACTAACGATCTTTACTAGTAATATAGGCCGTTTCTTTAAATTTGTTAATTTGGTGTATCTCAAATCGACTGTTAGTTTGAAATATACCTTCAAATGTAATTGAGAATTTATCATGAAATGAAATTATTTTGTTACTTTATCAACATGTAATGTGTTATGAAGTTGAGGTTGGTGCATTTCATACTTAATAGCTGCAGTATAGTATAAATTTTGATGACGAAATGCATTATAATTACAGAAAAAATAGTAAGAGAACAGAAGAGTGACTAGTTAAACCTCCCATTGTAATTCAACTTTAAAATATTTCAAGTAAGGTTGATCGATTGGAGTAAGCGATAACTACACTTCCCCATATGTTGGAGATTCAAAAGCACAAACATATGTGCAAGTTAACCCAACCACCCACCCCACCCCAAAAAAACCCGGAGCATGTACTAGCAGAAGACATGACTTCCTATTAGATTGGAACTTATTAACACAAGATATTAATCCAAGGCTTTATCCCTGTTAAAACCCTCTTCCAAAAGTACCCTATAATGGTGGTCCGAATGCAGTGTAGGGTGATACCTCACTAACTTTTTGTGCTCTTATGTGCATTTAAAATCCCCCATATGTTAATGTGTAACGTAAGTTATCTCATTGTTGAGGTGCTTCGTATACAAGGGAAACATAACCGAGATGCCCATAAGGTGAGATGTGAAGTAGTCCAACATATTCATGTCAATTGCTAAATTTCCACCTACATGAATCTAGGGTACTCCAAGCTGCTTTTTGACATTGTAAGTTGATTTTTCTTAGTTTAATTGAGACAAGGCAGGTCGTGTTCATACTCGATCAAATAAAATATGAACTAGAAGCATAATAATGGATCAAAAACTTATGTATTCTTACCAAAAGTTAATGGTATTATTCACGGGAAAGGTTCATAGTTTCAGGTTAGACCGTACTCGCCGTGCTTTGTTGTGCCGGGACTTCTTGCGAAACCTATGAAACAAATATATAAAACTTGAAATATATTTGCGCAAATTATTAGATGAACATTAGGTTACCTCAATGTTTTCGTTTCTTTTCTTTTCATTTCCTTTTTTTTCTTGTTTATTTTAGGCTTCAAGAAATTTTTACGAGGTGCTCCTTTTCAAACAGCTACATCTAGATTGAGTGCTTCTATAACTTTGTCACTTACGAAGTAATGATTTATGTTGCGGCACTTGATCCTTCTTCGGTTGATACTTTCAACGGTTCACATATCCATTTTATTATATCACTGCACTTGCCATCATTTTGGCATGCTACATCTACAAGCTCCGCAAAATAATCACACAAGTCCTTATAATGCTTTTGATCTGGAGTCAGTTGCCAACTATCTGAACTTAATGGCACCTTAGTATGTGCTAATCTCACGTCTTTTCTCCGTTTCCTTAAAGGTAACATTCTGTAAATGATGTTACTTTGTTACGAAGTAACACAAAAATCGCATGAGTGCAAAGTATTCCTCGAAACTCAAACTTACGACAACCGCAATTAACTTTGCAGCCATTTTTCTGAAACCAAACCTTAAATATAACATGTTTTATGACTTTTATAGCTTTTGAATTTTCTTCGTCTTCTCCGTCGTCGTCCTTTAATCCATTTACTTCAACAACATTTCCCTGGTTTGAACTTTCAGTAGCATACTCTTCCTAAGTTTCATCTTCAACTTCCACTATAGGTTATCTATAATACCAAACTTCTTGTTGTACGTCATATTTTATGACTTGGGTACCATATTCATAATATATCTTCCATGTCAACTCCTTTTGAAACTCTTTAAACTTTTCGATAGTGTAAATACTTTGTACCTGTTTCTCTATTTCATAAGAAGTTGTTGTTGGGATGATTTTTGAAAATGACCTAGCATCTTCCTTGAGTTTTTTTTTTCATTTTGTATCTTAATGCATTTTCAAATTGTTCAACAAATTGTTTCAAATACGTTCTTGAATGAACATACTCGTCGAATAATGCATTAATGCTTTCACTTCATTGGTAGTCGACATTCCCGCCCAAAATCTTGTCTTCACATAACAAGGAACCCAACGATTTTTCTGTTGATATAATTTAATAAACCATCTATTTGATTTCAGATTTGTATACTTTTCCAACATCTCGCTTCACTTTTGTTCAAATTCAGCTAGACATTGTGCTTCGTAGACGGCTATCTTCATCCTACATTTTATATTTAAATACTTGTCATACCTCCTTAACTTTTCGGGTATCTTCTTCGTAATATGACACAAACACCGTCGATGTTTTGCCTCAGGAAAAACGATTTCAACAACATATGTCATTGCGCTATTTTGGTCTGTAATTAAAGCTTGTGGAGCAATTCCTCCCATGCAATCAAGCCATGTTTCGAACAACAAAGTGAAAGATTCAGTCTCCACTTTTGCAATCAATCCATATCTAAATATAATTGATTTTCTATGCTATTTTACGCCAACAAAAGGAGTAAATGGCATGTCATACTTATTATCAAGTAAGTTATGTCGAATGTAACCACTTCGGAGAATTCTTTGTATGCTTCCCTCCACCTTTTATCTACCTAAAAAACATTCTTCAAGAAATTCTCACGGTCAACAGATATGCTATAAAAGAAATCTATGTTTAGTTTTTTCGTTCTCTCGAAGTGATTTAGCAGTGTTGTAGCACCCCCTTCATGGAGCTCTAAATCTCTATTGTAATCATGTTTCTAAGATCTTTATCATCATTTATAATGTGTTCTTGTCCACCTGCTTCAACTGCTTGGATATTAAATTTTTTGTCCATCTTAACTCCTGCTTTGTCATTAATTAAGATCTTTCTTTTGAAACTTTTCTTAATCAATTTTTTACATCTCATGGATCGAGTTTTACATGCGCTGGTCCTGTGAGTATGCTCAGAAACCAAAACAGTAATCTTCCATTTATCATCTAAATCCAAACATGTTGTTATCTTATCTTTGCATTCACATATTTTTGTGGATCAAGCTCGAATGAATTATTTGATACTGGTTTATGCTTGCATTCTCGAACACAAATGTAAGTTACATGTCTTAAAATCCCTTTACTTTTTTTTGATGACCATATTTTACACCCAAATCTTATTTTTATTGCATAACTTCTATATAATTCATATATTTGTTCAACATTTCCAAATTTCATCCCAATGTTGGGCACTACAATATCTCTTTTATCAACATTAACATCCAAAATCTGGATACCATCACCTCCATCCTTGCTAGTACAACCATCCAAACTTTTGCCACTCTCTGGGTTCCACATTGTCATCCATCCTTTGTAGTATAAAATTTAAATAACAAAGTAAGATTATTAAAATAAAAATTACATTTACTAATAATTAACAATTTGTATTATAATTAGGACATAAATTACAAATATATTAATAAACTATGTAAAACCCCGTAAGACATAGGGGTTACTGATTAAGTTAAACATCACAAATTTATTAATGTAACATCCCCACTTCGGATTCTAGGTCGGCCGCCCTAAAATCCCAAGTGTGGCATACTCATGGACCATTTTACACACTCGAACCGTCATGCCAACAAATGGAGATCGGGCTATCGTATGGAGCACATTGACAATAATTCATAAATAAATAGAAGAATTTACTTAAATGAAGTTGATAAGAAAAATTATAAATTAAAATGAATCTTTAAAAGTAAAAAAAAAAAAAACCTCGACTCGCAGGTCGGCCTCCAAAATAAAATGCGAAGAATTCTTTTAAAAGAAACAAAGTCTGGGCTTTAAAAGAATTCAATAAAATATTTAGCTAAGCACCTTAAAAAATAACGCAATAGCTTCTCGGAACAGAAATACAATCTACAGGTTAGTTGCTCCACGGTCACGGTCTCCTGAAAAAAGATAAGTTGGGTCAGACCCCAACTAAAAGTAGACTCTCGCACCCTTATAATCTCTAAAGACGATAAAAAAACCTAAGATAATTCATAAAGAGTACGGGCAGTAAAACGGTTTATATGGAAAACATTTTTCTAATTTCCTAAAGATGACCATAACCACCAGAGTATGATGGAATGATAGGAAAATGAAATTAGCCAAGAAGGAACAGTTTGTTAAAAAATAGTAAAGACATGTCGCTTTAAACTATCCATCCCAAGATCATTCTCTAACTACCGACTTTCCCTCTCTAGTTCCCTACTCTGACCGCAAGACGCACTGTATCCGCCCTTGAATAGTCCAAATAATTCTCCTACCGTGCACCGGAAAAATTAAATGTTGTCGATCCAATACAAGATAATAGAGCCATATATTTTTAGGCGACCCTCGGTCATCACCTAATGATCCATGGGAGTCGAACCAACTATGAACGACGGTCCGAAAACATAAACATCTATCATTTAAATGTTGACTGTAAGACATTTCCATACATGTGCAAAAACAGCCACCACAGCACATGTATTTATCTAAAACCAACCTATTACGGAGGCACTAATCTTCATAAACATTCACAACATTAAACGTGGTAGCAAATCTACCAAAAATAGACCCAAAGATAACCTGTAATACAAAACGCCGCTTAAGAGTACAACATGGTACCACCTATACGTGCACAAGGAAAAGCCAAAATCGTGCTACAGCAAAAATACATCTTAACAGATGATTAAAACAGATCAAACCAACTACATCTACTCCAAGTATCACCCTCGTACAAATGCCAAAGGAGCTTCAAAATCCATCCCACTATTAGGAACATGGTTACTGACACCTAATCACTATAGGTGCTAAGACTAAATTCTTCTGATAACACCAAAGGGTTCATAGGCGTGGGTTAGCGTTGAATATATATATACCTATATTACTAACTACTCATCATCTTACACACATCCCAGCTCCAAAAGAGTATCAATCAAACGTGGCTAACATGCTAAGTATCTGATATAGGTACATGCCATCAATGAAAACAAGCAGGTGTTGTAAATCATTTTTGATTCGCTGTGAGATCTGTCAAAACTCCTATCAAAACTCCTTTCTCCATGACGTTAATTCAGAGCCATTCCCTTTAGAAAAATAAAGATACAAACAACTCGAAATCCTACTTTTTCGGACTCCATACAAATTGATTCAATAAACTCCCTTTGAAAAAAATTAGAACAGACCTTAAAGAGTATAAATTTAGAGCATTGCTCAGTTGAACCCACCAAGCGTTGGTATGTCAAGTTTGGTTGTCATATTTTAGTGAATCAAAACTCATGTGAAGAGTCGCTTGATTATGTACTAGAGTCAACTTCGTATAGGTTAGCTTGAAAGTATTAGGATATGAGACATTACAAGTATTGCGAAGACTTGAAGATATGAAGAAGCAAGGAGCTACAATGACAATAATTATCCTTCCAGTTGAGGTTAGTGATATTTGACTTGAACTGTTGCATTCCCTATCTTATCTTTCAAGTCTTGCATATTGAAAACATAACTGCGAAGCATATTTGAACTCTAGATAGACATAGTATTAAGGAATACCATACGAGGTTTATTTCTTAACCATTAAACTTTGTAGATAAGACATCGCCATAATCATTTGAATGCTATTGTGATTATTTATGGGTATGAGGTGAGGATTTCATCCTAGGGAACAATGTTTTACATGTGTTCTAAGGAAGTAAGCTCATAAACCTGTTTGTGAACCGAAAAGGAAATTGCCAGGTGTTATTGGTGTTGTTATTCATTGCATATCTTATGAACAACCAATATGTGTGATTGAGTATAACCCCTTACAACTTGTTTGTGTTCTTGGTAGAACTATTCACAAAGGCCTGACTTATGTATTGGTATGACTTTTATTAGTGAAACCGATCTTAAGTAATCACCTGAGATGGTATGATCGGGTTTGTGTTATGTCTGACCAAATTTAGGAAAGGGGAACCGATCCTAGTAAGAGGTGCAGTACATCACAAAGGGGAACCGATCCTTGTATGAGGTGCATCGAGGTTTATAGCAGAAAGGGGAACCAATCCTATGGACATGTGCAACACTTTTTTAGGCAAAGGGGAACCGATCCTATGGACATGTGCAACACATATAAGTTAAATACCATATATATGTGGGGAACCGATCCTAATACCTAGTCAACCGAATTTTGGAAAGCTAGTGTGACTATGCACAATACTCACATGGAGGTAGAACCGAAACTTGTTTTGGTAGAACCGTTAAACCCATGATTGTGATTGAATGTTTGTTTGATCAATCACATAGTTTTTGAAAGTCAGATGAACCAATTATAAACTTGTTTGGAAGTGTGGAAAATCGGTTTCAAGGTTGTAAGTGTGAAAGGGAACTTACAAAGTAAGGATGTCGACATACTTTGAACACGTGTTGTGAATGTTTATTTCTTTAATTGTTCAAAGTTATTCCTTAATAGCTAAAAGAAGAAAATCCTAGGATCGAAACATAAGTAAGTTAAGAATCTTTTAATTAAGGTTATTAATTTCATTTTGTAGGGAAATACAAGAATTAGTAATGTGCATTTACTAATTAGATTTTCCGAGAGATTTCGATCATTATTTTTGTACAGAGCATTTCCAGGAATTATGGAAACCGAATTTGTGAGTTAATTAATATCTTGAGAATATTTTAGGTTGTGGAAATTCCTTGGTGTCCAAACTTCCTTGTCTATAAATACTTGAAGTTTGCCTTTCTAGCAAACTAATCCTTCGTAACAACAGACTTCCTCTTTTGTTGTTGTTATTGGTGTACCCGCCTATTCGGAGAGGAGAGTAACCTAATTAGGCGAAATCTCTTACGGTCGCTCAGTTTAAAGTCTTCTTTGGGATTGAGAAGCTCTAGCGTGTACCGTTGGTGGGAAACTAGATAATTTCGGTTTATCTTTTGTTTTCGAGTGATTTGATTGACTAACAGTGGTTGAAATCTGATTGCACCTAGTTTGTTTATGCTTGAGGATCTTCTCTTCTGATATAAGATTCACTCAAACTAGTTCAGAGTTTCGACAGGGATCTTTAGACTGTTGTTAGTTCTGAAGACGATCTTGTGATAATTCATTGTTAATAGACACCGTTATGTGCATGATTGATCACAAGAGATTCAAGTGATTGTGTGCAGGTTTTTATTGAAGATTTAAGAAAATTTGAAGAGAACAAAGATATTGAAGATTTGACTTGGGTTTATAATCTTCGGTGTGCACAATACTTGTTTTGGTAAAATAGGATCCAATTAATAATAAGTTTATCCTTGTGGTAGATTGGATTGATTAACTGAGTAGATCGGGATCAACACAGTTCTTTGGATTAAGAGTGTTGTTGGCTTAATCTTAAACGATTACTTCGGTAATTGAACATAAGATAGATCTAAGGACCTGACGAAGGAGTTTATGTTAAGATAAACGAAAGAGCCTTTGTCTGACTCATATCACTTGGTTAAATAGAGTTGATACCAAACAGATTTGTTGTTCCTTTACTGTTTAGAATACGAACCAAAGGAATTGTTCCAAGTACGTGACTGATTTATAAGTTGGAAGCGTGGGAATAGAGACGGAACTAGGTGAACTATAGGTTTAGTTGCTTGGTCTCAACTATACGAAGTTAGGTGTAATTTTGTGTAGCGGCTTAATCCTGAGAGTATTCAATTCTGGACAAGGTCCCGGGATTTTTCTGCATTTGCGGTTTCCTCGTTAACAGAATCTTGCTGTGTCATATACTTTATATTTCCGCATTATAATTGTTTTATTATAATTAAAGTAAATTACGCAAATGTTAATTCCTATTTACTTGATAAGCAACCCTATTGTGTTTGGTTAAGTCTGAACCTTTGTATCAAGTAAACATACTTCGTTGTTGCATTTTCTCGATCTCGTATCCTTAGACGATCACACGAAATGTGAACCGATTAGTTGTATTGTCTCGACTCAGTCCATAGACAATCACTTTCGGAGAAAGGACTTGCAGGTAGGAAAAGTTTTAGCTTGTGGTATATTTGGGTACCCTCACCTTTTCAATAAGAATAAGAGAATCTACCTGGTATTTAGCAAGAATAACCCTCCAACTAGAGACAACACCCTTTGCCTAAAATAAATCCTCTTTCTTCTTTTTCTTCTCTCACATCAACTAGTTTTTTTTTTTTTTTTTTTTTAAAGAGGAAGAGTTTTAGCGCGGATGTATTTGAGAGAAAATGTATTAGAACCCTAATCTTCTAAACAGACCATATATGCGTTACTTTTCTTTTTGTCATGACTTCCCAAACAGGTGAGATTTTTTCTTCAAAAATATATCACGATTGGTACTGCTATCGGGGTAAATATGGAAACTCAAAGCTACGACTAAACAATATGCTTGCTTAGGATAAGGGGATTTTACAATTAATAATTTAAAAAATTTTGGAGTAAGAATGATAAAATAGAGAAAAACTTTTCATTAACCAGAGAGGGAACCATATTACACATGTATAGCATTTTATTTATACAAGAGAAGGGAAAACCCTAGTATTCTAACGGACCGCACACCCATGGACCATAGGCCCTATAACACTCCCCTTGTGCGGTTCAATAATAAAACATTATACAGAGTGCTTCACATATATTGTTTTGAATGCAGTTCTTCAGATGTCGTTCTCTCCTTCATGACTTGTGCCGAAATTAATTGCCCCATGAAACTTTGGCAAGGAAAAACCCAGTGGGACAAAACCTTGGTACAACTCTTTACGTGTAGTACTTCACATGTTGTCTCGTATTTTACATGTAGTTCATCACATGTAATACAATATTCAAGGATCGAAGAGTCTAAGTTAATTGCCTCGTTAAAACTTCGCTAGAGAAACCCAGAGGGACAAAATATGAAATAAAGATTGCAATATTAAGAAAACTTAAAACATAGTTGGACTCGAATATGTTGCTTCATTGAATACCTTGACAAGAAAACCCAGTGGGATAAAATCTTGAAGAAGGGAAAATAGTACAACATGCATGACAGATGCAAGTAAAGGTAATCTATTGCAGATGATCACTTTGCTCCGTTGAAGTTGACTAGTTGCTTCACAAATCCTAAGGCAGAAAATCCTCGTGGGAAAGACAATAACCTTAGCTATAAAATTACATTCCCTGTGTTTGTTGTTGTCTCATTAAAAACCTTACCGAGTAACAAAACCCTGTGCGAAAAAAGTAACCTCGGTGAAGGAAAATGTTTCAACACATCATTAGATGTTCCCCCTGATATCAGACAATTTTCATTAGTCTAATGCAATCAAAAGGAGTTTATCACACTTTACCTTGGTGACTTGAAAGCTTATAAGACCATGTTGTTGATTCTGGAAGTTACGTTGCTTAACAGACTATCGCGTTTCATTTCTTTGATTCAGATATTTTCAGTAATATCAATGCGATCTTTATGTCTTCAACGTTCAACGTACTTGATCTTTTAGTGTTGTATCGCTAAAAACCTTGTCGAGTAACAAAACCCTTTGGGAAAAACTATCCTCAATCGAAGGGAAAAAGAGTACAACAAAGCTTCAATTTCGAAGTAAAATATGTCGACATTATATCCTTGGATCATCCCCCTGATGTCGGCATCTCCCCCTGATTACATTCAGAGTTGTACCAGATAGTTTCTTTAGTCATGTACTTTTCGAAACTGAATATCGGTAATGACTTAGAAAATAGTCTACCATATCTCCCCCCGATTACTTTCGTTGGAGAAGAGATTATTGTTCCTTCATAATAAACAACTTTTGGATTTCACTTTCATTAGCTTTCCTTTTAAGTCTTTGCAGGGATAAAACAAATTTATGCCAATGGTTACTTTTAAGTACGTAATTACATTTACTATACCATTCCAATGACGTTGCGTTTTCGCTGAGCCATATCTAGCTTATAAGTTCCTTGAGGATGTAAAATTTAATCGAGTACATTATTATACTAAGTACAACAATGCGTCTATTGTAATTAGAGTGGGAATTCATTTCCCAACACATCTTCGTCATCTTCCTTTAGACGAAATGGTCACTTAATTACATTTGAACCTCGATTAATCATGGGAGTGCTATCAGGATGTATGTCTTTGTTAAATTTCCTGAAAACTTCAGACACATGCAAACTGTTGGAATAATATACCACAAGCTCAGTATTCGGTCGAGCTTTCCCCAGATTTTTCATCTCAATTTCGGATCTTTTAAGGTCTTTTATTACATCAAGAGTACCCATCATGTCTGTATCATCGACATAGATAGCTATAAGTCCAAATCAGGAACTTTCTTGTTAATACGCAAGGAAAAATACCTTACTCGTCTATCCCCTCCAAATCAAATTGCCACTTAGACGGGTATACCACATCCGGCTGATTGCTTCAATCTATAAGTGAGCATTCTATATCTAACTGTAAACGCACTCTCTAATTTAGAGTTACTTGATTTGGGAAACAAAATGTTATCTCTTTATTCTTCCAGAAATACGTAACAACCACATACATATGCTGCGTTTCAAGTCCTTTAGAAATTACCAAGCTAACTAATTAGCGGAACGCTATAACGTTCATTACAAAAGAACAATTCTAGGGCTTTGTGAGAACCTCGCGCCACAAGGTGAGTATTTATACTTTAAGACTGCTTTCTTCTCATTATGCTTTGTGACAAATTAGTCATGTATGTCCAATAGGCTTTACACTTGGTTGGTTAGCACTACCACACCAAATACCTATATATATTTGTCAAAAAACCAAGTTCTACCTGGATTGTATAGGCCAAACATGCTCTTCATTGACATTAAGCAACAAGGAGCTTGGTTCGATCTTATCTTGCTCTATTTTATTAAGCAAGTGTGTGTGAAATTAATCATCAATATTCTCGCATGATCTTTACATTGACTCGTGCTCATTCTCATAATCCGCTTGGGATGTCATTGTTCTTCGGAATCATTAAACATCAGAGCGTATTCCATTTTGATTCATTGACATATTCAGAGACAATCTTATGAGATTATTTCTGATGATATAAATAAGTTATGCCTTCCTCACCTACTTCCTTTCTAGGTGAGGATTGATCGAACCAAGTTGTCTCTCCAACTTCCTTTATGGAGCCACGGCCTCAACCACACTTCCACTAAGTGTAGTTGCAGCACCTTAGTCTATGATGTATATCCCTTATTGAGGATTTGTAACCTTACAGGTAGGTTTGCAGCTGGTATGTGTGATCTCATCACTTTAGTGACATCAATGTACATTCTGAAAATTGATTATTCTTTCACTTCATATTTACATTTTGTGGAGTACAAGAATCAATATGAGACACAGTGGGAATACACCACGACAATTCCTGTCGTTCCCTTAGAAAATACTTTTTCTTATCTCCACCTAACGACAGGAAGACTGTCTCATTAAAGTGATAACCCGCAAATCGAGCGGTAAGAGATCTCCTACCAAAGGTTTTAAAATGCGGATAATTGTTGAGAGTAAATATCCAACAAAATTATTTAATCGTTTTCGTGACCCATCATAGTACGATGTGGACTCGCAATGGCACATATATAGTGCAACCAAAAATGCGTAAAAACAAAAAATGCCAGGCTTATATCCAGGTAACAACTGGTACGCAAAGAATGGTTGAACAATTGTGGGTCTAAAACGAATAAGTGAAGATGCGTGTAATATTGCATATTTCCCAATCAGTTAAAGGTAGGTCTGTACCCATAACCATGCCTTAGGCACCATCTGTAACCTTTGATGATAGCCTTTGCGAGACCATGGGGTATAGGATGCTCTACATTGATCCTATTAAACATGCAATAACCATCAATTCCCTTTGATGTATACTCTCTAGCATTTACAAAGAGTGGTGAGTCCTTACATGTATAATATGTACTAGTAGTTTTTCAAACGCAACATTACTTGGGAACTATAACTAGTCCAAAATGTCAAAAATCCACGAGAGCCATAAGTCACTTTAATGGTCCTCTGCATGGATATTTTTCTAAATATCACCTCGTTTTGTTTGTAATACGGATTGTTTACCATTTGCATCTTAGGATGGTCTTGATCCTGTTTTTATTGATGACTTTGTAAAATGAGTGATATGCTTTCTTACTGAAAAGTATAATGGGAAGGTAGGTTTGTGCATCTAGTACTTTAAAAAACACTTATTTTATTGAGAGATATGCCATTACTTCGCATTTTGTCAATATTTTTCCCGTTGTCTCATCCACTCAAATACAGTGATGTACGTATGAGTCCTTTCAAAACGAAACATCATGACACAACCAAAGTTATGTCAAAGCCTGCATGAGTCAATTCCCAACATTTCATAGTCGAAATCAATATGGATTCAAATCCAAATACTATAGTGATTTACATTTTACTGGTTGACTCATTAGTTTCTCTAAAATATATTTCCTTCCAAATATATTAGAGACTATGAAAGATGCAATCAATTACATTCTCACCACTGTGAGGTTCCACATGATATCCATTTGCATGGGTTTTCTTGGAATTTAATAAGGTGTGATTATCTCTCGGTACATGTAGAGATTATGTGACGTCTTTGTTCTATCTTGAAAACAAATTTTTGAGCATTGCTGCGCTCGACGATCCAATTCTTATAGTTACACTATAAGGAAATAGTTTCAACAACTAGTGTACATTCCTTAAATTAGTGGGAGAAAAACCACTATCAGTAAGTCTTGAGAGATTTAATAAGTGGTGTGGCCTTATTAGTAACAAAAATGAGATTCAACTCATGTACTTTAGAGTGAATGTATGTCATGTTTCAGGGGGGGATAATATATTTTGCATCCAGATATATCTCAAGTGCTTTAAAGATTTTTTCATCTCGTGATATATAATTATGTACTTTTCATAAGTGCTAAAAATGGGTCTAGTTCAACTGAAATCAAATGGCTAGGCAAAGTTATTTTTTCCAATAAAGTTGACGTCTAAAGTATTCCTACGGAATCTATTGTTACTATGGTACATGCATTACATTGCTTGTACCAATACCAGTAACAAGATTCATTCCGAACTCTTTTATTTTGATGCAAGATAGAATTACATCTTAGCTTCATCCAATGTTCGGTTGATGCATATACTTTGGTGTCATTACTACTGGGTACAAAAATACATTTTTGTCTCGTAATATATATATGTCCATTTTGACATGCTTCACATGAGTCAGTACATCTAACCCTCATTACTTCGGGGTTCTTTCCACTTTCAATTTTGCTACATTTAGCTTAATTTGAGAATTTTTTTTATCACAACAGGCCAAGAGAATCTCATTTTGAATGTCAACCATTTACTTTAGGTTGAATAGCTTACTAAATATAGCGAATCTCTTGTTGATACTTTAACATATACTGGTTCATTAGTTTTGATGAAGTAGAAAAAATGGAAGAGGGAAAAAAATTCTAAATCATATCACTTTTTGTGAGTTCTTCCACAAAAATTGGGATGCATGTGTTTAGAAACACAAGGGCATATGTAGCTCTACCTTTTAGACAGTGCGTTGTCATTGACATAAAGTTGTATGAAGGAATATATTCCTTTTTTCTTTTTCAAAGAAATGATTTCCATATCAAATGCACAATAATGATGCTAAAGTACTTCTGAGTCCAAAATGTCATTTTTGAGTTGAGTTGGGTCCAACTGGGAAAAACCTTACTCAAAAATAATAAAAAAAAACATAACCCGTTTAACGGCCAAAATACGATGATCAAGTTAGTAGTGTTAACTCATTAGGGTCACAACGTGTTCAAGGCCCATGGAGAGTTACATGCACATTTAAAAAGGCAATAGTGCAGTTTAATGTCTTGGTTTCACGAGAAATAAAACAAACAATTAAATGACATCATTTTAAAAAAAAAGTGTAATATTTATACGAAATAATTATAATTATTATTCTAATTGTATATGTACATGAATGTATTTGTGGAAACTAAAAGTTATCTCTGTATTGACTTTGCATGAATGCATGAATATATTTTAATTATTTTTATTTTAATTGTATCTGCATGTTCATGAATGTATTTGTGGAAACTAAATTTACTTGCATGAATGCATGAATATATTTTAATTATTATTATTTTAATTGTATTTGCATGTGCATGAATGTATTTGTGGAAACTAAATTTACTTGCATGAATGCATGAATATATTTTAATTATTATTATTTTAATTGTATTTGCATGTGCATGAATGTATTTGTGGAAACTAAACTGAATGCATGAATATATTTTAATTAGTAAAATTTTAATTGTATTTGCATGTGCATGAATGTATTTGTGGAAACTAAATAATTATCTCTATATTTGACTTTGCATGAATGCATGAAAATATTTTATTACTCTTATTTATGAGTGGAAGATAATTATCGATATTATATATTAGTTACCATTTTTTCATTTTTAATTAATATTAGTATATTATTAATTAACTATATTATTATTACAAATCTTTTAATTACCATGTATATTAATAATTAGCATTAATTCATTAATTAGTTCAAATTGTATATTAATTAACATTGATTCATTTTTGTGAAGCTAAAAAACATTTCATTATAATATCAATACAATTTTAATATGTATAAAATATAATGAAAAATGTAAGAACAAAAAGTGGTAACACATGAGATGGCAAAACACCGGTGAAGGAATAATAAGTCACCGACAAGAACATGTGAGGCAGAACAATATGTCAGATTAAAAGATGAACTTTCATAAAAAATTCTTATTTTCTTTATTATTTATTGAAAATCAAAAAATTAAGAAATCATTTTCTCATATGTGTACATAACCAAGAGGACAAGATATCAGACACATACGATAATTTACTAACTGTAATTTTATTATTATTATATATATATATATATTTTTGTTTAATCATAAAATTAATCAATCTTATATATTATCAATCATCGGATTCATTACATGGCAGAAAAATAATTTTGCATACATAGCAGACAATTCTTTTCAATCAAATCACAAGTTACTAACAATCAATTATTATTTTCTCATTAAATATATATATATATATATATATATATATATATATATATATATATATATATATATATATATATATATATGAGGTAATCATGAATGGGCACACATCAAATACATAGCAGACAACAAACACTTCTTCTGATTCGCATCATGTGAGTAAAATAAAATAAAATAAAATAAAATATGTATATACTACCCTCATCAAAATAGAAGCCATGTAAAAAGTTTTTTTTTTCTTTTTAAAATGGCATAGAACAGACAAACAGCGTATGACAGTACAACCAATACCAAAAGCATATTCAAACAGATATGGTTGTGATTTCAATCATCAATATAAAAATAGCATATACATATCAAAACAGTATAATATTATATAATACTAAGTAATTGAGTACAGAGTCAGAAATAAACATAGAAGGCAATAACTTTTTGTTCTAGATATAAAATGATATGTAAAACATATATTCAATCAAACATTATTAATCATATTAATTAACCATACAAAGACATAGATGCATCATAAAGCATGTATTATATAAAAACAAAAGGGGATTTGTTTAGGCATACCTCGAAACTATCCGATTGAAAGGGATTTTTTTTGAAGTACAAATCCGATGATATCATGGCTGATTAATTCGTATTGTGAATTGATATTAATCAACGTAGGCGCTGGGAAGAGCTTGTGCTGATAACGTTTTGGAGTAAGAATGAGAAAGAGAGAAGAACTTTTCATTAACCAGAGAGGGAACCATATTACACTTGTATATCATTTTATTTATACAAGAAAAGGGAAAACCCTAGTATTCTAATGGACCGTACACTCATAGGCCATAGGCCCTGTAACAAAACTATTATTTTGAGCAGGGGAAAAATTACAAAAATGTACTAGGGTTCTGTTAGGTTTGACTACTAACATGATTTTCGAATGAGCCGAACTTGACAAATTCATAAAGCATAAGGGTTTCTGCCAGGTTCCGCTTATAATATGTTTAAAGTGTGATCCGAACCTGGTAACCCAGGTGCATTGTCAAGTTCGGCCGATAATAAGCGTAATAATAAGTCGATTTTCTTTAAAATAAAAGGTTTTTTCATTCATAAAATTTGTGCATTACATCCCGATACATAGTAGCATTACAAAAACTTTCTAATATCACAAACGGGTTATGAGAAACTTCCTAAGGATGTGTAGTGAGCTTCGTATTTGAAATTCTTTCCTTTTCATCTTCGTCATTCCTCTAGAGATCACACTACAATCTCAGCATCTGTATCGATCGACAAAGCTTCGTATTTGAAATTCTTTCCTTTCCATCTTCATCATTCCTCTAGAGCTCGCACTACAATCTCAGCATCTGTATCGATCGACAAAACATACTAAAGCTATAAAGTTAACAAACTTTTTTTTATAGTTCCAATTCGACAAAACAAGGATGCACTATAGGGTTACCTGTTTATGTGGAGAAAGCTTCACGGATTCTAAACAAATAACGCATACTCATCACTCAATTTCCCGTCGTTCTTCACCCTTCTTTGGATAATGTGTTACATGATTTATGCAAGACAAATCTTTATCAATAGTAAACTTAGGATTAGGGGGTGCCATTTTTGAGGACCTACTTTCGAAATGTGAAATAATTGGTGGGTACATATAGATTAGATGTTTACAACGGTTATATTTTTGAAAAAAGAAATTGTTCCTCGAATAATGTGTAATACAAGGTTCGGCTGATCCGAAATTTGACACAACACCCGAACAATATAAGTAACGACTATATTTTCGAATTTGTCATAACACCCGAATATTATAAGTAACGTCTAGAGACAATCTCAAGTTGTTCGAGTAGGTAAGCTAGCGTAGCGTTTCCTCAAGCGTACTTGTTAACAACAACAATATCCTTTACCAATTGGAGATAATTGACGTTCACCTTGTTTCTAGTAAGGTCGGGAAAGATATCTCTGCCAAGAGTATCAAACAAGTACGCAGCCCCAATTTACTTGACTTTGATCTCGTCAATTACCAACTCCCTATTCTTTACTTTCTCCTTTGTGTTCTCAAATTCCCTTTTCAAGTTAGTAAGTTTGATTTTCTTATTCTTCTTATTTCTCACACCGTTTTCATGAACACAAATTACATCTTTAACGGAACGACAAAGCTCCAGTTCAGCCTTGTATTCATCCCAACCAAGAGTTTCCTCGAACAACTTGTACAACATAGCCCAACTCATATCATAATACTCAACATCCACGCTTGCCCCCCTCACTTTAAGGCTTGTAATCTTGTTCCCATCATCAGGAGTAATGGTCATCTCTCCAAAAAGTATTTGAAATGCGTAAGTCTCTAGATAAAATCTCTCAGCAAAGGCGGAGGTCGTCACTCTATCACATTCCTGATGTCCATGTTGAATCGTATGCCATAAAGCAACGGATTGTACGCAAGCAACCATCTCATGAACCTCTTCATACCAATTCCATGGTGCATCTCTTTAATGTCTCAATACTCAGACCGCATCATTGTGATCAGGAGTTTCATAAAATCTCTTTGCCCAAGATTCATTCCTTCATATTTCGGAAGACCATGGGCCAACCTTCGTATCGAGTTGGGATTACGTTATCCTTATGAGGAATATGTGAACCTGTAATCTGTGGTTCAACAAGGTTCTTCTCCTTCTGGGTTTTTGTTGAGGTTGTGGTTCTTCATTATCACCATCTTTGTCTTGATCGTCACCATCATCGTCTCTTCCTTCTTATTGTTCTCCAACTCTTCCTTATTCTTTTCTTGCTATCTCTGGCAATGGTTCACAAATTCCAAAAAAGCGGCATTTTTGTCATTCCTCTTCCTTATGCTCCCAATTTTTTGGTGCCTCCTCTTCGAGGATCGGGGGTTTTAGAAGTACAAGGCGTTACCTTCATGTGTTTTCCTATTTTTAGCTGCATTTTTCCTAAAACAAGTATAAAAGTTAATTAATACTTGAAACAACAAATTAAAATTATGAATTAACTCAAGTCTAAAACTATAAGAGATATGCATTGAAATGTAGTAGCGTTAGTTAGGTGATCGTGATTTTTTTTGCATTTTTGTGCGGTTTTTGACTTTATCGACCGACAAAGATGAAGTAACTGCACGACACTAATCTAAAGTTATTATATGTCAATCTCTAAAAACATTAACCTATCTTTATAACTGCCATTGTAATTTTTTTTTATAACAAATCAAAAGGTTTGGCTAACCCGAAATACCAAATATGGCATGAACCCGATAACTATCATTTGATTGATAAACACGGATAATTGTTCGGCTTATAATTGAAAAACATTACCGCCGAACTTCCACACTTATACAATTTATGCACTACACAATAAATATACGGCTCAAAACTAATAATATCAAATCAGCCGAACTTCAAGTGAGCTTGAAATACATAACTATATTCCGTTGAAAATTGATATGAGCTTATGAGCCGAATTGTTCATAAATACTTTCAGGGTGAAACATGAAGAACAGTTCGGCTGATAACTCGACTCAATTATCAGCCAAACCTGCAACTGTAACCGTTCAAAACTTTAGGTCGTGTTTGGTATGAATTTTAAAAATAATTTTCTATTTTTAAAAACAGAAAAAACGAAAGGCAGGAGAGAACACGTTTGGTAGAGATACTTTCA
Source organism: Papaver somniferum (assembly GCF_003573695.1). Taxonomy (NCBI): domain Eukaryota; kingdom Viridiplantae; phylum Streptophyta; class Magnoliopsida; order Ranunculales; family Papaveraceae; genus Papaver; species Papaver somniferum. The sequence goes on along the minus strand of NC_039368.1, from coordinate 64,008,180 downwards.
TAAAGCATTTTTCATTGAAAACAGAAAAATGAAAAAGACAAATGTTTTTTCTTTTTTCTTTCTTTGCTTCTTCTTCTTCTTCTTTCAGAACAAAGTAAGAGCTCGCAAAAGAAATTGCATGTGAAAGAATTATTTCTATCATTATCTCGACAAGTCTTTACATTTGATTTAGTTTAGTAAATTTTTCTGGATTTTCAAAACACTTTTTAAATTTCCTACCAAATAGCTTTTAGAAAATGAAAACAAGGAAAAAAGTCATGTTTTTAAAGCACTAGAAAACTATTTTTAAAAATCGTACCAAACAAGGTCTTATTTTTTTTCACGAATTAAACCTATTATATCAATCAAAAACAACAATTAAGAGATGGGTTTGTAGAACTTACTTTCGTATTCTCATTTCAGGAGTTGGTGCTTCAGTCGGTTGAATTTCTGATTCAATTTCAGTTTCTACACCTTCAGCTTTAATTGATGGATTAGAAGAGGATTTAGAATTCCTACTTACTGCTGGCTTCTTTGTGGGAACCGCCATATAATAAAGTTTAATCGACAATCAAATTTTCACGAATCGACGATTAATTTCGGCGATGAAAAAAAATTCTTCCACCAAAGAGAGAGAGGCTCGACTGAAGATGAAGAAGAAATATTTAAAATAATAACCGATTCGTAGTATTACTGAATATTTATCTTCTTTTATTACGTATAAGATCTATTATAACTGATTTGATTGTTAATTTAAAATTTTACATTTTTATATTAAAAATAGGATAAGTTAGTAATTTAAAGCATTTAAAGGTATATATGTAACTGAACTTCTCCATAAACACCCTAATAAGGTTCCTATGGGGAGACCATTTTGTATGCGCTAAAATTTTTGTGTATCGGAAGAGTTGGAACTTGGAAGTCAAAATGGGTGTTTTTTTCCTGTTTGGTAAGAAGTCAAAATGGGTGTTACCAAAAAAACACCAAACAAAAAGCCCGAAAAGAAAATACATTATGAAGGGGCATATCGGTCATTTGATTATAAGCAAAATCTTTGGTCCCTTGGACACTGAAGTTGAAGCTGATTGAGAAAAAGAGTCTTTCCAATTTCAATTTTGGTGGATAGCCTAGATAATTAAACCCCCAAATCTCTCTCTTTCTTCTCTAAAGTCTTCAACACCAAACCCCTGTACTGTTGTTGTTCTAGAACAACAAAACGAAGCTGTGAAACAAGAATCGTTTCTGTTTGTTTGTCTGCTGCTCCTTCAACTCAATCCCCTTCTCTCCCGCTACTAAACTTTACTACTCCAAAATCTAGGGTTTTAACATTTCACCTCTCTCGCGAATTTCACATATATCAGAGTTTCCCCCTCCACTCCTGATAAATATTTTCAAGAAGTAAACGAGGCTTTCTTGCGTTCAGATTCTCACCCACATGGTTTTTCTCAGCTGAAATCAGGTTAAATTTCTATCTTTTTTTCCTCTTGGATTCGAGATTTTTCGTTCTGTAGTATTTTAGTTGGATCGCAAAGATTTAAAGGGTGTAATTGTTTAACCTGGATTTATTATTGTTCTTGATTTTTAAGTTACGCTGCGAAATGTTTTTCTTGACCTAGGTCTGAGTCTTGTGTTCTTAGTTTGAAATGTTGTTGTAGCGGCTCTTTCTACACCTGAGGATAGTATAGAACTTACCGCAAGTAAGGAACTTTAATTGGAATGAACTCGTTTGTTCTTCTATAGACAGGAAAAGAAAACAGTGCACTCATAAACTTTCATAAAATTTATCCCTCACTATGATAATTATGCTGAGTATCACAAGTAAGGAGAAGAGAGAAAGTTCTGTGGAATAGTTCGTAATGATTATATTGGTACTGAATCTACTGATTGCATCTGGAAAGTGTAAAAATACTTTTGAAACAGTTAATCCCATGAAAAGATGGAGCTTTTGCTGATTAATAAGAGTCTTCTGGCTGGCAAGTGATGCGTCTTTTTAAATTGAGTTGGTCAGAATTTATTGGAAAGCTCGCCTCTGATAATGTTACTCCCTGGAATCCCATTTGTTTGGGATGTGGTATACACTGCCGAAAGATATAAGTTGTAGTATGTAGTCCAGCTGATTTTTTCTCAAACACAAGAAAACTCTTCCAAGTTTGCTTAGCTGCTAAGAGGATAATAGTTCTGCTGTTATTGGTTCGTACTTTAACATACTTAGATGTTCAAATGTAAAAAAAACATTATTATATACTTATATGTGCAGTATCTAGCTTGACATTGTACTTAGTTCCTTCTACTTAGGAAAAATTACACCTGCTCTAAAACGGGCCAAGAAAAAATCGTCAAGGGTACTTCCATTTTGTATTAAAATGATAAAAAGGAAATGTCATTGTCCATGGTTTAATATTAGTAGTAATATTACTTTTGCGTAAGAGTAGAAATCATGGATAGATTTTTATGTTGCAATTTCACAAACCATATTCGAAGAGGTTGGAATCCCCACACTTGACAAACTGATACTAGTCTAATTCTTAGAATGCTGTGAGCCAAAATATCCATCTCGAAGGTTGATACTGGCCCACTTCCGACAGCCATCTCATGGGTTTTTGATTGGTATGCATTACAAAATATGCTATCATTGTCCAGCCAGTTTAGCCTTTTATGTTTCCATATGCAGACTGTATTGGTATCTTTCGAGGTGTGTTTATGCCTATGTTATAACATACATGTCTTCTTGATATGTGCTTCCTTGGAGTGCATAAATGATTTATGTCTAGATTTCAACTTCTTATAGTAATTGTTGACTTTCACTGTTGTTGTTTTGAATCCTGAGAATGCTAAATATTGTTTTTAATGTTGCAGAATTCGGTGAGTACATGCTAGAAAGGGCAACATGACAACTGGTTTTAGCGGGCAGATATTAGCTGAGAAGCTTTCTAAGCTCAACAATTCACAGCAAAGCATTGAATGTATCCTTGAGAGTATTCTCACATCCAAATTAACTGCTGTAATAAATTTCAACACTTCGCTGTCTTGCAAATGACTAGTTTGTGTGTGAGCCTAACTTCTAGGAACATCGATTCTTAATAGCAGTATTTTAACTAAGGAATGGTTTAAAAGAAGGTTTTTTTTTAGTCGGTAGATTGGCTGTCTTTCTTTTTCTGGGCAAACTCCGAGAGGAGGATTTTACTAAAAAAATGAAACAGAAATAGGAGGATTAGAGTTTGACCAAAACCGTTAGTAAAAGAAAACAGGTTGGTCTAGTTGGATCTAATTACTGAGCCTGTGTTTGATCTCTTCTTCTTTTTTTTTTTTTTTTTTTTTTTTTTTTAATTTCTTTAGCTGTTTTTGGAGTATATATTGCAATTTTCTAGGGTATGAATCTGAAACTCTCCGCGTCTGCATTTTAGCCTTTATCCTCCAAGTTTGATTCTCGTGTCTATATGCATTGCCGATTACTATTTATAGCGGACATTTTCTTAACTTCCGGTCAGCATTATCAAGTTGGTGTATTTCTCATCGGAAAAAAGCGAAGCAAGTTGTTGAAACATGGGATAAGCTGTTTAAAAGTCAAAAAGAAAAACGTGTTACATTTTTATACTTGGCAAATGATATTTTGCAAAATGGTAAACGGAAAGGAAGTGAGTATGTGAATGAATTTTGGAGAGTTCTACCTGCAGCTGTTAAGGAGGTACTTGAGAATGGTGATGAAAATGGAAGGAAAGCAGCCACCAGGCTTGTAAGTGAATTTTCTTTCCCTTTCTTTTTGGTACATAACTTGTAAATGACTTTTATATTTCATGAAATGCAAGTTTTGTGCTTTATGTTTTACATCAGCTGAAACATAATAGTTAGTCATCCATGCAGTAAAAAATGCTTGCATGTTTGGCAATTGTTTCATTAAGAAGCTTTAAAGTACAATGTCCACAGACAACACGGTTTTTTCTATATATCAAATAGAGAGTTCTATTTGTTGGCATTCCATGATAAAAATGTCAGTGTGACATATGCATTTGTTTTGTTAATTTTCATTAAGCAGTTATCCGGGGGTATCTCCCCGCTTGCTTAGAATCTTGTCCTTCAGTTTATAACTACAAAATTACATCAAGGACTAGATTAGGCGTCACTTGAACACTCTTCTCAAAGAGTGTCCAAAAAAGCGCGCACTCATATGGATCCTGAAAGTTGGGTACTGAATATATAGCATGTTTTATAGGGCCAATTTTGTTGATTAAATGCCTAAGCAGTTTGAGATGAGAAAGAGAAGTGCGGGTAATTCGGTGCTAGTATGCATTACTACTATTTTGATGTTAATCAAAGTGTTGTATGAGTTACTCTATATTGATTCTCTTTCTCTGTAAAAAAGAAGAAACTCTTTGCGGAGCTTCCTACTACTGTTTGAGATTCCTTGATGCTCCCTGATCAAGTATTCTCTTTAATACCCAGTTAGCTGTACCTGAGATTGTAAGAAAGTACTCATTGTTCACAACTTAATATCCTGTGTATGTTTGTTGCCTGCTGTTGTAAGGAAGTACCATTTTCTTATCTTTAATCATTTACTGACAAAAAATGGCTGAGTTCCAAAGATAAATACTCAACGATCGATCATAGATCTGTGTTTTTTGTTTTTTTAGATATGGAAAACTGTTTGGGTGGCCTAATATTCGTAGATCAACTGACCGTTCTTAGTGTTTTCTTCTTAAACTGACCAATAACACGCTCATATGGACTTCCAATCTCAAGGTCCATACAAAACTATGAAATTCAACTCTCCATCCCTGCACATATGTGGCATATACTATGATAATCCATGATCTTCAGTTCATTTTGTTTACACCATTTGTTCTGCAAGATATGGTTCCTGACTAGAGCTTTCAGTAGGGGCTTATATCTGTTATTGCTCTATTTGAAAACAACTACAAAAGTCTGTCATTTTTTCATTTTATAATGACTTTGATTCTTGCACCTTGTCGCAGAAGCAATGGTTGATATTGAAATTCCAATTCTTGGATCAACACAAAATTTGGAGTTCAAGACTGTCATGTTTACACACGTGTGACATATTGTTGTATCATATATTCACAATACATGACTTTTAATTCAGTATATATACGGCAGTTATTCCCTCAAGATATAGTTCTGTACTAGGGCTTTCAGTAGGAAAAGACACTACTGGGTGTGGAGTTGTTTTCACATTATTGTACATAAAATTAGGCTATGACAGTTATCACCTACAAAAGTCTCATCTTAACAGCGTTCATACATTTTTCTTTCTTTATTTTAATATTCTGTAACTCTGTTTTGTAAACCATTTTGCCTTGTCAAAAGCTACCATGTCTCATTCAAAATTTACAGGTAGGCATATGGGACGAAAGGAAGGTCTTTGGTTCTCGTGGTCAGGGTCTTAAAGATGAAATGCTGGGTAAAGATTCACCTCCTTTATTAGAGAACAATGTAAGGAGTCCGAGTTTGAATTCCATCAAAGTATTGAAGAAGGATGCTCACTCAATAAGAATAGTAAGAAACTACAAATTTATATTTTTGTCAATATAAGTAGAAAGTTCGCATCTGCATCTGGCTTGATCTAGTTGTGGATCAAGATACTTCGTGTCTTATGATGGTCATATGGATTCAGAAATTAGCTGTTGGAGGTACACCTGAGAAGATTTTTACTGCATTTCAATCAATATATGACGAGCATCTTGATGAAGACACTGTTTTCAGCAAATGCAAGGCTGCTGTTAACCATGTCGAAGAAATGGGGAAAGAAGTTGGTTATGCTTGCAGTCAAGGTAACGGTACTTGTCTGTTAACTATACAAAAATCGAAGCAATGTTTGAATTGTTTTATTTATCAATACTTGTAGACTGAACTATTTAATGCCACAATACACACATAGTTGAAATCAGCTAGGACAAAATATGGCTGCTGAGTTGAAATTCACGGTTCATCATTAAGTTCTTATAACAATAGACCCAATTAGTAGATGAGGGATTATTATGGAAGCATGATTCAAGATAATATCTGGCAAAAGGAGTGGAAGGCTGGAATAGAGTTGTGTCCCTGACCATTCCTTTCTTTAGTGCAAATACGAGCTACTGTTCTCTGCACTTCATCATTGCTAGAATTTGTCACTTGATGGTATGTGAATCTAGATTCCATCTTCTGCATCGGTTACCAAATATAGTTTTAGTTTCTAACTTCCTTTTCCATAAAATTCTTCTGAATTATAAGTGCATTAGTCTATTCTCAGTTTTGTTAATTTATTATGGTTCTGTCTTGCTTCACTTTAATTTCAAAAATGGCTGAATGTTACGCCCACTTTCCATGACTGTGTATATAATGAAACGAAGTACCAGGAGATAAGATGGAGCAGAAAACTGAATTCGTTATCATCCCAGCCCCAAAACACGGGCTTATGATGTTGAAGATCAGTAACCCTGTGCATAGCACCACTGTACTAAACTACTAACGGAATTCTGTTAATACTTGACGTTGCCGGAATATATTTGGCATCAAAAAGCTCAAGAATAAGGAGTGCCATGAAATTTGCTTGTCGCTTATTGTGGTTTATCTGTTTCCTTTATATTTGAAGACTTCCTAATCTGGATCAATGGAATGATATAATTCTCTACGTTCAAAAATTGTTCCCAGGAGTGTTGCTGCGTCTTATTACCAATAAGAGCTTCTATTTTATTGTTAACTCTATAGTGAATGGGAATCAGACATTTAGAATCTGCAAGTAGAATTGGTGATGTCATATGGAATTTGGACACATCCTATGTTTTTGCCTGTCAAGTTCACCTTCTTTCTTTATAGGATTGTGAAATTCTTATATAGGGCGTTTGGATACCAGAAGCAGATGACAATTCCAGAAGTCAGAAGCAAAAATATTATGTTTCACGAAAAGTTAACTTTTTTGCTTCCAGAAGTCGAGAAGCAACTTCCTAAGTGGTATCCAAACAGGCTAGCACTTTTGGAAGATTAGACTGATCACACTTAGTATAAGAGTCTTGTTTAGATCTGGAAGTCATCTTTCATCTCATTGTGTTTGAAATCTAATGCTACACGAAACGAAAGAGACACACACAAATCTGGAAAGCCTTTTGCCTCCAATTGTCTGAATTTAGAAGGAAGTCCTGTGGGTCCTGGGCTGCTGGTGCATTGACCAGGGGATGCCCTTGGCTAGTGGTGGTGCTTTAAGGCAGTGCTTCCCGAGTACTAGCAACCCCAAGTTTGATCAGGCGTTGCAAAGACTAAGAACTAACAAAAGAACTTTATATTCATTGATCTGCAATTTCTTAATACTCTTAACATCATGGCATTGTTTTGATAACGGGTGTCACCAACTGGTCTTTATATGGGGTTGACTTTTCTTTTGATACTGCATCTGTTTATTGTGCAGAATAGAAACACGATACTGCATCTGTTTATTGTGCAGAATAGAAACACAGAAAGCAATTAGGCATGAAGTAACATATTTAGTGCGTGTTTTAATTCACTTATTAATTTCTCTATCAATCCTGGTGTCTCTTTATTGAATCCATAGTAAGTCTTTTTCTTTTTCATGTTAGATAGTGGTTCTAAATATCTTCAACTTAGGCCTATACAACAGGACACCTTCACATTATCTTCAACAAAATCCAATCTTTAGGTAGCTATGACCAAGTGGTCAGAGTTTCCTCGTCGTACAAACTTGTGTGGGAACATCCAGGATTGATCTTTTTGTATTAGTCAAAAGGGAGTTTTATAACCCGTGGATCCCGAGTAGCATGGAAAACTATGTTCTTTTTGTTTGAGCCACAGTTCACGCAATGAAAAGAATTTCAATTTTAGTGATATGGAAGTGAATTTTATTTTGGCATCTCTTGATACTTTCATGATTTGACTCGGATTTCTACAAATGGAAGCAGTTTTTATGCAAATGAACGTTCTTTAATAGTGTACCACCATCTTGCTACTCTCTTTTGCTTTTCGAGGTGTTTTTCAGTAGTATCCTGATTTTAATTGAATGAACTACATAACAGTATCATCAGCAGCTAAAGGTGATGTTAACCAGTTTGGCATAGAACTTAGTCATTCTTCCAAACTAGAAATAGAAAAAGCATGCTTTGCTAAAGTGTCTGCCACATTATTTGCATCGCGATGTGCATAGCAACATTTCCAACTAGGAAAAATTGTGTAGTAAGTTCTGACAATCTCTAATAATATTATTAGATGTAGTCTCACAGCATTATGTTATCCAATGATTGCATTGATAATTCTCAGACTGTCCCCTTCCAGTTTGGCATAGAACTTAGTCATTCTTCCGAACTAGAAATAGAAAAAGCATGCTTTGCTAAAGTGTCTACCACATTATTTGTGTCGCGATGTGCATAGCAACATTTCCAACTAGGAAAAATTGTGTAGTAAGTTCTGACAATCTCTAATAATATTATTAGATGTAGTCTCACAGCATTATGTTATCCAATGATTGCATTGATAATTCTCAGACTGTCCCCTTCCAGATGTAGATCAATCCCTTTTTCTCTTGCCTATAATATAACTTCCAAGAGTCCCAATGCTTCTGCTTGTTCAGGATCTATAGCTGCTGGTAGGGTGCTTCTAGCTCCATTGCATGTACCTGCACAGTTACACATAGTTAGACCAGTTCCAGTGAGTCTGTTATGTTGGCAAAAAGCTGCATCAAAGTTCATTTTAATATCTGGTTATACAGGCTTAGTCCAAACATGCCAAGAGGATGTCACAGGGATAGCAGTTCTGTGGATTCTATTGCACTGCAGTTCTGATAAGTAGTTGAATGTTGCTGTCCTCTTTATATTCTATTCCATGATTTCTTAAGAGAATAGTGTATTCCAACGCGAAGTATTCATAGCTCAGGTCTCAGTCAGATGTCTTGTTTAGCTTACTGATTCATATGACTGAAGCAAGAATTTGAAATTTAAGCAGCTTTGATATGGATTTTCAACTATTATCTTGAATGAAATTCTTAATTTGTTATCAGGAAATCAGCCGAAATCAACTTTGGGGGAAGTACAGGAGCAGGAAGACTTTCTTAAGAAATGTGTTGAGCAACTTAAAAATGTTGAAACAACCAGAGAATACTTTCTAACTCAGCTCAGAGAAGTACTTAAAGATCAGGTCTTCGTTTCCTCTGATAATCTGCTCATACTCATAGTTACTTCTTGTTGTCAATTCTCTGACTAAAATATCGTCTTTAGGAATCAAAGCTGGATCTTGTTCGCACTCAATTGCAGGTAAGGACAACACCTTTTGTTTTTTTCCTCTTATGCATTTTAATTAATTGATCTTATAAGTTTAGATATTTCAGTAATAACACAAGTGATAGGTATCAATGCATGTCAGCTTATTATCACCTTATCTTGAGTGTTGGGGTGCACATCTGGAGTGGACTTCCAATATTCTTTGCATCTATCAGATGACGGCAGTTCAAAAATGGGCGTTTTACTCTAGCAGTGTAGCGTTGTCCAAGTATTTTTTTTATACTTGTTTGTTGCCGAGTTCCTTATTCTCTGTGTCATTTCACAGCTGCTATTGGTAAAGTTCTTTGATGCTGTTAAATCAAAAGAATAGGCAATTAGACCTTCTTTGGATAGAGTTGAGCTTAAGTTCAAGTAGAATGCATCCAGTAGCTTCTGGCTGTCTAACCAAATAAGGAAGCAACTTGCTTTTCTTTTTCCTGCTCTGGTACATCGTTCTTTTCTTCATGGCAGTGTAAAACTGTTGCTTTCCCCCCCCCCCCCCCCCCCCCCTGCTCTGGTACATCGTTCCTTGCTTCATCTAATCTGATTGTTTTAGCGTTCCAAAGGAAGAAGAAACAAAAGAAGAATCTGATAGGTTTAACCTGGGCAAATTATTGTTCTCTATCTTACTTCAATTATGCAGAAATCTGGGCTTCATTTAGTGACACTAATACCACATTTTTGTTGGTTAGACTATGTTTTCTAACCAAGTAGGCACATATCAGCTGCTGAGCCACAAATAGTTGCTTCTCCTTGATCATATGCCTAAGACATTGGCATTCATTTTCCTTTCTCCATTTTCACATCTTCACATTATGACATCAGTTGAAAAAAAATTCGACATGGATAATAAGCGTTGAATGTGGTGATCATGTGCTACTCCATTTGCTTTCAATTGCTTTACATTTGACTTGGACAAACTTAGAGCAGGCCTACAGTGATGAACCAAAGGCCACACATGTTATATGGTAACCCAATGAAAAGAGTCCCAAATATCTGAATTATAATAATGACAATCGTGAGGGAGGTTATTGAAAATAGTCCCATGTGGATGCCAACAAACCTAACAACATCCATTGACAAGCTGGTAAGTGAAAAGCAGATGTTATTCATTGCAAGGATACTACTTTTGGTGTATATGTTCAAGTTGATAAGCTTTCACCGGGCCAGCATTCCTAACTATATTAGTGCAGAGCTCAGAAACTTCTGATGGACACAAGATATAGAATTTTGCTGGTTGTGTGTGACCTTAATGTTATGCAGCAATACTGCTGCAGTTACTTCATCATTTTTTCTATTCTGCTGCAGGTTGCTCAAGTCCAAATTGATCAAGTCAGCAATGTAAAGCAGAAGCTTAGTTCAGCTCCAATTCCCAGTGCTAGCCCACCAACCACAACAACTCTATCCTCGGAGACAATTGCGGTAGAAACCAACCCATCTCCCATCCAAACAACCAACAGCTTGTCTCTGCCACCTCCTGTAACCCAACCTATGACAGCATTTACAAATCCAATAACTCCCGAGGAAGAAAACAGGAAAGCAGCAGCAGCCGTTGCTGCCAAATTAGCAGCCTCAGCATCCTCCGCTCAAATGCTTAGTGCAGTTCTCTCATCTCTTGCTGCAGAAGAAGCTGCTTCTATGACTAATGGCGTCATATCTAGTGGGTCAACGAGTTTATCTATTTTCCCTCCTGAAAAAAGAGCCAAACTTGATAATTCCGCGCCAGTTTCTGACATGGGCAACACCACCTTCTTCACAAATGTGCACCAGCAAGCAATGCCGAATCACGTCACTGCTAATTCCCAGATACAGCCTCCATTTCCACCTCCACCACCTCCTCCCGTGCCACCTCAATCCCTTCATCCGTTCACACAAACCACTAATTCGATGGCAGGGTCAGTGCCTTACAGGTTTGGCTCCATTAAGGGTTTACCCCCTCCACCACCTATGCCTACACATGTTTTAATGGGTTCAGCAAGGCCTCCAAGTACTCCACCACCACCGCAGCAGCAGCAGCCAGCAACAGGAGGGTACTACCAGCCACATGGGATGGTTTTTTATGGACAAAGTCATCATCAGCCAACTACGCCGCCAGTTCCTCGGCAGTGATTTCTCGTGGAATTTCAACCGGTTAGAGGGTCTTCCTTTTCTCTCTCTTTTGGACTTGTCTTATTTGTGTAAAGTAATAGGATCTAATTGTATTTCTTACTGTCGTTCATCACGGGGTTCAAAAAGCTCAAGGGTAGACGTAGAAGTAGAATAGCGAGTCCCAGTGGATTCTTGAAATAAAATTACAGTCTCGCTGTGGCAGCATGGAGAAAATTGTTAATTACTTGGCTAACCTAAATTTTTAGGCCAGTTCTATGCTTGTAGAAATACCGGCCATTCTGAGATATCCCGTGCAAGGGACTTTCTGAGTTCTCGTGAGTTTTGCAGGTAGTCCGATACATGGAATGATTTATTACTTTCTTTACCACTTGTTTCTCAAAGCAGCTTAGAGAAATTGCGTACTATGTCAATGATCTACCAAAATATGTGGAGGAATCAGGTGTGGGATATTGTACAGTTAGATTATCTATAGACTGATGTACTGCTAGATTAATTGTAGAATAATGTACAGTTAGATTAGTTGTTTCGTTCATAATGGCCATCTTGGTAGAGTCGGGTAAAATTAGAAGAGGTTCTTGTGTTTATACAATAGTTTCTACACAGAGATGAGATGAGCAAAGACCACAAGTTGGTTATAAACCAGATCTAGGTAAAGTCAGATTGTAATTTAAAAATCAATAAGTTAAAGTGGGTCTAATAGCTGAATTGGATCCACATGATGAATGGTGGCCCTCTTATTCACACAAGGCCAGATGCCTGAAGCAGTGCTGACTACGGTAGATTATATATAGTGCCATGTTAGCGAACTCAGAAACATGTTGGTATAGTTGGTTCTCTCATGGCAAGTCCTTTGTTTTGCACCCTGGTATTTGTACGACCTGTTGACAACCCTGGTATATATGATTACCGGAAATAACCCATCATTGGAATCAAATCCCACAAAAGTATCTAAGGCGGAGGAAAAAGAGATATTAGTCTGCACTAATGCATTAAAGAAGTCGTTAAAACAGCTACGCTGGACTGGAAAGCAGTGACAGAAGCAGCTGGCAATGATCTATGTTGAAGTCTTAAAAGTGGTGGGGGATGGACAACAGAAAGTAACATTCTTTTTAGCATTAAGGTTTCTAAGTCAATGAGAAGCAGATTTTAAGGAGACTCTGGTCTGCTTAGTTTAGATTTCCATTGTTCTTGTGCATATTCAACGTGGAGTGTGTATGAATGTGTTTAGGAGTAGAGTAGAAGAAAAAAGGCACGTGAAAGAGCACATGGTAAAGAGGAGATCTGGAGTGCTTCACCAGTAGTAGTACTGTAGTAGTAGTTTGTCTAGCTAGTGGTTGTGGTAGAACGTGGACATGGGTCTCAATGCAGGTTAAGAATAAACATTTTTGAAGGTGATCTCAAATTACCAAATAGTGCTCCCACAAATAGGATTATGGGAGAAAGTTGGTCAAAAAGATGTCAGTTACATGTACGTTGGGGTAGAAATGTAAAGCCAAATGTGCATGTGATTCGATTAACATGTAAACACAGTTAGATCGATCGGTACAGGTAAGAGGGAGATTAGGATGTTTGTATTCATGTTGGTTAGAGTGTCCATTTGCAGTACGGAACCCAACCCCCCTTGCAAAAAAGAATATAATTGATAAACAAAGAAAATGTGCTACGATCCTGGTGCTTGCATGGCTGTAAAGGCAATAATCCCCCATTCTACTCTTTTCCTTGTTTTTCTTACCAAGGAAAGAAAAGAAAATCATAATATGATTCCAAATTAATATGTGCATAATTTGAAACAAATCTTAGTAATTCATTCCATTCTTATACGTAATTAATTTGTACAAAAGATCCAGTAAACCTTACTACACAACACTCTTGAACTTCATCCTCTTTCATTTCCTCCTTTGCTACATTGAATTACTACTAACTGCAAAAATAGAACTAAGATGGGAACTGAAAAAAATAATGGTAATGAAAAAGAGAATATAACATAATGAAATTAAAGAAGAAGATGAAGAGGAAGAATAGAAAGAGCAAGTGACAGGATGGATCTTTATCTATTTCTCCAATTCCTCTCCCTAAACCCAAAAGAAAATAAACTACAAAACTATAGAAAGAGATTTAAATGAAATCAAATGCTCTTCCTCCCATGAGTCACGGTGAACATGATCATTTTCTGTTCTGGATTGGGTTTGCTTTACTCGGTGGTGCTCTACGTAAACTATTCTCCACAGCTTTCTTGGGCTCTTTGTTCATTCCAACTCCACCATTGATAAGCTTGTTTAGATCTTTAGAACTGGCAGTAGCAACAGAAACTAACAACTTTCTTGAATAATAATGTTGGCTAATAGTTCTGTCTCTAGGAACAATAATATGTTTACTCTGATCATTATTCCTAAAAGACATTACTAAACAACGTATTTGTAAATGGAGTAAGAGAAAAGCAAAGAGAGTGATCAAAACCTTAAACTTGTTTGCTGCAGCTTTCATTGCTTTTTTTGAGTGAGAAGTTGAAGCAAAGTGATGAATGAGTTTAAAAGATGAGAGGAAAGGAACATGGTTCTTTATATGGGTAGTTTCCTAGTAGTTTATAATAGAGTGAGGAAGGTGTAAACTTTTGTATATTAGTGTTTTAGTAAAATAGTAATCAAATAACTAATGATATTTTTGTGTTTTCTTCTGTGGTTGAAGTGAGGGTGGGAGTTGGACCTTGGTAGCAGCTGATTGAATCATGTGATTGTGATTTGACTATATATTTTTCATCAACATTCATCTGACTTACTTTTTCGTTTCAAGGATTAGGACTAAAGTATAGGGAGGAATTATGTGTGAGAGTCTGAGAGAGCATGTAAACGTGACTAAGCACCATACCAAGAATGGCCCATCATCCCTATATGGTTCAACCCTAAAAGGCTATGAGTTGAGATTATCGAAGAAGAAAGTTCCTAGGCAAGTTCCGGTACAACCACAAAGTATCTGACCAACTCAATTTTTGGACACTCAAAGTAACCTTACCATGTATTAGTCGGGCGGATTGTCACATTTGAAAAGGAAAGGAGCTAGAGAATCATATCTAGTGTGGAAGGTAGTCCTAAAATTCCATACCAAATATATTCTCTTAGATCTTGAGCAAATTAAGTGATGAGAGCAACTATAATTGACATTTGACCACTTCGGATTCCAACTAACCATCCTTATTTAATGTCAAAAGGTGCAAGTCTTAGTCCTCAAGAGTCAAGATTCAAAGATTGGTACAAGTATATGTTAGAAGAACATGATCCGGAGTAGTAGTTTGATTATAACATGGGAAATGGTTTTCCTATACTCAATATACAATCAACTTGCCATCTCGCTATTTCTCATCACCTATGCACTCACCCAATCAGGTTAACATACACTATGAGAACTTTCATATTTTATAATGAAACCGGTTATTGGTTTTGTTCTTATCTTATTTTTTAATTATTGTAAGATCCAACCTCAAATCATGAGTCTAAAGGTACAGCAGTAAGTAACAACAAAACTTAGTTAAACTTAGTCATGATCACATACTAATTACTTTACTTTGCCAGATCTCTTTCTGTATCTGGGGACTCTGGTAGTACTTGTACTGTTGTTCATACTCCAGTCGACACCATTTCGTCTTGGAAAGTTGGACTTGACTGAAGAATCTAGGGTGTTTCCATGTTGGATTCATTTTGTTTTTAACACTAGCACGTGATCCAAGGATTATTTTTCCACATAGAAAAGTATTGCGTTCTTACTCACCACACATCACTACTTGTTACTCCAAACGAGAACAGTAACACTCCCGATTATTCTTTTTCCCTTCTTCCCGGAAAGACCAAGGAAAACTTGATAGCGAGAGGGAGCTTATTTGTAAGGTGACTAAAACAAGGAGAATCATTAAGAAGACACAACAAGCATATGCAACTAAGGAATAAAACATGCCTAGAATATTGGAAAAATAATGTTAACAGGAATTATTGAAAACTCAAGTAAGTCACTGATTTGCAAAGAGGGCATTAAGGGTAGTTCCTATGGAATCAACAAATCAAGGATTGATCATTTTGCTCCCACTATAAACTTAACAAACATGAAAAACGGATGGGCAAATCAACCAAATTTGTTAGTTTATTCAATACGGACGTACATTCGCCGTGCGTACCAAGGAAACTCGTTCGCGGGTGTCCAACAACCGCGTGATTTTGTACGACCCACCAACGGGTAATCTCAAACCGCTAATTGCTAAATCTGGACGGCTGAAAAATCTGATCATCCAACTGCTATAATTTTGAGTTCTATAAATACCCCTCATTTCAACTCCAAATTCACACATTCTATACCTCTAGCTAGTCTCTTTACTCATCTCTTAGCTTAAAAAAAATCCTTCAATTCAACAAATTTGTCGAAAGATGTCTCGACCCTTGTTAGTTCGGCGAGCTCCGTATACTACAGAAGAAGATGATGAAGCTATTTGCAGAAGCTATATTTTTTTTTTATTTACCCAGCTTGCTTTAACACACTATCATCCATGGGTGAATTTCCAGACGGTTATTCACAAGGGGTTTTGTAGCGACACCCGTACCCGAACCGTCGTGCTAAACGCGACATAAAAATCGTTTTAGTATAATTAAGAAAGAAGTAAGTGAGTTTGTAGTTTTAACTATACAAGCCAATCATAGAGATTGAGAGGTGAAACTGATGCTGAGATGGTAAGAAGATCTTTAGCTGAATGGCGAAGATGGAAAAATATGACTTTTCGTTTTGAAAATTGTTTCGAAATCCTTAAGGTGTTGAACAACTTCAACCCCTTCTGTGTAGTTGTTGTTCCACCTAGTACTTCTCATCAGTGGAGATAATGCAACACTTAATTTTAAGCATATGTAATTTGATTTAAACAAACAATCGTACTTTTAATTGATTAGAATTAGAATTACAAAAGTAGCAGAATTAAAAGTTCAATCTCTCTAATGTCGCTCATTGTTGTCTTCGGGGCCTGGAGTCGTCCATTCTCCAAGACCCGGGATATCCCCACCTGACAACATATTTGCAAAATTTGTATAAGTGGAAAAAGCTGGTTGAGCAACACTAGGCGATTGGAAAGAACTCGGCCCTCCAAACGTATAAGTTGTTTGTTCTTGTTGTTGTGGTGTAACAGTGTAGCAAGGATCATATGGGTTGAAAGGCGCGAATGATGATGATGAAGCACGCCTAGCATCCGGGTGATATACTGGAGGTTGAGAAATAAGCACATGGTGAAGTACTGTGTCGTACTTGTGTATCTCCCACCACTGTATCCTCGTGCCATGATCTGTCGCTTCTGGTAGAATTGTAAGACTATGAACGGCCATCAGGATTTATAGATGAACTCAATGCAAATATTGTGTCCGTCTGCCATCTCCGGCACACATCCAAGTGTGCATACCCCATTTGCTGAATCAGCTAATGCATATCATTAAGTTGTCTCTTCAACTAATCATTACTGACATCGACCTAATAGTAAGGATAATCATGATCCGTAGCTTGGAAAACAATAGGGATCGTGGTTGGCTCACCTTGTGAAGTAATACTTGGCATCTCCCAGTGTATTTCGGGAAAAATTGACGAAGATGATGAAGAACTTGCATCCAAAGTGGGGTAAGTCATAAAGCATGGATCTTCCGGAGGCGTCTAGCTTAGGACGATACTTGCATCATTAGCAAGGCGTGATAATCCTGGGAAATCAAACCCATAGATGTACATGTTGTGTGTACCAATTACAGACTTCATAATTGACTTGTATCAGCTGACATACCGCACCTCATCAATATATACCCATGTGTTTAATTCACACCTCTCCCACAACAATATACTCAACCTATCAAAATCTGATGCAGAGGTTTGCATCTGTGGTGGAGGGTTAATTGCAATTGCATAAATCCCACGTAAATGGCACATCGGTCTTTCTCCCATGTAATAAACCCCTCTATCCATTTCTGGAGTATAAAAAATAACTATGCGGAGAGAATAATCAAGAATACGTTGCACATCATCATGAGGATACTCAGGAAAATTAACGTAAGGGTGAACAACAAAATTCTTGTGGCTCCGAGTCATTTGTTGATACCTCTGAACAAAAATGGAAACCGAGGTCCTTCGCCCAGTTGGTCGTGAGGTACATGTCCATAACTGGAAACCTATGTGTATTGTGTTTAAGAGTTAGTTTACCAACACGAAATTAGGTATACCACTAATACTGCAAATTACTCAATAATTTAGTATTTTGACTTAATCCATATTTGTTCACAACAATTCTTTAAATTTAAAAATAATAATTTGGATATTTACCTCTATGATGCCCCAGAAACCAGTGAAGTTAGGTATACTTATGGACGCCTGATCCAGCTCACAGTACATTTATGCTAAAATTACAGAGCCCCAATCATAATGTGGTGCTTTGTCAATATCTTCTAACGCTTCAATCCAATCAATATGAGAAACAGTAGTTGAGTTTGAAAAGGATGCCTGACCCATTAACCATAAAATAAACACCCTTTCATGTCCAGAATAGTCATCTATATTTTCTGAGTTTTTATTGTAGACAAGGAAACGTTTCAACACTGAACAAAATAGTCCACCTCCTTTTAAATCTTTATGAGCTTAACATACATTTGAATCTATAAATGAGGGAAGAAGCGTCTGCCATTTATTGTTTGACATCCATTCGTTTTGGCTGAATGGTACAGGCTCTACCCACTTGGAATCCCACAAATGAAATACAAATCAAGGGGAGTAATTCCTATTACAAGACTAATATTAAATATAATTATTTGTTAATTCATTTAGTAATTGCTTAAAAAATAAAATGTAAGTGAAGTTAAACAAACTTACCAATCTAAAAATCCATGAAATGGAACGTATGCGTCGTGGGCCAGCACCTTTCTACCAATACTCTCATAATTTTGTTATCGTGTTTTTTGGGCTTCATAGATTATAACGCACGCCAGAGATATCTGTCAACTCTTTCTCGGACTGCATGGGATAGACCATTATAAAGATCACTTAAATCTTGAAATCCTTTCGTTTTATAATAACCTTCAGACCGCTCTTAATGCTCCAATACACGACCTTCAACTAATGATGGAGCATCAATGATACTCGGTCAAGCAAACTCTTCTTCCCGATTCTGAGTATAATCTACATTTGTGGCAGTCCTCGGTATTGGTGCATGTTTTCAATCACTTTTGTGCCTTAAAGTATTGGTGACTCTTCTTACAAACTCGTTCATTTTGTAACAAGATTTTGTTTACAAGAATTTAGGAAGAAGAAGATTTTGTTAGAATAATTTTGGAAGAAGAGAGTGTACTGGTGTGAGTGAAAATGAATTCATATGAAGGAATTTATAGTTCTCAAAATTGTAGCCGTTGGGGTAGAGTCGTTAGGTTTTTAACCGTTGGCGATTTTTCTTCACCCGCCCGTGGTTTGTGATCGTACGCCGCATGTAAGCTTCACCCGCTGGCGGATGGTCTTCGTCCTGTCGCATGATGGTCAACCGCCCACTGCTTTTCCCACAGTCCAAAATCACATTTTCCCATCCACCTGGATCAACAAATAATTTGTTTTTTTTCATTGCCATATGAATTTTCCTAAGGGCAGAGTCACTTGATCATCAAGTTGTCCTTAACACAAGAGTTCATCTGTACGCCTAATTAATGAGTGATGTTAATACTCTATAGTGAATTCGTGTCCAGGATAAAATTTTCCGATACAATATAGGCACCACAATACTTTCCCACTCTTATGAACTTAACATCAAAAGATTGGAAAATCCACACAAAGAGAGAAGAGACAAAAATAAGTGAGATAGTAGTCTCTTCTAGATACAATTTTGAATGAACAAATCGAATTTGTTTTATAAGCAGAATTCAGAGAAGGTGCAGTAAATGCAATTGATTCTCAATCAATTCCGTTCCGTGTACGATGCACAGACATAAATATTAAAACAAAAGAAGCAAATCAGTTTATTGCTTGTCGGGCAAAGGATTTAAATCAACTAAAACTGACGATTACTGCAAGAGAAAATTTTGGTAAGTAAAAGATATTCCGCGTATTCTAACTCCCCACATTGAGCAAAAATGAAAAAATCACAGAAATATTTTGTCCAAATAGATAAGTCTTGGTTGACCCACATCCACACCCGAACATGACCCCAGGCCGCATGCTAGACGGACGACGACGATGTGCGTGTGTGCTTCGGTGTGCATCACCACGCATATGTGAAATATTTGATTGCACCAACTACCCCATTGCCTAAGTCCTCTCCCTTACACAAAAGTGTGTATGACCTAAAGGGCCATTCTTATATCCAAAAATCATAGAAATATGGAGAGGAATCATCTTTAGTTTCCCATATGTGGGACTAAAGGTTTCATTCACAAGTAATGAAAATGAGCCAGTTTCCTTAGTGGCCACTTGGTCTTAAGATCCATTCCCACCAAGACCGAAAACAAAACATTTAATAAACTCATTTTCTCCAACAATCCCCCACATAAATGATATACCAATAAAAATTAGAAAGCGAGAAATACCACTATAGGCAAGAGGTGTCCACGAGGTATGAACCTTTGCTTTGTGATAAATTACCAGAACTACTTCATGGATAATGAACACAATATCTTGAACTGTTACTGTTTGGTATAGTTCATCAATAACCTCAACGTGCTATATCTCTCTAGGTTTTTTTGTCAAGTTCGTGGTGTTGTATCCATTTTGGCCTTGAACATATCCCGTTTCTCATAATTCTTTAGAGAATCGGCTCAATTCCATAGGAAGCGACACATTTCTTCATTCATATAAGTGATTTCCATCAAGAGTGTTTGCTGCTACACCCCACTTCAATCTTAAGTTAAAAATGTAGAACTCATTGATAATTCTTAAAAGTCATCCTTCACATACATCCACACTATTACATCTATATAATAGGGAAGACATAGATAATGAAATTCTTCATTAGTGTTTACCTTTACCCGCCACAAATTAGTTATCTCATTCGAAACCTTGATCCTGGGATCTCCATTCATCAAGGTTGAGTATCCTTCATGGCAAGTTTATTTAATTAGCTTAATCCCCATCCCCACCGATGACTTATTAGTAACCATCTATTTTTACAAACTTTTCACCAAAAGTTCCGCGATATTCTCCTTAGACCTCACAAAGTAATGAAAATAACTCCCGTCGAGATTAGTTGTTCAGAGAATTATATCTTCTACGAATATGTGTAGACTTCTCAGTATATTTGTTGTTTTTAACATTAGCTATTGCATCTTGACTATCACATTGTATAAATATAGCTGGCATAGGCCTATGCTAGAGAGAAATGTCTTCTAAAAATCATATTAGCCATGCGGCTTTCTCTTCTGCTTTATCTAACATAATAAACTCTGACTCCATAGTGGATCGATCTATACATGTATGTTTGGAAATCTTCTAATGGTGAAAACATATCCACTTGGGGACTTAGACTCCTCTGATTCTGATATCCAGTTTGCATCACAAAATCCCTCAAGGACGACATGGTATCTCTCATAAATTAAATACAATGTCAAAGTGTACTTCAAGTACCTCAACACTCTAAAAAGTGCATCCCAATGCTCCTTCCTAGGATTACAAGTATACCTACTTAACCTACTCACAACATATGCAATGTTTAATCTCGTGTAGTTTATAAAATATTTCATACTTCCTATAATACGTGAGTATTCAAGTTGTGAAGATCCATTACTCTTATTATTTTGGGTCAAAAACAAGGATCATACCGAGTACAAGCAGATTTACAATCAAAATGATTATATTTTCTAAGCACATATTGAATATAACGAGATTGACTGAGACAAAATCCAATAACTTTTATTCTAATTTTCATCTCTAAGATCACATCAGCGAGGCCTAAGTCTTTCATGTCAAAGTTCTCATTCAGAATGTTCTTAGTGGAATTAATTGCATCCACGTTTATACCAAGTATAAGCATATACATCGGTCACAAGTTTAGTATAAACAAAATTGTCAAATACATTGATTTTAAAAACACTAGAAATCAATTACATGATCATATTTCTCATGCCATTATTTAGGTGCTTGTTTCAAACCGTACAAATATTTTTTTAGTTTACATAATTTTTCTTCACAACCTTTCACCACATAGCCCTCAGGTTGGTCCATGTAAATTCTTCATCTAATTCACCAGCTAAAGTTATTTTTATATCCATTTGATGCATCTCTAAGTTATGAATAACATCTATAGTAATTAACATCCTAATGGAAGTAATTCTCGTAACATTTGAGTAAGTATCAAAGAAATCTACGCGTTCTTTATGTTTATAACATTTTGACTTGTATTTATCTACAGTTCCATCCACCTTGCATTTCATTTTGAAAATCAATTTACAATATATGAGATTACACCGTAGAGATGGGCGTTTCACAGATGAAATCCATTTCACTAATGTTATATTCTTTCCACTATTAAGCTTTAGAAGAAGTCATGGCTTCCTTATAATACTGTGGATCAGACTTATCTAGGCATGTGATGAAGTCAGATCCAAAGGAGGTTTTAGTTCTAGCCTTTTTACTTCTCCTAGGCTCAATGTCCACCTTATCTTTAGGATCAACACTAAAACCATCCATAGATTCCATAATTGTATTGACACTAATTTCAGAAATTCAGAACTCACAACCATAAATCCATATGCATTAGTATGCTCAGGATACCTTATGAAGACACAGTAAACAGTTTTGGGTCTTATCTTAGTTCTCTTAGGAGGTGAAATGGAAACCTTTGTCAACACCCCCACACTTTGGAGTATGCATAAGAAGGTTGTCTATCTTTTCATAACTCATATGGAGTTTTATCTAGGGTTGTTAATGAGTACCCATTACCCATAACCGGAACCGGCGGACCCGATGGGTAATTACCCAAGTAACGGGTATCAGTTTATTTATTCTTTTATTCATCTTTTATCAAAATCATAAGTATTTTGTTAGTTTTGACCTTGATTTTATTCTTTTAAGTTTTTATTTTTTCTTACATTTAATATTTATTTAGTACATTAATAAAGAAGTAATAATTAAATTTTTACAAAAAAAATTTAGATTCAAGCCAAAAAGAGAAAGATATTAAGATTTTTAGATTTTCTTTATAGTTTTCTTAATACCCAACGGGTACCCGGAACCGACGGATACCTGAGATTTTTAATGGGTCTGGTTCTGGGTCCATTTATTTTGGAACCGGACCCGGAACCGCTAGGAACCAGACCCGAGTTTTATAAGTAGAGTCCAGGTCTGGGTCTACTGGTACCCGTGAGGACCCGGACCCATTGACAACCCTAGTTTTATTTGATCCTTTAAAGAGTACTTTATTCAGGATATAGCAAGTTGAACAGACGAATTCCCCCCACAAGTTCTCGGGAAATCCTGAACTAATCAACATGGCATTCATCATCTTCTTAAGGGTACGGTTCTTACGTTATTCTACACCATTAGAGTGTGACGGACAATTTCTTACCACCTCTAGTTTGAACAACTTCATGTCAACTAGGTCTGAAATGAATTAATTCCAAGGGTTTAATATTTATCTAAACATTTTTATTTAAATATTTTCAAGCATACTTTAATTCTATGCATATTTCACATTTGTGTTCATTTTCCAAACTAAGTTTGGGTATGCATCCTACGCTAGCCAGTTTATACATTGACTTATAATTTACATAACCAAGTCTACCCTGCCAAACATTTAATGAAACACAACATAAGCAGAATAATAAATCTTATTCATATTCTCAGAGTTTACCTTAAGTTTATAGAGACCCTCAGTCTTATACTCCTTACCCACATAATCCTTACTTTCAATTAAAATTTTGAAATACTTATTATCTAAAACACCATAAGAGACAAGAATTTTGTGGATGACCGAAACATGAAGAACTTCATTCAACGTGAAAGTCTTGCCAGAAGTGAGCTTGATCCCATCTTTACCTATTCCTGCAACCTCTGATGCAGATGAGTTATCTATATAGAGTTTCTCGTCATCCCCTATATTCTGATTGGAGGTGAATGTATCTATGCTTTCACATACATGTTTCAAAGCTACATATTCTATCCACTAGTCTCTCACATTGGTTACCAAAATTACTTTAGACACCGTACCAGAAAACTCATCCTTGCAGTTCTCAACCATTTTCACATTATTTTTCTTCTTATTAAGGTCCTTACGTTGTCTATGGTGAATTGACACATGGTCAGGAATTCCACAAACATAACAAGCACCAATAATTTTATTAATGCTAAATTAGGGTTTCTGAAACGTGCCTTTATTCTGAGACCATGTTTAGAGTTGTGTTTGTTTTTCTCACCTTTTGCAACATTGGAAGATTTGTGTTCAATCATATGAGTATTGTTAGACACGTCCCTTGTAAAAGACATATTCTTGTCCTTGGAATAAAGGCATAAATAATCAATAGAAAAATATTTCCAAAAGGAAAAAACACTCAAAGGGAGAAGAGACGAAAAAAAGTGGGATAGTAGCCGTTTCCGGACGCAATTTTGAATGAAGAAATTGAGTTTCTTTTATAAATAGATTTTACATAAGGCGTAATATAGGAAATTGATTCTCAATCTATTCTATGCATAATGCACAAACATAAATATTAAAACAGAAGTATCAAATACATTTTTTGCTTGTTGCGCGGAATAAAAGATTAAACAGGGGAAAATTTTAAATCAATTAAAACAGAACATTATTGCAAGAGAAACTTTTGGTAATAGCTGCAGATGACCCTACATTAAGACAAAATTTATTTTTATTTTTAAATACAATTATAAAAATCTCAAAAATATGTTATCCAAAAAGATAAGTCTTGATTGATCCAAACCCGTACTCGAGCCCGTCCCTGCCCGATCAGATGATGGTGTGCATGCTTCGATACGAAGTACCGCGTGTGTGCAAAATATTTTTTTGCACCAACTAGCCCATCGCCTAAGTACGTCCTTGCCCGATCGGATGATGACGTGTATGCTTCTATACGAAGTACCGCGCGTGTGAAAAATACTTGGTTGCACCAACTAGCCCATCGCCTAAGTCTTCTCCCTCACACAAAAGTCTAAATGACCCAAAGGGCCATTCTTAAATCCAGAAATCATAGTAATACGAAGAAGTATTATCTTTAGTTTCCCCTATGTAGGACTAATGGTTTTATTCACAAAAGTGATAGTGAGCTAGTGCCCTTAGTGACTACTTGGTCTTAAGATCCATTCCCAGCATGACCTAAAATAAAACATTTATTAAACTTATTTTCTCTAACATCTTTTTCCTGATTCTACTGATGGAATCCTAAATACGTTAAGGTAAAATCGAATGCTCGAACTTCGTGGTGTTAATAACAGTTAAAGAACCATCTTCCAAAATGATATATCTAAACCCATTGCTTCTAGACATCTGAATACCAAGTAAGGAACTGGATGCTTCATCTTCAATAGACGGGGTGAAGATTAGCTCTTTAGTTTTACGACTTTGGAATCTTGACATTTGGTCTCTTGCCAGAATAACACATCAAAGTTTATTTTAATCTTATTTGTAACAGTTGGAAACCAATGAGGTTAAGCAGAATTTAACAAGTCTTTTTCAGAAGGGGTAGCCAATTTTTTTTTTATTTGGTGCATATCCATATTATTCCAATAGAGAGCCTATTTTAGATAGTCTGAATATTGATATTGGTGCCCTTCAAAATAACATTATTTTAAGACTTCTAGATAACATAGAATAGGAAAGCACCCATCTTCAATTTATACCAATTTCCACCTTCAAAAAGCCATTTTTCAATATGATATTTACAAGGCATATTAGGATTCTCAACATCTCTGAAATTCATTGGGGAGGCAAATGAGATATCTTGAGTAACATCGTAGTAGAGGATAAGATCATCTAAAGTTTTGCATGTTTCTAACAAAATCTGCATCCAAAGTTATCATTTGTAATAAATCTCTCAATGTTGCCCTTTATTAAGAATTCTATGTAAGGAAATATGAACCTTAGATGGTAGGACATTTAAATTCCAGAATTTCTTCAGGATATATCAACATTGTTGGTAGAAGGAGTTTATCCGAGCATAACTTGATCATAGTAGCTGGGGTGTATTTCCAAAATCCTGCTGACTTCTAGAGGGGTATAGAGCTGCTGCAGCTTATTTTCATCCTATCTTTTTAAATCATACAAATCTATAGACCAAACTTGGATTTATTTGAGGAGGTTTATTTTGTAGACTTGAAAACAGCAGGTCATACTAGATATCAACATGTTCTTCATTTTCAACAGTCCAATAACTACCTTGCTTAACAACTTCACTGCACTTTAGCATGGCATACCAAGTAGATGAACAACACTTAGGTTTCTGCAATTTCCAAAAATTACTAGATTTAAGATATTTGGCCTTCATTAATTAGATCCATAGACATCTAGGATCATTAAAAATCTTCCATTTAAGTTTATCTATCATAACCATATCTAATGCTGCAGTTGTCTGATTCCCGATCAACCAAGCTCTCTAGAAATCTTACATTTGATAGAGAATGAATATCATGTGATCTTATGGCATTTAAATCTAGATTAAACTACATATCCAAAATGATTTTAGAAGAAACTTTTAAAAATTTCTCATGGTAGATATTGAACGACTTTGTATGGAATCTAAATGAAAAACCTAAAGCGCTACTTGAGATTAAATTCATTTCAAAATCATCCAATCTTTAAATAGTCCTATTGATCTAGACTTTCCTTAGAAATTTAAAATGCATACTCCATGACTCAAAATATTTATTATTGTCTAACATCTGTCTGATGACACAAAATAGGTGTCTTAGTCTAACTCATGACCAATATATTGAGATCTACCAGGTGACTCAAAACTCTTCTTTGGCTTAACCTAACCACAAGTCTGTAAATGCTATTTGTATGTGTATCGTCAGAACACCCCTTTGGGTGATATTGTAAGTAATGTACGTAATACAAATACACCTCATGTATCCTAAGAAGGGTAATGAAGCTAATTCTCGTTCATGGTATCATCTTACTGGGAGGCTAATCCTGAATTGTGTTTACTTATTATTCGACTACTTCTTCTTCGACTACCTTGTAGTTGTTAGAAATACTACACTACATGCCCACAAGTAAAAAAATCAAGCTCTAATAAGCTAAACATAACGGAAGTTAAAAAGGAGTTTCATTCTTATTAAGAGAACAAACTTGGAATTTTTCAGGATGGAGCTAATCCATCGCAAAAAGTTACGAGACCTCTATTTAAAGGGATTAAAGGGCAAACTTACTTGATCACATACATCTTGGGATTATAAAAGTTAATTAGTTACATTGAGATCCTAGAATATTTTTAGTATTGAGTTTGGGTTTAAACCTTTACAAGAAAAATCTTGGCCATTGTAAGAGACATATGAAATATGCTATCCACATTCCTTATAGTCAATATCTAATTCATCTTAATTTATTTATTTTTCTTTTTCTTTTTCTTTTTCTTGTAGAAGTCTACTTGTTGTTCTACAACATACTACTCATATCGTATCTTCTAAACTTGATGGCCATAACTATATTTTATGGAAAAGATCAAATGATTGACATCATGGTTTTTAAAAGCGTACGCTTTGCTTCAAATTTCGCTTAAACGCTTCGAAGCGCAGTAAAGAAAAATATGAAGCGGATGCTAAGGATCGAGTGTGGGATCTCCTGTTTCCCAAGGAGCACCCTATACCACCGTACCATGCTAGTTTTTGGTAAAAAAAATGAACGTAGCTTTTATTTGTAACAATATTCATACATCAAATATCTGAGTCTCTCCATAGTTCAATGATATTTATAGGCGTATATTTCAAAATATAGCGATTCAATAACAAATCATGAATCGTCGCTTCACGCTTCAACATACGATTCGCTTCTTAAAAATTAAAAATGCTTCACGCTCCGCTTCACGCTTTAAAACCTTGGTTGACATGCTTAAGGTTCGTTGATTGTACAATTACGTTGATGAATCACATTAGGGGTATTAGACAGAAAGACCCAATATCTTCCTGTCTTTTCATTATCTGTGCGAAACCTAGAAACCTAAAAGCTTGTAGGAGAGCTACACATCTCCCAAAAAAAACCCACCTGTTTTACATCTGATGTATCTAGATGACCTTCTCATCACCTATAAGGCATATGCAGAAAGTAGTAATCAACTCAAGAAACTTCTCCAGTCCCACAGTACTTCAGCAGGCCAGGTAATTAGCACAAAAAAATCCATAATTATCCACCATCCAAGACTAGGATAACATGATGTGGAAACTCTATGTAAGCTATTCAACATTCCAACCACTTCAAAGCAACATATATGCCATGGGGTGCACTTTAAAAACAGTAGAACATCTCTTCATATTTTTGCACCTCTACTATAATTGCTTGCGCTAAAAGCAAAAGGATATGACTGAATGCATTACACCTGCAAGAAGGTTGGTGATCATCAAAACTACATTCACTCCTACCTCTAACCACCTTATGCAAACATAACTTCTCCTCTCCCATGTGCACAAGAAGATTGATCGTCTCACTAGGAACTTTTTATGGGGGCATGATTTCTCAATTAAGAAAGATTAACCCTTTGGGCTAGGATAAATTAACTAAACCCAAACATGAGGGAGGGATAAGCATTAGAAAAGAAACAAGCAAATAAATCTTTGTTATTGAATAGAATTTAGAGATTGTGTTAGAGAATTGCTCGGTTGAACCCACTAGCATTGTTATGTCAAGTTAGTTGTCAATTTTAGTCGCCAAAATGCATTCTTGATTTAGCATACTAAAGATAGTTTCTGACTAATTAGGTCTAAGAAGAATCGAAGCTCTCCTTAAAGGATGAAGATTGAAGACTACAAGAAGACATCAACAAGTACTTCATCAACAAAGGTATGTAATTTATTTAATTTGTATTCTTGTTCAATTCTACCTTTCTAATCTATCGAGATAAATGCTCACTCCATAGAAAAATTCCTATGAAGGTAAATATACATTTATGTATATATACTTGAGGTTATTTGATTCATGACTTTGGTGACAATAGCCTTTATCCATATAGAGAATCTCATGTTATAGTGAATGAGCTTACGAATTCAATGAGCCAAGAATCACTCAATTCCGAGTTATAACGATGAAGTTATGAGTGATTTATTAAAGTAACAATTATAAGTGTTGTTGTAATTGTTACAGTTCGTTAGTAGGAAACAATCCATGGACTGTTTGTAACGGTTCACGGACTTGGGCCCAATTACGTGACTAAAAGGCATTTTTGGTCAAGTTGGTGATGTTTCCTTATCTAGGCAAGATGGCTATTAATCCAAACATATTTGATTACGATATTAAAGCGTTTGTGATAAATTTTAATTCCTGCCTAAGTTAAAATGTGATTTATTCACATAAATACAATATTTCCTAATTAATCATTTATTCAATTATTTTGGCAAGAGTTGTAACTTAGGAAAGACTCCCAAAATTAGGAGAGTCTTGAAAAAGGAAAATAGCTATGCTTAGATTTAAAGCTACCTTTCACTATAAATAAAGGGTTCATGAGTGCTACAGGTTTTCATCCCCTTTTGGAAAATTGGTGTCAAGTTCATAAGGTTGTTTTCCATGTCTTCTGTTCTTCGTGAACAAGAGTGAGATAAAATTCTTTGTATTGGGGATCACAAAGCCGAGTTGGATCTAATCTTCGTGATTGATTATACAACTTGTAATCTAGGTTTTTCACCTCTTGTATATTCTAAGTTTTTCTCTTCTGATATAAAACCATTCTAGAGTTGTTGATCATAAACCCTAGGTTTTGATAGATTTCAGTTTTGAATCGTATACCAACACTTGTTAGTCGATATCGGAAGCTAGAAAGAAAACTTCGATTAAGGTATCTCGTAAAAATCCTTAAGAAGTGTTAAACAAGATATATCTCGATTTATTCTAGTTGTTCTTGTTGTAGAATTATTAGGGTTTTCTTAACTTGGAAATTTATCTTTGGAATCACCCAAGTTCACTTACGAAAATCAGGTTCACAGACTTCTTGTGAGTACGCATACTTATTGTAAGTTCAAATCCTAATCTACAAGTTTGTTTTGATTTCACTACTTTTTATTTGGTAGTTTTTCAAAACAAACATAAGATTTCCAAAACCTTGATTCACATCTCAAGGGAAATCAAACCGGTGTTTTGTACAAACAAAAGATCGAATCGTATCAATCGTGTTGTTGTATCTTCTAAAGAGAGCCTTGGGTTCTGCTAGAAGATTTAGGAGAAGAATTCCTAAAGACAATCGGTATTATGCTAGGAGTTTTATTAGTGCTGAAGCAGGTCTTACATCTAGTCTGAATAGGTAGTAGGAAATTGGTGTAACAACTTTGTTTATGGGTGAAAATTGTTTCTGCTGGTTTTGGTAAATTTGGGTGTGTGTGGATGAGAAACGAATCTAAACCCTAAACAAATGCACTGCACGGGAGTGCTTTTGATTCGAGAGATCAATCTATACAGTTCTGGACTAAACTAAGAAATGGCCGTTCCAGAATTGTTTCGATCACAAAGTGAAGGAGATGGGGTTGATCTTAGGAAGGGAAGCGAAGAAGGTGTTGGATGTTTATGACTTGTATCATAATAATGAACTGACTTACACAATGAAAGCTATCAGTTCTGGATGTTTTCTGGATACTGATGACAACACTTGGTTTTTCTGTGTTGTTTGGAAATAGGTGAAGGACCTATTTATACAAGTCATTGAGCGCAAACCCTTCATCTCGTAGGAAGTGGAGGAAGTTGAGTGATGGAGTAGTGGGGTCGTGTAAGTGGTTACACGATCACGTCTTGGCCCACTTCCCTCATCGTCTTAACCGTCCATGCCTCCTGACACGTTCTTGTAAATGGGTGTGTTGCACACCGCACGATGTAAACCGCCAGACCAATACCCCAGTAAGTATCCCCCAGTTTGTGACATGATTGATGTCTCGAGTGAGTGGGTCGAGTCGTGGGAACCGCCGCAGGAAATAGCACGTGACGCTATTAGGTTAAATAACTAATTTAAAATTCATATTCATGAGATATCATGTATGCTCGATGCACGCAATGCATCGAAAACAATCAATATGTATGAAGCATCGTTGTTTTAAATCTCAACCGAATAAGTCACGGATTAAGCGTCTTAAAGTAGCATCACGTCCAACCATATTCGAGTGATCGTTTGGAGGCCGCATGGGCGAGCCATCCCCTGGTCGATTACTCCATGTGGAAGAGTGGGAGACTGTGATCATCGAGGTGCTTCGTTGGTCTCCTAGCTCTTAACCTAAGTTGTTCTACCAAGCTTGCAAAGTTGGAAGGACGAGATGGTTTGCGGCACTTATTTGCGACCGTTGATGGAATTTTAGGATTTTAAAGAGGTGCGCAAGCATCCCTCTTTGGCTTGATCGAATTCAAGCATGGAACCTATTTTGGTGGGAACGATTGGTCGTGCATGGAGGTGGTCCGTTGTTGTGCATGTCTATACCTCTCAGTCCCGTGAAGGCTTGATCTAGGCCACTCAAGTTGATTGGCAAAGATGAGCGACCGCGATCGATTTGCGATAGAAATCCTTCGCCCCAAAGGATTTGGGAACCGCGTAACATGCCTCCTTTGGGCGTGCGTTTCGAGGCGCTCGACCATGGTTGGCTTAGGGCGATCGGTCACACGCATAGGTGGTCCCACGGTGATCACGTTGATACTCTTGTTACCTCTTAAGTCTATAACTACACCCTCTGTTTAGGCTGGCGAAGATGGATGGACGCGATCGAACTGCGACATTTATGCGGCGCCGCAAACTCTAATTAGGGTTTTAAAACGGTCACGCACGCGTGACTTTGGCCAATCGGTTTGGCAAGTTATGCTTCTCCTTTGGAGAGGTCAATCGTGTGGGTCCCACGTTGGGCAAACGGTGAACATATGTGCACCTCTCTGATGTTCCTAGGCGCGATCTAAGGCATCCAAACATACTGGTTAAGTTGGATGGTTGAGATCAATTTAAGACGCCAGTGGAATTTCCGTGACCCTCGAGAAGCCTCACGCCCATCATGTTTTGGGGAAACGTTCATGGTTCCATGACCATGTCGTGACCAAGCCGATCAGGTAGGGACATAGTGGGCCCGCCAATATGTGCATTAGCGCTTCACTGATCATTCGCGGGATGATCTAAGCCGTCCAACCAGGCTGGTGAAGTTGGACGGTCGTGATTATTTTATGACTGCCTTGAACAGTCTAAGCTCGTCGAGCTTCTTCCAAAGCAGTGCAACCACCCTATATTAGGGATGGCGTTTGACGTGCTGGGAGGAGTTCGTGTGATGTTCGACCGACTAGGGCATAAGCGGGCCCGCCGGTGGTCATCACGATGATCGCCTACTCTTTCCAGGGTTTGGCTAGGCTTGTTAAAGTGTGCGGACAACTTGTGTGGCCGTGATCGTTTCTAAGACTGATATGAACAGTCCAGGTTTTCCTTAAGGAAGTTAAATGCGTTCGATCAAGCTGAAAGTGCATCGACTCGAAATTCTCTTTGTCAGAGAGTAGCCTGTACGGGTATTTCATGCATGTCTCAAAATTGGCACTTGGAGATTCATGTTACTCTGCTGAGAGTGAACACTCAGTCGTCATGTCATGCTAATAATGAGAGATCGTCTAGGAACAACACATGAAACACTAGGCTAATCATTCATTAATTGATAATGTTATAAATTCACATTATATTTGGGATTGGTCCTACATGCACCATTCTGGGTGAATTTTGTGTATTTATCGGATTGCTTCAAATAAATAAAGCGAGAGGTTTTCTGCGCTCATCGCTTATCAAATGGCTTTGTTCTTTGTAGGATGTCAGCATACTAAAATTGGTTTTATAATTTTAGCCCTGAACTAAAATCCACCATCAACATTAAGTCCCCTGCCTAGCACGTAATTGTTACACTATTGCGGGGTAGGCATTAGATGGTGACAAATAAAAATAAATTCACGGGAAAGGTTTCAGCGCGTGTTACCAGGATGGAGTCTGGCTCGTTCTTTGGGCGAGATGTGTTTCTTCTTATTGCACGGCAGCTGCCCTCAAATATTCGATAAACATCCACTGATCGCTATCCCGCATCTGTGGCCTTTGCAGACGGCAAGTGGAGACTCCTTTTCTTCCCAGGATCTTGTTAACTTGTGAAATATAAAGAAAACCCTGAGTCTTCTCCCATCGCAGAATCGTTTCTTTCCTTATCTCAGGTATTGCTCCATATCTATCACACAACTTGATCTTCTGATTGATCATGAATTTTTTTTTATAAATATAATCATAACCTCTTCCAGCTGAATCTCATGGAGGCTGCTGGTAAGGACTACTCCGGTACCTCTCCAGAAAGAAGCTTCGAAGTCAATAAACCTGAGGTTGATGGTGCGTTCGAGGAGGTGATGGATAAAATTGATGTTCCGCTTCGCGAGGCTGGTCACGCTATACGGGGCATGTCGATTCTGCATCTGTACATTCCTCGAG
This sequence comes from Papaver somniferum, assembly GCF_003573695.1. Classification (NCBI taxonomy): domain Eukaryota; kingdom Viridiplantae; phylum Streptophyta; class Magnoliopsida; order Ranunculales; family Papaveraceae; genus Papaver; species Papaver somniferum. Next base: position 63,975,248 of record NC_039368.1, on the reverse strand, counting down.
AATGCACTCAAAACCTTTTGGTTTCAATCGATAGAGAGGAAAAATCGAGACATGATGAGGCATCACAACCACCGGTCAGCACGAGAGCTGAGAGGTTTGCAGCGCGGCTAAAGAGGCGACGAGTTGAACATGAACGGCCTCCGAGTGAAGATAAGCGCGATTATATGATTCGTGACGGTGTGATAATCCTTGATTCTGATACTGATGAATCCGCGCATCCAAAGGTTGTCAGCACAATCTCCCATGCTGCTGCATTGGTCTTTGAAGAAGATATGGAAGATGTTCCTACTGAGGACGTTGAAGCAGAGAACGTCGTTGACTTCACAGAAATATCCGAGAGGGAACCGGAGGCAGATCCAAAGGAAGAAGGAGTTGCTGCCCATGACAATAGTGTTGATGACAACGGTGTTGAAGCAGACTCCGGCGATGACGAAGGCACATCTCCTTGATTACTAAATCTCCCTGTTTTCCTTTTTTTTGGATGAGTATCTTCTCGTAATTTGTGAAAACTTCCCCCTTGTACTCAGTGGCGGCTGAGTTCAAGGTCCTCCTCTTTTGCTTGCTTGTTTAAATAAGGATTTCATATTTCTTTGATATAAATCTTACAATATGGGTATATCAGAGTCTTCTCAGGTTCATGTGATTGCACGTTACTCTTGTGATGAAAGATAATTGAAAAGGCGGGGGTCTAACAACACCACCCAATATTTTGCTTAGCAATCTGTATGGACTAACTCCGAAACACTTTCTAGAGAATCAACTAGACAGTCAGACTCAATCTAGATAAAAGTATCTCAAGGAGTTAATATATCAATCTCTAAATTTGATCTTTACTCAAGCAAATAGAAATCTGCGAGTCTTCATCAAAGAGAGATAAACTTGGACGGTACCAAAGACCAATGTCCAAGGATCAATCAATATCAATCAACAACCGTTAGGTCGGACTATCCAATTGATTGATCTACGCACAACCTGTATTATTTATATTATATAAACAAATATAATGCGGAAAAGAAATAACACAGACACCAGAAGTTTTGTTAACGAGGAAACCGCAAATGCATAAAAACCTCTGGACCTAGTCCAGATTGAATACACATTGTATTAAGCCGCTACCGACACTAGCCTACTCCAAGCTAACTTCAGACTGGACTGTAGTTGAACCCCAATCAGTCTCCCACTGATCCAAGGTACAGTTGCACCCCTATGCCTCTGATCCCAGCAGGATACTAAGCACTTGATTCCCTTAGATGATCTCACCCACAACTAAGAGTTGCTACGACCCAAAATCGCAGGCTTTGACAGTAAACAAATCTGTCTCACACAGACAAGTCTATCAAAGGATCAATCTGTCTCCCACAGAAAAACCCTAAAGTTTTTGTTTCGTCTTTTGATATAAAATCAAGGTGAACAAAAACCAATTGATAATTCGGTCTTATATTCCCGAAGAAAAGCCTAGATTAATCAACCACCTCACAACAATCTTAATCGTATGGTAGCGAAACAAGACGTCGTGGAATCACAAACGATGAGACGAAGATGTTTGTGATTACTTTTGTATCTTGCCTATCGGAGAACTCTCACGATCTCAAGCCAATCAATATGATTGTACTCGTACGATAGAAGATGCAAGATCAGATCACATAACTATGATAAAAGTAGTACGGTCTGGCTTCACAATCCCAATGAAGTCTTTAAGTCGTTAACCTGGTTTTAGAAGAAGAAAACCAAAGGTTAAAGGAGAATCGAATCTAGCTTACAAACTAGTACTACACGGACGTGTGGGGATTAGTTTGTAGAGTTGCTATATGTCCCCTTATATAGTCTTTCAAATTAGGGTTTCGCCTTGCTCACAAAGCAAACGCTATCCACCGTTAGATGAAAACCTGATTTAGATTCAAGCTAATATATCTCAACCGTTAGATCGAAATCTTAGCTTGTTATACACAAATGAAATGCACGCTTCTAGGTTTGATAACCGTACCCAAACTTGTGCATAGTTGGTTCAATAATAGTCAACCAAAAGGTTAACCATTTGAGCATTTCATACCAACCACTTTCTTCTTCACCATAACTAGTTCCAATGACTCACATGAACTAGTTGGAGAGTTGTTCAATTGCAAGGAAATCTAAGCAAAGATGATTTGATTCACATGAATCGGTTCATGAACTTTATAGCCACGGTTTGCAAAAGCATTCCTTAGTCTTTATGAGTTAAGTTCAGAAACCATCTTTAGATTTATAACCTATACAAGTTCGCAAACTAGGTTCGCGGACTTGAAGTACTGGAAAGAGTTTTCAAAATCCAGCAGAAATTCTTGGGTTCGAGAGCTTCCCTGGTTCTCGGATTGGGTTTGCGGACTTGGCTCACGCAAGACAGTTTGATAACTCAGCAGAAATTCTCGGGTTTGAGAACTTCGGAAGTTCGCGGACTGGGTTCGCGGACTTTGCTACTAGCCGATTTCCAGCATGGGACTTATGCACATATGTGTTTCCACAACATACTTATGTCCACTATGGTTATGTAATCTAAACTCTCATTCCAATCATTGAAACATTCTTAGAGGACGTTATATAGTTGTTACACTATTTCTCGTCAAAGCAATTTTCAAGATGATTGAAACATACATGACTTGCGTCACTAGGTAAAGAAAACATGGTCGAAGCGATACGCTTACCAACACATGTTAGATAGGCGAGGTATACTCGGCTCGAAATACCAAATGTGTATTATCTAAGTCTATATATATAGCATACGACTTTTGTCTCTATAAGTAGGAGATAGAATGGATAGACTTTTGAGTGACAGATAAGTTCAAGTCTTCACATACCTTTTTGTCGAGAAGTTCAACCGGTTCCTTGAGTAGTTCTTCCACTTGTATGATGAATCGCCATGAAGTTCTTGAACTCAACTACACTTACTTTCCTAGTCCAAGACTTAGTTGTAATAGACAAGAAATCAAGACTTATAGTTTTGATCACTAACATTGACAAACATGCTTGATATAGCAATGCATGCGAGTTTGACCGAGCAGTGCTCTAACAATAATGCTATAATGAAAAACCACGAACCTGTCTGTGCTCTTGACATGAGGTCTGCCTGATTTTTGTTGGAGTAGACTGCTCAAAGCGTTTTCCCTCTTTTCCTCTGCGCACATTCTATTCCTCCAACGTTTTCCAGATGATACAAAATGTTTCTTTTAGGGTTTTCTTTCTGGTTTAATCTGGTGGGTACTGATGATTTAGGCTGCTTCAGAATTCTGTGTCATGTTTTAAGAGGTAAAGAAATTCCTAACAGGGAATAGTACTTTGATTAATTGAAAATTGAAACCCTAACAATTATGAATGCAAATAGTGCAATCATTTTAGAGGAATTACAAACATTGCATTAAAGGGAAATTGTTGGAGGAACTACTACGGAGAACACTGGAGGAAAGGGGTAGTACAACATTTTTAGGTATTGTAGGGCTTGAGCCATCATGATTGAATCGTCACGCCCTCAAGCTTTTCGGCGTTGATGATCTTGCAATAACCGCCTAGGATGACATCTGCTACCAAATACGGTTCATCTTCCTTCGTTTCTGGCAAATCAGAGTGGGTAGTCATCTTCACCACCACGTTTCCAACTTGAAACGTGGTCATCTTTGTTACCATATCTCCAATTTGAAACGGATTTAGGCTCAGCATAACATCTTGATTCTGGGACACGTTGTCTCTAACTGCTTCCAAGCTCTTAGAAAAGCGCTTGAAAGGACTGGAACCCCACTCATATCTCTTAGTGGCGGTTAGGTTGTTGATCGAAACAAGTCCCCGAGCCTCATCAGGAAGAGGTTTTACTGTTTGTAAAAAAGGTTGTTCAATGAGACTTACTTGGATTCGGAACCTTTTAAGGTATGAGTTCGGGATTTCTCCAGGAAGTTGCATCACATTCGCAAGGTGTTGATACGGCACCAAATAATATTCAGGATTTGACGGCTCATTGGAGATTCTCTCAGGTGCTGAAATCAGCAAAGGACATACTCCGAGCGTTAATTTGTTGTCGTGTATCCACGAACGTCCCAGGACCATATCATAATTTGAGTACTCTTTGACTATGTAAAATTTAGCATGCGTCAGAGCATCACCCACTTTAACTTCAAGGTCACTGTATCCATAAGCGTCTCTGGATTCTCCTTCTGAGACCCTAATCACGGTCGGGCTGTGAATAGTTTCCTGTTTTGAAATCTTTGCGGCTTTCAGAGTCTTGACGGTGATGATGTTGTATTCGGAGGATGCATCAATCAATGTGCTGTCGAACTCGACATCCTTCAAACTAGTGACGGTCAAGAGTCCCCAGTTCCCCTTGCTGGTTGCATCTTCCAGGAAAGAATGAGGTTTCGTTGTTTCCCTTTATGGATACAAACGTATGCCTGACACAATGCGGTTGAGGGATGCAAATATGTCTTGGCACTGTGCTTTGGAGAAATACAGGATTTCACATAAATGCTCCGTCGTAGACTGTGCAGTCTTGTGAACAGAGTCCCCAGAAATCATGCAGCTCCTAATAGGAAGAGGATCCCTATGAACACCTTCGTTTCCTAACTAGAGTTCTCCTGCCTCTACCTTTTCTCTGAAAATGTGCTTCAATTTGTTGCAATCCTTAGTCGGGTGATGGACGAACCTATGGTAACGACAATATTTGGGATTTGCCATCTCTTCCTCGGTCGGTGGACGTATGATAGTAGGTAGCTTGATCGCGTTATCCTGAATACATGCTTCTAAGAGTTCTATGACTTCATTCATGGGAAATGGGAAGTCCGGGACGGTATCTCCAGCTTCTTGTACAAGAGTTTTGCACGCTCCCTTTCAAGATGAAGTTGTCTGCACTGGAGCTGCACGCTTGGGTTGTTGTTCTGTCTCTGAAGCTTTTCTTTTCCCTCCTTCACCCACCACGCTCACAGAAGGACCAGTATTATATTGCTTGTTGATGAGACGCCTGCTTCCTCCACTTTCACGTGTATCTTCGTTTCGAACAACTCTGTTTCTTTCCAGCAATGCTGGGGCTGTTGTGGCCGAACGCTTAGCGGCTTCATGGATCTAATAAAATGTTTGAAAGCCCAGTTTCTCTAACAAAGCACGGTATATGGGAACCATTCCGTTGATGCATAACTCCACCAACTGGCGTTCGGTGACATGCGGATCATGACAATCTAACGCTTGAATCCTGAACCTCTTAACGAAGTCGTTTGGATGTTCGTTGTTTCGTTGAAAGATTCTTCCCAAGTCTGAAAAGGTGATCCGCTCAGACATGAAGAAATACTTCCTGTAGAAGGCACTGACCATCTCACTCCAATTGGATATGCTGTTAGGTGCGATGTTGTTGTACCAGGTGTATGCACTTCCGGTAAGTGACTTTGAGAACTCTTTCAGGCGGATAACGTGATTATATTCATGTTCCCCTAAAGATTCCAAAAATCGAGAGATATGTTCACGAGCGTTACCAGTACCATCATAAAGGGAGAATTGAGGAGAGGTATAGCCTCTTGGAATGGGAACCCGTTGCACATCTTGAGCGTATGGAGGTTGATGCTGGTGCATGTCCATTGAATTTCCTTTGCCCCGGTTTTAAAGGAGTCGCTCAAGGTCCTCACGCGTAATGAAGTTGGATGACTGGTCTCTTTCCCTTGGGCGCTCAGGAGAAACACGAGTTTCTTAGTCCATGTAGGCCCAAACCGTTGAAGTGCCTGATCCAGGTGTATTGACTGTGCTCCTTGTTGGCTCCGGGGGTTGTCGTGACTCCTGTGGAAATCGCTCAGTCAATGTCTTCAGACAAGTGAGTACCTATTTGTGAGTTGTAGCCATGTCCGTATGAACCTTAGCAAGGACTTCCTGCCTTTCGATCAAATCCACAATGGTAACAGGGGGTTGTCTTGCTCTTGTTCCTCCAGACCCTCGCCCTGATGGGGGAGTGGCAGTTTCTCTAGTGACGACCGGAGGTGTTACACTTGAAGAAATACCAGGGTTTGCGGCTGCTCCGTCTCTGGTGATAGGAGGTGTCACACCCACTGGAGTATCTCCTGCTCCGCTGGTGTTGTTGGTAGAGGAGACGTCTCCACGAGATGTATTGATCACGTTCTACACGGCAGCTTCACTGATAGGGACATCGACACCTAGAGTGTTGTCAGCGCTAGCTCCATCGGAATTGATCGCTGATCCTGACCTAAGTTCTACCATCTTGAAATTTGAACAAATTTAAATGATATTGAAAATTGATCTTGCAACCGAGAGATTAATCTCCCACTGTGGTCGCCAATTGTTTATGGGTGAAAACTGTTTCTGCTGGTTTTGGTAAATTTGGGGGTGTGTGGATGAGAAACGAATCTAAACCCTAAAAAAATGCACCGCACAGGAGTGCTTTTGATTCGAGAGATCAATCTATACAATTCTGGCCTAAACCAAGAAATGGCCGCTCCATACTTGTTTCGGTCACAAAGTGAAGGTGATGGGGTTGATCTTAGGGAGGGAAGCGAAGAAGGTGTTGAGATTGTGAAGGTGTTGGCTGTAAATGACTTATATTAGAATGATGAACTGACTTGCACAACCAAAGCTATCAGTTCTGGGTGTTTTCTGGATACTGATGACAACACTTGGTTTTTCTGTGTTGTTTGGAAATAGGTGAAGGACCTATTTATACAAGTCATTGAGCGCAAACCCTACATCTCGTAGGAAGTGGAGGAAGTTGAGTGATGGAGTAGTGGGGTCGTGTAAGTGGTTACACAATCACGTCTTGGCCCACTTCCCTTATCGTCTTAACCGTCCATGCCTCCTGACACATTCTTGTAAATCGGCGCGTTGCACACCGCACGTTGTATACCGTCAGACCAATACCCCAATAAGTATCCCCCAGTTTATGACATGATTGATGTCTCGAGTGAGTGGGTCGAGTCGTGGGACCCGCCGAAGGAAATAGCACGTGACGCTATTAGGTTAAATAACTAAGTTAAAATTGATATTCATGAGATATCATGTATTCTCGATGCATGCAATGCATCGAAAACAATCAATATGTATGAAGCATCGCTGTTTTAAAGCTTAACCGAATAAGTCGCGGATTAAGCGTCTTAAAGTAGCATCACGTCCAACCATATTCGAGTGATCGTTTGGAGGCCGCATGGGCGAGCCTTCCTCTGGTCGATTACTCTCTGTGGAAGAGTGGCGGACGGTGATCATCGAGGTGCTTTGTTGGTCGCCTAGGTCTTAATCTAATTTGTCCGCCTAATCTTGAAAAGTTGGACGGACGAGATGGTTTGCGGCACTTACTTGCGACCATTGATGGAATTTTAGGATTTTAAAGAGGTGCGTAAGCATCCCTCTTTGGCTTGATCGAATTCAAGCATGGCAACAATTTTGGTGGGACCGATTGGTCGTGCATGGAGGTGGTCCGTTGTTGTGCACGTCTATACCTCTCAGTCCCGTGAAGTCTTGATCTAGGCCACTCAAGTTGACTGGCAAAGATGAGTGACCGCGATCGATTTGCGAATGAAATCCTTTTCCGGAAAGGATTTGGGAACCGCGTGACATGCCTCTTTTGGGCGTGCGTTTCGAGGCGCTCGGCCATGGTTGGCCTAGGGCGATCTTCACACGCATAGGTGGTCCCACGGTGATCACGTTGATACTCTTGGTACCTCTTAAGTCTATATCTACACCCTCCGTTTAGGCTGACGAAGATGGATGGACGTGATCGAACTGCGAAGTTATGCAACGCCGCAAACCCTAACTAGGGTTTTAAAACGGTCACGTACGCGTGACTTTGGCCAATCGTTTTGGCAATCTATGCTTCTCCTTTGAGAGGTCGATCGTGTGGGGCCTACGTTGGGCTGACGGTGAACCTATGTGCACCTTCTTGATGGTCCTAGGCGCGATCTAAGCCATCCAAACATGCTGGTTAAGTTGGATGGTTGAGATCAATTTAAGACGCTAGTGTAATTTCCGTGACCCTCGAGAAGCCTCACGCCCATCATGTTTTGGGAAAACGTTCATGGTTCCATGACCATGCCGTGAGCAAGCCGATCAGGTAGGGACAGAGTGGGCCCGCAAATGTGTGCATTAGCGCTTCACTGATCATTCATGGGATGATCTAAGCCGTCCAACCAGGCTGGTGAAGTTGGACGGTCGTGATGATTTTAAGACTGCCTTGAACAGTCTATGCTCGTCGAGCTTCTTCCAAAGCAGCGCAACCACCATATTTTAGGTCTGGCGTTTGACGTGTTGGGAGGAGTTCGTGTGACGTTCGACCGGCTAGGGCATAAGCGGGCCTGCCGGTGGTCATCACGATGATCGCCTACTCTTGCCAGGGTTTGGCTAGGCTTTTTAAAGTGCACAGCCAACTTGTGTGGCTATGATCGTTTCTGAGACTGATATGAACAGTCTAGATTTCCCTTAAGGAAATTAAATGCGTTCGTTCAAGCTGAAAGTGCATCGACTCGAAATTCTCTTTGTCAGAGAGTAGCCTGTACGGGTATTTCGTGCATGTCTCAAAATTGGAACTTGGAGATTCATGTTACTCTGCTGAGAGTGAACACGCAGTCATCATGTCATGCTAATAATGAGAGCTCGGCTAGGAACAGCACAGGAAACACTAGTCTAATCATGCATTAATTTATAATGCTATAAATTCACAGAATATTTGGGATTGTTGACACATGCACCATTCTGGATGAATTTTGTGTATTTATCGAATTGCTTCAAATAAATAAAGCGAGAGGTTTTCTGCACTCATCGCTTATCAAATGTCTTTGTCCTTTGCAGGATGTCAGCATATTAAAATTGGTTTTACAATTTTATCCCTGAACTAAAATCCACTATCAACAAACTTATAATCAGTGTGTGTTTAGTCTGGACTAGGTCCCGGGGTTTTTCTGCATTTTCCGTTTCCTTGTTAACAAAATTTCTGGTGTCTGTGTTATTTCTTTTCGCATTATATTTGTTTATATAATTGAAATATCACAGGTTGTGCTTAAGTTCAATCAATTGTGAATCCGACCTTTGGGTTGTTGGTTAAATTGATTGACACTTGGATATTGGTTTTTTATATTGTCCAAGTTATTTCTTATGTTCAATCGGGCTCGCGAATTCCTATTTGTTTGATTGCGGATGGAATTGAGAAATTGAGATATAACTCTTTGATATACTTTTCTCAAGATTTAGTCTGATTGTCTAGTTGATTTTCTTGAAAGTATATTGGAGTCAGTCCATACATATTTCCAAACGAATTATTGGGTGTGGTTGTTAGAGCCCCGCTTTTTCAATTGGTATCAGAGCAGGAAAACACGCTAAGTCCTCATAAGTCCGTGTTTTTAGCAATATGATTCTATGTACAGAAGTGTTATCTCTATAAACATACCACTAGCCTTCGATGGTACGAACTATTTATGGTGGAAAATTGCTATGTGTGCTTTTATTCAAGAGCGAGATTTTCAATCATGGGTTCATATTGTTAATGGCTATAATCCTCCATTAGTTACAGTAGACGGTGTAACTGTTGCAAAAGATATTGGTGATTATGATGATCTTGAGATTCTTGCTGCACAACAAAATTCTGACGGATTAAATGCTATCATCCATGCCATTAGCCCAGATTTTCAGCACCACGTTACTATGTGTGGTAAGTCCAAAAGATGCTTGGGATATCTTAGAAACCGTATTCGAAGGGAATTCCACGGAGAAAGAAGCAAGGCTTCAAAATCTAGCTTCTGACTGGGAAAACCTTCGCATGTCTGATTATGAAACCTTTGATGAGTTTAACCAAAGACTTTCTCAAATAGTTAACTCCTCATATTCATTAGGAAGAACTGAAAAGGCGGGGGTCTAGCAACCTCACCTAATATTTCGATTAGCAATCTGTATGGACTAACTCCAATATAGTTTCTAGAGAATCAACTAGACAGTCAGACTCATTCTAGATAAAAGTATATCAAATAGTTAATATCTCAATCTATCGATTTGATCTTTGCTCAAGAAAATGGAAATCTACGAGTCTTTATCAAATACTAGAGAGATAAACTTGGATGGTACCAAAGATCAATATCCAAGTGTCAATCAATTTAAATCAACAACCAAAGGTTGGATATTCTAATTGATTTATCTTAACGCACAACCTGTGATATTTCAATTATATAACAAAATATAATGTATAATAGAAATAACACAAACACCAGAAGTTTTGTTAACGAGGAAACCGCAAATGCAGAAAAACCCCGGGACCTAGTCCAGATTAAACACCACATTGTATTAAGCCGCTACAGATACTATCCTACTACAAACTAACCTCGGTCTGGATTGTAGTTGAACCCTAATCAATCTCACACTAATTCAAGGTACAGTTGCGCTCCTTACGTCTCTGATCCCAGCAGGATGCTACACACTTGATTCCCTTAGCTGATCTCACCCACAACCAAGAGTTGCTACGACCCAAAGTCGAAGACTTTAATAAACAAATCTGTATCACACAGAAAAGTCTACGATAATTGATAAATTTGTCTCCCACTGATAAACCTAAGAGTTTTGTTCCGTCTTTTGATAAAATCAAGGTGAACAGGAACCAATTGATAACCCGGACTTATATTCCCGAAGAACAGCCTAGAATTATCAATCACCTCACAATAATCTAAATCGTATGGTAGCGAAATTAGATAGTGCGGAATCACAAACGATGAGACGAAGATGTTTGTGATTTCTTTTTATCTTGCCCTATTGGGGATACAATCTCAAGTCAATTATTCAATTGAACTTGTGTGATAGAAAATGGAAAGATTAAATCGCTCAACTACAAGAGAAGTAGTATCGCCTGGCTTCACAATTCTAATGAAGTATTTCAGTCATTAACCTACAGGGTCTCGAGAAGAAACCTAAGGTTAAAGGAGAACCGACTCTAGAAAAACCAACTAGTATCACACAGGAAGTGTGAGGATTAGTTTTCCAGTTGCTAGATGTATCCTTTATATAGTTTTCAAATCAGGGTTTGCAATCTAAGTTACCTTGGTAACAAAGCATTCAATATTCATTGTTAGATGAAAAACCTGATTTAACCAAGCTAATATCTTTCAACCGTTAGATCGAAACTTAGCTTTTCACACACAAATGAAATGTATTTCATTTAGGTTTGAGTAACCGTACCTATACGTGTACACTTAGTTGGTTCACAAATAATTAACCAATGGTTAGCCATATGAGTACTTCCATATTAACCATATTCATCTTCTTCACATAACTAGTTCATATGACTCATAAAAGCTAGTTGAAGAGTTGTTCAATTATTTAGGTCTTTATGAATAGACACAATTGAAACAAAATCGGTTTGATTCACTTGAATCAATTCATGAATTTGAAAAGATTGCATTCCTTATTGATTTATTGTTTAAGTTCATGAACTATTGATTTGAGAAATATAACCAGCATCTTGGGTACGTGTACGGGTACGTGTACCATAGCTACCGGATTTGAGGTCAGAAACTCAGCAGAAATTTTCGATTCAAAAACTTTCGTGGGTACGCGTACGGGTATGCGTAAAGTTACAAACTCAGGAGAAATTTTCGGTTCAAAAACTTCCGCTGGTACGCGTACCCAACCTGTCTCCTTCACCAATACCGTATGCACACATATGCACACACTTGGTTTCCGGTGCATGGATTTATACACTAATGTGCGAACACACTATATATGCTTATATCCATAGTTGGTTATTTAATCTCAACTCTACATTTCAATCATTGAAACATTCTTCTATAATGTTATAACAGTCGTTATTCACAATTATCATCATCAAATCTATTTTCAAGATTGCAACGTCATCATGACTTTCGTCATGGTTTAAGATGAAAAAGTGGTTAAAGCGAAAGCTTACCAACACATATTTCGAGAAAAAGATAGGCGAGTAAACTCGGCTCGAAATAGCAAATGTGTATGTATGAAAACTATCATACTTATACGACTTTGTCTCAAGATTAGGAGATAGAGTATATAGAATTTTGAGTGATAGATAAGTTCAAGTCTTTACATACCTTTTAGTCAGATGAAGTTCCACTGGTTCCTTGATTAGTTCTTCGTCTTCGTAGGATGATCTCCATGGAGTCTGGAGCTCAACTACACTAAACTGTCCTAAACCGAGACTTAGCTATAAGTAGTCTAGAAATCAAGACATATAGTTTTGACAAACATGCTTGAGATAGCAACGCATGCGAGTTCGACTGAGCAATGATCTAACAAGAACTATTCTGGAGAAAGTTATTGTGTGCAAAATTCTTAAGTCTCTACCATCAAGAAACGAGTCTAAGAAACATGCCATTGAAGAAGCAAATAATCATTCTACACTCTCCAGAAATAATCTTGTTGGAAAGCTAAAAATCTTTAATAATGAACACGCATCTAGAAAAGAAGTGATTTCTCTTAAAGCTGAAAACAATTCTGAATCCTCCAAGGATAAATCTGGTTCACCAGATACTAAGGATGTTACTCCAAGACAATTTAGAAAACTCTTGAGAGACAGGAAAAATAGTTTTTCTAAAGTTACAACATCTCCTAATAATGATGTACAATGTTATAACTGTCGTGGTTTCGGGCACTTGTCTTCAGTATATCCTAGCTGGAGCCGTAGACAATCGTCATATGCAACAGCTTTGCCTACTCTTGATGATGGACCTGATTATGATCACCAAGAGTACACATGCGAGGTTGCATTAGCTTCTGGAAAAATTCATTCGGATACTGATTCTGATTCTGATGAAGAAATGTTCCATGTTGATCCAGTTGCTAATAATATTCTTAAAGAATGTCATCGGAAACTCTCGGAAGCTGAAAGCAACATTTTCAGTGAGAAAGATAAATATGACAGACTTCGTAGTCGGAATAAAGACTTGCAAGACCAATTGATTCTATTGGTGCAAGAGATTATCTCAACAAAATACGGAAGCTTAAAGAAGAAATTGCTCTTCAAGCAAAGCTAGATAACCTGGAGAACATTGAGATGAACTTGTTATTTTATTCGGAACTAGAAGATCTCAAAGTTCAATATGAATCATCCAAGAATAATCTAATTATTGCGTTTGAAAAGGTCAAAAGGTTGGAAGAAGAAAACTCGAGCTTAAAAGAGAGTTTGTCTAGAAATAGCAGCTCAGATAAATTAACCTCAATATTGGGAGCATGTAGAATTCATCGTGATACACGGGGATTGGGCTATGAAGGAATAGACGCTCATGGTATTTGCAAAGAGGTAAAATTTGTCAGAGCTAAAGTTTTTTCTCAACCAAAATCTTCCACGGTTGACAAAAGTGAAGTATCTCTACCAACTACCGATGATGAAAAGAGGAAATTATGTCAAACTCCAAAGCAAGCACATACACATTCAGGTAACACTAAACATAACTTTTTCCACCGTACTAAACATTGCTTTTATTGTGGAAAACCAAGTCACTTGCAAAGGGATTGCATATTTCTTAAACGAGATAAATCCAGATCTGATTCTGTTAATATGACAAGGTCTGATGTTCCAAACAAGATAAAAACTGAGTCTCATAATATCAATTCTTCTAGTATTCCCCCCGAGAAGTTTCATAATTATATTGGGGAGAAAAAGAAATACGTTGCTCCAAAAGCTACTCAGAAATGGGTACCAAATAAGATCAATAAAACAACGAGTGTTATTAAGGAGGATCTCCCAGAAAAGAGTCCGACAAGGGATAACATCTTAAAAAGGTATGGAACAGTTATTGAAAGTTTCAAGGAAGTTGTTAAATTCCTAGAGTCCATGCATGATTTTGTTTCGAATACCTGTGGTGATCAAGATTTTGTTCACCTCAACACAACCTGATTGGTTGGAAGTGCATCCTCACCAAGAAGCCCTTGTAAATGCGGTGAGGATTGCCAAAGAATTAAGGTGCACATATTATGTTGGGTAATTTTTGAATATGTGGAACAATTTATTGTTTTGAGCTGAGTTTAACTCGCTTGCATATTTCTCGAAATATTTTTTGGTGAGCTTTCGCTTTGGCCATGTTCATCTTTACTAATGACGAAAGTCATATTAAGTTTCAATTACTTGAAAATGGCTTTGACGAAAAATGGTTTGTGAATAACAATTATATAACGTCCTCTAAGAATGTTTCAATGATTTTAATGAGAGTTTAGAATATATAACCTTGAAGGATATAAACATTGTGTAGTTACACATATGTGTAAGTCCTTATTCCTTGAACCAGAGTATGCGTACTTTGCTACTCAGGAAAACCGGAACTAGAGAGTCCGCGTACCAAGTCCGTGTACTGTCGGAAGTTCTCATCCCGAGAAATTCTGTTGGAGTTTGTAAACTAAAAATAAACTTATTCCGGGTACTTAAGTCCGCATACCAGTTTGCGTACTTAAGTTGGTTATTTTCTAAAAACGATTATTTGTGAACTTAAACTTATGTTAAGGAATGCATAATTGCAAACCCTGGCTAAAAAGTTAATGAATCGATTCGAGTGAATCAAATCGTTTTTGTTTCAATTGTGTCTATTATAAAGATCTAAGCAATTGAACAATTCTCTAACTAGTTTGCTTGAGTCATTTGAACTAGTTATGGTTAAGATGAATAAGGTTGATACGAAAGTGCTCATATGGCTAAATACCACGTGTATGATTCTTAATTACCTATGTTGATTTGTGATTTAAATTCTTAAATTTAACAGGTTAGAAGCATTAATCAAAGCCATTGGATGTTGGTTTTTATTGTCAAAGAGACTTTTTCATACACTTATGGTAAACATTCTTGGTGTAGATCCTTGTGGAAAAGGTTATTCTTCCTTCTGAGTATATCAAATTTTGTTTATACAAGTTTGTATCATAGAAAAGATGATCACAATACTTGATCTTCATGATTACATATTGTGTATTGTTACCATGAGATAATTCTATTTTTTTTAGTAACACGATCTCATGAGAGACTTTCAATGATTGGTCCTTAACCAGTATTTCCTTGTGGGATTTCTAAAATAAAATATATATAAATCCTTCTTCCTGGAGAAAGTTCACTCTTGTTATTCTTTCGGGAATGACATTTTATGGGGGAGATTTTTTTTGAACTTGTGCTTAATTGCTATATCTTTGAGGGGAGAAGCGGTTGTGGAACATGTACGGGTTAACTTGTATCTTAATAAACTCCTTGATGAAGTCACTAAGTTTCGACTTTGTGATATCGTCTAAACAAAGTTGATATGTTTTAATCCTTTTGGTCAAGAATTGTCTCCGTGAAAATTTCATGAGGATCCCACTAGTTTTCGTACCTTTGCCAATTTATATTGACAAAAAGTGGGAGAATTAATGTATAGTTCACACTACAAAAACATATGGTTTACGGATCATTATGTAAGGGGGAGTGGTTTTCATGTTGAGATGGAGTATTGACTAAGGGGGACATATCACCGTAGTATTATTGTCAAAGTTGTGATACAATGAAACTTTGATGTTGTGTAATAATACTATAATGGATCTTCAACAAGTACAGGATGGACACACGCAGAGTTGAAGAACCAAGGAAATCAAGCATGTAGGATTTTTGGAGCTGTAATGCTTTTAACAAGTACAATCCATATGTAAAATGGTTTTGTCACTAAAATTGACAAAGGGGGAGATTGTTAGAGCATTGCTCGGTTGAACCCATTAGCATTGTTATGTCAAGTTAGTTGTCAATTTTAGTCGCCAAAATGCATTCTTGATTTAGCATACTAAAGATAGTTTCAGACTAATTAGGTCTAAGAAGAATCGAAGCTATCCTTAAAGGATGAAGATTGAAGACTACAAGAAGACATCAACAAGTACTTTATCAACAAAGGTATGTGATTGATTTAATTTGGATTCTTGTTCAATTCTACCTTTCTAATCTATCGAGATAAATGCTCACTCTATAGAAATATTCCTATGACGGTAAATGTACATTTATAGATATATACTTGAGGTTATTTGATTCATGACTTTGGTGACAATAACCTTTATCCATATAGAGGATCTCATGTTATAGTGAATGAGCTTACGAATTTAACGAGCCAAGAATCACTCAATTCCGAGTTATAATGATGAAGTTATGAGTGATTTATTAAAGTAACAATTATAAGTGTTGTTGTAATTGTTACAGTTCGTTAGTAGGAAACAAAAACAATCCATGGACTGTTTGT
The DNA here is from genome assembly GCF_003573695.1 of Papaver somniferum. Classification (NCBI taxonomy): domain Eukaryota; kingdom Viridiplantae; phylum Streptophyta; class Magnoliopsida; order Ranunculales; family Papaveraceae; genus Papaver; species Papaver somniferum. The sequence goes on along the minus strand of NC_039368.1, from coordinate 63,959,067 downwards.
AACGGTTCACGGACTTGGGCCCAATTACGTTATTAAAAGGCATTTTTGGTCAAGTTGGTGATGTTTCCTTATCTAGGCAAGATGGCTATTAATCCAAACATATTTAACTATGGTATTAAAGTGTTTGTGATAACTTTTACTTCCTGCCTAAGTTAAAATGTAATTTATTCACATAAATACAATATTTGCTAATTAATTATTTATTCAATTATTTTAGCAAGAGTTATAACTTAGGAAAGACTCCCAGAATTAGGAGAGTCTTGAAAAAGGAAAATAGCTATGCTTAGCTTTCAATCTACCTTTCACTATAAATAAAGGGTTCATGAGTGGTACATGTTTTCATCCCTTTTTGGAAAATTGGTGTAAGCTTCATAAGGTTGTTTTCCATGTCTGCTGTTCTTCGTGAACAAGAATGAGATAAAAGTCTTTGTATTGGGGATCACAAGGCCGAGTTGGATTTAATCTTCGTGATTGATAATACAACTTGTAATCTAGGTTTTTCACCTCTTGTCTATTCTAAGGTTTTCTCTTTTGGTATAAAACCATTCAAGAGTTGTTGATCATAAACCCTAGGTTTTGATAGATTTCAGTTTCCGATCGTATACCAACACTTGTTAGTCGAAATCGGAAGCTAGAAAGAAAACTTCGATTAAGGTATCTCGTAAAAATCCTTAAGAAGTTTTAAACAAGATATCTCTAGATTTATTCTAGTTGTTCTTGTTGTAGAATTATTAGGGTTTTCTTAACTTGAAAATTGATCTTTGGAATCACCCAAGTTCACTTACGAAAATCAGGTTCACGGACTTCTTGTGAGTACGCATACTGATTGTAAGTTAAAATCCTAATCTACAAGTTTGTTTTGATTTCACTACTTTTTATTTGGTAGTTGTTCTAAACAAACACAAGATTTCCAAAACCTTGATTCACATATAAAGGGAAATCAAACCGGTGTTTTGTGCAAACAAAAGATCGAATCGTATCAATCGTGTTTTTGTATCTTCTAAAGAGAGCCTTGGGTTCTTCTAGAAGATTTACAAGAATAATTCCTAAAGACAATCGGTGTTGTGCTAGGAGTTTTATTAGTGCTGAAGCGGGTATTACATCTAGTCCGAATAGGTAGTAGGAAATTGGTGTAACAACTTATAATCAGTGTGTGTTTAGTCTGGACTAGGTCCCGAGGTTTTTCTGCATTTACGGTTTCCTCGTTAAAAAAATTTCTGGTGTATGTGTTATTTCTTTTCCGTATTATATTTGTTTATATAATTAAAATATCACAGGTTGTGCGTAAGTCCAATCAATTGTGAATCCGACCTTTGGGTTGTTGATTAAATTGATTGACAGTTGGATATTGGTTTTTGATACCGTCCAAGTTATTTCTTATATTCAATCGGGATCGTAAATTCCTATTTGTTTGATTGCGGATTGAATTAAGAAATTTAGATATAACTCTTTGATATACTTTTCTCAAGATTGAGTCTGATTGTCTAGTTGATTCTCTTGAAAGTATATTAGAGTCATTCCATACAGATTGCCAAACGAATTATTGGGTGTGGTTGTTAGACCCCCGCTTTTTCAATTGGTATCAGAGCAGGAAAACACGCTAAGACCTCATAAGTTTGTGTTTGTAGCAATATGATTCTATGGACAGAAGTGCTATCTCTATAAACGTACCGCCAGCCTTTGATGGAACGAACTATTTATGGTGGAAAATTGTTATGCTTGCTTTTATTCAAGCGTGAGATTTTCAATCATGGGTTCATAGTGTTAATGGCTATAATCCTCCATTAGTCACAGTAGACGGTGTAACTGTTGCAAAGGATATTGGTGATTGTGATAATCATGAGATTCTTGCTGCAAAGAAAAATTCTTACGGATTAAATGCTATCATCCATGCCATTACTCCAGATCTTCAGCAACACGTTACTATGTGTAGTAAGTCTAAAGATGCTTGTGATATGTTAGAAACCGTATTCGAAGGGAATGCCGTAGAGAAAGAAACAATGCTTAAAAATCTAGCTTCTGACTGGGAAAACCTTCGCATGTATGATGATGAAACCTATGATGAGTTTAACCAAAGACTTTCTTAAATAGTTAACTCCTCATATTCATTAGGAAGAACTATTCTGGAGAAAGTTAATGTGTGCAAAATTCTCAGATCTCTACCATCAAGATACGAGTCTAAGAAACATGCCATTGAAGAAGTAAACGATCTTTCTACACTCTCCAGAAATACCCTTGTTGGAAAGTTAAAGATCTTTGCTAATGAACACGCATCTAGAAAAGAGGTGATTTCTCTTAAAGCTGCAAACAATTCTGAGTCCTCTAAGGATAAATCTGGTTCGCTAGATACTATGGATGTTACTCCACGACAATTTAGAAAACTCTTGAGAGACAGGAAAAAGATTTTTCTAAAGTTACAACATCTCCTAATAATGATGTACAATGCTATAACTATCGTGGTTTCGAGCACTTGTCTTCAGTATGTCCTAGTTGGAGCCGTAGACAATCAGCATATGCAGCATCTTTGCATACTCTTGATGATGAACCTGATTATGATCACCAAGAGTACACAGGCGAGGTTGCATTATCTTCTGGAAAAATTCTTTCCCATACTGATTCTGATTCTGACGAAGAAGTGTTCCATGTTGATCCAGTTGTTAATAATCTTCTTAAAGAATGTCATCAGAAACACTCGGAAGCTGAAAGCACCATTTTCAGTGAGAAAGTTAAATATGACAGACTTCGTAGTCGGAATAAAGACTTGCAAGACCAACTTGATTCTATTGGTGCAAGATATTATCTCAACGAAATACAAAAGATTAAAGAAGAAATTGCCAAAGGTCGAGATCGGGAAATTGCTCTTCAAGCAAAGCTAGATAACTTGAAGAACATTGAGATGAACTTGTTATTTGATTTGGAATGAGAACATCTCAAAGTTCAATATGAATCATCCAAGAATGATCTAGTTATTGCGCTTGAAAAGGTCAAAAGGTTGGAAGAAGAAAACTCGAGCTTAAAAGAGAGTTTGTCTAGAAATAGCATCTCAGATAAATTAACCTCAATATTGGGAGCATGTAGAATTCATCATGATACACGGGGATTGCTCTATGAAGGAATAGACGCTCCTGGTATTTGCAGAGGTAAAATTTGTCAGAGCTAAAGTTTCTTCTCAACCAAAATCTTCCACGGTTGAAAAAAGTGAAGTATCTCTACCAACTGCCGATGACGAAAAGAGGAAATTATGTCAAGCTCCAAAGAAAACACATACACATTCAGGTAACACTAAACATAACTTTTTCCACCCTACTAAACATTTCTTTTATTGTGGAAAACCATGTCACTTGCAAAGGAATTGCAGATTTCTTAAACGAGATAAATCCAGATCTGATTCTGTTAAGATGACAAGGTTTGATGTTCCAAACATGATAAAAACTGAGTCTCATAATATCAGTTCAACTAGTATTCCCCCCAAGAAGTTTCATAATTATATTGTGGAGAAAAAGAAATACGTTGCTCCAAAAGCTGCTCAGAAATGGGTACCAAAGAAGATCAATAAAGCAACGAGTGTTATTAAGGAGGATCTCCCAAAAAAGAGTTCGACAAGGGATAACATCTTAAAAAGGCATGGAAATGCACTAGATTTCATACCGTGCTATACATCTCAACTATAACAACGGAAATCGGGCAACAGATGGACTAGCCAACCATGTAGCAGATAGAAGCCTGGCGGCAAATCTCTCAACAACAATCTGGGACCATACAATTCCATCTTAACCAATTGTATTAAATGACTCTTTTGGTAATAAGTATCAATGTTTAACAAAAGTTTAATTAGTTAATAAAATTCATGCTTCAAAGAAAAGTCTTGATGAAAGCGTGAATCTCATTCTCCTACTAATCCTTCTTATAAAGATTCAGAAAGCATCGATGAAAATCTTGTATCATAAATTTTAGAATTCTAACAGAGATTGTTATGTATGAAAGTCTTGGAGTATCAACTTCATTTGATGTATGGAAAATCCTTGATTCCAAATATGTGTTTCAGTTTGTTGTTCGAGCTAAAAACTTTGTAATGATCTATAGAAAATCCACCGAGGTAATCAATCCATTAATGAATGTATTCTTAAAATAAATAATTGAAGATGCAATCCAATGTTTTAGTTTTCTTATAAATTATGTTGACCTTTATTTTCAAACTCTAAGAGGTTTTAAACCTGATTATAACAACTTTGTGTTGCCATTACTACTCCACCCAGATCTCATATACCTTAAATGAACTTGAAGATTTTCTACTTCTCATAAGCAATCTCTTACCTATACTTATGGTGATTTGAATACTCCTCAAGATTCTTATATAGATATCTGAAAGGAGAGGGTACCAAATACACCACCAATTGTTTTGTTTCAAACCTAACAAACAGTTTCAGAAGAAAACAAATAATAAAATCTTTGGATAATCTCTAATCAAGATTCTTGAATCACAAGGATCATTAACGTATATCTTGCTTGTACTTCAATTATTGGAAATAAATTCAAGTGCACCTTTCATAGAGACTACTCAACCTCCCAGTTTTACGTTTGATGTTCTTAATGAAAACAAAAATTCGACTACCCCATAAGAGATGGCCTGAACAATGTAATCAGTTTTCCTTCGTAAGATAGCCTTTATTCGATTATTATTTTTAAATAAATTAATATAATACGAAAAATAAATAAAATCAAAACACTACAAAAAAAATTATCGAGGAAAACAACAACAGTAAAAACCCTGAGACCTCATACATTTTGAACCCACATTGTATTTGTTAGAGCAGTGCTCGGTCGAACTCGCAAGCGTTGCTATCTCAAGCTTGTTTGTCAAGTTTAGTTGATCAAAACTATATACTTGATTTATAGTCTACTTATAGCTACGTCTCGAATTAGGATAGAATGTGTAGTTGAGATTTAAACTTCACGACGTTCACCAATTGAAGACGAAGATCTACTGAGGAGCTTGGAGGAACTTCATCAACAAAAGGTATGTGGAGACTAAAACTTATAAATCACTCAGAAGTCTATTCTATTCTATCTTCTAATGAGAGTAAGTCGTATATCTATATAGACTTTTACGTTATACATAATAAATATTTTGATTCGAGTTTATCTCGCTTATCTATTTATCGAAATATGAGTTGGAAGCTTTTTGCTTTAGCTATGTTCATCATATTCTTGACGAGTTTAGTTGGAGACAATCTATTTGTTGGAAACTAAATGTTAAGTCAAAAGATGATCATGTGAAAATTACCTTGAACATCTTACATGATTTGTGTGAGATAGTCATTTGATGTTAGCTTGGGAAGTTCCATATTGATCATTCGATCAATTGAAAATTATTTGAAGCTAATGGTATGTGTGAGCTATGTAGTCGATTTCGGCCATCTCGGCCGAAATTTCGGCGAAATTCCGGATTTCGGTTCAAGAAGACGAGATTTTGTTAATTTCGGCCGGACGAAATCTTTGCGAAAATTTCGGCCGGAAACGTGTTTTTCGGTCGTAATTTCGGCCGGAATATATATATATAATTTTTTTTTTTAAATTGAGTGGATTAATCTCAAGTACAAAAATTAAACAGATTAATTCACTCACTAGTATTATTGCTTGTTGTTGTGTTTGAATTTCTTGACCTAAAATTATCATTTGGTGTTGATGATGAGGAAGGTGAACAACCAGATTTACTAATACTATGTTTCTTTTAAGGGGTCAATACTCCCTCAATCTTCTAGTCTGACTCAAACTAGGATTGGAATTAATTGAACCTGGCAACAAACACTTCTTATTATAAAAGTTGGAACCGAAATTAAACCGAAATTTGAAAACGGAATCTCCCCGAGACAACGTTGTACCAGTGTCTCGCTCGGGACCGAGATAAACCGGAATCCGAAATTAAGTACCTTGTGTGTGATATTACCATTGTTGTCTTCTAAGGACGTTTCAATGATTGAAATGAGAGTTTAGAACAATTACCCATGTCTGGATACAACACGGTATGCATACCAGTTAAGGTCCGGAACTCTTGTTTGCGTGCCTAGTATGTGAATGGGTTCACCTGAGTTGGGTCCGGGACGGTTGTTCGCGAACCGGGTTCGAGAACAGCTTGACTAGGCCAAGGTCCGGAGCTGCTGTTCGCGTACCTGGTTGGCGAACTCAGTAGTTAAGTTCTAGAATCGGTTATGTATGATTCTCATACTCATGAACTAAAACATTTATGAATTAAGGAATGCAATCTTTCCAAACCGTGGCTTAATGTTCATGAATTGATTCTTGTATAAGTACTTTGTACGATTACGAATCAATCCGATTTTGTTTCAATTTGTTCATATATATTTCTTTAAGATAGTGAACAATTGAACAACTCTATTTGAAACATAATTAGATTCATTTGATTATTTTTCATGATTGATTGATCATCATATTTGATATAGATGTATTAGATGAATATGGTTAAGACAAAAGTGTTCATATGGCTAAATTCGGTTAATGGTTATTGAGCCAACTCAATATACATGTTTAGGTACGGTTACCCATATCTAAATATAAGTATATTTCATTTGTGTGTAACAAGCTAAGACCATCTAATGGTGGAGATTAATTTCTTTATTTATAAGCAGACTTAGCTTGAATCTTAAACCAAGATTTCATCTAACGATGAATATTGAATGCTTTTGTTAGAGCACTGCTCGGTCAAACTCGCAAGCGTTGCTATCTCAAGCTTGTTTTTCAATGTTAGTGATCAAAAATATAAGTCTTGATATCTAGTCTACTTATAGTGTTGTCTCGGACTAGGATATATTGTGTAGTTGAGAATTAGACTTCACGGCGTTCATCAATCGAAGACGAAGAACTACTAAGGAGAGCTTTTGGAACTTCATAAACAAAAGGTATGTGGAGACCTCATATATCACTCGGAAAGACTATTTCTACTCTATCTCCTATATTGAGACATAATTCGTATTACTATATGGTTTTCGTTTATGCACATTTGAGATTTCTAGATGAGTTTAACTCGCTTACATATTTCTCAAAATATGTGTTAGTAAGCTTTCGCTTAAACCAAGTTCATATTATATTGTATACGAAGGTCAAAAGATGATCATGTGAAAATTTCCGAGTAACATCTTACATGGCTTGTGTGATACAATCATTTGGTGTAGACTTTGAATGTTTCGTTATGATTATTTCAATAACTTGAAAATTACCTTGATGTTAATAGTGTGTGAAAATGGTTATTGTCATCCTCTAAGAAAGTTTCAATGATTGAAATAGAGTTTAGAACACTTAACCAATATTGAATTATAAACATGTTATGCACTCCTGCATATATGTGATCCATGTTCGGGAACCATAGTATGCATACCCATACGCGTACCTGTTGGTTTGAGAAGTCCGGGAATCTAAGTGCGCATACCCGTACGCATACTGGAGTAAGTTTCATGTCCAAAAAATTCTGCTGGGTTTGGAGGTATGCGTACCCGTTCGCATACTGGCGAAAACTAAACTTCGTCCGGCTATTCAAGTATGCGTACCGGTTTGCATGCTTGAGTGGTTAAAGTTCTAAAATTGGTTGTGACATGAACAAATACATTTATATAATAAGGAATGCATTCTTTGCAAACCGTGGCTACAATGTTCATGAATTGATTCGAGTTAATCAAACCGATTGTGCTTCAATTGTGTTCTTGTATACTTCTATGAGAATATAACAATTGAACAACTCTTTAACTAGTTTCATTTGAGTCATTTTAACTATTTATAGTTAAGATGAATAAGGTTGATATGAGAGTGTTCATATAGCTAACCTCGGTTAACTGTTGTTGAGCCAACATGGTGTACATGTTTGGGTACGGTTACATAAAACTAAATGAGGGTACATTTCATTTGTGTATAACAAGCTAAGTTCGATCTAACAGTTGAAAGATATTAGCTTGAATCTGATCAGGTTTTCATCTAATGGTGAATATTGAATGCTTTGTTACCAAGGTAACTTAGATTACAAACCCTGATTTGAAAACTATATAAGGGATAACTCTAGCAACTGGGAAACCTAATCCTCACACCTCCTGTGTGATACTAGTTGCGACCAGAGTCGATTCTCCTTTAACCTTAGGTTTTTCACGAAACCCTGTAGGTTAACGACTTGAAGACTTCATTGGGATTGTGAAGCTAGACCCAACTATTTTCTCTGTAGTTGGGTGTTCTTATCTTACTTCTACTATCGCGATTGAGTATTATCTTTGATAAGATTTGCTTGAGATTTATCTCCGATAGGTAAGATTAAAAATAGCCACAAACACCTTCGTCTCATCGTTTGTGATTCTAAAATATCTTGTTTCGCTACCATACGATTAAGATTATTGTGAGGTGATTGATAATACTAGTCTTTTCTTCGGAAATATAAGTCTGGTTGATCAATTGGTTCATGTGCACCTTGATTTATCAAAAGAAGAACAAAACTCGTAAGTATTTCTGTGGGAGACAGATTTATCTATTCCAATAGACTTTTCTGTATGAGACAAATTTGTTTATCAAGTTGTTTATGGGTGAAAACTATTTCCGCTGGTTTTGGTAATTTTGGGTGTGTATGGATGAGAAGTGAATCTAAACCCTAAATAAATGCACTGCACGGGAGTGCTTTTTGATTCGAGAGATCAATCTATACATTTCTGGTCTACACCAAGAAATGGCTGTTCCAGACTTGCTTCGGTCACAAAGTGAAGGAGATGGGGTTGATCTTAGGGAGGGAAGCGAAGAAGGTGTTGAGATTGTGAAGGTGTTGGCTGTTTATGACTTGTATCAAAATGATGAACTGGCTTGCAATAATGTAAGCAATCATCTCTGGATGTTTTCTGGATACAGATGACAACACTTGGTTTTTCTGTGTTGTTTGGAAATAGGTGAAGGACCTATTTATACAAGTCATTGAGCGCAAACCCTCATCTCGTAGAAAGTGTAGGAAGTTGAGTGATGGAGTAGTGGGGTTGTGTGGGTGATTGCACGATCACGTCTTAACCCACTTCCCTCATCATCTTAACCGTCCATGCTTCCTGACACGTTCTTGTAAATGGGCGCGTTGCACGCCGCACGCTGTAAAATTACAGACCAATACTCCAGTAAGTATCCCCCAGTTTGTGACATGTTTGATGTATCGAGTGAGTGGGTCGAGTCGTGGGACCCGCAGGAAATAACACGTGATGCTATTAGGTTAAATAACCAAGTTATTTAAGAAATTGATATTCATGAAATATCGTGTATGCTCGATGCATGTAATGCATTGAAAACAATCAATATGTATGAAGCATCGCTGTTTTAAAGCTTAACCGAATAAGTCGCGGATTAAGCGTCTTAAAATATCATCACGCCCAACCATCTTCGAGTGATCATTTGGAGACCGCATGGGCGAGCTATCTCCTGGTCGATCACTTCCTGTGGAAGAGTGGCGGACGGTGATCATCGAGGTGTGTCATTGGTCGCCTAGTTCTTAACATAAGTTGTCCGACCAAGCTAGCAAAGTTGGACGGACGACATGGTTTGAGGCACTTATTTACGACCATTGATGGAATCCTAGGTTTCCTAAAAGGTGCGCAAGCATCCCTCTTTGGCTTGACCGAAACTACTCATGGACGCCAATTTTGGTGGGACCGATTGGTCGTGCATGGAGACGGTCTGTTGTTGTGTACGTATATACCTCTCTGTCCCATAAAGGCTTGATCTAGGACACTCAAATGGACTGGCGAAGATGAGTGGTCGTGATCGATTTGCGATAGAAATCCATTGCCGCAAAGGATTTGGAAGCCGCGTAACATGCCACCTTTGGGCGTGCGTTTCGAGGCGCTCGGCCATGGTTGGCCCAGGACGGTCGGTCACACACATAGATGGGCCCACGGTGATCACGTCAACATCCTTGGGACCTCTTGATTCTATATTTACACCCTCCGTTTAGGCTGGCGAAGATGGATGGACACGATCGAACTGCGACAATTATGCAGAGCCGCAAACCCTAATTAGGGTTTTAAAACGGTCACGCACGCGTGACTTTGACCAATCGGTTTGGCAAGCTATGCTTCTCCTTTGGAGAGGTCGATCGTGTGGGGCCCATGTTGGTTCGACGATGAACATATGTGCACCTCTCTGATGGTCCTAGGCGCGATCTAAGCCATCCAAATATGCTGGCTAAGTTGGATGGTTGAGATCAATTTAAGACGCTAGTGGAATTTCCATGACCCTTTAAAAGCCTCAGGCCCATTATGTTTCGGGAAAATGTTCATGGTTCTATGACCATGCCGTGAGCAAGTCGATTAGATAGGGACAGAGTGGGCCCGCCAATATGTGCATCAGCGCTTCACTGATCATTCGCGGGATGATCTAAGTCGTCCAACCAGGCTGGTGAAGTTGGACGGTCGTGATGATTTTAAGACTGCCTTGAACAGTCTAAGCTCGTCGAGCTTCTTCCAAAGCAGCGCAACCACTCTTTTTTAGGGCTGGCGTTTGACGTGCTAGGAGGAGTTCATGTGATGTTCGACCGGCTAGGGAATAAGCGGGCCCGCCGGTGGTCATCACATCAATCGCCTACTCTTGCCAGAGTTTGGCTAGGCTTGTTAAATTGCGCGGCCAACTTGTGTGGTCGCGATCGTTTCTGAGACTGATATGGACAGTCCAGATTTTCTTTAAGGAAATTAAATGCGTTCGATCGAGCTAAAAGTGCATCGATTCGAAATTCTCTTTGTCGGAGAGTATCATGTACGGGTATTTCGTGCATGTCTCAAAATTGGCACTTGGAGATTCATGTTACTCTGCTGAGAGTGAACACCTCAGTCGTCATGTCATGCTAATAATGAGAGCTCGGCTAGGAACAACACATGAAACACTAGGCTAGTCAACGCTAAAACTCACGTAATATTTGGGATTGTTGCTACATGCACTATTCTGGGTGAATTTTGTGTATTTATTGAATTGCTTCAAATAAATAAAGCGAAGAAGTATTCATCACTCATCAAACGACTTCACCCTTTGCAGGATGTCAACACATTAAAGATTGGTTTTATAATTTTACCCCTGAACTAAAATCCACCGTCAACATTAAGTCCCCTACCTAGTACATAATAGTTGCACTATTGTGGGGTAGGCATTAGATGGTGACAAATAAAAGAAATTCACATGAAAGGTTTCAGCGCGTGTTACTAGGATGGAGTCTGGCTCGTTCCTCGGGAGATATGCGTTTTTTTTTTCTTATTGCACAGCAGTTGTCCTCAAATATTCGATAAACATCCACTAATCGCTATCCCACATCTGTAGACTTTGTAGACGGCAAGTGGAGACTCCTTATCTTCCCGTGATCTTTTTAACTTGTGAAATATAAAGAAGAACCTGAGTCTTCTCCCATCGCAGAATTGTTTCTTTCCTTATCCCAGGTAATGCTCCATGTCCATTACACAACTTGATCTTCTGATTGATCATGATTTTTTTTATATATGTTAATATAATCATAACCTCTTCCCGCGGAATCTCATGGAGGCTGCTGGTAAGGACTACTACGGTACCTCTCCAGAAAGAAGCTTCGAAGTCAATAAACCTGAGGCTGATGATGCGTTCGAGGAGGTGATGGCTAAAATTGATGCTCCGCTTCGCGAGGCTGATCATGATGTACAGGGCATATCCATTCTGCATCTGCGCATCGCTCGAAAACGCGCTCAAACTCTTTTGGCTTCGATCGACATGGAGGAAAAACAGAGGCGTGACGAAGCGTCGCAATCACCGGTGAGATCGAGAGACGAGAGGTTTGCATTACGGCTAAAGAGGCGAAGGATTGAATATGAATGGCCTCGGAGGGGAGATAAGCGCGATTATATGATCCAGGATGGCGTGATAATCCTTGATTCTGATACGGATGAACCCGAGTGCCCAAAGGTAGTCAGCACAATTTCCAACGCTTATGTGGCCCTTGAGGAAGATACGGAAGCTGTCCCTGCTGAGGATGCTGAAGCAGAGAACGTCGCTGATGTTGCAGAAATATCCGAGAGGGAAGTTGAGGCAGATCCGGAGGAAGAAAAGGTCGCGGCCTATGACAACGGTGTTGAAGCATACTCCGGAAATGATGAAGGCACATCTCCTTGATTACTAAATCTTCTTGTTTCCTTTTTTTTTTCTTTTTTTTTTGGATGAGTATCTTCTCGTAATTTGTGAACACTTCCTCCTTGTACTTAGTGGCGGCTGAGTTCAAGGTTTTCCTCTTTTTGCTTTCTTGTTTGAATAAGGGTTTCATATTACTTTGATATAAATCTTCCAATATGGGTATATCAAAGTCTTCTCAGGTTCATGTCATTGCACGTTATTCTTGTGATGAAACACCACTGTAGATGGTGGATTTTCAACAAAGGGCAAAACCGTAAAATCATGAGGCATGATTTTGACACGGCTTTCAGGCATGCAACGATTCATATTTTACGAAGCCATGATGAGTATGTTTTCGAAAAGCCTCCACCAGCTGAGCGTTCGATCCCTGGCATTTCGTCGTGACCTCTATGCAGAATAACGTATTTGGGCGGTTCTCCGTAGATTGAGAGCTTAACGCCTTCAGGACGTCGGTGATACTCAATGTTCCATGACTGCAAGAGAGAGACCCACCTCCACATAGAAAAATAGTTGGGCGGCGGACGCCTTCAGGACGTCGGTGACACTCACCGTTCCCTGATTATATGGAGAGACTGTGCATAGATTCAGGCGGTTCTCCGTAGATTGAGAGCACTAACGCCATCAGGTCATAAACAACATCGTGACTCCCTGACTGTGCACCATTCAGAATAGATGTGAAACTTTAACTGGCTAATATATTTTCTGCAATAGATTAATTCTGCTGCGACATTCACCACTGAATTCCCAGAATAATCTATTATTGCTCCTATTCCATGGTAGAATCCACGGCCTGATCCCATGGAATGGAAATAACAATTGCTCATATTCCATGGTCGAATCCACGGCCTGATCCTATGGAATGGCAATAACAATTGCTCTTATTCCATGGTCGAATCCACGGCCTAATCCCATGGAATGGAAATAACCATTGCTTCGATTCCATGATCGAATCCACAACTTGATCTCATAGAATGGCAATAAAACAAATGTGCTATCTCATTACTCCGATTTCATGATCGAATCCATTGATCTCATGAAATGGTAATGGATACTCTTAATTACTCCGATTATATGGTCGAATCCACGATCCCGTAGGATGGTAATGCTTGTTTTATTATTCTGAATTCGTAGTCGAATCCACAGCTGATCCTGCGAATTAATAATGAACAACTATTCATTTTTATTACTCAGTTTCATGAATTATTCTCCACTGAATTCATATATTAGTAATAAATACTCAACAACCGGGCATCTGGACCATCACTAAGTAAGCCCCACAAAAATGTTGCGAGTGTACTCGGAAATGATGCACGACTGAGCACCTGGATGCACGAACGAGTATCCAAAAATATGAAATAATGAGGAATCCTTCACAAAACAGGAGAAAATAATAAATATTAATAAAATAATAAGAGGCGCCCAAGGCCGGGCCGGCCGGCCATGCCCTAGCCATGGTCGTTCCGTGCCTCTCCTATTATTTTCCTTATTTTTTGTTATTTCGTGAACTCACGAAAACTCCTTGGTTTTAGCAACATTCCTTGTTTTTGCAAAACCCGTGAATTCTCCATAACTTCATGGATTCACGAAATAATATTATAAATACGGAGAGGTATGCGGGACCGGGCAACCTAACCGGCCGGCCATGCCTAAGCGTGGCCGGTCCCACACCTCACAATCCTTAGCTTTTTATAATTATTATTCTTTAATCTCTCGAAACTCCTCCGTTTCAACAAAAACTCGTGGATTCTCCATAACTTCAAGGATTCTCCATAACTTCAAAGATTCATGAAAAATAATAAAATAGCGAAAGGTGTGCGGGACCGGGAAACCTAGCCGGCCGGCCATGCCCTAGCCATGGTCGGTCCCACAACTTGCAATCCCTAATCTTGCATAATTATTATTTTCCTCAATTCATGAAACTCCTGGGTTTGAGCAAAATTCATGATTTCTCCATATTTTCTCAAATATTGCTCAAATCACGAAAAACCAAAAGCCAACATAGTCATACGACTGGCTATCCTCTCACGGCAATTTTAAATATTAAAACACTTTTATTTTAATATTTTCAAAATATTGATGAATTGAGCATACATGCTCATTCCAAAAAAAATCGAGAATTCTCAGTCAAGATGAAACTCTTCTGAAAATTCACGATATTGCTCGAACGCGCATCAGAAAATACTGAAACCCTCAGTATCGAAACACGGACACCATGGAAACACGTGCACGCCTTCATGACCGACCAGGATCATTCCTAGGGATTGCACAAGGCCGGTCCCACACGTTTTCATAATTCTGATCTGATTTGCTCAATTGCTCATACTGGGCCCGAACTCTCTCCAACCAACTGGGGGATTTTCCAAATGACCAACAACTGGTCCCGTGACCACCAAGATCCGGTCCCATGCTCTCTTGGTTGGTCTTCATCTCTCATATCTAGGTTTTATCACCTAATGTTGAATCCAACAATATTTCAATAAATGATGAAACCTGCATTTAATCATCGTTATTTCACCAACTCTCAAACTGAGAACCCTGGTGCGTGCTCACTCGAGCACTGAGCACCCATGGACGCTCGTCATCCCGTGCGGTCGGTCCCTCCTCACTCATGACCAATTTTCAGCAATTCGCCAATTGATGAAGTATTGATAAAAAAAATTAGGGTTTTGAACAAACGCTTCACGAATCACCATTCTGAGCAAGTTCAAACACAAAATAATGTTGATTCAGCAATCAACATCCAAATTAATAATATTTGGTAATTCACCAATATTTTTGATTAATATTTTATTGGGTCACGGCACCAGTAAATAATTTGTCGAATTTAGAAATACTTGCTCAGTTGATCGAATATTGATCCAACCATCAATGTTCAGTAATTCATCAGTACTTTGTTGAATTGAGCAACACTTGCTGAGTTGCACGCCAAAATTATCAAATTCGTCGAATTGAGCAATACTTGCTCAATTGCTCTACAAACTCTCAATATTCAGCAATTCGTCGAGTTGAGCAATACTTGCTCAGTCGCTCTCTAGTCAGTAATTCATTGACATCTCATAGAACTACATGTTCAATCCATGAATCACTGAGCATTCACCACTTATGCTCGATTCAACAAAACCAGACTCACAGTCTAAATCAGTCAAAAACTGACTAACTAATACACGTCTGCCTCGCAGACTCCACGATTCGTGAAATATCAATCACGTCACAAATAAGGGATATCACTTAGGGTTTTGGTCTGGAGGTTTACAGCACGTGGATTCATCCACAACGATAAATGTGCGTAAGTCGTGTAAACGGTTGAAGGAGTTAGCAAAGTAGTGGGTGCACGATCAGTCAAGTCTCTGCACGACATGGAACTGACTTTACCACGATCTCCCACTTTCCCACTCTTTCACTCAAGAAACCGTCACACTTACAGGGATCGGTGGTACACCATTCTTGCAATATAAATAAGTATAAATCGAGGACGTATCATCAATCATCGATTATCATCATTATCCGTCAACAACTCGATATAAACTTATTCACAGAACTCAACTTCAGCAGTTCAGCAATATTGCAGAAATCTTCAACACACCCACAATCCTTGATCACCACTGATCCCACACAACTCTCATATTCCCTCTTACAGATCAACCCATCTCCCTCTTTGCGACCGAATTGACTATGGAACGGCCATTGTCTTGGTTTAGGCCAGAGTCATACATATTGATTTCCCGAATCTAAGTACCCCCTTTGCAGTGGTGCATCTGTGTGAGGATTAACATTTTGCCCGGCTGAGGAGTCTCGACAGCACGCTCGACCCTTCATTTTCCCAAAAAAACGGCGGCTCGTTTTTCCCCATCCACAACCACGAACCTGCCTGTGCTCCTGACATGAGGTCTACCTGATTTCCGTTGGAGTAGACTGCTCAAAGCGTTTTCCCTCTATTCCTCTACACATATTCTATTCCTCCAACGTTTTTTCTAGAGGGTACGAAATGTTTCTTTTGGGTTTTCTTTCTTGTTTAATCTGGTGATGATTTAGTCTGACTCAGAATTCTGTGTCATGTTTTGAGAGGCAAAGAAATTCCTAAAAGGGAATAGTAGTTTGATTAAAAATTGAAACCCTAATAATTATGAATGCAAATAGTGCAATCATTTTGGAGGAATTACAAACATTGCATTAAAGGGAAATTATTGGAAGAGCTACTACGGAGAAAAATGGAGGAAAAGGGTAGTACAACACCTTTAGGTATTGTAGGGATTGAGCCATCATGAGTGAATCGTCACGCCCTCAAGCTTGTCGGCGTTGATGATCTTACAATAACCTCCTAGGATGACGTCTTCCACCAAATACGGTTCATCTTCTTTTATTGTTGGTAAATCAGATTGGTTAGTCATCTTCACCATCACGTTTCCAACTTGAAATGTGGTCATCTTCATCACCAAATCTACGATTTGAAATGGATTCGGGCTTGGCACGATATCCCGATTTGTGTTGTCTCTAACCGCTTCCAAGTTTTTGCCAAAAATCTTGAAAGGACCGGCGCCCCACTAACATCTCTTAGTGGCGGTTAGGTTGTTGATTGAAACGAGTCCTCGAGCCTCAGCAGGAAGAGGTTTTACTGTTTGTAAAAAAGTTTGATCAATGAGACTTACTTGGGCTCGGAACCTTATAAGGTATGAGTTCGGGCTTTCTATAGGAAGTTGAGTCACGTTTGCAAGGTGTTGATACGGAAACACATAATCTTCAGTATTTGACGGTTCATTGGAGATTCTTTCAAGTATTGAAATCGGCAAAGGACACAATCCCAGTGTTTCCTTGTTGTCGTGAATCCACGGGCATCCCAGGACAATGTCGTAATTCGGATACTCTTTGACTATGTGAAATTTAGCCTGTGTTAGAGCATTACCGATTTTAACTTCAAGGTCAGTGTATCCATAGACGTCTGTGAATTCTCCTTCTGACCCCCTGATCACGGTCGGGCTGCGAATAGCTTCCTGTTTTGAAATCTTTGCGGCTTTCAGAGTCTTGACAGTGATGATGTTAAATTCAGAGGCTGCATCGATCAATGTGCTGTCAAAATCGATATCCTTCAAACGAGTGGTGGTCAAGAGTCCCCAGTTCCCCTTGCTGGTTGCATCTTCCAGGAACGACTGAGGTTTCATTGTTTCCCATTCTGGATACAAACGTCTGCCTGAAACAATGCGGTTAAGGGCTACAAAAATGTCTTGACGTTGTGCTTTGGAGAAATGCATGATTTCACATAAGTGCTCCATCGTAGACTCTACAGTCTTGCGAACAGATTCCCCACAGATCATGCAACTCCTAATAGGAAGAGGATCCCTATGGACACCTTCGTTTCCTAACTGGAGTTCTCCTGCCTCTACATTTTCTATGAAAATGTGCTTCAATTTGTTGCAATCCTTAGTCGGGTGACGGATGAACCTATGGTAACGACAATATTTGGGATTTTCTTTCTCTTCCTCGGTCGGCAGACGTCTAATAGGAGGTAGTTTGATCGCGTTATCCTGAATCCATGCTTCTAAGAATTCTATGACTTCGTTCATGGGAAATGGGAAGTTCGGGACAGTATCTCCAGCTTCTTGCACAGGAATTTTGCCCACTCCCTTTCGAAATAAAGTTGTATGCGTTGGAGCTACACGCTTGGGTTGATGTTTTGTTGCTGAAGCTTTCCTTTTTCCTTCTTCGCCCACCACGCTCACAGAAGGACCAGTATTATATTGCTTGTTTATGAGACGCATGCTTCCTCGACTCTCACGCGTATCTTCATTTCTAACAACTCTAGTTCTTTCCAACAATGCTGGGGTTGTTGTGGCCGAACGCTTAGCGGCTTCATGGAGCTCAGAAAATTTTTTGAAGCCCAGATTGTCTAACAAAGCACGATATATGGGAACCATTCCGTTAATGCACAACTCCACCAACTGTCGTTCGGTGACATTCAGATCATGACAATCTAAGCTTGAATCCTGAACCTCTTAACGAAGTCGTTTGGATGTTGGTTGTTTCGCTGAAAGATTCTTCCCCAAGTCTGAAAAGGTGATCTGCTCAGACACGAAGAAATACTTCCTGTTGAAGGCACTGTACATCTCATTCAAATTGGATATGTTGTTAGGTGCGATGTTGTTGTACCAGGTGTATGCTCTTCCGGTAAGTGACTTTGAGAACTCTTTCAGGCAGAGAACATGATTATATTCATGTTCCCCTAAAGATTCCAAAATTCGAGAGATATGTTCACGAGCGTTACCAGTACCAACATAAAGGGAAAATTGAGGATAGGTGTAGCCTCTTGGAAGGGTAACCCGTTGCACATCTTGAGGGTATGGAGGTTGATGCTGGTGCATGTCCATCGAATTTCCTTTGCCCCGATTTTGAAGGAGTCGCTCCAGGTCCTCACGCGTAATGAAGTTGGATGACTGGTCCCTTTCCCTTGGGCACTCAGGAGCAACACGAGTTTCTTCGTTCATGTAGGCACGCGCCGCTGAAGTGCCTGCTCCGTTTGTATTGACTACGCTCCTTGTTGGTTCCGGGGGCTGTCGTGACTCCTGCGGCAATCGCTCAGTCAATGTCTTGAGAAAAGTGAGTACCTCTTTTTGAGTTGTAGCCATGTCCGTCTGAACCTTAGCAAGAACTTCATCAAATCCACAATGGTAATAGGGGGTTGTCCATCTCTTGTTCCTCCATCCCCTCTCCCTGATGAGGGAGTGGCAGTTGCTCTAGTGACGACCGGAGGTGTTACAATCGAAGAAATACCGGGGTTTGCGGCCGCTCTGGCTCTGGTGATACGAGGTGTCACACCCACTGGAATATCTCCTGCTCCGCTAGTGTTGGTGATAGAGGAGACGACTCCACGAGATGTATTGATCACATTCTGCATGGCAGCTCCACTGACAGTGACATCGACACCGAGAGTGTTGTCAGCGCTAGCTCCATTAGAATTGATCGCTGATCCTGACCTAAGTTCTACCATCTTGAAATTTAAACAAATTGAAATGAAATTGAAAATTGATCTTGCAACCGAGAGATTAATCTCCAACTGTGGTCGCCAATTGTTTATGGGTGAAAACTATTTCCACTGGTTTTGGTAATTTTAGGTGTGTGTGGATGAGAAATGAATCTAAACCCTAAACAAATGCGCTGCACGGGAGTGATTTCTGATTC
This sequence comes from Papaver somniferum, assembly GCF_003573695.1. NCBI lineage: Eukaryota > Viridiplantae > Streptophyta > Magnoliopsida > Ranunculales > Papaveraceae > Papaver > Papaver somniferum. The sequence continues at coordinate 63,939,732 of NC_039368.1, read as the reverse complement.
TTGAGATCAATCTATACAATTCTAGCCTAAACCAAGAAATGGCCGTTCCAGACTTGCTCCGGTCACAAAGTGAAGGAGATGGGGTTGATCTTAGGAAGGGAAGCGAAGAAGGTGTTGAGATTGTGAAGGTGTTGGATGTTTATGAATTGTATCAGAATGATGAACTGGCTTGCAATAATTTAAGCAATCAGCTCTGGATGTTTTCTGGATACAGATGACAACACTTGGTTTTTCTGTGTCGTTTGGAAATAGGTGAAGGACCTATTTATACAGGTCATCGAGCGCAAACCCCCATCTCGTAGGAAGTGGAGGAAGTTGAGTGATGGAGCAATGGGGTCGTGTGGGTGATTGCACGATCACGTCTTAGCCCACTTCCCTCATCATCTTAACCGTCCATGCCTCCTGACACATTCTTGTAAATGGGCGCGTTGCACGCCGCACGCTTTAAACCGCAAGACCAATAGCCTAGTAAGTATCCCCCAATTTGTGACATGTTTGATGTATCGAGTGAGTGGGTCGATCACTCCTTGTGGAAGAGTGGCGGACGGTGATCATCGAGGTGTTTCATTGGTCGCCTAGTTATTAACCTAAGCTGTCCGACCAAGCTAGCAAAGTTGGACGGACGAGATGGTTTGCGGCACTTATTTGCGACCGTTGATGGAATCCTAGGTTTCCTAAAAGGTGCGCAAGCATCCCTCTTTGGCTTGACCGAAACTACTCATGGGCGCCAATTTTGATAAAACCGATTGGTCGTGCATGGAGATGGTTCGTTGTTGTGCACGTCTATACCTCTCTGTCCCATGAAGGCTTGATCTAGGCCACTCAAGTTGACTGGCGAAGATGAGTGGCCGTGATCGATTTGCGATAGAAATCCATTGCCGCAAAGTATTTGGAAACCGCAAAGGATTTGGAACCATGGTTAGCCCAGGCCGGTCGGTCACACACATAGATGGGCCTACGGTGATCACGTAAACATCCTTGGGACCTCTTGAGTCTATATTTACATCCTCCGTTTAGGCGGGCGAAGATGGATCGACGCGATTGAACTGCGACAGTTATGCAGCGTCGCAAACTCTAATTAGGGTTTTAAAACGGTCACACACGCGTGACTTTGGCCAATCGGTTTGGCATGCTATGCTTCTCCTTTGTAGAGGTCGATTGTGTGAGGCCCACGTTGGGATGACGGTGAACATATGTGCACCTCCCTGATGGTCCTAGGCGCGATCTAAGCCATCCAAATATGTTGGATAAGTTGGATGGTTGAGATCAATTTAAGACGCTAGTAGAATTTCCGTGACCCTTGAAAAGCCTCACTCCCATCATGTTTCGGGAAAACGTTCATGGTTCTATGACCATGCCGTGAGCAAGTCGATCAGGTAGGGACAAAGTGGGCCCGCTAATGTATGCATTAGCGCTTCACTGATCATTCGCGGGATGATCTAAGCCGTCCAACCAGGCTGGTGAAGTTGGACGGTCGTGATGATTTTAAGACTTCCTTGAACAGTCTAAGCTCGTCGAGCTTCTTCCAAATCAGCGCAACCACCCTTTTTTAGGGATGGCGTTTGATGTGCTGGGAGGAGTTCGTGTGATGTTCGACCGACGAGCGCATAAGCAGGCCCGCCGGTGGTCATCACATCAATCGCCTACTCGTGCCAGAGTTTGGCTAGGCTTGTTAAATTGCGCGGCCAACTTGTGTAGTCGCGATCATTTCTGAGACTGATATGGACAGTCCAGATTTTCCTTAAGGAAATTAAATGCGTTCGATCGAGCTTAAGGTGCATCGATTCGACATTCTCTTTGTCAGAGAGTAACATGTACGGGTATTTCGTGCATGTCTCAAAATTGGTACTTGGAGATTCATGTTACTCTGCTGAGAGTGAACACTCAGTCGTCATGTCATGCTAATAATGAGAGCTCGGTTAGGAACAACATAGGAAACACTAGGCTAGTCGTCCATTAACTAATAACGCTAAAACTCACAGAATATTTAGGATTGTTGCTACATGCACCATTCTGGGTGAATTTTGTTTATTTATTGAATTGCTTCGAATAAATAAAGCGAAGAAGTATTCATCACTCAGCAAACGGCTTTACCCTTTGCAGGATGTCAACACATTAAAGATTGGTTTTACAATTTTATCCCTGAACTAAAATCCACCATCAACACAAGTCTTCGACTTTGGGTCCTAGAAACTCTTGGTTGTGGGTGAGATCATCTAAGAGAATCAAGTGCGTATAATCCTGCTGGGGTTCAGAGACGTAAAGAGCGCAACTGTACCTTGATCAGTGTGAGATTGATTAGGGATCAACTACATTCTAGTTCAAAGTTCATTAGTAGTAGGCTAGTGTCTGTAGCGGCTTAATACAGTGCGGTGTTCAAAGATGGACTAGGTCTCGGGGTTTTTCTGCATTTACGGTTTTCCTCGTTAACAAAATTTTGGTATCTGTGTTATTTATTTTCAGCATTACATTTTGTTATATAATAGAAATATCACAGGTTGTGCGTTGAATCGATCAATTGGTAAATCCAACCTTTGGTTGTTGATTGAAATTGATTGACACTTGAACATTGGTCTTTGGTACCTTTCAAGTTATTTCTCTTATATTCAATCGGGCTCGCAAATTCCTATTTGCTGATTGCAGATTGAATTGAGAGATTGAGATATAAAACTCTTTGATATACTTTTCTCTAGATTGAGTCTGACTGTCTAGTTGATTCTCTTGAAAGTATATTGGAGTTTGTTTATTCAGATTACCGAACGAAATATTTGGTGTGGTTGTAAGACCCCCCGTTTTTTCTGCTTTGTTACTAAGTTATCTTAGCTTTGACTGTAAGCAACCCTGATTTGAAAGACTATATAAGGGAGAACTCTAGCAACTGGAAAACCTAATCCCGACACTATCTTGTGTCCTAGTTGCAAACTAGAGTCGATCTCTTTTAACCTAGGTTTTTCCAAAACCATATTAGGTTAACGACTTTAAGACTTCATTTGGGATTCGTGAAGCCAAATCTAACTATTTTATTTGTAGTTCCATATTCTGATCTTACTTGTTCTATCGTATTGAGTTTTATCTTCTTTAAGATTCCCTCGAGATTTATCTCCGATAGGTAAGATATATAAATTAATTACAACAGTTCTTCGTCTCAGACTCTTGTGATTCCGCGATAACTTCTTATGTTAATAAGTTGGGTTATTGTGAGGTGATTGATATTTCTAGGATACTCTTTGGGAGTATAAGACCGGATTATCAATTGGTTCCTGTTCACCTTGATTTCTATCAAAAGACGGAACAAAAACCGAATAAAGAATAGACATATATGGGGGATACAGATTTGTTTATAAGACTTCGACTTTGGGTCGTATCAACTCATAGTTATGGGTGAGATCAGCTAAGGGAATCAAGTGCACAAAATCCGACCGGCGTGGTTCTAGAGGCATAAGGAACGCGACTTTACCTTAATCGGTGTGAGACTTGGTTATGGCTCAACAACATTCCAGTCCGAAGTTAACTTGTAGTAGGCTAGTGTCTGTAGCGGCTTAATACAGTGTGGTGTTCAAAGCTGGACTAGGTCCTGAGGTTTTTCTGCATTTGCAGTTTCCTACTTAACAAAATTTCTGGTGTTTGTGTTATTTCTTTTCCGCATTATATTTTATATAATTCAAATATCACAGGTTGTACGCAGTTCAATCAGTTGATAAATCCGACCTTGTTTGTTGAGTATAACTTGATTGACACTTGGGCATTCGTTTTTGGTACCGTCCAAGTTAGTTCTCATATCAATCAGGCTCACAGATTTCTATATGTTCGATTTGATGATTGTGTTGAGAAATAGAGATAAAGCTCTTTGATATATTTCTTGGTTGAGTCTCACTTTTAGGTTGGTGCTCTCGGAATTATATTGGATTTTAGTCCATACAGATTGTCGAACGAATTATTAGGCATGGTTGTTATACCCCTATTTTTTCAGTATTAAGTCGGTACGATCACTAAAACTTTTTGACTTGGAAATAGAATGTATTTCTCAAAGATATTATGCCACATTGGTGCTCATACGTCTCTTGGGTCTCAGAAGAACCTAAGCTCTTGATTTCACAAACTAATGAAATCCATTATAAGCCTATGAGTTGCTCCTTAGTCCTTCGTGATGACCATTGCTACCCTGTCTCCAACATGATACATATCAATTTCTTTTTAGTTATTCTATTAAGGTGACATACATATTTCCTCGGATTTAGATGAATCTAAATCAAAAGGTTGGGTTTTCTAATTTTTAAATCATGTGGAGAATCCTAATTAATATATCTCTCAAGAATATAAATCTAGAGATCTTTATCTAAGATGAATTATGTGGTATCTTCAAATCTCAATAGATAAATGTGATACGCAATCGAGATTGAAGTTTTATCAAATCTTATAATTGATTATAATTATTGAATGACCTTACAATAGAAGAAAACGGCCTTTATTAGGGTAGGAGGAATCCACGTGATACTCACTTGTGTTAGAGCATAGATCGGTTGGACCCATCAAGCGTTGGTATGTCAAGTTTGGTTGTCATATTTTAGTATCAAAACTCATCTATAATAGTTTGATTAATTACTAGAGTCAACTTCGTTTAGGTTAGACTAGAAAGTCTAGGAATGTTGATACTTACAAGTATTGTTATGAAGACCTGAAGAATGTGAAGAAGTAACGACTACAACGAAGACATCATCCTTCCACTTGAGGCTAGTAATACTGATTTGACTTATTTCCATTCCTAACCTATCTTTCAAGTCTCTTTATATTGAAAACATAACATGCGAAGCTATATTTATAACACTCTAGGAATTATATTGAATTACGAAGTATAATGCTTATATTTTGAACTTCGTAAATACGACATCAACATAATCTATGAATTTAGTTACTTGATTATGTATGGTATATAAGTGTGATTTCGTCCTAGGAAACTATGTATTATTACAGATGTACGAACTTTTTTCGTAATCGAAAGGGAAATCAATAAGTGTGTTGGTACGGTTTTTCATTGAATAATATTTGGATGACCAATGCAAGATGACAAGGTAGAACAAGTCTTAACTTATGTTGAGAATCAAGGTAGAACTGGTCATAGCATATATTGTGTGACGAGGTATAACCGATCCTAGCTAGTATTGGGAGTCAAGGTAGAACCGGTCACAAATTATATCTAGTGGCATGGAATAACTGATCCTAACTAGTATTGGGAATCAAGGTATTGTTAGAGCACTGCTCGATCGAACTCGCAAGCGCTGCTATCTCAAGCTTGTTTGTCAAGTTTAGTTGCCAAAACTATAAGTCTTGATTTCTAGTCTACTTATAGCTAAGTCTCGGATTAGGATAGAAAGTGTAGTTGAGTTTTAGACTTCACGACGTTCATCGAATGAAGACGAAGAACTACTCAAGGGAACTTGTGGAAGTTAATCAACAAAAGGTATGTGGAGACTTGAACTCATCTATCACTCAAAAGTCTATCTAATCTATCTCCTATTTGAGACAAAAAGTCGTATTGCTATATAGACTTCAATTATACACATTTAGTATTTCGAGTCGAGTTTATATCGCTTATTTATTTCTCGAAATATGTGTTGGTAAGCTTTCGCTTTAACCAAGTTCATCTTTTATTCTTGACGAAAGTCAAAAGATGATCATGTGAAAATTGCCTTGTAACATCTTAGATGATTTGTGTGAAACAGTCATTTGATGTAGACTCGGAATGTTTCGTATTGATCATTCGATCACTTAAAAATTCCTTTGAAGCTAATAGTTTGTTTGAGACAGCTATTTTCGTCTTCCAAGAATGTTTCAATGATTGAAATGAGGGCTTAGAACATGTAACCATGATTGGATACAAACATAGTGTGTATTCACATTTGTGTAAAGTCCAAAACCAGGAACCATGGTATACATACCTGTACTCGTACTGGATGGTTGTTGGAAGTCCGAAAACTAAGTATGCGTACCTGGCGGAAGTTCAAGTTCCATGAATTTCTGCTGGATTTTGGAAGTGTAAAATGCGTACCCGTACGCTTACTAGCATAACCAAACTTAGTCCGTCTACTGAGGTATGCGTACCCGTTTGCATACTTAAGCATGATATGTTCTAAAATCGGTTTTTTCATGAACTAATACATTTATATAATAAGGAATGCAATCATTTGCAAACCTTGGCTATAATGTTTATGAAATGATTCAAGTGAATCAAAATCGATTTTGCTTCAATTTTGTCTTGTATACTTCTATGAGAATATAAAAAATCGAACAAATCTCTAACTAGTTTCATTTGAGTCATTTGAACTAGTTATGATAAAGATGAATAAGGTTGATATGAAAGTGCTCATATTGATAATCATAGGTTAACTATTGTTGAACCAACTAAGTGTACACGTTTAGGTACGGTTACCTTTATCTAAATGATGCTATATTTCATTTGTGTATAACAAGCTAAGTTCGATCTAACCGTTGAAAGATATTAGCTTCAATCTAATCAGGTTTTCATCTAACGGTGAATATTGAATGCTTTGTTACCAAGGTAACATTGATTGCAAACCTTGATTTGAAGACTATATAAAGGAAAACTCTAGCAACTTTGAAACCTAATCCCCACACCTCCTTATACTAGTTGCGACTACAGTCGATTTTCCTTTAACCTTAGGTTTTTCACGACACCCTGTAGGTTAACGACTTAAAGACTTCATTGGGATTGTGAAGTCAGACCCAACTATTTTCTATATAATTGTTTGTTCTGATCTTGTTGTTTTCTATCGTGATTGAGTACTATCTTCTTTAATATTTGCTCGAGATTTATTCTCCGATAGGCAATATTGAAAATTAGTCACAAACATCTTCGTCTCATCGTTTGTGATTCCACAATATCTTGTTTCGCTAATCGATTAAGATTATTGTGAGGTGATTGATAATACTAGGTTGTTCTTCATGAATATAAGTCTGGTTTATCAATTGGTTCTTGTTCACCTTGATTTATCAAAAGACAGAACAAAAATTATAGGTATATCTGTGGGAGACAGATTTATCTATACAACAGACTTTTCTGTGTGATACGGATTTGTTTACCAAGTCTTCGACTTTGGGTCGTAGCAACTCTTAGTTGTGGGTGAGATCAGCTAAGGGAATTAAGTGTGCAGAATCTGGCGTGGTTCAAGAGGCATAAGGAGCGCAACTGTACCTTTATCAATGTGAGATTGGTTAGGGCTCAACTACATTCCAGTCCGAAGTTAACTTGGAGTAGGCTAGTGTCTGTAGCGGCTTAATACAATGTGGTGTTCAAATCTGGACTAGGTCCCGGGGTTTTTCTGCATTTGCAGTTTCCTCGTTAACAAAATTTCTGGTGTCTGTGTTGTTTCTTTTCCGCATTATATTTTGTTATACAATTGAATATCACAGGTTGTGCTTTGAATCGATTAATTGGTAAATCCAGCATGTTAGAGCACTGCTCGGTCGAACCCGCATGCGTTGCTATCTCAAGCATGTTTGTCAATGTTAGTGATCAAAACTGTAAGTCTTGATTTCTAATCTACTATAGATAAGTCTCGGACTAGGATACAAAGTGTAGTTGATCTCAAGAACTCCATGGCGATCATCATACAAGACAAAGAACTACTCAAGGAACTGGTGGAACTTCATCGACTAAAAGGTATGTGGAGACTTGAACTTATCTATCACTCAAAAGTCTATTTATCTCCTATATTGAGACAAAAGTCGTTTTGCTATATAGACTTAGATTATACACATTTGGTATTTTCGAGCCGAGTTTATCTCGCCTATCTATTTCTCGAAATATGTGTTAGTAAGCTTTCTCTTTGGATAAGTTCATCTTTACCTAGTGACGAAATTCATGTTATGTTGCAATCACTTTAAAAATGTCTTTGACGAAAAATGGTTTGTGAATGACAACTATATAAGGTCCTCTAAGAATGTTTCAATGATTGAAATGAGAGTTTAGGTTATATAACCATTGTTGGATATAAGCATTGTGTGGTAACACATATATGTATAAGTCCTTATTCCTTGAACCAAAGTATGCGTACTTTGTTGATCAGGAAAACCGGAACAATACCTGTGAGCTCAGTCAGCGAACTGGCGGAGGTTTTCATCCCGAGAATATCTGATGGAGCTTGTGAACTCCTTCCGGGAACTTAAGTCCGCGAACTTGAGTTGGTTATATCTAAAGACGATTATTTGTGAACTTATATTTATATTAACTAAGGAATGCAAATTGCAAACCGTGGCTATAAAGTTCATGAATCGATTCGAGTGAATCAAATCGTTTTTGCTTCGATTGTGTCTTGTATAGTTATATAAGATTTATACAATTGAACAACTCTCTAACTAGTTCATTTGAGTCATTTGAACTATTTATGGTGAAGAAGAATATGGTTGATATGGAAATGCTAATATGGATAACCATTTGGTTAACTACTGTTGAACCAACAAATATACATGTTTGGGTACGGTTACACAAACCTAAAATCGTGCATTTCATTTGTGTGTAACAAGCTAAGTTTTCAATCTAACGGTTGAAAGATATTAGCTTGAATCTAATCAGGTTTTCATCTAACAGTGAATATTGAATGCTTTGTTACCAAGCTAACATTGATTGCAAACCCTGATTTGAAAGACTATATAAGGGAGAACTATAGCAACTAGGAAACCCAATCCCCACACCTCATGTGTGATACTAGTTGTATTAGCTAGAGTCGATTATCCTTTAACCTTAGGTTTCTTCTTGTAAACCAGGTTAATGACCTAAAGACTTCATTGGGATTGTGAAGCCAGACCGATACTACTTTCTCGTAGTTGTGTGATCTGATCTTGCATATTCTATCGTATTGAGTACAATCATAACGACTGGCTTGAGATTAATATCTCTGATAGGCAAGATGTAAAAGTAGTCACAAACATCTTCGTCTCATCGTTTGTGATTCCACAATATATTCTTTCGCCGCGTCGATTAAAATTATTATGAGGTGATTGATAATTCTAGGTTGTTCTTCGGGAATATAAGTCTGGGTTATCAATTGGTTCCTGTTTACCTTGATTTATCAAAAGACGGAACAAAAACTTCTGGGTATCTCTGTGGGAGACAGATTTATCTATTACCGTAGACTTTTCTGTGTGATACAAATTTGTTTACTAAAATCTTCGACTTTGGGTCGTAGCAACTCTTAGTTGTGGGTGAGATCAACTAAGGGAATCAAGTGCGTAGTATCCTGCTGGGATCAGAAACGTAAGGAACACAACTATACCTTGGATCAGTGTGAGATTGATTGGGGTTCAACTACAGTCCAGACCGAAGTTAGTTTGTAGTAGGCTATTGTCTGTAGCGGCTTAATACAGTGTGTGTTCAATCTGGACTAGGTCCCGGGGTTTTTTCTGCATTTGCGGTTTCCTCGTTAACAAAATTCCGGTGTATGTGTTATTTCTTTTCTGCATTATATTTTGTTATATGATTGAAATATCACAGGTTGTGCGTTAGAATCAATCAATTGGAAATCCGACTTTTGGTTGTTGATTGAAATAGATTGATACTTGAATATTAGTCTTTGGTACCGTTCAAGTGATTTCTCTTATATTCAATTAGACTCGCAGATTACTATTTTTTTGAGTAAGAATTGAATCAAGAAAGGGATATATAACTCTTTGATATACTTTATTAAGATTGAGTCTAGTTGATTCTCTTAAAAGTATATTGCAGTTAGTCCATACAGATTGCTAATCGAAATATTGGGTGTGGTTGTTGTACCCCCTCTTTTTCACAACCTTTGGTTATTGATTGAAATTGATTGATCCTTGAAGATTGGTCTTTGTTACCGTTCAAGTTATTTCTCTTATATTCAATCGGGCTCGCAAATTCTTATTTGTTTGATTGCAGATTGAATTGAGAAATTGAGATACAACTCTCGGATATACTTTTCTTGAGATTGAGTCTGACTGTCTAGTTGATTTTCTCGAAAGTATATTGGATTTTGTCCATACAGATTGCTAAGAGAAATATTGGGTGTGTTTGTTAGACTCCCGCTTTTTCAATTGGTATCAGAGCAGGCAAACACGTTTAAAGACCTCATAAGTCTGTGTTTGTAGCGATCTGACTCTATGGACAATAAAGTCTCTATAAACGCTCCACCAGGATTTAACTCTGATCTTAGAGAAAGTTCTGATGAGCTTGTTATTCTCCAGAAAAAGTTGGATGAACAAATCTGGATCAATTTTGATATTCCTGCAGAAATTACAATGCATAAGGATTTGAAGTCTGTTAAAGTACCTTCAATGGATTTGAATAAATTCTCTAATTCTTCCTTGAAGAGTGGTCGCAAGTCAGGTGACAAACGAGGTTTAGGATTTGTGAGACCTGATGGGACTCAGAACTACTCAAACAAGATTAAAGATGTTGGTCCATGTATGTTTTGTGACTCTCACAATCACTTTCAACATACATGTACATATTTCCGGAAAAGTTTAAAGGTTGCGAGTAATCTTCATTAGAAATATGAACAACTGTTTACTTCTCTAAAAAGGTGTACAAAACTAACAAGAAATCCTAAACGGGATAGTAGTGTTAGTATGGGAGCTTTTGCTCTGAAATCAATATCGTCCTTTCAATGGTTTCTTGACAGTGGATGTAGCCGACATATGACTGGTGATCTCTCGTGGTTTGTAAATTCAAGCGACTTTGAAGGAGGTCCTGTAACTTTCGCAGATGGTAATTGTTGCTACATAAGCAAGAAGGGGACGATCAAACTTCCCGGCGTTCCTAAAATCCATGATATAGTATACGTTAAAGGTATGACTACAAGCCTTCTTTCTATTAGTCAAATTTATGACAAAGGCCATAGAATTGTTTTCAATGCGAATGACATTGTGGAAAAAACTGGAAAAGTAATTTTTCAGGGAACTCGTGGTAAAAATCACTGTTATCTTCTTGATATTCAGTTCAGTAACTGTTGCAATTTGATTAAGGTGGAATCTACACATATTTGGCATGAGCATTTTGGTTACATCAATTATCACCTTCTAACTAAGATCATTAACAAAGAACTTGTTAGAAGCGTTCCCAAAATCAATGCAAAGATTAATGGTGTTTGTTGTGCCTGTCAAAAGGGTAAACAAATGAAAGTTCACCATAAATCATCTCGAGACATTCTCACTAAAGCTCAACTTGATTTAATTCATATGAATCTCTTCGTACCTATTCAACAACCTACAGTTGCGGGTAAGAATTATGCTTTAGTTATGGTAGATGATTACATCAAATTCACTTGGGTGGCATTTTTAGCTCATAAGAATGAAACCTTGGTGAATTCAAGATTATTGTTAACAGAATCCAGAATGAACAAGGTCGCAAACTAAAGAAAATTAGAAGCGACCGTGGAACTGAATTCAAAGACACTAAGGTGTTTGAATTTTGTGACAAACTGGGGATTATTCAACAATACTCGCCACTTATTGTTAATCTTGCTGGGATCAGAGACGCAAGGAGCACAACCGTACCTTGAATCAGTGTGAGATTGATAAGGGTTCAACTACAGTCCAGTCTGAAGTTCATTGGTAGTAGGCTAATGTTTGTAGCGGCTTAATACAACGTGGTGTTCAAATATGGACTAGGTCTTGGGGTTTTTCTACATTTGCGGTTTCTTCGTTAACAAAATTCAGGGTGTCTGTGTTATTTCTTTTCCGCATTATATTTTGTTATATAATTGAAATATCACAGGTTGTGCGTTGAATTGATTAATTGGTAAATCCAATCTTTGGTTGTTGATTGAAATTGATTGATCCTTGAACATTGGTATTTGATATTGTTCAAGTTATTTCTCTTATATACAATCGGGCACGCAAATTCTTATTTGTTTGATTGTAGATTGAATTGAGAAATTGAGATACAACTCTTGGATATACTTTTCTTGATATTGAGCCTGACTGTCTAGTTTATTCTCTCGAAAGTATATTGGAGTTTGTCCATACAGATTGCTAAACGAAATATTGGGTGTGTTTGTTAGACCCCCGTTTTTTCAGGTATAACCAGTCATAACCTATATTGGGAGTCATGGTATAACCGGTCCTAACTTAGTTTGGGAGTCATGGTAGAGCCGGTCCCAAGGGCAAAACCGAGTTTCCAATATTCACATATTTCTTTATGTTGTGTGTGAATTTGGAATTAGGGTTTGCTAAGATAGGAAACTTTTAGATCTCGACATTATTTGAACATGTGCATAACTCTTATCATTAATTTTTCAAAGATATTCCTTGATGTTCAAGGTGATCCCAAACCGAAATATTGAAAAACATTTAATTATGACTCGACTTTATATGTTTTAATTACCAGCAATTAAAGCATATATTATAGAAAAGGATTATTAGTTAATGTGCTAAACTAATAGTAGAAATTTTCTGAGAGATTTCGAAAATATTGTTTGCATTAATTGGAAATGCACTTTATTGTAAATCTTGAAAATATTTTCGGTTTTGGAATTTCCTTGCCGTCCAAGCAACCTTGGTCTATAAATACTTGAGTTTACATTTCTTTCAAACCATCTTAAAATCCAGGCAAACTTCATTCTTGTTGTTTCTGGTGGAGTCGTCTATCCGGAGAGGAAAGTACCCTAATTAGCCGAAATATCTTACGACCGACCGTTTAAAGACTTCTGTGGGATCAAGAAGTTCTACGAGTACAGTTGGTGGGAAACTAGATCATTGCATTATTATTTTAGTTTTCGATTGTTGATTTGGTTTACTAACGGTTGTTGAAACTTTGACCGCACCTAGTTTTATTATTATTGAGAGCCTTCTCTTCTGATATAAGGGTCACTCAAACTAGATCAAAGTATCGACGTGATCTTTAAACTGTTTTTAGATCTAAAGACATCTTGTGATAATCCATTGTTAACAGACTTCGTTCTGTGCGTGATTGATCACAAGAAGATTCAAGTTTGTGTTGTGCAAGTTATTTAAGAAGGCAATTGAAGATTTGAAGAAAAAAGGATTTTTCTTATTAGTTTTCGGATCTCGTGATTTGTGCATACATCTTAATCCATTGGGATCCAACTAGATCTTGTTTATCTTTGATAGACTTATATTTATCTAGTTGATAAGATCGGCATCACTTTATAGTTTCTCTTTGAGTACTATATAGTTCGATTGAAAATCCAAAAATCGACTATTTCGGTAATTAAGATTCGGATTGATCAAACTAGACAAAGAACTTTATCAAATTAAACATAAGAGCCTTTGTCAACGACTCAACATATCTTTTCTTAAAGATTGAATAGAGTGCTTACCAAACATATTTGTTCCTTTACTGTTTGGAATACGATCAAAAGGAGTTGAGTACATAAAAACTTTACTTGGTAAAGCAACTTGAGATGTGTGACCAAAAGGTCGAAGACGCGTGGATACTGAGAAAACTAGTAACTAGGGGTAGTTTACTTGGTCTCAGCTATACGAAGTTGGCTTTTGCTCTTTGTATAACGACTTAATTCTGAGAGTATTCAAAATGGACTAAGTCCCGGGGGTTTTCTGCATTTACAGTTTCTTCGATAACAAAATCTTGTTGTGTCATTTACTTTACTTCGCATTATAATTGTGTTATTATAATAAAATAAATTATACTTGTACGTTAATCCTAATCACTTGACTTTGATCCTATAGTCAATTGGTCTTGTACCGTAATTATTTTCAAGTGAATATCAAGTTGTCATATTGTCCATAGATGATCACAATTGGTATCATACTTATAGGTTGAATTTAAAAGAGTGTGGTGTGGTACCCTCGTCTTTTCAACTTGAAATAAAAAAATGTTGATTGTTAGAAGGATTCACCATTGAAGAAGCATATAAATGAAGCAAGAATGATGAAGATTATAGACGACAAAGAAAGTTTATATGTAGCACAATTTATGCATCAAAAGACGAATCTACCATTTATAATCGAGCAAGCGTAAGGATTAAGTAACTCCAGACATCCGAAAGCATCCGCACCTACGAACCAACACTATCATATACAGGTGGAAGACATCAACCACCTAGCATACCAACAGTTCATATGCGTCCAGAAGATACCACAAGCATCAACAAACCAGCATAGTCATCCGCACTAATGAACTAACATCCATTGCCGAAGATGCCTGAAAAACTTTAACATGTCGTTTGCGAGCTTATACTCTAAATCATATGTTATGTCTTTCCCCTCATAGACCACATATTTAATGTAATACTTTATTGAACAGATATTTCGTGTGGGGATCATCATTTGACGAGTCACTCCAACAACTGTAAAGCTTTCTTTTTGGTCTTGTATCAGAAAAAAAAAAGTTGGAATTAAGAGAAGGAATGTACATTCTCAAAAGATAGGTACGTGAATATATAGGTTGAATACCGCATGTTCTTTGAAAATACACTTAATTTGCTGGTGAGTTATTCCTTTGGTTGGTAAATTTATCTTGTTTACAATTTGGTAGCTCGCAATGTTTCATGTATACCTACTAGCGAATAACTAAAACTTCAAGTGGTGAAAAGGTTGATCAAACAATTTTCTCTCTCCTCTCAAGCTCTTTCAAAAACCTAAAGAAAAAAAAAACTTCACCACCATTAATCCCTACTTTCCAAATCTGGTTAATTTAGGGCCGGAACTGAACAAATTTCTTTCTTTATCTTGTTTTCTTAGTTATCTAGTAGATTAGGTTAAGTTAGTTTAAGATTTTGGTTCAATCTAGATTGCTTTTAGGAGATTTTAATGGGACATTTGCGGGTGTTTTTCCTCTTTTGTTTGTGTCTTCTGTTTTATGGAGATTTTGTGTACGCTCTTATGATGTTTCTTTGTGTTTTTCGCGGAGATTTTTGGTGGAAGGCGAAGTATGGTGATCAAGATTCAAGACTTTAATTAGGCATATTACTCTCTATTTATGAGAAAACTTCTTTTTTTCTAGAATAAAAAACTTTATCAAAATGGTTGGATTATAATTGCAAAATCATTCTTTCAATTTTCGGATTGCTCGGTACTCTTGTTGGTATTTTGTTACTTCTTTTCACGAATTATTCTCTGTTAGTACCGTTTAATTATATTTTGATCTTTGATCTTGATGTTCTTGAAGTTCATGTAATCTCTA
This sequence comes from Papaver somniferum, assembly GCF_003573695.1. Classification (NCBI taxonomy): domain Eukaryota; kingdom Viridiplantae; phylum Streptophyta; class Magnoliopsida; order Ranunculales; family Papaveraceae; genus Papaver; species Papaver somniferum. Next base: position 63,924,590 of record NC_039368.1, on the reverse strand, counting down.
TTTTATCATGAATGAAACTCTATACTTTATCAAAAGAAAAGAAAAAAACTAGTTAATAACTACACAAATGAAATTGACAAATCCAATTATCAAATCGATTTTGTTCGAGAAATCCGTCATATTATATTTAATCCTATTATCATATTTTTACTCATTATATTTGGAAACATTGAAACGAAACAGAATTCCACGACCTATAACACAACTTCATGTATGCCAATATTTGGTTACCGGAAACATACGAGAAGAGGATCGGGTATCCGCCTGTCAAATTGCAATTGGATCAGGTAAAATCCACGGATATGAATGTTTTGTTCACCCTATGTAGTGTGTACACATGGGTGTGCAATGGACGGACGGTTGCGGATTAGAGGTCACCCATGTCCAAACCGTAAAAGTTGCGGTTTTAGAAAATCCAACCGTGTCCGACCCAATCATGCACGAATTTGACATCCGCGGATCAATGGATGATGCAGTCCGGATGTGGATACCGCGGATTTAGCCAAAATTACCACTGGTACTTCAGTATTTACTTCTTGTTCAGAAGGAGCAATAGCCGAAGAAAACAATTATTGTTGTCCTTCCATGAATCCAAACTTTCTAGGTTATGTGAAAAACGGTTTCGGGATCAGAGATTGGCTTGAACCAAAAGGTCATCAATAAATTGTCACTGATGACAAAAAAGGCCCAAACTCTGATCAATATTTTCATGCAACCTGTTTCTGTATCATATTTGGTTTACTTGGGACTTGGCTTAATTTGGTGTTTCAAGACAGTTAAAATTTACAACTAACAGGAGTAAGCTCAAAACATTCATATTAGTACTAACTGTATCAATTTGTGGAAGAATTCACCCACTGAGAAACACGATACGTTAAAGGGGAATAGTTTTCTAAAATCTAAATTTTTTCATCAATGTGGTGATTTTTTCTGGGTACCGTTGGTTTTGGCATTATTCGTATTAATACCACCGTTCTATTATGCAGAACTTGATATTTTTATTAATCTTCTACGATGCGGTTAAATCTGCGGATTTCAAAGTCCAACCGCAACCAAACCGCTAAAATGTGCGGATTTGAGAATCCCATCCCCGTCCGGTCCATAAATCTTGTGGATTGGATTTCATCCACAATTTTATGGATGAATACGGAAGAAATCCGCGGTTCCGGATTTTTTGCTCACTCCAATGTACATATCAATAGGGGTGAGCAACGGACGGACGGTTGCGGATTAGGGGTCACCCGCAACCAAACCGTCAAAGTTGCGGATTTGGAAATTCAAACCGTGACCGGCCCAATCATCCGCGGATTTGCCCTTTGCGGATCAGCGGATTTTGCGGGCCGGTTGCGGATTAACCGCGGATTTGATCACAAGAATCATCAAAAAAAACTAAGTGTAGAAATTAGAAAGTTACAAACTAGAGTGCAGACGTTTTTTTAACACAAAAGAGTTATAATTCAGTAATTCAAAAGCAACAATAGACATAAGATAGTTAACAGCTAACACAAAAGAGTAGTAATTCAAATGCAACAAGTCTGGTGCCAAGCCATATGAATCTCTGATGCCAAAAACTAAAAAAGAGACCTTGGATTCAATCCGTGATAGATATGTCTGGAATTTCCTGCAAGATTTCTGCCGCATCTGTAAAATGAGGAGTTATAGATAATCAGTAAACACTATAAGGCAGATATAAGGCAGCAATAAACAAGAAGAAACAAAAACCAATCAGCATTGGTTAGTAAAGACCATTTAAAAGGGCTGATCACAACTAGACCGCAGACCCAATCGACATTGAGGAACAACAAGCCAGAGTTTTAAGATTGATTATGACTAATCAAATTCCAAGGAGACTAATAGAAAGTTATGCACGCAGACCCTATAATGAACTGATCAGGTCAAATTTGCACACAAAAAGTTATGCCCCATAGGTCCCAAAGTTGTAGCATCACATCAAAATATAGCAAGGTTTGACAAATCAACTTAATTAGTGCAAGGCTGATCACAAAGAGAAAGATGCAAAAACAAAGGAAGCAAGGTTTGAGATTTACCTAAGTCAATTTTTTCAACCGCTTCTATCAGCTCCTCGAGATTGATTGGTTTATCTAGAAGCCAATTTTGAGCACAGATCAGTGCTTGGACTGTTTTTGGCAGCATGGAACTTCGAAACTCATTAAGAACACGACCACTCGTGGAGAAAGCTGATTCTGAAGCTACTGTTGATACTTGCATAGCAAGCACGTCTCGAGCTATCATGGACAAGATCTTATACTTGGAAGAGTTAACCTTCCACCAATTCAGAATATCGAATTGTTGATTAAAATCCTCTCTTTTCTCTGAGAAATACATATCCAGCTCTGTTTTCCCCTCCACTGTTTCTTGATGTTTTTCAGACTCAACAAATCTGTTGATCGGATTCTGAGGTTCTAGTGAACGAGAAGTCTGTACTGAAGTTGTTGGTCTTGAATCCGTATCATCCCCTTTATATATCAGTGCATACTCCTCAAACATATTTGTTAAAATAAGTTTCACTGCAGTCATCATCTCATGGACCTCGTGGTCAACTGTAACATGATTCTCTTTCAGTAACTCTGTCAAAGCAAATCTAAGATAGGCTTCCTTGCGTCGTGGGTCAAGCAACACAGCAATGTATAACATTTTGTTGATTTTATCCACTGCCCAATACTTTTCATATTTAAGAACCATCCAGTCAGCCATGTCAGACAATAACACGTTACCATTCTTAACCCATTCTTGCAGTACGTCATTAATACAAATTACTTCGTCGAGGAATAAATTAGACGTGACATAAGTTGATCCAGAAAATTTCAATGTAGCATCATAGAAAGTTTTTAGCAATCTAACAAATGCACGAGCTGTTTCCCAATCAGAAGCAACGGGCCATACCTTAGGAACTGCTGGTACTGCTGGTACGTTTGTTTTACCTCTTGTTGGTGGTCGAGGGGGATTAAGAAATTTATCCGCATACCCTAATTCTTCAAATTGGTAGAAGGCCTCCTCATATTTTTCAGCTGCACTCAACATATGGTAAGTAGAATTCCATCTAGTCTCGCAATCCAAGCTAAGAAATTTGGTGATGTTAATCTTCCGTTGTTCAGCGCATTCCTTAAACTTCTTCAATCTTTCTGCTGATCCTCTAACGAACTTAACGGCCTCGCGTATCCTAGAAATAGATTCATTATACAAATCCATACCGTCTTTAACCACTAAGGCAAGGATATGTGCTGCACATCTAAGATGCATGTGCTCTCCTCCCAAAATTGCAGCCTTCCAACCCACAACTCTCTTGGACAAATAAGCAACTGCTTCATTGTTAGAACTAATATTATCAACTGTCAAAGTGAATACCCTTTCAATCCCCCACTGTAAAAGACAAGCTGCAACTGTTTTACCTAATTCCAGACCAGTATGATCCGTAACTGGACAGAAATTCAATATCTTCTTCTTTAACACCCATTTCTCATCAATATAATGACCTGTCAACACCATGTAGCTCATGTTTGTAACTGAAGTCCACGTATCAGTGGTGAGACATAACCTTCTACCATACTTTTTAAATTCAGCTTTCAATTTGTGGTACTCACTTAAATACATCTTCATGCAGTCTTTAGCTTCAGTAAAACGAGAAGGAACATCAAACCTAGGTTCTAGTTGATGACAAAATTCTAAGAAGCCTTCACGTTGTACAAACATAAAAGGTAATTCATCTTTGATGATCATTCTGGTGAGGGCTGCTCTGCATGCATCTTGGTCAAACGAGTGATTCACAACGGAACGAGTCTCACCATTATCACTTACTTGAAAGGCTAACTGTTGTTGTCCAGGTGGAGTGTAGTTAGGACACCTTCTTTGCTTTATATGGTTGTTCATGTTTGTTGTTCCATGAGAGTTAGAACCCCCTATATCGTCTTTACCCCATGAAAACTTCCTTTTACAATGCTTGCACTGAACTTTAGGTGGCTTAAGATCAAGGCGCTTATCAAAATGTTGCCAGCAGTCTGATTGCTTCTTACCAGAAGCTTTCGGAGGCTTTGAAACTTCAACCAGAGATGATGGTGTAGCTGTAGATATGCTCTCGACGGTTGCCGGGTTAACTGTAGCCATGCTCTCATCAGGATCGTCAACAGGAATAGAAGGTCCCTTAGTACTTGAAGCCATCTGCTCTCAGATTCTCCTGTTCATACCCATTGACAGTAGATATTGAAAAATAAGATTGACAGAATCAATGATGCAATGATCTATAAACTAAAAGAGTTAAAATCAACTCAAATAAGAAGGCTCACTTTTGGGATATACCTTACCAAGGGAATGCTTTCTACTCGCAACAATATGGATTAGTCAGATTGCTATTTGAAAAGGGACAAAAAAAAAGAGTAAAAATTGCGAAAGTTATCATACAGGCATGCAACTACAGTATGCAGGCACAAAGCTCATCATAATAATTTGCATAGCTGACCAATAATATGAGTTTATCGATGAGTGAAGCGGTAGATCTAACCGAACTCTCTAATGTTGGATACGATGCTAACATAATATAATAGCCGAGATGTTAGGAAACCAAGTTTCAAATCGACCCACATGCTATTCAAAAAATCAATCTTATAATGAATACATATTAGTAGCCGCTATGTAATCATGCTACCGTTTGCAGGAAACCTAATTTTGAAACAATAACATCTAATAAAAATGATGTACACACTGTACCACATATGTAATACTATAAGTACTCTAAATCAGTTATCAGTATTCACATGATTTCCATCTTATGTAATGATTCACATCTTAAATACTACAGGAAATTGCGGATACACTAAAGCTAAATGACTCCACCAGCAATTTTTCTCTATAAGACTATTCTTCCTATTTATTAGTAAGGTTATACTATTTGATAACATTTTACACAGAAGCTGTACTACTAAGCTCCACATAATGGCACAAAGACTTGCAACATGATAGGAGGAAAAAATCAGTATTACAAAATGAAATAAGAAGATATGTTACAGAATGCAGAGATAGCACATCATACCCAAACAATTGTGCACTGATAATACAAGCTTCACCACCTACCCAAGGATTTTAAATACTGTTCTCCTGAAGATTCTTCTCTCCAATCCGTGGATCTACCTTGTTTCATAAAAACATACAGGAATTAGACAATCACACCCAAACTGGTTTAATTTTCAGACTTGATAATGGTCTTTACGACCAATCACCCAAATCTCTAAACTGGAAGAAAAAAACTATTTAAGAAAACCCTAAATCAAACATACTCAAAATTATTTTGACATCTAAGAAAATTCCAAACAATTAAAACGAAATCAACATCACTAGAACATATAATAATCATTGAAAGTCAAAAGAATGAAAATGAGAGAACTACTTACAGTTACTGATGCTGCTCAGAGAAGAAGAATAAATGAGAGAACTATTTACTGTGAGAAGAAGATGAATCGAAGGATATTTACTGTGAATCTGTGATGAGAAGAAGATGAATGAGAGAACTAATTACAAGAGAAGAAGAAGAATCGAAGTCTCTTCTCTGAGACTATTAGGTCTCTTTCCTCTCGAAAAAACTGATGCTATTAGGTTTCACCGAAAGCTAAAGATGTTTATATATCAAACTCCAACTTCCCATATTGTCCTTAATACATTTACTAAATTCCCTATATGTCCTACGGTGCGGGTAATCCGCGGTTATCAAATCCCAACCGCAACCGTAACCGCACCGCGTGCGGATTTGAGAATGCACCCGTGTCCGGTCCATAACTCTTGCGGATTGGTTTTCACCCGCAATTTTGCGGACGGATACGGGTCAAATCCGCGGTTCCGGTTTTTATGCTCACCCCTACATATCAAAGTGTTCTTAGACGGCCCATCTAAATGCAACATTCGTATACACGTCTAGCCCAACCACTACTCACAAACACATTTACACCGAATAGCTTGGGATGCGAACAAGTGAGAAAGCGAAGCAGCATAAGTTGACGTATCCTAAAGTCGGCTCGAATGTGGACACGGACGCGTTTCTCCAGTAAAAAATAGAATAATACTAGTCCGTGATTCTTCTAGACTAAAGTTATCACAGATCGAAAGATCTGAAAGAAGCTGAGAAAGAGTAGAAACAAGCAGAGACAGTAGTGAGTGTAGAGAGTGAAGAGAAGAAAAATGGGTATCGGAATGGGATTAAATCTACTACTTTTACTGGCAATGGTAGCTACAAACATACTCTCACTCTATCATTTATCATCATCACTAAACAAACCTGTAAAATCATCACAACAAGTACCAGATCATCTTATTCATCAGCTCAATACTATTCGAGCTACCATTAATCACCTCACTCATCTTCGTTCAACAACCAGTGATCCTGATGTCACTTCTAAACCACCAATCCCATCAGATCTCTTACTCTATGCTCACATTTCACCTATTGCTTCAGCTTGTCATGATCATCCTGAACTTCTTCATCGTTACATGAATTACACACCATTCTCACTTTGCCCTTTTGATACCGCGCTCTCTGAATCTCTAATTCTCCGTGGTTGTCATCCTTTACCTCGTCGTCGTTGTTTTACACCAACACCGTCAAAACCAATTTCTTCTTCACGTAAAACTAATAATCCATTTCCTTCTTCTTTTCCTGATAGTGCTGTTGCTTGGGCTTCTTATGTTAACTGTAAGAGTTTTCAGTGTCTTATTAGTAAATACGATGGGTTTGATATGAAGGTTGAATCTAGTAAATTTGTGAACCCTAAATCTGATTTAGATCTACCTATTTCTCAATTATTACAAATTGCTAAATCTGCATCTTCTGTGATTCGTTTGGGATTAGATGTTGGTGCTGGAACTGGTACATTTGCAGCTAGGATGAAATTACATAATGTTACAGTTTTATCTACTAGTATGAATTTGGGTGCCCCTTATAATGAAGTCATTGCTCTTAGAGGTATAATTCCATTACATGTTCCATTACAACAGAGATTTCCTATCTTTGATGGGATTGTTGATCTTGTTAGATTTAGTCATGCTGTTAATCGTTGGATTCCTACTACTTCAATGGACTTCTTGTTTTATGATGTTGATAGAGTGTTGAGAAGTGGTGGGTATCTCTGGTTGGATCATTTTTTCAGTAAGAGGTTGGATCTTGAATTCACTTACAGTCCTATGATTAAGAAGTTAGGTTATAAGATAGTGAAATGGGCTACTGATAGTAAAAATGATAGTAGTGGAATTAAGAATGATGAGGTTTATTTGACTGCTCTGCTACAAAAGCCTGTCTTGAAGTGAGATGTACACAGAGAAAGAGACTTGAGAGGTTAGGAATTCTTCTTCCACTGCAGCTACTACTACTACCACTACGCAATGGTGATCTCTTAATCTTCATGTTTTAGTTTTTTAGGTAGTAAAATTCAGTATGTTGTTATATTTGTATGAGAGAAGTTTCTGGGGTTTGAAAAAACAATGCTTTTCATGCTCAGAAGCTTTTCTTTTCTTTTGCAAAGATAATACAGTTTTACAATATGTAGACTTTGCAAAATCCATTTGTTGTATCTAATATATCCTATCACAATTAAAGGCCTTTTCATCTGATAAGTGGTCTAGTTGAATCACGATTTCGTATCTTCATAATTGGTGTTCAGTTTGGTGGTAGCTCACTTTGTACCTACTTTTGAGAAATTCACAACTTAGGAACAAACATTGGCTATTCAAGGTGGTTTAAATTGTTCAGAATTATTCATTTTTGTTTTAGTGTTAGTGGTAATAGATATATCTGTTACTTGAATAACATGTGAATTGGTAACTTAGTAATGCATATGGGTTTCTATCAGGCTACCATTCTTATTCTTAGAACAGGTAGATAGCTCTGTTAACAATAACTAATGGCAACTGCAAGATGAAACTTAGCTTATAGAAAGACAACTCTCTTTATTGATGTTTAGAAAATCACTCAAAACTAAACACGAGCTCTAATCTTGCTCATATGATCAACCACAACTTTGGTGATCATATATATATAGAACTATGAATTCCTTTTCCTAGTCTTATTACCTTATTACATGTCTTACCTTTTCTTAGAACTAGATGACTTCTAATTCCCTTAGGATTACATCAATTTCCTAACCTTGTCCTAACCAGCTTGTTAGTGACTTCTATGTTGAAGTTAATCCAACATTCTCCCCGTTTAAGCTTCAACCTTACCCGTGACATATCTTGTACTCCAATCAGTTGTCTCATTTCTTCAAACTTGATCCGAGCTAATGCCTTTGTCAATATATCTGCTTTCTGCTCAGTTCCTGGTATGTGTTCAACGTTGGTGATCTCCTTCTCGATACATTCCCTTATAAAATGATATCTCTTGTGAATGTGTTTAGTCTTACCATGAAACACATGATTCTTTGTGAGTGCTATTGTAGATTTATTATCAATTCTGATGAGAATTTGTTCTGTATCTCTTCTTTTGATTTCACCCAAAAGATCTTGAAGCCATATTGATTGTTTAGCTGCTTCTGTTGCGGCCATGAACTCAGCTTCGCATGATGACAGAGCTACCGTGTCTTGCTTCTGTGAACACCATGTAATAGGTGCTTCTCCTAGATAAAATATATGACCAGTTGTACCTTTTCCATCATCTTGGTCAATATTATGACTGCTGTCACTATACCCAACAATTCCTTTTGATCCTCCTCGACCATACTTCAATCCACAGATGATTGTTCCTCTTAGATATCTCAATATCTGCTTTATTACATCACCATGAGACTTGCGTGGACTCTGCATATAACGGCTTGCTACTCCCATAGAGAAAGTCAAGTCTGGTCTTGTGTGTAACAAGTATCTAAGGCATCCAACATTTCTTCTATAACTCGTTGGATCAATCTCAGCTTCTTCTTGTGCCTTTGAAACTTTAAGTCCAAACTCCATTGGTATCTTAGTTGGATTACAAGTTTCAAGTCCTGCTTCTTTCAGAATTTTCCTTGCATAAGCTTCTTGTTTAATCTGAATCCCATCTACTCCTTGATGGACTTCTATGCCAAGGTAATAAGTGAATTTTCCGAGGTCTGACATCTCAAACTTTGATGACATTTCTCTCTTGAACTCATTGATCACCTTAAGGGAGTTGCCAGTCAAAAATAGATCATCTACATAGACTGCAATCACAAGAAGCGTTCCATTTTCTTCTCTTCTGTATACTGATGTTTCTTTAGAGCACTTAACAAATCTGATTTCTCTTAAGATTTGATCTAACTTTGTATTCCAGGCTCGAGGAGCTTGTCTTAGACCATATAGAGCTTTTGATAACTTATAAACCTTATGCTCTTGTCCTTTTACTTCAAAACCTTCTGGTTGTTCAACATACACATCTTCTCGCAATTCACCATGTAAGAATGCTGTCTTAACGTATAAGTGATGAATTTCCCATGAGTTTGATGTTGTTTCTGCTATTAAGAGACGAATTGTCTCTAGTCTAGCAACTGGTGCGAAAACTTCATCAAAGTCTATGCCTGATTCTTGAACGTATCCCTTAGCTACAAGTCTTGCCTTATATTTGTTAATAGTTCCATCAGCATTTCTTTTAACCTTGAAGATCCACTTGAGGTCAATCACTTTTACCCCACCTGGCTTATCAACTAGAAACCAAGTCTTGTTTCTGTTGATTGAAATAATTTCTTCTCTACATGCTTGTGTCCATTTAGTCGAGACCTTTGCTTCCTGAAAATTCCTTGGTTCATCATTAACAGAAAGTAGCATAATCTCACATTCTTCTGCAGCTTGAAGAACATAATCCTCCAGATACTGTGGCTTTTGTATCTGTCTTGTTGATTTTCGCAGTGGAATGGGTTGAGTTATTTCATCGATCTCTCTCTCTTCTTCTTCTTCTCTTCTTCTTCGTTATTCTCAGTGTTTTCATTATTCTCTTCTTCTTCTTGATTAACATCATTGTTTCCATTGGTATTGATGATTATGGGTCCTTCGCCTTCATCAATTACTTGACCCCATCTCATGTGAAACATTCCTGGATCCCTACTTGGTCCATCATTAGTTTCTTTCCAGTTCCAGTTTGCTTTTTCATCGAATACCACATCTCGACTCACTATTACTCTTTTCGTTGTTGGATTGAATAATCTGTAAGCTTTGGATCCAGGCTCAATTCCTAGATCACAAGAGTCTGAGATCGATCATCCAGTTTCTTAAGAGTTGCAGAATCAACTTTTGCGTATGCTTTGCAACCAAACACTCTTAAATGATCTATGTTTGGTTTTCTCTTTCGCAAACTTTCATATGGAGTCATGTCTTTCAGAGCTTTCGTAGGTATCCTGTTTATTAGGTATGTGGAGTGTCGTACAGCTTCTCCCCATAGATAATTAGGTACCTGCATAGCCTTTAAAGAACTTCTTGTCATCTCCATTAGAGTCTGTTTCTCCTCTCCACCACTTTTTGTTGTGGTGTATATGGTTGTGAGTTCCTTTTGATTCCATTTGACTCACAGAACTTGTTGAACTCTAAGGAAGTGAACTCTCCTCCTCTATCAGTTCTAAGCATTTTGACCTCCTCTTTTAACTCTTTTTCTATCAGATTTCTGAAAGCTTTGAATCTGTCAAATGCTTCACTCTTTTCTTTCATAAGAATAGACCACATATATCTTGAGAAGTCATCTATAATAACAAATATGTATTTGTTATTTGCAAGGGTTTTGGTGTAATAGGACCACATAAATCAGCATGAAGAAGCTCTAATGGCTTTGAGGCTCTGAATGTTGTTGCTTTTGGGAAACCTTGACGAGTTTGTTTCCCAACTAAACATGATTCACAGATTTTTGCTTCATCATTTATCTGTGGTAGTCCTCGAACCATCTTGTTCTGAGACATTGCCTTTAAAGTTCTAAAGCTTATGTGTCCTAACCTTGCGTGCCACTTCCATGTCTGATCTTCCAGTCTCATATTCAGACATAATGGCCTTCCAATCATGAGACTTATCTTGTAGAGTCTATTCTGTGAGCGTGAGACTCTAACTAAAAGTCTTCCACTTGGGTCATGAACTGTTAGATAATCTTGTCGCATTCTAACATCACATCCAACTTCTGTAGCTTGTCCTAACCATAGAATGTTGCTTTGTAAGTTTGGGATGAAGTAGATGTTTGTGACAAGCTTCTGTTCTCTGGTCTTGCTCTGAAATAGAATTGATCCTTTCCCTTCAATTTCTACAGAAGATCCATCCCCGAACTTCACTTTTCCTTTGATTTTCTCATTGAGTTCAGAAAAGTAGTGTCTCTTACCAGTCATGTGATTGCTGGCTCCATTATCTAAATACCAGATTCCTTCTTCTCCATCCTTTGATTCGTAGTTCTTTGGTATTAGTTTCCCTTCGTTTAAGAATACAACTTCGTGCATGAAAAGAGTTGTATCTGCTTCCCTTGTTTCATTCTTGTTTGCTTCTTCCATCTTTTGTATTCTTTCAGGGCATACATAGGAGAAGTGTCCTGGTTTATCACATCTGTAACAAATAATGTTTGATCTATCCTTCTTTTCTTTCCCTTGGTTTTGATCATTCTGACTTGTTGTTTTATCTTGTGAGTTAAACCTTCCTCCCCTTCCTCGGCCTTTGTTTACTCTACCACCTCTTCCACGATCTCTTCCTCTTGTCGCAGAGTTTTGTTGGTAAGAGTTTGTGTACAAGAGTTTTCCTTGAGTTTCTCCATTGTTTTCTTCATCAAGGATTCTCTCTTCATATGCTTTCAATCTTCCAATTATATCTTCATATCTAGTCTTCTTTAAATCTAAGACTTGTTCGAGAGAAGCTATGATATGAATATACTTGGATCTTGGTAAACTATTGAGAAACTTCTTTACCAGTTTATCTTCATCAATGGATTGTCCAAGTGACGCAGCTTTTGAGGCTATCTATGATAGCTTTCCTGCTAAGCTATCAATAGTATCAGTGTCTTTCATCTTCACTCTTTCAAATTCAGACATTAAGGTTTGCATACGGGCTTCTTTAACTCGATCAGCTCCGAGATTACTTGCCTTTATTGCATCCCAAATTTCCTTTGAAGTTTCATGTTCACCAACTTGTAGAACAAGACATTCTGGTATTGCTTGAAAGAGTAATCCAATGGCAACATTGTTTTTGTCTGGGTCCAATGTACCAGGATCAATTGTTTCCCAAACTTTGTAGATTTTTATCAGTACCTTCATTCTCATGGCCCATACTGTGTAGTTTGTGGCGTTGAGGATTGGAACTTGTATTGATGGTGGCGTGAACTGTTTTGCACCCACAATGGTGGTTTCGTTTTCCATGGCTCAGAAACAAGCTCTGATACCAATTAATGGAAACTGCAAGATGAAACTTAGCTTATATAAAGACAACTCTCTTTATTGATGTTTAGAAAATCACTCAAAACTAAACACAAGCTCTAATCTTGCTCATATGATCAACCACAACTTTGGTGATCATATATATATAGAACTATGAATTCCTTTTCCTAGTCTTATTACCTTATTACATGTCTTACCTTTTCTTAGAACTAGATGACTTCTAATTCCCTTAGGATTACATCAATTTCCTAATCTTGTCCTAACCAGCTTGTTAGTGACTTCTATGTTGAAGTTAATCCAACAATAACATTGTTGTTCTGCGACGTGGTTTGGGACTTGATCTTCATTATAGCAATCTATATGCTTGGTTATATCCTCCTAGTCAGGAAGGAGGTTCATGGCGCCAACTATGATTGTTTCTCATATTCAGGTCGCATCCGTGATTTCTTGATGTACGTTAACTAGTGTTTGACTGATGTTGTTCAAAAGCTATCTTGAAATGAGGTGTTGAGAAGAAGAGACATACTACTAAGTTTAAAATACTTGTTTTTGTTATGCTATTCCTCCTTGTAAGGGCGAGACTTTGCTTTGTTCACATAATTTTCTTGTTCTATTTTCCTTTGCAGAGGTAATAGATTATTACTCTATGATTTCTCATATTCCTTTGCTTGCTTTTCCCCGTTGACTAAGTGTGGCTGTGTCAACCAACAACGTCTAGCTAATCCAAAGATTTGCAAACTTTGCATGATACAATAGTTGTATTTAGATCTTATTCGAAGATTTGCGAACTTCGCATAATCCAATAGTTGTATTTAGATCTTATCGAATATTAAAGCACCTTCTTAAATTATGTCCCGATTAAAATCCTCCTGATTGCATTTTTGCATTTTATCTGTAAGCAAATTCAATTTGCTAGTTATTCCTCCAATACTTGGAGGAGAAAAAGAACCATCTCAATCAAGGTTATGCCTACTTCAACAGAAATCTTGAAAAATTTAAGTGCAAAGTGTGCCTAACCCAAATTTTTTTTTGTTCTTTCTGTTGAAGGAAGAGGTAACCCTCTGTTTAAAATTGAATACAACAATCCCAAATATATCAAAAGCGAAATACATGATAAAATACAAATGTCTTGTATCACAATAACAAGGACGGAAGTACTCCCTCCGTCCTAAATTATTAGTCCGCTTTTGACTAAGTCAAGATATTAAGGAGACCGGAAGAATGTACCAAACTGAGAACCGAGAACCGAAATCCATTTTCCAGTAGCAAGTACCGGGTTTGGGAAGGAGAGACAATTTTTAAACGGCCTCACCAAGCCTTGCACAACCCGTAGGCAAAGGAATGTACCAAACTATCCCTACTAAATGTCATGTTATTACTAAAATTAAAAGGAGTATATGTAGCATGTAAGAAATATACATATTTGGTAATTTTATTATTTAAAGAATTGTTTAAATAGAAGATAAAAATAAAAATATTTATGGATTGATTGATTTAATAATTTTGTTTCCTATTGAGAAAGATATCATTTAAGACGTTTAAATAGAAGATAAAAATAAAAATATCTATGTATTAAGTTAGTAAATTTATTTCTTATTGAGGAAGATATCATTTAAGATTTTTGATTGATTATATTTAAAAATAATCTTATAATTATAAAACTTGAAGGATATATTTGAGAGTTTGACTAAAAAGTATGATTATAAACAGAAGTTGGCCAGTATTTTAGGACAGACGAAAATAGAATAGAGGACATAAATTTTAAGACAGAGGGATTAAATTGTAATACACCAACATATATGCTAAATTTTAAGACAGAGGGAGTAAATTTTAAGACAGAGGGAGTATATTACTCCCTTTTGGAGGATTTGAAGAAACTGTCTTCTTCAGTATTTTCTTCATTAAGATAGAATTTTCCCAAAAGGGAGTAATATGCACACAACATCGCTACGATTGCTTTCGGTAGCCATTGATCTTCACAAAAAAGGAGAATCATTTTCTGCCAGGATGAATTGCCCCTATTGATATATATGAAACTATTGTACCAATCAATTGAAACACCTTCAAGGCTATGAGAAACTGCTTTACAAACATCTAACAAGCATATATAAGCCATTAGAGAAGAATGTCTATAGAAAATAAAAATAGAAACGGGTTAGTAGAAAACCCTAAATATCGCTTGAATCGGCGATTTTTATTTAATACTAATAATATATACAAATACTACTTGCAACCAAATCTGTGAAGAAGATCTGAAAAAAAGTCAACATATTTGGATCACAATGAATATGTTTAGGAAAGTTTGGGAGATCAAAATTGAAAAAAATAAAATAAAGAAAAAATGGTTACAGAGGAGGAGAGGGGAGAGAGTGGTGCCTAACCCAAATGTTATTTCTCGTTTAGGGTTCAAAAAAAATACTAGCTGATTTTTCCCCCTCCCAATTATAGTAGTTGGTATTGAAGGGTGGCTGACATTTTGAAAATAAAAATTCAAATATCTTTTATGGGTTGTTTATTTTCTTGTCTAAAATAAAAAGATTTAAATTGAGAATATGTTAAATGAAGTTTTCCTCCAGTAATTTGGACATAATAGCATTGGCAGTGACTAAATGCACCGCATGGTTAGTTTAAATACAACCCATATATATAAATGTAAATATTTTTGGACCTCGTTTAGAACGCGCAAATGGGAGATATGGAAACTAATTGGGGATATGAAATACTTCCTCCAACAAAAGGTGTCTGCTAAGGGGTGTTTTTTGGGGCGAAAATAGCAAAACATCCTTAGATTAATTAAAAAATATTATGAAAAAACTGTTACACCCTTTGTACTAAAACTTAAAATCTAAAAACCTAATCAAATATCCCCATTCTACACCATCAGTTCCGGCACACTCGGTTAGAGTTAGGTTTTGAATTTTTTATTTCTTTCATCTTCCTTTCCTCTTCTTCATCGTTCTTCATACTCTACGATTAATCATTTAATCAAAAATTTCTTCGTCGATTAAAACCAACCCATAAGAATGCCTCCACGAAAGAAATCAGATGCCCAATCGAAATCAAAATGGATTGCTCAACATAACTTAGAGAAAAGGCTTGATTTGATTGCTCAAGAGCAAGAACACGAAGAACGAGAGTTATCGGACGATCAACTACTCAGAAATATGGCTTCAGTGAGAAGGTAAGTCATTTAAAACTGTTTAATTAGTGTTTCAATCGATTTGTAGCTATGGGTTTAGGTCAAAATCGCGAAACCCTAACTGAAACAGTTGAGTTTCAGTAGTTCCGGTACTTAATTTCGTAGGAATACCACACCGGAAATCAGTACGGGCATTCAATCTAGGATGAAGATCACACCAGTAGTCAGTTCCGACATCTAATTTAGGTTGAAGACCGCACCGGAACTTAGTTTCAGCATTGTATTTAGGATGAACACCACTTCTGAACCTGGTACCGGTATTGATTTGAACTTTTACGAGTACGCCGGTAGTAAGCTTCTAATAAACAGAAAACCCTAGGATTTTGTTATCCAGGAATTTCCTACAGTGTACCGGCATCTTAGAAATTTATTTGTCAATGGCGGTAGTGACTCCCGGCATGTAATCGTCTGAATTTACTATGTCGGTATTAGCTCTCGGCATGTTCGATACTTCTTTTCAGTATGCCGGTAGTGATGTGTGGTGTATATATGCCGATATTAGAAATGAAAGTTAGTTGTATTATATTTATTTCGTGCTTTTTTTGAAAAATATCTAAAGCAAAGGAAGCTAAAGCAAAGAAGGCTAACAAAGGAAAAGCTAAAGATGCTGTCACCAAGAAAAGAAGGAAGGATGGTCTTGATACTCCTAAGTCTCTGCCTCCTCGAGGGAAAAACAAAAAGCGTTTGGGTGCTAATACAAGAGGAGAAATTTGGGAGAGTGGTCGTGATCATAGTAAAACCGGAGCTGTTGAGGAGTAAGATGAGCAAGATGAGCAAAATGAAAAGGAAAGTGAGAAAAAAGATAATGAGATTGATTCAACTCAATTAGAAAACCAAAGCCAAGGAGTAGCGGATGAAGGTGGCCCAAGTCAACAACCCACACAAGGCAAGGGGAAAGGCAAAGGAAAAGTAAAAGTTAAAGGTTCGCACCTTCCTCATGTTGATGACATGATACCCGACCTTGATCGTGGTAAAATTTGGGGCGCAGCTTCTCATGATCCGGGGTATCTATTTGTCTACAAGGACTCGTGGGCTCGTACTATATATCAAACTTATGTAAGAATTTCTATACAAAATCTCATGTGTGGTATTTATACAAAATCTCTTAATCGTATTATCTCCTAATTGTAGGATCATATGAAGGCTGTGCGTGTTTGCCGAAACCAAGCCGCGGCTCATTGGGATTTGTCTAAGGAGCATGAAGGGGTTCAAGCAATAGTTAAGGATTCTGGTCTATATCCTTTGGTTGAAAATTATGTGAAGCCAGATATTGTGACAGTCAATTAATTCGTCGAAAGGTATCATGGTGAATCAGATACCATGCACTTCTCATTTGGCGAGATGACCTTGATCCCTGATGATGCTCATAACATCCTAGGCATGAGTGTTACCGGAAAATCAATTGCAGAAGGAGATAATCATTCTTTTGAGATAGAATGGATGAATTTGCACGAGCTTACTACAAATTTGCTTGGTTGGGACTACAAAGACCATCAAGCTGACCCTGCTTAAGGAGAAGTTTCAAAACTCAAAGGAAAGAAGTTTGAAGGATGGATGGGACCCCGCACAGATTCGTTATACAGCTGTTGGGTACCTGTTATTCATCTTGGGCACTAGGGTATTCCCCGATACTAGTGGCAACATGGTTAGTGCAAACTACCTTCAATACTTGGATCCGTTGGAAGATGTCTTTAGCTATTCTTGGGGCACCGTGGTAATGTCACATTTGATGACGGAGATGAGAAGGGCCTCTAAGGCGGTTACAAACCAATTTGTTGGGAATTTCACTCTACTCCAGGTAATTTTGTTTTTAAACTTATGTTCTTATTTATATTGTTCACATGTACCCTTATCATGAACTTAGAAACAAAATTTACTGATTTTTATATGTATCATTTCACATTTGTATAGGTGTGGGCTTATGAACATTTCCCAACATTGTTCAAGGACAACGCCTTCTTGAAGATTATTCCCGTTGGTGACCCCGAGGAGCCTAGAGCCAAGAGATACCAGTTCAACAGCCATCTGAAGCCCGATAACGATCATCGAATGACAGAATGAGATTGTCTCTGTACGCAATAACTACCAAAGATGTTGTGTTCGACCCTTAAAAGGAGGCTAGAGATAACCGCCAATATTTGGGGTTTCATAACGTTGCATTTTACAATGGCCCTTTGTTCCACCCAAAGGGATACGTTATGGATGATCCTCGAAGTGTGATGCGGCAACTTGGATACAAGCAATTACCCTCCTTCATGACAGCCTCTACTGAAAGGTATCATCTTGACCTTTCTGTGTCCATGACAAGTTCCACAAAGGTTGAGGGTAGAGTATGATCCAATTCCAGAACCAACACATTGGAGGGATAAAGAACCGCATAGTTTGGTAGATACTAGTAATTGGGAGCTTGCGATCAACGGTGATGAAGCCGATCCCGCCTACATTGGTGGTTACTTGAAATGGTCACATCCTTTTTTTCGTGCGCCCGGAAGACGTCGAAGTTCCACCCCAGAAAAACCCTCCTATTCCAACTCCTATAGAGGCACCACCTACGATGACCCAACTTAATAAGACCGTTGGATTGCTAGTAAGTATTGTTAATTGCTTACTCGTTTAATGTACACATAATTTTATATTAGCATATATATACTAATTATGTGTTTTATGTATGAAACTAGTGGCGTCGGTTGGCAAGTTGCAGAAGATGTTAGGTTGCAAGTACGAGGAAGGAGAGGTGTTATCCCTTGAAGAAATGAAGGAAGTCATGGAAAAGCTTGATAAAATTGAAGACCCAAGTGAAAGAACTTTGTTTGGGGAAAGAAGGAAGGTGCCCGTTTCCAAGAAGCAAAAGACCAAGTGATGAACTCTATAGTTGTGTTTGGTTATTTAGATGGTGGTTGTTATGTTTTGAACAATTTCTAACATTGTTGAACTCTATAGTTGTGTTTTTGGTTGAACTCTTTATTTGTTTGGTTTACTTTTGGTTTATGATACTTTGATGAAGAACTTTTAAGCACGATTCAGTTGTTTGGTTTATGTTGAACATGTTTAGATTTCTAGTAAAAGGTTGTCTCTGTAAGTTTTCTTTACATGAGAAGCGTCGGCATTGAAATGTTTAAGTTCCACAGCAGCGATATTGGTTCCGGCAAAAAAAATCAATTTAAATTCTATGCCGCCATTTGTACCGGCACAAAACAATTTACTCCAAAACCATGTCGGGCACAATGGATGAAAATGACCAAGTTTCTGTGTAGATTATGGGTAGTTCCGGCATTAAAAAAATTATTGAATCTATGCCGGAATTCTGATTTTCTTAATATTGCATAGTTTTGCATAATTACGGCATTGGATTTTGATAAATATACTATGCCGGTATTGTTTATAAATAGGTTACGAATGATCTATTTATTTCATTCCTAGATAATCTATTACATTATATTTCAAACTTTAAATTAAAACATATTAAAACATGATAATGGAGTAACTTTGGTTAAAGATGATCTCATAATCTATTTCCATCCCTTTTCAACAATTGCGGAACCTTTGAGCCTTTCGCAAATATCTTCGAAGACGTCGTCTGGAATGGAGGTGTCAAGGACAATCTTCATTGGTTCATCTTATCTTTCAACATATTCATTTCCCTTCATATAACACCCATCACACCCATCAATAGTCTTGCATTGGCCCTTGTGGTTTTCTCTTGATTCTGCTAGTGAAACAGCTTTATCAAACCATTGAAACTCATCGCACTTTGGGTAATTCAAACACCTTATAAACATTCTTCCATTTTCAGCATCATCAGTTTTTGCAATCCAAAACCGGCGTGTCCCATCACAGCTTCTACACTTTGAATAAATAAAAAGACAGTCTATGGCTAGATGAGAAGGTGACTTGCAAATTTGACACCTGCAATGATGATTCTGTAAGAGAACATTATATTAGTTATGCGTCATAGTAGTGAAGATTTTAATTGTCCATATATTGTTAGTAATGTTCAATCTACTTACTTTGCAAATAGAGCTTGATGATGAATCTCCCATCGCTTGTGAACTTTAACCGTGCTTGATTGATCTGTTTTTTGGTGCTTGCTTTCTTGAGAGAAGAATTTTTGTTATTTGGTGGGTGCTTTGTGTTGATTTTTCCAAAGGAATTGGGGGTATTATGTAGAAATGAATCTCCAACAGTCTTATTTTTCAAAAAAGTAGCCGTTTTTTTTTAAAAAATTCACAAATACCGGCATGGTCGAATTATATATTTAATGCCGGAATAACATACCGGCGTTAAACCATGTTGTTCAACCATGTCGGTAATAGTTGCATATTTCTCTGTGAAGAAATTCACTTGTACCGGCATGAACATCTAACAATAAACTACACCGGAACTGGGTGCCGGCATCCTATGTCACATTTACTTCTTTGTCGGAGTTTGGGTGATTTCAAAAAAAAAATAGTCGTTGAGGTTTTTCTCTATATAAGGAGAGATAATACTTGGACCCAAAAGCCCAAAACTCGTGTGTTCTTATATATCTCCTTGAGTCTCTTAACTTAGAAACCCTAAACCCTAGAATAATCATCTACAAATAGCTTAGTATATATAGAGACGGCACTTGGATACACTTCGTTATATTTTTCAATGAACATGTTCAATCTCTTTTCATATATCCTCGGTAAGAGACCAATAAACTTTCTCCCAATCCTTTATAAATTCCAACCACTTTTTATGATTTTCATCGTGTTCTTTGTCCACTCGCTCTTTAATCTTTCCTCTTTCATCTTCTTCTTCTTCGGGTGATAGTTTCTTCTTGCGAACATCTTCCTCTAGTTGAGCAACCATTCTCTTCTTAATATCCAACAAAGCATGACAGTGTTTTGTCACATTTTGACGTATATGATACGTACATAGGAAATTTTGTGCATCCGGAAATACATCAGATATAGCACTCATTAGTGCGTCATCTTGATCGTTTATGATGACCCTCGGAAATTGATTTTCTGGGAACAATAATTTCAATTTTTGTAATGCCCAATGATAATTGTAATCCCTCTCGTTTTCCATTAAACACCAAGCCAATATAAATGATACATTGTCCGATGTTTGCCCCACGATGTTGAATAACGGCATGTTGTATTTGTTTGTCTTGTAGGTGCAATCCATCATAAGAACACCACAACATGTATGATCCAATTGTGAAAGCAAAGGATGCGCAATAAATATTTGAAGGGGTTTGTTGTCCGGTCCTATTTTAATGATACGCGTGTAGTTGTGATCCCAAACTATCTTCTCAAATTCTTGTATAACGTTCCTCCCATCCCATTCCACCCTTCTAATACTTGCTTGTGCGCTATAAATTGTACTTAGAGAAGAAACGTTCGTATTATCCTTTTCCTTGAAGCCTCTGAGAATCACTCTTGGTTTGATACATGCTTTGGTCAATCTCTTTACATCCTCCATTTCATGAGGTTTTAGCTTCGCAACTAGGGAGTGACCAACAAAATCTTTCGTATCCCGGTGGTTATGACGGCCAAACCACACCGCACAATCCCATTCCTTTTCTTTGTCTCTTAAATAGAATACAAGCTTGAAGGGGCAATTATCCTTCCTCGTATGAGTCTTGTATACCTTATTAGTCTTCTTTGGATATACATAACCCTTTCTATTATGGCTATTCTTCTCCTTGTATTGGCCACTTCTCTCGCAAACCATCTCAAAACGATTATCTGAGCGTTGGGTATTCCTCACCAACATACACATGTTCTTAAGAGCCGTCTCTTTTGCCCAAGCAATCGCTTCCTGTAGAGATTTAATTCCCTACATAAGGACAACAATGGAATATTATAAGGTTCATTATAAGCAATCCCCACATAAAGTTCTAAAAACTAGGTGAAAAATATTGTTTGGTAAGATACCGGAGGCATTTTATAGTATTCGGATGTATCCGGACCAAGCGGTTTGGAATTTGTTGGATCAATGTATGTCACAATCTGAGGAATGAATGAAAAGAAAATTGAATTAGTTAAAAAAAAAAGTACTATGCCGGGTACTATTTCCGGCATGCTCGACGGAAGTTCCGCCAAAACTACCAAAGCCGGAAATAAGTGCCGGCATTCTCGAAAAATGTTCCGGCTTTCCGGAAAAGCACTTGAAAAAGAGAACCTAATTTTAAACAGTACCGACATTGTATTTTCTTGAACATCGATGTCGGAATTGGTAATACCGACATGCTCTTTACACAAGGTCTGATGCCGGAAACCGGAGCCGGCATGCCCGATACTTCTAAAACAACGCTGGTACCAAAGTGACTAACTTTTGGATGTTTTTCTAGTGGTACCGGCATGCTATATATGAAAGATTCCAAGCCGGTATCTCGTGCCGGCTTGGTCCGTAAATTTTTTTACCACGACGGTAATAGTTTGCGGCGTGCCCGATAATTTGTATAAGACGCCGGTATTTAAGTTCAAAACTCTCTAACTCCTGGATGTTTTTTTTGGTGGTACCAGCATGGAAAGTTAGGAGGGAACCATGCCGGTTTGGATATTCCATGGAATATTCGGTGGTAGTTAAAAAGTTAACTGTGTGCCGGCATGGTTTTTTTGATTGAAGACCACGCCGGAAATTGTTTCAAAATGGGGGAAATCTATTGCCGTCATGGAAATAGTATGAATACCGTGCCGGTTCTGGTGGTGTCGGCGTGGTATTCATACAACGGATATGCCAGCACCAAGCTTTTTCAGAGAAAAAATGGCGGTTTCAAAAAAAAAAAATCGACCTCTTAGCACCATTACATGTTGATAGACACATTTTTGTGTCTGAATTGTCTTCAGTGTCTCTATTGCTAGTGCTTGATTTTGTACTTATTATGGTGTTTTTGGAGAAATACACTTGTGTGGAAAAAGTTGCTAAAAAAGTGTTATTTGGACCCCCGGAGAAAAGTACTAAAGGCACCCTCATTTTGGATAAGGGGCACCCCAGGACACCCCCAAAAGCAACTGCTATCGGCACCCCTACTCTGGATAGGGGGCCCTCCTTCTTCTTCACGAGAAGCTGAAAATGGCGAGAAAACTTCCGTTCAAATTGTTAGCTTTCACCGAGATTTCCTATTTTGATTTTTGGGTTGGCTTTCACCGGGTTTCTTCTTGGATTGGGCCTGTTTCATACAAAACAGGGATGGTAATGGGTTTCTTTACGTAAAAAAAAAGAATTTATTCACCTGATTGAAGATAGCAGAGCGAATATTCATTCTCGGATATTTTAGGTATATTTGGAAAGATCACATGTGTCTCGGCAGTGTTTGAAATTATCTAGAACATGTTCCAGCGTGTTGGAGTGTGTAAGATCATCAGACTCCACGGGAAACTCAACTACAGACGTGTGATGAACTTAATCAGGGAATACATATTTTCATATTATTCTATGTTGGTGTTATTGAAGGAAAGAAACGTGCAGTAGAGGAAAGATATTGATTGGGGATTCTATACTATTGATGATGAGAGATTTTTCATATCATTCAGGCGTAAAGAAGAGAAGAAGAATTGGAATTATTCTCGTATCTCCCTGTAAAAGGAAAGGAGATTGCTGTGAGTTATTACACATGATTTTCTTCACCTGTTGAGTATAAATAGCATCTTGGGGTATCACTTAGGGTGACAGAGAGTTTGGGGAGCAGTGAGAACGAATAGAGAGTCGAGAAATCAAAGTTGCAGGAAACACCATTTCTGCTGCTGCATAGCTGAAAAACACGAAGAACAGACCAACCAAGACAGTCGTTTATCAACAGTGATAACGACACACAGCCGTGGGTCTTAGAAGCTACAGTCTCAGCGACTGTTGCGCGACAGTCTTATTTGATATAGTAACAGCGACAGTACTCATTTACCGTTCTTTGTAACAGCTGGTTTGTTACAAACCCGTTTTTAATTATTTTCTCCCATATTATCATCCTTGTAAGCACCTTTTGAGCAATGAATTATCTTTTTGAGTGTGTTTGCATCATGATGAAGAGCTAACCCAATCCTTGGGGCGATTGAGGAAGCTGTTGTTTTGGTAAAAGTTTTATGTCTTTATTTTAAGTTAATTATAGCAATTCTATTATGATTTTTGCATTGAACTAAAAATGGATTATATGATTTTGATTAGTTAGGTGTATTTTCTCTTGATAGAATATGCTTGCTTTAGAGTTTTGATATTCTATGCTTGGATTAACATCTATTCTTTTAAAAATCTACATGTCTAGGGAATACTATTATAATCAATTTGAATGTTGGGTTGCGAAATTATTGTTTTATTCAATCACTAATATCGACCAATGGTGGAGTCCTAGCCCCAGTCTCTCCATAATATTCACATTACATTTTTATTTGATTTTATTATTATCATTTGTAAAATTTAAGTTTAAAAAATCTGCTTTCATAAGTCTTGAACGAACCATTACTTACCACTTCTACAACCACTGTAAAAATACGATCATTTTTTGGCGCCGCCGACGGGGACTTGTCTTTAGGCTAGAGTTTTTAGATTATTTTTTTTAGGTTTTTATTTGCTTTTCAATTTTATTTTATTTGTTCTTCTTTACGTTTTTGGGTTTTTGTCTTTTCCTTACAGATTTTGGAGTTTGGAGCGAAAGAAAAATTTGCCAAAGCTTTTGGTGAATACTTAAAGATTTGGAGTAAAAGCAAAGCGAAAGGAGCGAAAGAAAAGAAGAATAAAAATTAATTAAAAAAAGAGAGAGAGAGACATTTTTTTTATTTTTTAGATTTTTTTTTTAGATTATCTTTTTCTTTTGCACTTTATTTTTGGATTCTGAGACTTTATTTTTTTTAACCCTACGGAAGGGTAGTTTAAATATAAATTGTTTGCAGAGAAGGATGGCGATTACGATATCGCCTCGGCCCCTCGGGTTCGTACATGACATAGGAGTCGTGGCCCGAGTCGACTACAACGGTTCATCCTCCGTCTGGTACGGGAGGTAATTTTGTCGAAACACTCGCGAATCCCCTGTCAGCGAGTTATTGCATTCCTTCGTTTGCATATATACTGAGGACTTGAAAACGACTGCTTTAATTTCCTAGTAAAGGGAAAGGACTAGCCATACAAGATAAGAGTTCGGATTTCATCACCGTTCCCTTCTTGCCCGCCTTAGGAAAACGAAACCAAACGCGAACCTAAGCCTAAAATTTGACTAGAACGAGACCTATAGGGTAACGAGCTTAATATGAAATTCATTCGAAAAATATTGGTTACTCTTTTAAGCATGCTTCAAAGTTCATGATGGTTTCTGTGAGTTGAATACGCCGCCTTGTAACGCGGGTGAGGCCTTGGGTATCAAAGCTCCACTGAGCTTCCCTCGTCTCGGTTCAACTTACTTTAACTCGGAATGATTCCAGAGGGGTTTTCTTAAATTGTAACGAATTCCCTTTCGAACGATTAGAAGCTGGTCTAAAAACAATCTAAGTGGAGCCATCATGCTTTTTGTTTGCTAGAAATCAGTAGGCTTGTTGTGGTGGAGTCAGCCTTGTTTGTGTTTGCATAGAACTTCCCTTCCTTTTTATTTTGTTTTTTTAGTGTATGCCCGAGGTTATTAGAGAGCGGGCTTGGAAAAGAAACACTCTAGGTCGTTTGATTAGTGATAA
Organism: Papaver somniferum; assembly: GCF_003573695.1. Lineage (NCBI taxonomy): Eukaryota > Viridiplantae > Streptophyta > Magnoliopsida > Ranunculales > Papaveraceae > Papaver > Papaver somniferum. The sequence continues at coordinate 63,899,433 of NC_039368.1, read as the reverse complement.
ACCTAGTAGTTCTTCTTGTGAAGGCGGGGAGCTCGAAGACTCTTCTTTTGAGAGCCCTGTCTTTGGAAATTTCAGCTTTGAAAACTTGACAATTAGTGAAGAAAGTACTCCTAGTCCTTTGGTAGTGCCAGAAATGGCAACTTTGAAAGCTTTATTAAACCCAACTAGGACCTCTCATCCGTCTTGTATCAAGTTAGCTGAAACCGAGGCAAATTATGAACTCAAACCTGGGACTTTACAGATGCTCCCAATCTTTTTAGTAAAAGATAATGAGAACCCCTATTTTCATGTTAGGGAATTTGAGGAAGTTTGTAGTACTCTGAAAATTAAAAACCTTAGTGATGATGCGTTGAAACTTAGGTTATTCCCCTTTTCCTTAAAAGATAAATCCAAATATTAGATGTATAGTTTGGCTTCTGATTCAATTGAAACCTATGACCAACTTACATCTGCCTTTATACAGAAGTTTTTCCCAAGGCACAAAACATCGTCTATTAGAACACAAATCTGTACTTTTGCTCAACAAGAGGAGAATCTTTATATAGGTATTTCGAAAGGTTCAATGACTTAATATCTCAATGTCCTCATCATGGTTTAGAGATGGTTAGGTTAGTTCAGATCCTCTACGAGGGTTTAGATTATTCAACAACAACCATGGTTGAGTCCTTATGCACATGTGGGTTTGAGAATAAAACTGTTGATGAGGCGATGACATTTTTGAGTGAAATCGCCGATAAGACCCAACAATGGTAAAATGGTAGGGAACCCCAGAAAAAAATTCTTCTAAGTAGAGGAAATGTCAATAGGGTAGAAGGAACTTATGAGTCAGATGCTAAAATAGCAGCCATAGCCAAAAGGTTAGAAGCCTTAGAATTAGGTCATTCTAGTGGTAATAGTGGTAAAATAGAGCCTTTTTGGGAAGGCCATACTGTTGAGGAGCAAGCCAATGCTCTTTATAACAACACTAGATTCGATAACCGTCAGAAGTTTGACCCATATTCAGAAACCTATAACCCTGGCTGGAGAAACCATCCCAACCTTTCTTGGTCTAAGGGCCAGAATCAAGGTCAGTCTAGTAACTCTCAGGTTCCCCCAGGTTTTGTCTATACTAAGAATCCTTCAGCTCCGGCACAGTTTCAGAACCCTTCGGATAAGAAGATTATGAGTTTAGAAGAGTCTCTTGCTTTGTTAACTCGTAACATTGTGCAGTTTCAGCAATCTGTTGCTCAAGGTTTAGAAGAAAATAAGAGAATAGGTCAGGCTAACTCTCAGGCTATTTCCGAGTTGAAAACCCAGGTTAGTCAGATAAATAAGTCTTTAAGAGAAAGAAGTAAGTTTCCTGGTCAAAATCAACCCAACCCTAGAGGAATTAATGAAATACGTGATAGACCATCCGATCATGTTAATGCAATAACAACCCTTAGGAGCGGTAAAACGGTAGACAATAAGGTAGCCATGCTTAGTGGACATATTGTAGTTCCACCTTCTACTTCCGAAGAGTATCCCATAGCTGAGGAAACTGAAACAATTTCTAAGGAGTCCCAAGAAATTCCTGATAGGACTACCTATGTGCCTAGATCCCCATATCCACATTTGTTAGCCCCAACAAAGAAGGAGTCGACTTTCAACGAGATAATGGAAACATTTAAGCAGGTGAACATCAACATTCCATTATTAGAAGCAATTAGGCAGATGCCCGCTTATGCCAAGTTCCTTAAAGATCTTTGTACACGAAAGCCTAAGCTGAATGTCCATAAGAAAGCCTTTTTAACTGGTCAAGTAAGTTCAATTCTTCTGAACCAAACACCCCCTAAGTATAAGGACCCTGGATGCCCCACCATATCTTGTGTGATTGGTAATCATGTAGTTGATAAGGCATTGCTTGACTTAGGAACTAGTGTTAACTTACTCTCATACCATGTGTATACCCAGCTAGGACTTGGTAAGTTGAAACCGACCAAAATGATACTTCAATTAGCTGATAGGTTTGTCAAAATGCCTCATTGTGTCATAGAATATGTTCTTATTGAGGTTGATAGGTTCATGTACCCAGTGGATTTTGTTGTTCTAGATACCCAGCCTGTTCAGGACCCAAGTGCTCAAATACCGGTGATTTCAGGTCGCCCATTCTTAGCCACATATAATGATGTCATCAAATGTAGAACCGGACTTATGAACATATCTTTTGGTAATATGACTACTGAGCTAAATGTATTTAATGTCATTAAGTCTTATGAGATAGATGATTTAGAAATGGTGAACATGATTAGTACTCTAGTTCCTGATCCTTTAGCCTGCACTATGTTTGATAATCCATTATTTGATGAACCTTTCAGTGCTTCGGAGGATGTAACCATGGCGAACACCTTAGTTGATGAGCCTATGCTAGAGATGTTCTTTGATAATCCATTATATGAGGATGTTGTTCGTTTAGATGAAGAGTCCTCAAAAGAATCTAGTATATGTCCTGACTTTATGGAACCTAGAACCCATCCCATAGATTTTGGTCCATTTGAGGATATTGTTCTTCCTAAGTTTTGGGGTAATGATGACTCTAGTGATCGTCATGTATCCCTAATTGAAGTCCCTAACTTGGGACTCGAGCTTTGTGCGTCTAAGATACTACTTGAGTTTCTTCAAACTCTGCTACCCGATCCTCCAGATACTGTCCATGAAGAAACCCAATTCTTATAGACATGTCATTCGGTTGAACTTGTTTTCCTAGACACTTATATAGAGCCTAAAGACACACCCCAGATAAATCTAGTTGCCTTGATGAAAGCCCTAGATCAAGTTATGCTCCGTCAGCTCATTTTTTTAATCCAAGATGGTAGTCTTTATTTTGTGTATTCTCTATTTGGTTCTGGGGACCCACAACTATTTCGGCTATTGGTATATGACTTTGGAAGGTGACAATCCTTTTTGAGGTATTTGATGTCCAGCTAAAGACTTTAAATTTAGCATTTTCTGGGAGGCACCCACGCTCATCCTTACGGTAATATCCTTCCTTCTTTTTTTTCCATCCATCAAGTGGTAACAGTTTCTCCTTGTTCATGCTTTTAATTTAATCTTTAGAACATTGAGGACAATGTTAGATTTAAGTTTGGGGGTGGGGAAAAAACTTTTTGTTAGCTTTTAGTTGCAATAAATAAACTCCAGAGCCTAGATATTTATGCTTATTAAGGTTGGCACTAACCAATCTAAGTTGATGGGAACATGTTGGTTGTAGGAGTTGAGGAACCAATCTGATTAGATGGAAATATCTAAAGAGTCTATTCATAAAAGCACAGAGCTCAGGTGTTAGAATTAAAAAAAAAACATGGTAGTTTCGCCATATCTCGTTGAATCCTAATCCCTTCTGTTTTTATTTCTTAAGTGATTTGGTGGGGCACACGATTCAAGTTGTTACCATTGCTAGGTGGTTGAGATAAAAAAAAAGAATATATATATATATATATATATATATATATATATATATATATATATATATATATACATATTTTTGAGACCAGACCATCAGATCAACCGAAATAAATTCAATAAAGTCGACCACTGGTTCCCTTGTATATGCCAGTTGTGTTGACCTAGAGTTAGGTTTATCGACCACTGGTTCCCTTGTATTTTCCAGTCGTGTTGATATTAGTCAGACCGGTATCTCAGTCCATTAGGATAGGTTCATCTTGGCAGAGGTCTTCATACAGATATGGGAAACACCGTTCACTTTAAACCATCTATTTTTCTCTTTATCCATCTTCTTAATCTTTCCATGTGATTGGTTGACTCCGGTTATGATGTCTAGAAACTATCTGAGTAGAGCTTTGTCACTTATATATGAATTATAGTATGCTGAGTGCAAAATCGTGTACAACAATTGGAATTTTGCATCAGGGTACTTCCTCTTGTAGTCAATGAGAGTATGCCAACCAAGGAGATTCTTTAGTGTCTTCCAAGGTTATGCGTAGATAGCTAGGGTCTGGAATAAAGGTTTTGTGGGTACACCTCTGGTAAAACCTCCGGAGACAACACTCCGCCGCTAGGGCCACCTAGCGGTTTAACGGCTTGATGCACGTGCTAAGTGTAGTCATTTTATTTTCTAGAATAGTTTTACTCGAGGACTAGCAAATAATAAGTTTGGGGGTATTTGATAGACATGTTTTTGTGTCTGAATTGTCCTCAGTGTCTCCATTGCTAGTGCTTGATTTTGTACTTATTATGATGTTTTTATGTTTGTGTAGGTGTTTTTGGAGAAATACACTTGTGTGGAAAAAGTTGCTCAAAAAGTGCTATTTGGACCCCCGGAGAAAAGTACTAAAGGCACCCTCATTTTGGATAAAGGGAACCCCAGGACACCCTTAAAGGCAAATGCTATCGGCACCCCTACTCTGGATAGGGGGCCCTCCTTCTTCTTCACGAGAAGCTGAAAATGGCGGGAAAACTTCCGCTCAAATTGTCAGCTTTCACCGAGATTTCCTATTTTGGTTTTTGGGTTGGCTTTCACCGGGTTTCTTCTTGGATTGGGCCTGTTTCATACAAACAGGGATGGTAATGGGTTTATTTACGTAAAAAAAAAGAATTTATTCACCCGATTGAAGATAGCAGAGCAAATATTCATTCTCGGAGATTTTAGGTATATTTGGAAAGATCACATGTGTCTCGGCAGTGTTTGAAATTATCTAGAACATGTTCCAGCATGTTGGAGTGTGTAAGATCATCAGAATCCACGGGAAACTCAACTACAGACGTGTGATGAACTTAATCAGGGAATACATATTTTCATATTATTCTATGTTGGTGTTATTGAAGGAAAGAAACGTGCAGTAGAGGAAAGATATTGATTGGGGATTTTATATTATTGATGGTGAGAGATTTTTCATATCATTCAGGCGTAAAGAAGAGAAGAAGAATTGGAATTATTCTCGTATCTCCCTGTAAAAGGAAAGGAGAATGTTGTGAGTTATTACGCATGATTTTCTTCACCTGTTGAGTATAAATTAGCATCTTGGGGTATCATTGAGGGTGACGGAGAGTTTGGGGAGCAGTGAGAACGAACAGAGAGTCGAGAAATCAAAGTTACAAGAAACACCATTTCTGCTGCTGCATAGCTGAAGAACACGAAAAACAGACCAACCAAGACAGTCGTTTATCAACAGTGATAACGACACATAGCTGTGGGTCTTAGAAGCTACAGTCTCAGCGACTGTTGCGCGACAGCCTTATTTGATATAGTAACAGCGACAGTACTCATTTATCGTTCTTTGCAACAGAAATAAGTGTTACAAACCCGTTTTTAATTATTTTCTCCCATATTATCATCTTTGTAAGCACCTTTTGAGCAATGAATTATCTTTTTGAGTGTGTTTGCATCATGATGAAGAGCTAAACCCAATGCTTGGGGCGATGGAGGAAGATGTTGTTTCGGTAAAAGTGATATATCTTTATTTTAAATTAATTATAACAATTCTATTATGATTTTTGCATTGAACTAAAAATGGATTATATGATTTTGATTAGTTAGGTATATTTTCTCTTGATAGAATATGCTTGCTTTAGAGTTTTGATATTCTATGCTTGGATTAACATCTATTCTTTTAAAAATCTACATGTCTAGGCAATACTATTAGAATCAATTTGAATGTTGAGTTGCGAAATTATTGTTTTATTAAATCACTAATATCGACCAATGGTGGAGTCCTAGCCCCAGTCTCTCCACAATATTCACATAACCTTTTTATTTGAGTTTATTATTATCATTTATAAAATTTAAGTCTAAAAAATCTGCTTTCACAAGTCTTGAACGAACCATTACTTACCACTTCTACAACCACTGTAAAAATACGATCACCTGTGTGTTGGGGATGCTTGCATGTTGAACTTGTTTACTTTCTTGGGTTGGTTCTTCAAAAAACATTTCATGCTCACGAAAATCATGATCCAAGGGTGTTGGTTCATCATATAATTCCAATTGTGAGTTGTTATCATTAACCGAAGATTGAAGATATGATTGTCGTTGTAGTTGAGCTAAAGATTCAGCAGCTGCAATTCTCTCCTCACAATCATCTTCCATTGTCACAATAAAATTTCCACCCAAAAATATTTTTCCCTCCTTCTTCTCTCACCTCCCTCACACAGATTCAAATAAAAATATACACTAATCTATCCCCCAAATACTTAAGATTTTACTAATTATTATTAACCACTAAACTTGATTAGTAAGGACTAGATTAGGAATTAAAAAAAAATTACATAAAGGGTGACCCAGAGTTGATATTTGGATCCCTATTTTGTCATGTAGCTATAACCCCCAATTAGTTTTGATATCCCAATTACGTGTTTTTCATTTATCCGTGTAATCAAAACCCACGTTTATTATTATTTTATATTTTTTCTTCTTCTCATTTTAATTGATCAGCAAGGAATTTTTGGAAAAAAAATAGTTTCCAACTTCTATAAGATATAGAATCATCAAAGCCAGCTTAGAAGAATTATCAACACAAGCTTTAACCCCTTAATGGTGCGAGACCAAATCGTATATACGCTGGAGGCAATTTCTACAGTATCTAGAAATAAACCCTAAATTATTAGATTCCATTTTCAATCGAAAAATTTAAGGATCAAACCCCCAAAGAATACATGTAGATAAAATATATTAGATATGCAATCGTTCAATTGCATAAAAATAAAGTTTGAATTTAGTTTAACTAGACAACATCAGATCCCATTTCAAATAATAACAATTAATATGACAAGAAATAGCAAACAAAAGAAACAAAGAATCAGTGAAAATTAGAATTGAATGTTTTGCAGAGTTATATGGTTTTTTGTTGTTGTGGATTCTCTCTAACATTATCAGTCTGAATTGAATCCAAGTTGTCATGTAGCAAGAAACATGGCTATTATTTCAAAAAGAAAAGATAATTATCTTTCTGATAACAACAAAAATAATATTAATTGTGGGTTTTGGCTACCCACATTTTAATTAAGTTGACATATATATTATTTTATTTTTTACCGGTAAAGAATGTGATGCAAACGAGATTCGAACTCAGGTCACAGGTATCACCACCTAGCGACTTTACCGCTGTACTACAGTGACACCGGTTAAGTTGACATATATTCAGAGTCTAATCATTGGGTTGTATTCAAACTAACCATGGATTGCATTTAGTCACTGTCCAATGGTGCTAAGGCTTTAAATAATATTTATTATTTATAGGGATGGGGCCGGGGAAAATTGGCGTTGGGGGTGAAACAAAATCTTTTTCACATTCATAAAAAACTTGACCCCATTGTCAACATTAATTTTTAATTCTACCCTACATATTTGCACTCGCAATGTACAGAAGTAGCCCTAAACTCAAGTTTGTTTTTACTTAAAGTTCAAATCATGTAGGATCCGTAACTCCCATATGCACCCCCTTGGTTATGTCTTGCATATTTATCCCATGCTTCCTACTAAATTAGGTTATGAACGTATTAGCCATTTTATTCTATTCCTACTAATATCTAATTGTTCAATTTCTGAAATTATTAATAATAAGTAAAGTTTCGTTTAGAATATTGTAATCCTTCCACGAGATCGGTTTCTTTGTGTCATTCAAGAAAAGTGCAATGCTTTCAGGTTGGGAAGCAGGTGAACATAATGAAGATTTTTTTCTTTATCCCACTAGGCAGCTTCAAGGACTTTTAAACTCTCTGTTTGTTGTGCATTTAAGCATCCATGTATCAACCTAGATCTTCCTCCCTAATAGTTTCCTACACTGTCACGAGCAATCATAACTAGACATGGAAGTCATTTTGTCAAGAGATTTATCACAGGTCATTGTGATATACTGAAGTATCCAATGATGGGTTATGTTGTGAGTATGAGCATCAGAGCTCTGACATAACTCAAAGTTTGAGCGGTGTAGCTATTCGATGACATAACCTATTCGATGGTTGCTACTGGCTAGGTTTTGTTTCTTGAAGATTAGTTCACATCTCACTCTCTATATAGACATGATGGTTGTTAAAGCTGACGTTCTGGTACTTTTGTGTTTTCATCATGTATGTTTCCTTTTATCCATTAAATGAAAATGCTCTGGACCGTAACTTTAGTTTAGTTTAAAACTCTGCTTATTCTCGGATACCTGCAATCAAATAGTAGATACAAGAAAGTTTCTTCATGTTGCTCACATATTGTACATATGTGATTTATCCTTAGAATGAACCCTGATAATTTATTCCTCGTATGAACGGTATCACAAAGACACATCAACATAAATTGTTTTATTATAGGCCAGGTATTAATGTCCCGTAAGGTCTTTCAATTATTGTTATCACTGATTGTAGCACCTTGAAGATTAAAAGTGTTAGAGCACTGCTCAGACGAACTTGAAAGCTTTGTTATCTCAAGTTTGTTGTCAATATTAGTAGCACAAAACAATATGTTGATTTCTAGTCTATTAAAGTCAAGACTCGAACTAGGAGTACGGTAGTTGAGTATTAGACATCACTGAATAACCCTCGAATATTGAAGACTGAAGTTCAAATAAAGACATTAGGAGAACTTCATCGACAAAGAGGTATATGAAAATTTAACCATCTTATTTACTCATGACATAACCATTCTTGAAAAAAAAGGGGGGTCTAACAACCGCACCCAATATTTCGATTAGCAATCTGTATGGACTAACTCCAATATACTTTTAAGAGAATCAACTAGACAGTCAGACTCAATCTTAATAAAAGTATATCAAAGAGTTATATCTCTCTTTCTCGATTCAATACTTACTCAAGCAAATAGAAATTTGCGAGTCTAACTGAATACAAGAGAAATCACTTGAACGGTACCAAAGACCAATGTTCAAGTTTCAATCAATTTCAATGAACAACCAAAGGTTGGATTTCCCAATTGATTGTGCAAACGCACAACCTGTGATATTTCAATTATATAACAAAATTTAATGCGGAAAAGAAATAACAGATACACCAGAAGTTTTGTTAACGAGGAAACCGCAAATGCAGAAAAACCCCGGGACCTAGTCCAGATTGAACACACACTATATTAAGACGCTACAGACACTAGCCTACTACAATCTAACTTTGGTCTGGACTGTAGTTGAACCCCAATCAATCTCACACTGATCCAAGGTACAGTTGCGCCCCTACGTCTCTGATCCCAGCAGGATAATACACACTTGATTCCCTTAGCTGATCTCACCCACAACTAAGAGTTGCTACGACCCAAAGTCGAAGACTTTAATAAACAAATCTGTATCACACAGATAAGTCTACGGTAATAGATAAATCCGTCTCCAACAGAAATACCTACGAGTTTTTGTTCCGTCTTTTGATAAATCAAGGTGAACAGGAACCAATTGATAAACCAGACTTATATATATTCCCGAAGAACAGCTCAGTATTATCAATCACCTCATAATAATCTAAATCGTATGATGGCGAAACTAGATATTGTGGAATCACAAACGATAAGACGAAGATGTTTGTGACTACTTTTATATCTTTCCTATCGGAGAAATCAATCTCAAGCCAATCCTTACGATTGTACTTAGTACGATAGAAACAACAAGATCAGATCACACAACTACGAGAAAGTAGTATCGGTCTGGCTTCACAATCCCAATGAAGTCTTTAAGTCGTTAACCTACAGGGTCTCGGTAGAAACCTAAGGTTAAAGGAGAATCGACTCTATCTAATACAACTAGTATCACATAGGAGGTGTGGGGATTAGGTTTCCCAGTTGCTAGAGTTCTCCCTTATATAGTCTTTCAAATCAGGGTTTGCAATCAATGTTAGCTTAGTAACAAAGCATTCAATATTCACCGTTAGATGAAAACCTGATTAGATTCAAGGTAATATCTTTCAACTGTTAGATTAAAACTTAGTTTGTTACACACAAATAAAATGCACGTTTATCTAGGTTTGTGTAACCATACCCAAACATGTACATCTAGTTGGTTCAACAGTAGTTAACCAAATGGTTAGCCATATAAGCACTTTCATATCAACCATATTCTTCTTTACCACAACTAGTTCAAATGACTCAAATGAACTAGTTAGAGAGTTGTTCAATTGCTTAGATCTTTATAATAGACACAATTGAAACAAAAACGATTTGATTCACTCGAATCGATTCATGAACTTTATAGCCACGGTTTGCAAACTTGCATTCTTTAGTTTATATAAGTTTAAGTTCATTAATAATCGTTTTTAGAAAATAAACAACTTAAGTACGCGGACTTAAGTACCCGGAATAAGTTTGTAAATAGTTCACAAACTCCAGCAGATTTTCTCGGGAAGAGAACCTCCAACAGTACGCGGACTGGGTTCGTGGACTGGGTTCGCGAACTCTGTTCCGGTATTCCTGAGAAGCAATGTACGCATACTTTGGTTCAAGGAATAAGGACTTATACATGTATGAGTTACCACACAATGCTTATATCCAACAATGGTTATATAATCTGAACTCTAATTTCAATCATTGAAACATTCTTAGAGGATGTTATATAGTTGTTGTTCACAAACCATTTTTCGTCAAAGCCATTTTCAAGTGATTGAAACTTAACATGACTTTCGTCACTAGTAGAGATGAACTTGGCCAAAGCGAAAGCTTACCAACACATATTTCGAGAAATAGATAAGCAAGATAAACTAGGCTCGAAATAGCAAATGCGTATAATCAAAGTCTATATAGCAAAACGACTTTTGTCTCAAGATAGGAGATAGAGCAGATAAACTTTTGAGTGATAGATAAGATCAAGTCTTTTAGTCGATGAAGTTCCACCAGTTCCTTGAGTAGTTCTTCGTCTTTGTATGATGATCGTCATGGAGTCTTGAGCTCAACTACACATTATATCCTAGTCCGAGACTTATCTAATAGTAGACTATAAATCAAGACTTATAGTTTTGATCACTAACATTGACAAACATGCTTGATATAACAACGCATGCGAGTTCGCCCGAGCAGTGCTCTAACAATCTCCCCCTTTGTCAATTTTAGTGACAAAACTATCAATACATATGGAATACAAAAATAGATAAACAAACTTTTGTAGCTTCTCTTCCACATGCCTGATCTTCTTGGTTCTTCAACATTACTCGAAATCTTCGTCACTTCCAAGTACTCCAATGATCCCAAAGGTTGTAAGTTTAGTATCACCGTCGTTGAAAATCCGTAGTCATAACAATGATAAAACAAGAATTCTCAATCATTGTTATACAGTGTCATAGTATTATTATACAACATCAAAGTTCAGTTGTATCACAACTTCGACAATAATACTATGGTGATATGTATTATTCCCCCTTGGTCAATACTCCATCTCACATGGAAACCACCCCCCTTACATAATGATCCGAAAACCATATGTATTTGTAGTGTGAACTACACATTAATTCTCCCCCCTTTTGTCAATAAAATTGGCAAAGGTACGAAAACTAGTAGGATCCTAATGAAATTTCCATAGAGACATTTCATGACCAAAAACAAGCACATATCAAATTTTTAGATGCCATCATATAGCCGAAGCTAAATACATTCATCAAGGAGTTTATAAAGATACAAGATAACCTCTATAATATTCCACAACCGCACTCCCCACAAAGATTTGGAAATTAAACAAAGTTCAATTAAGAACTTTTCCCCATAAAATGTCATTTCCGAAAGAACAACAAGAGCGACCTTAATTTCATGAGAAAAGAAGGATTTCTTTAGACATAACAAATCACATACGAATATGAATTTGAATCTAAAAATTCTCAATTAAATTAACCACAAGAAAACCCATGATTAATTCAATCGGGATACACAACTAAATTACCGCAAGAGTGTGATCAATTCAATTGGCCATGCTCGATATAAGAGAACTTACGGATCCGCACAATATATACATAAAATATGGATCAGGGAAGATCAATACCGCGGAATATACAAGGATTCATTCTTTTTCCCATCACTATTTGCACAATGACATACAATAGACATAATCCTTGTAAACAAAAGTTCATCCTATCTTCCATCAATATTTGCATAATGACATATAATAGGCTTAAAACTTTTGTAATGTCAAAAGCTCATTCATTCTTTTATCAATACATGCATATCGACATACGAAATTCTTAACTTTTGACAAAGTATGGGACAATCGTAGTTCACGGACGCAAACACACATATCCCATAACAAGTTTGGAATATATAAAACTATAAAAATTAATACTGCAAAAATCATCTTCCAAACAATTTTTTAGAATTTAATCAAATAAATCTAAAAACAATAAAGATGAAAACGTTGGACATATCTATGTGTAATCAAATTAATGGCTATTCCAAACTTTAGTTATTCTTCCTAAAAATACAAGAATAAAATTCTCATAAGAAGATTTACTAGGCATCACAGTTCATTGAGAACCTCATACCTTCCAATAAATCCGTCAAAGAAGGTATCACTGATTTCCTTTACTCTCTTGACCGTAGACACACCATGTTCGTGAGTTTGACTACTAACTTTACGATCAACAAACCGAGCAAGCTGTCTAGCCTTGACACAATCCATGATGAGCTTCTTTTGATTCCATATTAGAATATTCTGATTAGCAAGAATTCTGTCCTGACCATCTAAGAGTTGGTTTATTTGCAGTTGAAGATTCGCAAACTCGACCTTTGAATCATTCTGAAAACGAGTTAAATCCTTGACAGAATCATCAATCCAGGAGTTGTGATCCTTTCTTTGAAGCATCTTCTTTAGAACCAGCTCTTGAATTGACTCACGTCCTTGAGTATCTTTCTTCATATCAAGATGTACTATCTCTTGAGATTTTGCAGAGTTCTCCATATATTTTTTTGATAGGGACGGAATAACACAATAAACAGAGTATATATGTGTTTATAAACATAAGAAGGAAACTCTTGTTTTGGAAACCCTATGAACTCAAAGGAGTAGGACACGGACGTTCATGGATCGTTCACAAGACAGGGATGGATTTGAACTAAATCCAGTAATAAGAAAAACACAATGTTTGTCAAATATTGCTCAAAAAATCATAGAATTAGAGCCTGAGTCATAAAACACACTTTCATAACTCTGATTGATTGACAACTAAAAAAGACATAAAAAGACGTACAACAGATCTTGAGACTCCCATAGTCTTCATCCTTGTACCTCTCAAGATAGATTCAAGGATGAGATTACCTAAAGTTAGGTAAATGAGTGAGAAGTGATCTCACTACCAAACATGGGAATAGGATTGTACAGGTTCTTTAATGTTTTACTTGTATACTCCCCTTTTTCCATTGATTATAATGTAATCCAGAGGGATTAGTCATAAACCCTTTCAAAAGTCCATCTGAAGGATTTTTCTGAGGACTGAGTCTAGGACCTCTAGAAATAGGTTCCAGAAAAGGGAATATGGAGTTTTCTTGATCTAGACTTACCAGACTTGTTCTTATGAACACAGGGAAAGTCTTCAATAGTGGCACATGATATACCGTAATGAGGAACATGCAACCCGTGGTGATTTCTTGAAGAGAGATCATAAGATTTTTGGTTTTCTGTCGGCAAGAGATTCACTGTAGATGTCCTCAGACGATTTACTCCATTGACAGTAGAAAGAAGTAAATTATGAAGATTAGAAATTTGTTTCCTCCTAGCAAAACAATGAATAACATGGTGATTCTTTTTCCCACAGAATGAACAACATCGTGAAATTGAGACATGAATGCTTTGATCCAAACCTTCATCCTTCACGTGCACATTTTGCAAGTGATTCTCAATAGGTACTTCCTTGTAGGATTTTTCTTTACACGAGGTAAAACCTTTTGAGTATTATGAGAAGGTATAGAGGATGACTTAATCATCAAAACAGAGTTTTCCTTTTTCAAGGCGTTACACTTATCTTGGGTAAGTTGCAGAGATGCAACAAGTTTCTCTTTTTCAACACGATAGTTGTTTATTTCTGATGAATGCGTCTCGATCAAACGTTTTTCTCTAATTGAATCTTCCTTGACAGTATCCTCAAGAATACTAATCTTTTCACGCTATAGAGAAGTTTATTGAAGAAGTTTTTCGATATTGTTAGCGAATGACTCAATGATATTATAGAGTTCACGTTCTCGACCAAGAGACTTTTCAAATTCATCAATGAGCTGAGCATGATTCTGAAAATCAACAGTCTCAGTTGATTTTTTTGAGATTCTGGTGAGCTCTTTTTCAGCTTTTGCGATAGTGTCAACAGTCTCTTTAGAGGAACAAATATCAACATTTGATAGAACCTTTTTTCCACCTCGGGATTCGGAAGAATCAACCAGGTAGTAATCCTTTGAAGTGACCTCAAGACATTTGACATAGTTAAAAGCTTTGGAAGGCATTTTGGTATGCGTATATCACAGAGAAGATATTTTATCCACGGACTCATATTGCCACAAACACAGAATGATAAGGTCTTTAGACGTGTTTGCCTTCTCTGTTACCAATTAAAAAAACGGGGGTCTAACAACCACACCCAATATTTCGATTAGCAATCTGTATGGACTAACTCCAATATACTTTTAAGATAATCAACTAGACAGTCAGACTCAATCTTAATAAAAGTATATCAAAGAGTTATATCTCTCTTTATCGATTCAATATTTACTCAAGCAAATAGAAATCTGCGAGTCTAATTGAATACAAGAGAAATCACTTGAACGGTACCAAAGACCAATGTTCAAGTATCAATCAATTTCAATCAACAACCAAAGGTTGGATTTCCCAATTGATTGATTCAAACGCACAACCTGTGATATTTCAATTATATAAAAAATATAATACGGAAAAGAAATAACACAGACACCAGAAATTTTGTTAATGAGGAAACCGCAAATGCAGAAAAACCCCGGGACCTAGTCCATATTGAACACACATTGTATTAAGCCGCTACAGACACTAGCCTACTATAAACTAACTTCGGTCTGGGCTGTAGTTGAACCCCAATCAATCTCCCTTATATAGTTTTTCAAATCAGGGTTTGCAATCAATGTTAGCTTAGTAACAAAACATTCGATATTCACCGTCAGATGAAAACCTGATTAGATTCAAGCTAATATCTTTCAATCGTTAGATCGAAACTTATCTTGTTACACACAAATTAAAATGCACGTTTATCTAGGTTCGTGTAACCGTACCCAAACATGTACATTTAGTTGGTTCAACAGTAGTTAACCAAATGGTTAGCCATATAAGCACTTTCATATCAACCATATTCTTCTTTACCACAACTAGTTCAAATGACTCAAATGAACTAGTTAGAGAGTTGTTCAATTGCTTAGATGTTTATAATAGACACAATTGAAACAAAAACGATTTGATTCACTCTAATGGATTCATGAACTTTATAACCACGGTTTGCAAACTTGCATTCCTTAGTTTATATAAGTTTAAGTTCACGAATAATCATTTTTAAAAAATAACCAACTTAAGTACGCGGACCTAAGTACCCGGAAGAAGTTTGTAAATAGTTCACAAACTCCAGCAGATTTTCTCGGGAAGAGAACCTCCGACAGTACGGGGACTGGGTTCGCGGACTCTGTTCCGGTTATCCTGAGCAGCAAAGTACGGATACTTTGGTTCAAGGAATAAGGACTTATATATCTATGAGTTACCACACAATTCTTATATCCAAAAATGGTTATATAATCTAAACTCTTATTTCAATCATTGAAACATTCTTAGAGGACATTATATAGTTGTTGTTCACAAACCATTTTTCGTCAAAGCCATTTTCAAGTGATTGAAACTTAACATGACTTTCGTCACTAGTAAAGATGAAATTGGCCAAAGCGAAAGCTTACCACACATATTTCGAGAAATAAATAAGCTAGATAAACTCGGCTCGAAATAGCAAATGTGTATAATCAAAGTCTATATAGCAAAACGAATTTTGTCTCAAGATAGGAGATAGAGCAGATATAATTTTGAGTGATAGATAAGTTCAAGTCTCCACATACCTTTTTAGTCGATGAAGTTCCACCAGTTCCTTGAGTAGTTCCTCGTCTTTGTATGATGATCGCCATGGAATCCTGGGCTCAACTACATTTTATACCCTAGTCCGAGACTTAGCTAATAGTATACTAGAAATGAAGACTTATCGTTTTGATCACTAACATTGACAAACATGCTTGAGATAGCAACGCATGCGAGTTCGACCGAGCAGTGCTCTAACAATTCTATTTATACGAGACTATGTCTTATGACTTTTAGTAGATTTATTATTGCAAAGAAGAAGTTTCGAGACAAGCTTTTCTTGTTAAACATCTCGAAATATGATTTAAGCAATGGATGTTTATAGATCCTTAGCAATCTTAGTTAAGAATAATATATTACTCAAGGACTATTTTTGTTTCAAGTTGATCATTTGGAAATTTCCCAAGCAATGATATTTCATATCTATGGAGATTAAGAATGTTTAAAACTATGAAAAAGTGTTTTCTAGAACTACTGAATCTAGACACAGGGTAGGTACGCATACCAGTGCGCGTATCCTAGACATCTGAGTTCCAGATCATAGGTAGGTACGCGTACTCTCAAGTTCTGAAATTCGTAAAGGGCGTGGAGGGAGGGGGGGGATACGCATAACCAAAGGGCCTGAGTTCTTGAATAGCTTACAGGATATGGAGACTCAGCACGCATACCCCAATTCCCTGAATTCATGAACTGGTTCATAGGTACGTGTTTCCCTACACATACCTACCCAGTACGAATTAAGAAGATGTTCATAAAATAATTTCACAAATATGTTTGGCATTGTTACAACTCTCATAAACACCTCTAAGACATCTTTGATCACTAAAATACTTCGTGTTTGTGATTCATGATTTAAGTCTTAAGTGTTAAATGAAAACGATTACGCTTATACGTTCATATGGCATACTTTCCATAAACTATAATTATACACGGTTCCAGTACCTTGGACCATGACTTTATTTCCTCGATCTTGCGTCGTGTTTACATTGATATTAGTGGAATCGAAGAGTCCCGAATTCCCGCGTGTGTAGTAATTTCAAGACAAACTTCTCACATGCTTACATGAACTCCTAACAACAGTTTCAACTTAACCGAGAAAGTTTTTGCTTGAATATCAAGTTATCTTAGATTGAATCCAAGGCAACCTTCAGTCTTGAAATTCTATAAATAGAGAAACTCAAACAACTGGGACAATCCCTGACACTTTTGTGTCCTAGTCGTTTGCTAGAGTTGTCCTCTATTAACCTGGGTTTCCTCTGAGAAATGTAAGTAGGTTTACGACTTAAAGACTTCACTTAGGGATTCGTGAAGCCATGTAGACTATCTTTACCTTGATAGTTTGTGTATCATGATATTTTTTTTATTGATTGTCGAGGTTTTCGTTAATTTCCAATCAAGAACAAGATAGATAGAAATCATGAATTTCTCTTCGTCTCAGACTTTGTGATTCCTCAATATAGATGTTCTTGATAGGTGGTTAGTAATCTAGGCTTCTCATCTAACAGAGTGTAAGTGTTCCGGATTCGTGAGGTTTGCTAGAAACGATATAAAAGGAAATCAAATATGATTATCTGTTAAAATAAAATTGGTATTAAATGACTTCATTTAGGTTGAAGAGACTATTAGGATGTAAAGGACGTCAGCTAAGGGAATCATTTGCGCAGATCTTCGTAAGGTTCAAGAGACGTAAGAAGCACGACTGCTGCTAAATTTTTAGGTGGGTTAATTTGGTCTCAACCACATTTCAGTTCGAGGTATGATAGTAGGCTAGTATATGTGGCGTCTTAATACATTTTGGTGTTCAGAGATGGATGAGGTATCTGGTTTTTCTGCAGGTGCAATTTTCCTCTTTAAGAAAACTTCTGGTGTCTTGTGTTTTTCCTTTCCCGCATTATTTTATTTATCTTTATAATAAGAATATCACAAGCAATATGTATTCGATCTAGGTAGTTAATTAAGTCCTTCTTGAAAGATAGATAACAAGTTTCATACTTGGAAGAATTTAGATCCCCTTGATTTGGATACGATAAGAATGAACTTGGATTTTGATTTGTGAGATCGTCCAAAAACTCTTCTACACAATCAGGTTTAAGGACTTTGTTGTCTAGACATATTGATTGTGAAAGAGATAAGAGAAAACTCTATATATGTATTATTCAAGGATTTTTAGTTAGATCTACATGCAATTGTATTAGGTTTTGTCCATACATGTTGTCGAACGAAAAAGTTGGTGGTGTAATTGGTACCCTCTCATTTTCAATTGCTATCAGAGCAGGCAAATACCTTTAGACCGAACAAGTTTGTAGCGATCTGAATCTACGAACAAGAGTTCAATCTCTATTAATGTACCACCAGTCTTCGATGGAACAAATTACGTATGGTTACTGCTATGCGCTCCTTCTTATAAGCTCGTGATTTTAAAACATGGGTTCTTGTCTTAAAGGGTATAATACTTCAACGATTGCACATGGCGCAACAACTGTTACCAAAGACATAGTTGTACATAACGACGACGAAATCAGTAATGCAAAGCATAACTCTAATGGAATGAACGCTATCATCCATGCCATAAGCCAAGATCTTCAACATCATTAGCAGGGTTGGGATATTTTTGAAACCATATTTGAAGAGAATACCTCAGAGAAAGAAGAAAAGCTTCAAAATCTAACTTCTGACTGGGAAACCTTCTTATGGCTGACAAAGATTCGTTTGAGATATTTAATCACAAATTATCTGAGATAGTGAATGCCTCTCATACTTTAGGTAAAACTATTTCTAAAAGGGATATTGTGATAAAAATTCCTAGGTCTTTGCCAGATCGATACAAGTCTAAGAAACATGCCATCACCGAAGGAAATGATATTTCAACTCTTTCCAGAAGCACTCTCATTGGAAAGTTAAAGATCTTTGATTATGAATAGCACATGGATAAAGAGAAAGATTATTCTCTTGAAGCCGTGACCAGTTCAAGGCCTTCTCCTACAAAGGTTGGCTTATCTTGGGTTGATGAATATTGTGGTGATCATGTTGAACTTGAAAACACCATGTTTATAGTCACATAACAGATCAGGAAACTTCTCAAGAAATACATAGAAAGACGATCCGGGAAACGACTCTATTGATCCAACTTTCAGGATGAGTCTTTTCCTCAAAAGTTAAAATCCCCTTTAGTGTTTCAACTGTTGTGGATTTGGACATGTGCAAAGGGAATAAGGAATGTTATCAAGGAAATAATGGTACCATAGTTTATCTTGATGATACTCATGATGAGCATCCCTCTGAAGACTATGCAAAAAATTCAGCTCACTCGGCAGAAATAGATGTACATCTTAACTCTGATTTCGATGACAAGTCAGATAAGGAGATTCTTGAATTCTTGAGTAAAAGTGAAGAAATTCATCGAAAAAACGTTCGAACGATGAAGAGACTGGAAACAACCGAAACTTCCCTTCGTGTGAAAAATCTAGAGTTGGATAAACTCAATAAGAGTTTCACTAATACCATGTCTCTAAAAGAAAAAGGGATTGATACCCTTAAGATAAATCTGCAAAGTCTCTCTGGAAGCTCTGATAATATTTCGGCCATGCTTTTTGGTCAAAAGTCCTATGAAAACACTAGTAATATTTGGTTTAAGAGTAATACCTCATTGACCAAAAATATTACCTTCATTCTTGCAAGATCTAATAAGGATGATGCTAAAAATATTTGGTGATAATAAAGGAGATAAACCTCAAGGATATTGTCTCTGTAAACATTGTTCCTTCTGCAAAAGTAGTAGTGTTGATGGTGAGTTTTTGACAAGGAAATTTGTAGTAAATTATCTTTGATTTAGTTGTATAAATAATCCCTGGTGCGGCATCAGGATTATTGAATCTGCATAAACATAATATATATTCCGCAAAAGAATCAATAAATTGTATTCGCTTAATGGGCTCAGCAGTCCTAAATCTATTTTGGAAGTGTATATGTACGCCAAATTTCAAGACTTTTCCCAGCAGAAGCCTTGTTATTTCATATGTGCCATTATGCAAGTCTTTTATGTCATATACATGGCCTTATTTTATTCAGAATAATATAAAACACCATTCTTAAATTATTAAGAATATTATGCTTAGTACGTAGACATATCAGCACCGCCTCAAATCGCAAAACTCCCATGGACGAGGTATTTGAGCATACTATAGCGGAACTATTGTATTCAAAGTTTGTATTAAAATGGAATTCTGTTTCCAAAACAAAATCTGGCATGTTTCCTTAAACTTAAATTGCAACTATATGATCACATCATGAACATTACGGTATATTGTCTAGGCATGGCCAAGCCACTGACGTACGTCGCATATCTTATAAAGTACCTTACCCAAACATGGTTAAGGCCATGGGATAACCATTTTGGCTTACTGTACTTTGGCTAAGAAAATGGGCTAATAGCTCGGAAGAAATCATCTTAAAACAATTGACTAAGTCCATAACATAATTTGGCAAAATATGGCATGTGGCATTTCCGTCATTGCGCCACATCATAAGTCGTGGCACCATTTCACGCGTTATTCACGGCCTTGGAAGCTTAGGCAAAATCCATGGAACCATGCCACACGACATTCCCGTCCTTGGCAGGTTAGGCCAAGGCCGTAGCACATAGCCATGCGACATCACCGCATTGGCAGTTTAGGCCAAGGCCATAGAACGCAGCCATGCGAAATTCCCGGCCTTGGCAGCTTAGGCCAAGGATATATCACGTAGTCGTGCGACATTCCCTGCCTTGACATCTTAGGGCAAGTCCGCAGCACGTAGTCGTGCGACATTTCAGGCCTTGGAATCTTAGGCTATAGTACGTAGTCGTTCGACATTCCTGGCCTTGGAAGCTTAGGCCAAGTCCGTAGCACGTAGACGTGCGACATTCCAGACCTTGGCAGCTTAGGCCAAGGCCATAACACGTAGTCGTGTGACATTCACGGCCTTGGCAGCTTAGGCCAAGACCGTAGCGCCTAGCCGCGCGTCATTATCGACTATCACAGCTTAGGCCAAGGCTATGGCATTATGCCACACGCCATTCTCGGCCATCATAGCTGTGGCCGAAACTATGGCAAGACTCTGTGCACCATTTTCGGACATGACAGCTTATGCCGCAACAAAGCATGATCGTGCCCTAAACATATGGCATACCAACGACTACGATTTAGCCTAAGTAAGATGAGATCTATGATTCATGAAAAACATCTAAGAAATATCAAAATACATCACGTAGGGGATTCTTTATGGGTTATTGGTTTGGTGGTCTACAACAACATGCGGCGTGGCAACACCCATGTGAAAATTTAGAGCAGTGGGGACAGTTGCAAACGGTTAGAGAGATTATGGATTCGTGAGAAAAGGAGTTTCCAGAAACTTCCCTATTTTATCTCACACGATCCTATATTCTCCATCTCTCCACAACCTCACTATTTTCATTACTCACGAGATTGGCATTGCGTATTCTAAACTAATATAAATAGGTCGCTTAGCCTATTCAGAACACGTAACACGCTTTATCATCAAAAAGCTATGTTATTCTCAGTTTTCAATACCCAACACACACATACAATTCAATACCATTGCCAATTTCTTAAACTTTTCTGCTTTCCTCTGATGTAGTTTTGAAGTGGTAAAAAAGAGATTTGTTGCTCGGACTTTTATGAAGATTTGGTTTTAAGACTAACTAAGAAAAGTACTAAAGAAAATTTTCTAAGATGATTAATGGGAGAAAAATCTAGGGTTTCGGATTCCACCAAATCAATAATGTAAAATAATCATTCGTCTCTAAAAATATTCGTAATGTAACACAAGACAGTTTTGAATCCAATCACATGTCTCGGAAAATATTACAGTTAAAATAAATAACAACTTATGTTGTAAACCAAAACGGTATAATCTCCTTCCTTATAAAAGATCGATAGCTAAACTACGCAAAACAATTATTATGAAGTTAAATATGAAGAAAGATTAATTAAAACATTTAAGTTCCGAAAGAATATTTATTGAAAGAGTACCAGAATTTCTTACACGATTTATTGACTTCCTCCTTTGCCCCGATAGAGGAACTAGCTTTCCATTACAAAAAAAAAACGAAAACAAAACAGACTAAAATTACACTGGTGTCGGCTATTTGCCGTGAAAACTCCCCCCTGGTGTCCAAAACGGCATCATATATATATCTCCAAAAGAAACTTGTTTCCATTTTTATTTTCTCACCACATCATCAACCAATCGAGGTACGCCATGTGTTTAATATCTCCCAATAGGAATACACCACCTCATCATTTCCAACACATCACCAATTTAATTAAGTCCCCAAAAATGTCTGTTCATCACAAAACATTGTGGCGTCATTTACTTTCATTTAACAAAAATGATATATACACCGAATTTTGTGCACCGGGATGGGTACCGTGTGAGAGGGACTGGGATCCACGCCTGCCCATCACCCTCCTGATGCGAAGCAGGCTGCAATAAAGATCGTTAGATCCCTCTCGGTGCACACCGTATCGTGTGTATCAAAGTTGTTCTTTTAAACCCATATGTATGCCAGCTCCTCCTTATTACCATATATAATCATTTTTTCTCTTTATTATTTCAATGCAATCCAAAGAAAGATAATTAGCATGTCGACATACGTCATTCATTTCCAAACACGATCAAAAACAGTGATTTCCCTTTTTATTGCACTGATGTGTAGCCAATCACAATCCGATGCACGTCCATATTCATTGCTGCATACTTACGCCGAAAACAGTAGCCCAACTGCAAATACCATATTAGCCATGGCCTTCTTAAGCCCATTTACTTCTAACAGCTCCGATTTGTGTCAATTAAATATGAACTATAATTTTGGGCATACCAAAATCTTCCAAGGCATACTGAATGAAGACAAAAAAGGTTGTGAAATAGCAAAATCAGATAACCCTTAATCCAAAAATTTTTTAATGACAAATCTGTCCTTTACGTATTAGTGTTAATAACCTTGATTAGTGATTAAATATTTTGTTTAGTGATTAAAATAATTTTCAGAATTATAAGAGTTGTTTAGATGAAAAATTTGAGGATGAGTTGTTTACAAAAACTCAAGATGATGATTTTTATGAGCCAAATCCTGATGATGAAGACATTGATGAGGAACCCAATGCTTCTAATACACAGGTACACTTATATCATATACTTAATCTCACTTCTATAGCTCTCAATTATCAAAAGTTAGGTTTTTTGAATCATGGTTCGGCGAAACAGGTTGAGGTTCGGCTCACATCTATGAGCCGAATCTACCAATTGATGAACGGTTCGGCTTACTGAATCTGTTTACTGCATGTGCCGAACTGTTTGCTAGACACTAGTTCGGCTTATATGAAAGTTTCATAGTAAGCCGAACAACATTTTGAATAGCTCGGAAAAAAAATAATTACCGGTTCGGCTTATATTTTGAAAATCGTATGAGCCGAACATCAATTTGTTATTTTTTGGGTTAAAATATTGTTATTGGTTCGGCACATATTGAGAATATCGTAATAGCCGAACCTCGTTAATGTGCTAGGTTCGGCACATATTATGATTATCGAATACGCTGAACCCCTATGCATCTTTATCTGTGACTAGGTTCGGCTTGAAATTTCATGAAATTTCATGCTGAACTGTTCATATACACTTACAGGAAGCTTTTGTGAAGAACAGTTCGGCTAAAAACGCAACTCAATTTTGAGCCGAACCCAACACTGTAACCGTCATTTAATCGATGAAAAACAGCAAATAGGAGACTCATTTCCGGAGTTGGAGATGCAGTTGGTTCAATTTCTGGTTCAATTGGTGGTTGATTTTCAGTTTCTACACCTTCATCTTCAATTGGTTCTTCTTCTTCAATTGATGGATTAGAAGACGATTTGGTTTGCCTAGTCCCTGCTTTTCTTTGTACGAGTCATTATGTGGTTGAGTTTAATCGACGATCAAATTTTTACGAATCGACAATTAATCACGATGATGAATTTTTTTTTCGCAGGAGGGGGAAAAGTTCGGCTAGAGGAGGAGGAGGAAGAAGAGATGGTAAGGGAAACTGATTTTGATTTTTTAGAAAACTGATTTTAGATTTTTGTATTAAGGGTATATAGGTAATTGAACTACCCATAGGGTACCCCTTATAAGGTCACCCAAGATGGGACTATTGTTTTGTATGCCTAGAAAGATTTTGGTATTCCCAAAATCAGGGTTCTTAAATATGTGTATCGGGATTCCCTTTTAGCCGTTTTTCTTCTGGAGCACAAATATCACTTTTCGAGCCAATTTCACAGCAAAATCTTATTTTTCCAAAAACACCTACAAAAACATAAAATGTCAAAATAAATACAAAAATGGGTACTAACAATACAGAAAATCGAGATCAAAATAGATACACAAATGTGTCTATCACCCTCCCCTAAGATCAACTCATCTTCCTCTCCATCTTGACCGAAGCAGAACGAAACGACTGTCATCGTGGTTCAGGCTTGTCCTGTTCGATTTTTATTTTCGAACCTAAACAGAAAGTACGACAGCGGTGCATTTGTTTTACCTGGAAGTAATTTTTAGGTACTAACAAGTGGACACGTTCAATAAAAGTGTCAGAGATTCAGGAAGAATAACAAGATTTTTATAAAGCTTCAGAATGACATGCAAATGATGAATTTAGCAGGTAAATTTCCACAAAATCTTAGGGAGTTTGTTGCTAGTGTTCCCATCACCCCTCTTCTCAAGCCTAGAGGTGGCATTCGTTCCGTAACAGTTGGTATGATCTGGATAAGATTCGTTTAAGATAGCTGCGATACACATGGTAAAAAGATGAATTTATATTTAAGTGACTACCAGTTTGGAGTTGGGTTTCCTAGTGGGCGTGAGGCAATTCTACATGCAGTAAATAGTTGTTGGAAGATAATAAATATTCATGTTCAATGTATATTGTTGTAGCAAAAATGTTCCTACAACACTCCTTGAGATTTGTACAGAAATTATATAATCTTAACCGTTGGATGGTGTAAGATTAATACCTGATGGATGATTTGTAGACCGTTGAGATGATCCACGGCTTTTTCTCGTGATGCGTCCTTGATGATAGGAAAGATCCTACTCATCTCTTCAATGCTCTTGGCTTTCTAATACTCTTTATGAATATAGAAAAGGAGGGGGTACCTGCAAAGACACTCCGATGCCTAATGAGTAAGGAGCTCTAAACAGGTTTTAGTGGAGAGAAAAGGATTAAAATTGTGTACCTTTATTGTTGAAATCCCTTCTCTATTCATAGGTAATAGAGGGTATGCGTCCAGTCAATTACATGTCTGCATTCATTTTGATGACGCACCTGGACCAAATACCGTCCAGATTCATCATCATTTAAATCAGAGTTATGTATCTAGACATTTAAAAATGTATTTGACCCAATAATTAACCTTTATCCATTCCCTCATTTCAGGGTGACCAGGTTAATAATGTACTTGGACCAAATATATATCTAGATTAATTCTAACTTCTTGGGTTCAACATATTCATCCTCTTTCAAGATACGATGAATGTAGTCACCTTTAATAAAGGCTAACATATTTGGTTCTTAACTTTTTATGGGCTTAAGCTTTAACCCATGAACTAAGATTTTTGTTTAAGGCTAATGAGCTGATGACCCTATTAAGCCCATTCCAAATAAATATGGTCCAAACATCGCCTCCTCTTAATTCCCAATTTATTGGTGGATTAAGAAGAGTGTCCTGGATCAGTTGTATCATAGTTGTACTCTGACGCCTCCAAGCTATGTATTGAAACGATATGGAAGTATGCTTGCAAACAAGGTTTCTCTTGGTGTTGCCGGACGAGAGTTTTTCATAGTTGAATATGAACGATGCTTCATGATTACATCACGAGTTTCAAGTTATGTGTTTGTTGTTGTAATAGGTCTTCTTGTTTGCAGCACAACAAATTATTTTTTTCGCTGTGACAGCTATTGCACTGGCTGCTATAAATGTTGACACGTCTTTTGGATAATTGTATCTCGTTTTTGAGACAAGAGTTCGTGGTTGCACTGGCACAAAACTTGGTGAAATCTTGCGCTTGCGATGAGTGCAAGACTTAACTCTTCACTTGTGATTTGAGGCCGCAGATGCAACACAATGGAATACTTTCTTCTTGTACTATAGTTGTTGTATAACTTCACAGTACGGAAAAAACTGGCTTTTTTCTTCTGTGGAGTATAGAACATTGTGTTTAGATCCGTATGATGTTGTATAAATATACTCCGATTGATGTTCCAATAATGATGGTGATGCCAAATCATTATCTACACATTTTAGATGGTTGTAAAATATCACAACTGCTCATGTATTGAGAGCTTGATAAGTGATGTTCTTTTGATGCTTTTTCGAGTGATGCTTCAATATATCTTAATTTTTTTTTATTTATTTTTTTTTTTTTTTTGCATCCATGTCCAACAAAGCCTCTTCATGCAAATATAAATTTTTTTTCCTCGTTTCAGCTCCAAGAAAGCCTCTTCATGATATAATAATCGATTTGATTTTATTTTATTTATCTCCTTTCGCTCCCGCACTAGCAAAGCTTCTTTTTGAAAATATATATATATATATATATATATATATATATATATATATATATATATATATATTCATTTTCGCTCCTGCTCCAACAAAGTTTCTGCATGCCTTTTTTTTTAACTCCATCTAAGTTTCTTCATTTTTTTTCCTCTTTTTAGCTCTAGCTCTAGATCGGCCAGCAAAACGTTATTATATATTTATTTTCCTTGTACAATGAACTCTCATTGACCTGATAATGGGGTTCCATTGCCCATGGAA
The DNA here is from genome assembly GCF_003573695.1 of Papaver somniferum. Lineage (NCBI taxonomy): Eukaryota > Viridiplantae > Streptophyta > Magnoliopsida > Ranunculales > Papaveraceae > Papaver > Papaver somniferum. The sequence continues at coordinate 63,872,588 of NC_039368.1, read as the reverse complement.
CAAGGTCCTTGCTATTCTTGAGCCTGCGTTAACCGGTTTAGGTTTAACTTTCTCGCAAATTTGCGCAAGTATTGACTAAGACCGTGCAAGGAATATTTTTTGAAATATTTCCTCAATCAAAGCCAAGTTGGTTTGGTTCTCACTGCCCTGAGATGGGATTTCATTGCCCATGGAACGAGGTCCTTGCTATTTTTGAGCCTGCGCTGAACCGGTTTAGCTTGCTCGCAAATTCGCACAAGTTTTGACTAAGACCGTGCAAGGAAAATATATCCTCTAATCAAAGTCAAATTGGAACCGGTGCTGGCTATGCGAGAGTCATTGCCTGGCATCTCTGGCCAGTATGCCCGGAGTTAATGTCCGATCTTAGCTATGCGAGTGTTATTTTTAAACGACTCTGGCTAGTATCGAAGTGTGTGCATCACGTATTTGTTTATGAATTGTCTTGTATGTGAATTATGCATTTGTTGTAGGACTATGAAATACAAATATTGCAAACAAATTAAGCAATCGTTTAGGTTTACCTTATGAAGCGTGAATGGATCCAACATCGCAAATATGCGTTCCGCAGTCAACTGTGAACTATTTCCAAGTTGTCGAAGTTACAGGTTTTGGGATCCATTTTGCTGCTCTTCACTCAATATAACTTCATCTTGCTATCTTATCTATCAGGTATGGTCTTCCCCAGACGTCCCCAGCTGTTCGACTATCGTGAGTAAAACTCGCTATAGTGTGTAGCTCCATTTGTTTTAAACTCGTGCAAGTTTTAAGTTGTATCCATCTGATAGACCAAGGGCGAATTTGCAAGCAAGTAACTCTGGAATTGGAGTAGAGACATAATGAAGATGTTTTCCTCTGATTTGTTGTGAGATACAACTTGAGATTGCTGGCATTTGCGAGGCTAGGCTAAAAGAATGTGTGCGAATTGAATACGCTGATTGTGTTGTCATAGGACTATTGCCATAATCAAAATCCATGGAAATTTTCTCTTATTTGAAGTTGAAACTTTCCTCTTTTTTTTTTTTTTTTGTAGTACTCCTTCTGCTTTTCGAGGTATTCCCCTCGACTCTGGTCGTCAAGGTATCTCTATCCCTGGCAACTGTTGTTCAGCCAATGGATAAATAACTATTGTCGTTCAGATTCTACGATGGCGTGATGCCTTTTGTAGCGATCATTTTTCTTGGATAAATTACTTGCTTCAGGAGCTTTCCTTTCTGATGATTCAAGTGTCATATCGTGATCACTTCGTACCTGTCTCTCCAACCCTCATGTGAAGATCGTGCACGCTGGTGTAGAATAATACTTTTATTACTTGTTTGTGTCTCTTATCCAATGAGGCCTTCCGAACCCTCACGAGTTTTCTTCTTGGAATCGTCATCCGGATGATGTCTCACTTTGGATGGAATTTCTGCCCTTCGTCAGTGACAACTCTACTATTTTTCTGCCCTTGCATATAATTCTTTGAGGTTTTCTACCGGCTGTAGGGTTAAAGAATTGAATGTCCCGAATTCGTCATAATGCAAGGCATTCTTGTATGCTTCAATAATGAGCCCAGCATCAACGCGCCGACTTCTCCAACTTCTTGGAGAAAACGTTGGTTGAAAGTTGCCAGACTTTCATTTGTTTCTTGATGCAATCCAAATAAGTGATTGCTACCTTTTTTGCTTCCAAGATTGATATTATATTGCTCGAAAAATGCGCCTGACAGTATCCCAAAGTTCGCAATTGAATTTGATTCCAATTGTGAGAACCAGGTCAAAGCTTCAGTGTCACAGGAAAGGTTCTGCATAACAACTCATCGTTATATCCCCACAGACTCATTGAAGCTTGGAAATGTTGCACATGTTCCACTGGATCGCCGCTCTTTCCGTCGAATAACTCTTTGAACTGGGGCTACACAAAGTTTGCTGGTGGGAGGAACCACCTTATTTCTTCGACGAAAGGTGAGTCCATCGACCTTTTCATCGCTAAGACCTGTAGCCTTACTTCCCTGGATCATTTCGCCTAGCTTTTTTTTTATTGAGTTCCTCAATTTGTTACGAATCTCCTTCAGTTTCTCGACAGATTCGTTCATTTATGATTAACTCCTTGTTCTTCCTCGATTTTGCTTTCTTCGAGCGTCGTTTTTCGTCATAATACTCCTTTCTTTTGCTCCGTCGAGGTACTCCTTTCTTCGATCGTTGGGGTACTCCCTTTCACGCATGTTGTTCTGCCAGTTGCTTGGTCCATACTATCGCTTCGCTTCTTCGATGAAGTGATTTCTTTCAAAGCGGTGATTCGGCCCACGATCCTTAGTAGCTTGCCTTTCGGGTGATCTATATATCCCGTCGCGATCATTTCTCCCATGTCGTGCTCGCCAACCCTCATGTGAAGGTCGTGCATGTCGGTGCGGAGTGACACTTTCTGAATGTTGGGTGCTACCAGTTTATGGTCTCTTTTCCAACCCTCATGTGAAGATCGTGCACGCTGGTGTAGAATAATACTTTTATTACTTGTTTGTGTCTCATATCTAATGAGGCCTTCCGAACCCTCACGAGTTTTCTTCTTGGAGTCGTCATCCGGATGATGTCTCACTTTGGATGGAATTTCTGCCCTTCGTCAGTGACAACTCTGTTATTTTTCCCTTTTCTGCCTTTGCATATAATTCTTTGAGGTTTCCTACCGGTTGTAGGGTTAAAGAATTGAATGTCCCGAATTCGTCATAATGCAAGGCATTCTTGTATGCTTCAATAATGAGCCCAGCATCAACCGCGCCGACTTCTCCAACTTCTTGGAGAAACCGTTGGTTGAAAGTTGCCAGACTTTCATTTGTTTCTTGAAGCAATCCAAATAAGTGATTGCTACCTTTTTTGCTTCCAATATTGATCTTATATTGCTCGAAAAATGCGCCTGACAGTATCCCAAAGTTCGCAATTGAATTTGATTCCAATTGTGAGAACCAAGTCAAAGCTTCAGTGTCACAGAAAAGGTTCTGCATAACAACTCATCGCTATATCCCCACAGACTCATTGAAGCTTAGAAATGTTGCACATGTTCCACTGGATCGCTGCTCTTTCCGTCGAATAACTCCTTGAACTGGGGCTGCACAAAGTTTGCTGGTGGGAGGAACCACCTTATTTCTTCGACGAAAGGTGAGTCCATCGACCTTTTCATCGCTAAGACCTGTAGCCTTACTTCCCTGGATCATTTCGCCTAGCTTTCTTTTATTGAGTTCCTCAATTTGTTACGAATCTCCTTCAGTTTCTCGACGGATTCGTTCATTTATGATTAACTCCTTGTTCTTCCTCGAATTTGCTTTCTTCGAGCGTCGGTTTTCGTCATAATACTCCTTTCTTTTGCTCCGTCGAGGTACTCCTTTCTTCGATCGTTGAGGTACTCCCTTTCACGCCTGTTGTTCTGCCAGTTGCTTGGTCCAGACTATCGCTTCGCTTCTTCGATGAAGTGATTTATTTCAAAGCGGTGATTCGGCCCACGATCCTTAGTAGCTTTCCTTTAGGGTGATATATATCTCCCGTCGCGATCATTTCTCCCATGTCGTGCTCTCCAACCCTCATGTGAAGGTCGTGCATGTCGGTGCGGAGTGACACTTTCTGAATGTTGGGTGCTACCAGTTTATGGTCTCTTTTCCAAAGACGCTTTCAGTAGTATGTTTTCTTTTTCTAACTCTTACAATCTTTCTCGCAGAGTCAAATCTACGGGTGTTTCTACTGCCCTATCCGCTTGCACAATACGCGAGGCCAAACGAAGGCCCCTATTGGCGAGGGAGTTCGGGCGCGAGTTTAGAATATTTGTTTGGGGTTGGTTACCACCCTTGGAGATACATTAAGATTGGAAGTATCACTTAAAAGTGGAGTTGAGATACGTACCCATCGATTTCCTCTACTTATCCCCTGGGGATAAGTTCTTTCAAAAGGACACCTTGATGTCATTGTTGCTGGTGATGTTTCAACTCCTTCCTGAAATGGGTGATCGACGTCGCTATGATTCCCTCAGACTCTGGTGTCGATATTGACATTCCCATCATTTCGATTTGCTTGTGATGTTTCCATGAGTCTTGATCTGTTTGTTTTTTGAAGAATCCTTCTCAGCCCCACGGTGGGCGCTAAAAGATGTTGTAGCAAAAATGTTCCTACAACACTCCTCGAGATTTGTACAGAAATGATATAATCTTAACCTTTGGATGACGTAAGATTAATACCTGATGGATGATTTGTAGACCATCGAGATGATCCACAGCTTTTTCTCGTGATGCGTTCTTGATGATAGGAAAGATCCTACTTAGCTCTTCAATGTTCTTGGCTTTCTAATACTCTTAATGAATATAAAAAAGGAGGGGGTACCTGCAAAGACACTCTGATGCCTCAATGAGTAAGGAGCTCTAAACAGGTTATAGTGGAGAGAAAAGGATTAGAATTGTGTACCTTTATTGTTGAAATCCCTCCTCTATTTATAGGTAATAGAGGGTATGCATCCAGTCAATTACCTGTCTGCATTCATTTTGATGACGCACCTGGACCAAATACCGTCCAGATTCATCATCATTTAAATCAGAGTTATGTATCTAGACATTTAAAAATGTATTTGACCCAATAATTAACCTTTATCCATTCCCTCATTTCAGGGTGACCAGGTTAATAATGTACTTGGACCAAATATATATCTAGATTAATTCTAACTTCTTGGGTTGAACATATTCATCCTCTTTCAAGATACGATGAATGTAGTCACCTTTAATAAAGGCTAACAGATTTGGTTCTTAACTTTTTATGGGCTTAAGATTTAACCCATGAACCAAGATTTCTGTTTAAGGATAATGAGCTGATGACCCTATTAAGCCCATTCCAAATATATACGGTCCAAACATATATGTTTTTGGATGACTTCTCCAACGCTTTCTGAAAAAGCGGGGGTCTAACAACCACACCCAATATTTCGCTTAGCAATCTGTATGGACTAACTCCAATTTACTTTTAAGAGAATCAACTAGACAGTCAGACTCAATCTTAATAAAAGCATATCAAAGAGTTATATCTCACTTTTTCGATTCAATTCTTACTCAACCAAATAGAAATCTGCAAATATAATTGAATACAAGAGAAATCACTTGAACGGTACCAAAGACAGATGTTCAAGGATCAATCAATTTCAATCAACAACCAAAGGTCGGATTTTCCAATTGATCGATTCAACGCACAACCTGTGATATTTCAATTATATAACAAAATATAATGCGCAAAAGAAATAACACAGACACCAGAAGTTTTGTTAACGAAGAAACCGCAAACGTAGAAGAACCCCGGGACCTAGTCCAGATTGAACACACACTGTATATTAAGCCGCTACAGACACTAGCCTACTACAAACTAACTTCGATCTGGACTGTAGTTGAACCCCAATCAATCTCACACTGATCCAAGGTACAGCTGCGCTCCTTACGTCTTTGATCCCAGCAGGATATTACACACTTGATCCCCTTAGATGATCTCAACCACAACTAAGAGTTGATACGACCCAAAGTCGAAGACTTTAATAAACAAATCTGTTTCACACAGAAAAGTCTATGGTAATAGATAAATCTGTCTCCCACAGAAATACCAACGAGTTTTTGTTACGTCTTTTGATAAATCAAGGTGAACATGAACCAATTGATAACCCAGACTTATATTTCCGAAGAACATCCTAGAATTATCAATCACCTCACAATAATCTTAATCGACTAGCGAAAGAAGATATTGCAGAATCACCAACGATGACACGAAGATGTTTGTGACTTCTTTATATCTTGCCTATCGGAGAAATCAATCTCAATCCAATCTTACGATTCTACTCAAACACGATAGAAACAACAAGATCAGATCACGCAACTACAAAGAAAATAGTTGGGTCTGGATTCACAATCCCAATGAAGTCTTCTAGTCGTTAACCTTCAGGGTCTTGATAGAAACCTAAGGTTAAAGGAGAATCGACTCTATCTAATACAACTAGTATCACACAGGAGGTGTGGGGAATATATTTCACAGTTGCTAGAGTTATCCTTTATATAGTCTTTCAAATCAGGGTTTGCAATCAATGTTAGCTTAGTAACAAAGCATTCAATATTCATCGTTAGATGAAAACCTGATTCGATTCAAGCTAATATCTTTCAACCGTTAGATCGAAACTTAGCTTGTTACACACAAATGAAATGCACGTTTATTAGTTTGTGTAACCGTATCCAAACATGTACACTTAGTTGGTTCAACAGTAGTTAACCAAATGGTTAGCCATATGAGCACTTTCATATCAACCATATTCTTCTTTACCACAACTAGTTCAAATGAACTAGTTAGAGAGTTGTTCAATTGCTTAGATCTTATAGAAGTATACAAGAAACAATCGAAGCAAAAACGATTTGATTCACTCGAATCGATTCATGAACTTTATAGCCACGATTTGCAAATATACATTCCTTACTTTATATAAATTTAAGTTCACGAATAATCGTTTTTAGAAAATAACCAACTTAAGTACGCATACTGGTACGCGGACTTAAGTACCCGGAATAAGTTTGTTTTCAGTTCACAATCTCCGACAGAAATTCACGGGATGTGAACTTCCGACAGTACGCGTACTGGTACGCGGACTTTAGTTCCGGTTTTCCTGAGCAGCAAAGTCCGCATACTTTGGTTCAAGGAATAAGGACTTACACACTTACGAGTTACCATACAATGTTTATATCCAACCATGGTTATAGATTCTAAATTCTCATTTCAATCATTGAAACATTCTTAGAGGACATTATATAGTTGTTTTTCACAAACCATTTTTCTTCAAAGCAATTTTTAAGTAATTGAAACTTAATACGACTTTCGTCACTAGTAAAGATGAACTTGTCCAGAGCCAAAGCTTACCAACACATATTTCAAGAAATAGATAAGCGAGATAAACTCGGCTCAAATAGCAAATGTGTATAATCAAACTCTATAAATCAATACGACTTTTGTCTCAAGATAGGAGATAGAATAGATAGACTTTTGAGTGATAGATAAGTTCAAGTTTCCACATACCATTTTAGTCGATGAAGTTCCACCAGTTCCTTGAGTAGTTTTTCGTCTTTGTATGATGATTGCCATGGAGTCTAGAGCTCAACTACAATTTCTATCCTAGTCCGAGACTTAGCTATAACTAGACTAGAAATCAAGACATATAGTTTTGGCAACTAAACTTGACAACAAGCTTGAGATATCAACGCTTGCGAGTTCGACCGAGCAGTGCTCTAACAATCTCCCCCTTTGTCAATTTTAGTGACAAAACTATCAATACATATGGAAAAAAAAATAAATAAATAAACTTTTGTAGCTTCTCTTCCACATGCCTGATCTTCTTGGTTCTTCAACATTACTCGAAATCTTCGTCACTTCTAAGTACTCCAATGATTCCAAAGGTTGTAAGTTCAGCATCATCGTTGGTAAAAATCCGTAGCTATAATAATGAGAAAACAAGAATTCTCAAAAATTGTTACACAGTGTCATAGTATTATTACACAACATCAAAGTTCAATTGTATCACAACTTCGACAACAATACTATGGTGACATGTATTATTCCCCCTTAGTCAATACTCCATATCACATGGAAACCACTCCCCCTTACATAATGATCCAAAAACCATATGTATTTGTAGGATGAACTACACATTAATTCTCCCCCTTTTTGTCAATAAAATTGGCAAAGGTACGAAAACTAGTGGGATCCTAATGAAATTTTCATAGCGACATTTCATGACCAAAAGAAAGCACATATCAACTTTTTAGATGCAATCATATAGCCGAAGCTAAATGCTTTCATCAAGGAGTTTATAAAGATACAAGATAACCCCTATAATATTCCATAGCCGCACTCCCCACAAAGATTTGGCAATTAAGCACAAGTTCAATTAAGAACTCTCACCCATAAAATGTCATTCCCGAAAGAACAACAAGAGCGACCTTACTTTCACAAGAAAATAAGGATTTCTTTGGACATAACAAATCACATACGAATATGAATTTAAATCCAAAATACTCAATTAAATTAACCACTAGAAAACCCGTGATTAATTTAATCGGAAATGCTCAACATAGAGAACTTATGGAGCTACACAGTATATACATAAAAATATGGATCAGGGAAGATCAATACTGCGGAATAGACAAGGATTCATTCTATATTCCATCACTATTTGCACAATGATATACAATAGACATAATCCTCGTAAAAAAAAGTCTATCCTATCTTCCATCAATATTTGCATAATGACATAAAATATGCTTAAAACTCTTGTAATGTCAAAAGTTCATTAATTCTTTTATCAGTACATGCATATCGACATATGAAAGACTTAAATTTTGACCCAGTATGGGACAATCATAGTTCACGGACGCAAACAAACATATCCCATAACAAATTGCAATATATAAAACCATAAAGATTAATACTGCAAGAATCATCTTCCAAACAATTTTTAGAATTCAAACAAATAAACCTAAAAAAATGAAGATGAAAACGTTGGACATAGCTATGTGTAATCACAATAATGGCTATTCCAAGCCCTACTTATTCTTCTAAACAAAACAAGAAATAAACTTCTCATCAGAAGATTTACTAGACAAATAAAATCAATAAGCTAAAGAACAAGGACAGACTCTTAAACCATCAAAACCGAACACGAACTAAAGTCAAATAGACAATTCTGTATTCTCACTAGCCTTGAGGTATTTGAGTTTGTGACAGACAGCATCCTCTGCAACTTTAGAGTGGATATCCTCATTGAGAAGTTCTTTAACATATGTCTTCATGAGAACGAGATCAGAATTAAGTTTTTTCGGCTCAGTTCTTACCACATCAAGACACTTCATTGTATCAACAAGTTGATGTTTAGCATCCTCAAAGTTTTTGAGAAAGTCAAGAACTACTTCAGCCAAAATCTCTTCAACATCCTCAATATCTGAGTAGGAATCAAGAGATTGAGGAAAAGATCGTTCAACTTCAAAAAAGGTTCTCTTCTTTTCATTGAATTCGAAATATACCGCATTATCAACGAAGTCTTCCGGTAAATCCCAGGAGCAATAAGAAGAAGCCATTGATAATAGGAAGCCTAGAGTGAGGTAATTCAACTCAATAGGAAGGGTATATAAATGATTTTGGAAAGACTCAGGGTTTGCAAGATCGGTTTGTGAGAGAACTCTGAGACCGTACATGTACCCGTAAGAAGAGGATTCACAAAGCCCCAAACAAAAGGACTATTTGTGATTTCTCAACACCCTGTTGCTTAAATAGTCCATGCATCTTAGCTCTTCAAAAACTAAGATCGAAGGCAAAGGACAACAGTAAAACCAATAGACAAAAAAAGAACAAGCAGAAAAATACTCATGTAAAAGTGCTAAACTGACAATCCATCTAAGAACGATAAGAAATTAGGTAGATAATCAGAGCAACCTGGAATTATCAATCACCTCACAATAATCTTAATCGACTAGCGAAAGAAGATACTGTGGAATCACAAACGATGAGACGAAGATGTTTGTGACTTCTTTTATATCTTACCTATCGGAGAAATCAATCTCAATCCAATCTTACGATTGTACTCAAACACGATAGAATCAGCAAGATCAGATCACGCAACTACAAAGAAAATAGTTGGGTCTGGCTTTACAATCCCAATGAAGTCTTCAATTCGTTAACCTACAGGGTCTCGATAGAAACCTAAGGTTAAAGGAGAATCGACTCTAGCTAATACAACTAGTATCACACATGAGGTATGGGGAATAGGTTTCCCAGTTGCTAGAGTTCTCCTTTATATAGTCTTTCAAATCAGGGTTTGCAATCAATGTTAGCTTAGTAACAATGCATTCAATATTCACCGTTAGATGAAAACCTAATTATATTCAAGCTAATATCTTTCAACCGTTAGATCGAAACTTAGCTTGTTACACACAAATGAAATGCACGTTTATTAGTTTGTGTAACCGTATCCAAACATGTACACTTAGTTGGTTCAACAGTAGTTAACCAAATGGTTATCCATATGAGCACTTTCATATCAACCATATTCTTCTTTACCACAACTAGTTCAAATGAACTAGTTAGAGAGTTGTTCAATTGCTTAGATCTTATAGAAGTATACAAGAAACAATCGAAGCAAAAACGATTTGATTCACTCGAATCGGTTCATGAACTCTACATCCACGGTTTACAAATATGCATTCCTAAGTTTATATAAGTTTAAGTTCACGAATAATCGTTTTTAGAAAATAACCAACCTAAGTGCGCATACTGGTACGCGGACTTAAGTACCCGTAATAAGTTTGTTTTTAGTTCACAAACTCCAGTAGAAATTCACGGGATGTGAACTTCCGACAGTACGCTTACTGGTACGCGGACTTTAGTTCCGGTTTTCCTGAGCAGCAAAGTACGCATACTTTGGTTCAAGGAATAAGGACTTTCACACGTATGAGTTACCACACAATGTTTATATCCAACCATGGTTATAGATTCTAAACTCTCATTTCAATCATTGAAACATTCTTAGAGGACGTTATATAGTTGTTGTTCACAAACCATTTTTCGTCAAAGCAATTTTCAAGTAATTGAAACTTAATATGACTTTCGTCACTAGTAAAGATGAACTTGGCCAAAGTGAAAGCTTACCAACACATATTTCGAGAAATAGATAAGCGAGATAAACTCGGCTCAAAATAGCAAATGTTTATAATCGAAGTCTACATAGCAATACTACTTTTGTCTCAAGATAGGAGATAGAGTAGATAGACTTTGAGTGATAGATAAGTTCAAGTCTCCACATATCTTTTTAGTCTATGAAGTTCCATCAGTTCCTTGAGTAGTTCTTAGTCTTTATATGATGATCGCCATGGAGTCTAGAGCTCAACTACACTTTTTATCCTAGTCCGAGACTTAGCTGTAAGTAGACTAGAAATCAAGACTTATAGTTTTGACAACTAAATTTGACAACAAGCTTGAGATAGCACGCTTGCGAGTTCGACCGAGCAGTGCTCTAACACTTTCAACTTGGTTAGTAGGACAACCATGATTAGAGAGGTAAGGAAGCAGTACCCTTCTATTTCTCGATGGATCTAATTATGTTACTGTGCTATGCCCAGGATTTACTACATGGACAATGTGCTTGCTTCTGCGCAAGGGGTCCAGAAGGTGACCCTTTAGGCCCTATGTTGTTTGATTTAACCTTACACCCATTGATCAAGTCCATCTCAGAGAATTTTCATTTGGAATTGCAGGCATGGTATATAGATGGTGGAACAATTATTGGGATACACTGCATATGTCCAAAGCCATCAAAATAATTAAGGAGAACGGTATTGAGTTGTGTTTGCATCTCTATATTGCTAAAAATGAACTTTTTTGGCCGTCATTTGATGTTAGAGGCGCAGATAAAAGTGTTTAATTTCCCACCTAACATAGGCAAACCATCCATGAATGTGAAGTTGTTGGCGGTTCCGGATAGTTTGAGCTCACAATATTATATGTACATGGTTATCAGTAGAGTCCACAAAACCATGGCTCTAATAGATGCGGTTTTGAAACTTAAGTATCCTCAATTGGAACTGCTGCTTCTTAGAAATTGCTCAGGGGTTTTGAGGCTATATTTGACAGTGCATCTGTCGAGACTTTGTTGTTGCATTATAATTATGCTATAAACGGATCCAAATCTCATGAGAAAACGTACAATCAATTACCTGAGAGTGAGTTTTTATAAGCAGAGAAAATCTAGGATAACCTTGCTTGATCTTGATTCACCAAGTAATTTTAGATCGGATTGGGTACGAATTCATTTTCAGGATCTAGATCAACAATTGCTTGACCTGCTGGAGATATTTTCCTGTAGAATTTTGTTGGACATTGAAACGATCCATCAACAAAGAGAAAATATTGTAACTACGCAGAAGAGGTACGATTTGTGATTTCCATATTGTGTAATTCGTGTTCGTTAATTTTAAAGGTAGTTTGAATATTGATGGTATATGTTTATTCATTTATGCCGTTGTTGAACTGTAAAAATTGAATTAGGTATTGAAGGTATTGAATTAGGTATCTGATACCATGTGAAAGAGAAGAATATCGTTGGACAATTCTCTCAGTTGTTTTGATTAATTTCATATTGATTTTTTTATACAGAATTGAGAAGAGACACATGTATTTAAACCTATATAGACCGCCACACATGATTACAGATAGGGCTGCACAACGGGTAGGGTGGGTAGGATATGGGCTATTTCGCCACCCTACCCGCTAACTGGCGGGTAAGAATTTTTTTACCCGCCACCCTACCCGCCACTAAACGGGTAAGATCCTATCCGACCCATTATTTGGCGGGTCGGGTAGGATAGGGTGGCGGGTATAACCTTTTTTTTTTTCCTTTTCTTTTTTTCTATCTGGTTAACAACTACTATTCACTCTGTATACATAATAATATAATATGCTTTCCAATAAAACAGAAAAAAAATCTTGCAACAACAATATGTGCCAATCTAACTAGGGAAAAATAAACAAACAAAAGCATCCTGCTAGGCCATTTGTAGTCTCAAGAAACAAAGAGAATCAAATAAGAGTATCCTTGAAAAGGTGGACATCCTTGTTCTTCAAATAAGAGTATCACCACCAAAAGCTCTTCATATGACCTTCTTCAATCATCATCTACGATGATGGAATACGCACTAAGATCACCAAATAAAGCTGCATAACAACAGTTGAAGCCAATCAACATAAAAACAGAGGAGAGTTCAACATAAAAATGCCAAAGATATTCAATGCAGTTTCCAAATGCAGAGTACAACAAAAGACATGACATAACATGTTGATTTCACTTTTGGTGCATGTTGTTGAAAGCAAACAATGGAGGAGGAAGTGAAAAACAAAGTATAGGTGTAATCCATTAGCTCATCACAAATATGAGAGAAGAAAGTGGGAATACCCTAATTTCAGGCTTAGATAAATTTGGGAAGGACCTGTCCATATATACATACAACAGGTAGTAAATTAACAGCAGCAAAGATAAGAAGGAACCACTATTAAGAAAACCAAAAGAATGACGTAGCAGCAGAATTACAGAACCGGGATGATCCCCACGAGATAGCAAATCTAGAATGGGCAAAACGAGATAATATGCAACGTAAAGCAACAAGTAGAAAGACGCAATTCACCAGCAAGAGGTCAAGACATATGATGTTTAAAGCACCGCTAAGCCACTAAAACTTCTGTTTTCTTGTGAATTACCTATTACTGGAGTTCATTCTTTAACAGTTCTATTATCATACATACCATTCCCACATCTCTGTTTAACAGCAGGTAGTAAATAAAACCCCCCATAGCACGATACTGAATTTCGAATACCAACAGGACTATATCAAAACTAGCCAACATTACCTAAGATTACAAAAGAAAGTACAATACAACCCCCCAAAACTCGATATGCAACTTCAAGTACCAACAGGACTATATATCACAACTAGCCAACTGAAATGTTCAAATACCAACAGGACTATATATCCCCCGCAGAATTATAAAAAGTACCAACAGGACTATATATCCCCTGCAGAATTATAACAAGTTATCATGTGTTGCATTAGGAGGATTGACAACAGAGTGCCTTTCATTCGAAACATTATTCAAATCTTTGGGTTTCACATGGGCTGAAACGGATCTTCAAATTAAATGGTCTATACTGAATACTCTTTCAATCTTAAGTCGGCATTACAATACAACACTAAAACTAGCATCTACTATGTCTTATGGAAATGATATTTACCTCAGCAGTCAACTTTTATTCCATTCTTCTTTTCACTTTGTTCTTTCAGATAAGTTTTTTTTGTTGCTGCTGTAACCAACAATTGAATGAAAAAATTCTTAGTTCTTTCTAGAAACCACTAAAAATTGCAAGCCAACTCTTAATTAGTTTTATCTGAAATGAAACAGAATTCAATCTAGTCTTTCAAATCCTAAACAAAGAACTAGCTGATAATTGAAACAAACCTTAAAAGAGGGTGTATGAACAAAGAGTAAAATCATGAGAATGAGTTAATGATTCAGAATAGTCTGTTTTCCCTTTCGAAAATCAAACATGCAGATTATGAAATTAGTAGATAAATTAATCAAAATTCCCACAAGTTCACAACAAAATCAAACCTCAATTTACTCGTTAGGTGGAGATGGAGCTGAGTTTTAAGACGAGTTTAGATGAAGATGGTATTGATAGAAGAAAGGGTTTCGTTGAAAATTTCAATTGAGTGATTCTCCTGCTAGATTTGGAGCAGAGTTTGATTTGAGAAAGGGAGAAAGGGTTTCGACTTTTCTTCGATTTGTGATTTGGGAAAGAAAAGAGATATGTAAGTGAAAAAACCAACCTCACTTTTTGCCCCTGATATGTTTCAAAATCACGAAAAAAATAGGCAGGAGATGAAAACAATGCGAGGGTTACTCAGTCATTTGAGTATATTAACGGGTAGGCGGGTAGGGTAGGATAATTTCGGGTTTCACCCGTCACCCTACCCATTTAATAGTGGGTAAGAAAATCTCTAACCGTCACCCTACCCGTTCAATGACGGGTAGGGTAGGATACGGTTAAATCATTGGCGGGTAGGGTAGAAATAACGGATATGGGTAGGGTATGTGCACCCCTAATTACAGACTCTACCGGTTACTAACGTACATTTCAACAACCACCTGTCAGTTACCACACGTTCCATTCACACAAGCACATGACATGCTTATAGCATGCTTGAAATGTTATTCTCTAACATACTGCAACGGAGAAGGAAACGTTTTTGACTAAAAATCGAGTTATTTGGTCTGCCTCTTTGGGTAAGTCTTTTCCTTTTTATCAAGTTGATTTCTTCAACATATATCTTTTGCATCTCCATTTGTATTTTATTTATTTCATATTTTGTACTAAACTGGTGTGGTATTCGTATACAAAAGCAAGTTTACTTCTTTCTATTTACTTATTGCGTTGATGATGATTTTTTTTTTTGTTACTTATCAGAAATCTAGCAGAAAATTAAGTAGTGGTTCGCATTTTCATCAAAAATTTGAAATTTCAAGAAGTGGTAAACATTTAACAATAATTGAGTCATGATTCTTATGAAACTGTGAAGTTTTTAAGCGTTAACAAACTTAAAATATAAGTTCTGACACGTTCATTAACATGGTAATATTTACTTTTCTTTTTGAGGTTTTTTCTTATGGACCTTCATCTTTCAGCAAGGCATACTTATCCCATGAGTCGAAGGTCAGCATCCATGGCGATTGTTGCTAACTTAAAGTAAGTAAATTGATAAGCATCCAATATAATAATTTCCTTACTTTCAACCGAAGGTAGATTTGGATTCGGTAAATACTGAGTTGTATGGTTGTACCATGTATGTAAATAGGTTGGATGCAGTAGTTTAAGCTTACTGAGAACTGAGGGATACTAATGTTGCGTCTGTAACAATAAAACACTCAAGAAAGATGTTAGAATAAAAAGATTAATTTCTGGAAGGTAAATAAACACTCAATTGGACTGCAAACAGAGGACAGAGTCACGTGTTCAACACGCTGTCCTTAACACGATATTTGACCGGTACGTCTCAAGAATGAGTGATGCCTATACCCTGTGGTCAAGTTCGTATCCAGGATAAAACTGCCCGTTGCAAGCACTGTTAGCACTACAGTACTTGCCCACTCTTACGACCTCAACAACGATTGCGCACGGAATGAAAAATAAAGGACCACACAGGGGGAGAAGACGAAAAGAAGAGGATAGTAGCTCTTCTGGACACAAAACGAAATGAGAGAAAGTGATCGCTTTATATAGGGGAGAAAAGAGATAGGTCTCATAAACGCGCATTAAAACAATTTCAATTAATTCAGATTTTTTCCAACGGTTTTAAACGTTTATGCATCACTTAATATCGATTTGAAACGTTCATGTGTCATTATGTTTGATATAAAACGTTCATGCAAATTTAAGTTTGATATAAAAACGTTCATGCAAATTTAAGTTTGATATAAAACGTTCGTGCATAAACATAATGTTGCCCAAAGAATTATTTTGTTTCAAATATTAATTCGATAATTCAAACGAAATTTTGCCAAAAAATATAAGTCTTGACCCACACCCACACCCGAACCCGAACCCGGCCCGGCCCGCCCGCACGGATGCGGCGACGTGCGTGCTTTGGTGCGAAGCACCGCGCGTGTGTGAAAATGTGCGATTGCACCAACTAGCCCATTGCCTAAGTCCTCTCCCTCGCACAAAAGTGCTAATGACCCAAGGGCCACTCTAATATCAAAAAATTCAATACTTATGGAGAGGTATCATCTTTAGTTTTCCCTATGTGGGACTAAAGGTTCATTCACAAATAGTGAAAATGAGCTAGTGTCCTTAGTGACCAATAGATCCTAAGTTCCAATCCCACCAAGACAAAAAAACCAAACTGTGTATAAATTCATTTTCTCTAACAATCCCCCACATGAATGAAATACCGATAAAAAATCAGAAAACGGAAAGCGAGAAATACCACTTAGGCAAGAGGTGTCCATGAGGTCTTGAACCTTTGCTTAGTGAGAAATTGCCGGAACTAATTGATGGACCGTGAACGCGATGTCTTGAACTACCATCGTTTGGTGTAATCCGCGATAATAACCACGCGTGATATCTCTCTAGGTGTTGTCGAGTTCGTGCCGTTGTGTCCTTTTTGGCCCTGGAAAAATCCCGTTTCTCAGAATGCTCTAGAGAATCAGCTCTTTTCTCATAGGAAGCGACCCACTTCCACATTCAGATAGGTGAGTTTTATCAAGAGTGTTTACTGCTACACCCCACTTCAATCTAAAATTGAAACTATAGAACTCATTAAGACTTAATAGAAAGTCATCCTCACATGCAGTCACACTATCACGTCTACACCATAGGGAAGGGGCAGAGAATGAATTCTCTGATAGTGTTTACCTTGACCCGCCACAAATTAGTTTCTCATTCGAAACCTTGATCTTGGGATCTCCAGTCAGCAAGGTTGAGTATCCTTCATGGCAAGTTTATTTAATGAGCCTAAGCCCCATCCCCTTAGATGCATTACTAACTATCTCCTTGGACAAACCTTTCGTCAAAGGTTCCGCGATATTCTCCTTGGACTTAACCCAATCAATGGAAATAACGTCTTTTGAGATTAGTTGTTTTAGGGTATCGTGTCTTCTTTATATGTATAGACTTCCCATTATAGTAGTTGTTTTTAGCTTTAGCTATGGCAGCTTGATTATCACAATGTATAGATATAGCCGGCACAGGCCTATGCCAGAGAGGAATGTCTTCTAAAAAGCATCTTAGCCAAGCGGCTTCCTCTCCTGCTTTATCTAGCGCAATAAACTCAGATTCCATAGTGGATCGAGCTATGCAGGTCTGTTTGGAACTCTTCCAAGAAACAGCCCCACATGCTAGAGTGAAAACATATCCACTCGTAGACTTAGACTCCTCTGAGTCTGATATCCAGTTTGCATCACAAAATCCCTCAAGGACGGCAGGATACCTTTCATAATTCAAACAAAAGGTCAACGTGTATTTCAAATACCTCAACACTCTAAAAAGTGCATCCCAGTGTTCCTGCCCTGGATTACAAGTATACCTACTTAACCTACTCACAGCATAAGCAATGTCTGGCCTAGTACAGTTCATCAAATACATCAGACTTCCTATAACTCGTGAGTATTCAAGTTGTGATACTCCATTACCTCTGTTCTTTTTGAGTTTACAACAAGGATCATACGGAGTATAAGCAGGTTTACAATCAAAATGATTGAATTTTCTAAGCACAGATTCAACATATGAGATTGACTAAGACTATAACCGTTAGAATTTCTCCTAATTTTCATCCCTAAGATTACATCTGCAGGGCCTAAGTCTTTCATGTCAAAGTTCTCATTCAGCATGTTCTTAGTGGAATTAATTACATCCATGTTTGTACCAAGTATAAGCATATCATCAACATACAAGCATACAATCACACAGGCATCATTTACAAGCTTAGTATATACACACTTGTCAGATTCATTGATTCTAAAACCACTAGAAAACATTACATGATCAAATTTTTCATGCCATTGTTTAGGTGCTTGTTTCAATCCATACAAAGATTTTTTCAGTTTACAAACTTTGTTTTCACAACCTTTCACTACAAAGCCCTCAGGTTGTTCCATGTAAATTTCTTCATCTAATTCACCATGTAAAAAGCTGTCTTTACATCCATTTGATGTATTTCTAGGTTATGAACCGCGGCTATAGCAATTAACATCCTAATGGAAGTAATTCTCGTAACGGGTGAGTAAGTATCAAAGAAATCTACACCTTCCTTTTGTTTGTAGCCTTTGACTACTAACCTAGCCTTGTATTTTTGAATAGTTCCATCTATGTTACGTTTCCTCCTGAAGATCCATTTACATCCTATGGCCTTACACCCTGGAGGTAAATCTCTATCTCCCATGTATCATTTTCTTTGATGGATTCCATTTCACTAATAGAAGACTCTTTCCACCACGGAGCTTCAGAAGAAGTCATGGCTTCTCTATAAGTCTGAGGATCAGACTCTGCTAGTGTTATGAAGTCAGGTCCAAAAGAGGTTTTGGTTCTAGCCCTTTTACTCCTCCTAAGATCAAATTCTACTTCATCTTCCTCTAAAGGTAAAGTCTGACTGGTTGAAGGAACATCTAGGGGATCAACACCTCTCTTACGAGAGTCAGATTTTAAAGGAAAAACATTTTCAAAAAACACAGCATCCCTAGACTCCATAATAGTATTTACACCAATTTCAGAAACATCAGAATTCACAACCATAAATCTATATGCAGGTGTATGCTCAGGATACCCTATGAAGACACAGTCAACAGTTTTGGATCCTATCTTGGTTGCTTTAGGTTTAGGGATCTGAACCTTAGCCAAACACCCCCACACTTTAAAGTATGCTAAAGAAGGTTGTCTACCTTTCCACAATTCGTATGGAGTTTTATCTGATCCTTTAAAAGGTACTCTGTTCAGGATATAGCAGGCTGAGAGGACAGCTTCCCCCCACAAGTTCGAAGGTAATCCTGAACTAATTAACATGGCATTCATCATCTCCTTAAGGGTGCGGTTCTTACGTTCAGCTACTCCATTCGACTGAGGTGAATAAGGAGGGGTAACCTCGTGTATTATGCCATGTTCTACACAGAAATCTCCTATAGGAGTTATGTACTCGCCACCACGGTCAGACCTAATGGTTTTAATGGTAGTATTCAATTGGTTTTCAACTTCTAGTTTATACCTCTTAAATGCTTCTAAGGCATCATCCTTACCTCTAAGCAAATATATGACAGTACCTAGTACAGTCGTCTATAAAAGTAACAAACCATTTCTTGCCACCTCTAGTTTGAACTGATTTCATGTCAACTAGGTCTGAGTGGATTAATTCTAAGGGTTTAGAATTTCTATGAACATTTTTGCTAAAAGGTTTTCTAGCATACTTTGATTCTACGCATATTTCACATTTGTGTTCCTTTTCCAAACTAAATTTGGGTATGCAGCCCACATTGGCTAGTTTAAGCATTGACTTATAATTTACATGTCCAAGTCTACCATGCCAAACGTTCAAAGACTCACAAACATAAGCAGAAGAATCATTATTATTCATTACAGCAGAGTTTACATTAAGCTTATACAGACCCTCAGTCTTATAACCCTGCCCCACATAATCCTTACCCTTAGTTACAACACATTTCCCAGATTCTATTACAATTTTAAAACCCTTATCATCTAAAACAGCACAAGAAACAAGATTTTTGCAGATGTCCGGAACATGAAGAACTTCATTCAAAGTGAGAGTCTTGCCAGAAGTGAGCTTGAGCCCAACTTTGCCTTTTCCTACAACCGCAGCTGCAGATGAGTTACCCATATAGAGTTTCTCTCCTTCCCCTACCTTAGTAGGAGGTGAACATTTCTTTGTTCCCACAGACATGTTTGGTAGCCCCAGAGTCTACCCACCAGTCTCTCACATTTGTTACCAAATTTACTTCAGACACCGTGCCAGAAAATTCATCTTTGTTGTTTTCAACCAAATTAGCATTATTTTTCTTTTTAAGGTCCTTACGGTTTCTACAGTGAACCGCCATATGGCCAGGATTTCCGCAAGCATAGCAATCACCCTTAATTTTATTAATGCTAGATTTAGGTTTCTGAAACATACCTTTCTTGCCTGGAGGTTTCTTGGAGTTGTTTCGGTTCTTATCAGCATTGGAACCTTTGTGTTCAGTCACATGAGCTTTGTAAGACATGTCCCTTGAAGAAGATACATTTTTGTCCTTGGAGCAATACAATTCTTCAACTTGAATTTTCTTACCCAGTTCAACCATAGTAACTTCAGCAGTTTCATGTCTCAGTTTCTTCTTGTACTCGAACCAGGAAGTAGGCAATTTCTCGATAGCAGTAGACACTTGAAAAGTTTCATCAATCACCATACCTTCCGCAAGAATTTCATTCATAATTTGCTGGAGTTCAAGGAATTGATCAACCACAGATTTGTCATTCACCATTTTATACTCATAAAGCCTAGCTACCAAGAATTTCTTACTTCCGACAGTTTCAGCTTGGTATTTCGCCTCCAAAGCAGCCCATAAATCAAAAGCAGAAAAGTTTTCTTTAGCATTGTAAAAATCATACAAAGCATCCTCCAAGCAATTCAGAATATGATTTTTAGACATGTAATTGTTCCTCTTCCATTCTTCTAAAGAAGACTCACGACCAGCATCATTCAGCGATTCATCAAAAGGTTTCAGAACATAGGAATCCAACTCATGGTAACTTAGAAACAATAACATTTTTGACTGCCACCTCTTAAAGTCTTTTCCAGAAAACTTTGCAGGCCTTTCAACATCGTTCTTACCCATTGTTACAGACAGAAAACAGAAATATCGTGTTAAGATTATTGCGTCTATAACAATAAAACACTCAAGAAAGATGTTAGAAAGATGTTAGAATAAAAAGATTAATTTCTGGAAGGTAAATAAACACTCAATTGGACTGCAAACAGAGGACAGAGTCACGTGTTCAACACGTTGTCCTTAACACGATATTTGACCGGTACGCCTCAAGAATGAGTGATGCCTATACCCTGTGGTCAAGTTCGTATCCAGGATAAAACTGCCCGTTGCAAGCACTGTTAGCACTACAGTACTTGCCCACTCTTACGACCTCAACAGCGATTGCGCACGGATGAAAAATAAAGGACCACACAGGGGGAGAAGACGAAAAGAAGAGGATAGTAGCTCTTCTGGACACAAAACGAAATGAGAGAAAGTGATTGCTTTATATAGGGGAGAAAAGAGAGAGGTCTCATAAACGCGCATTAAAACAATTTCAATTAATTAAGATTTTTTCCAACGGTTTTAAACGTTCATGCATCACTTAATATCGATTTGAAACGTTCGTGCGTCATTATGTTTGATATAAAACGTTCATGCAAATTTAAGTTTGATATAAAAACGTTTATGCAAATTAATGTTCATGCATAAACATAATGTTGCCCAAAGAATTATTTTGTTTCAAATATTAATTCGATAATTCAAACGAAATTTTGCCAAAAAATATAAGTCCGAGCCTGACCGCACGGACGGCGGCGGCGTGCGCGTGTGTGAAAATGTGCGATTGCACCAACTAGCCCATTGTCTAAGTCCTTTCCCTCGCACAAAAGTGCTAATGACCCAAGGGCCACTCTAATATCAAAAAATTCAATACTTATGGAGAGGTATCATCTTTAGTTTTCCCGGGACTAAAGGTTCATTCACAAATAGTGAAAATGAGCTAGTGTCCTTAGTGACCAATAGATCCTAAGTTCCAATCCCACCAAGACCAAAAAAACCAAACCGTGTATAAATTCATTTTCTCTAACAACTAAATATGCACTGAAGTTGATGTCAATACGTAGAGTGCTTTAGGGCTTGATCCACTCTCTTATTTAGTCAAGGGTCGTTAAGTACATAAATGTAAATTACTTGCGGGCATTATTGAGACTTCATAGAAGGAATCCGGTTTTGATTAGCTCTCATTGCATATATTCTGGACTTGCAATTCATAGCAAGTTGTCAAGTATTTTGAAAATGTAACTGATAAGTGCTTTCGGGTTTAAAGGTTGAGCTGGGCCGTAAGTTGGGTGATACCTAGTGTAAATTTAAGTATCTTCTCTGTGTTTTTAGTTCAGATTTCAAATGATTTGCAGAGAGTTTCCAAATCTATTGTTAGTTCATAAAGAATTTTGGAGAGTCTCCTAATGTCTCTTGTTATTGGCTAGCTAGAGACCTTTTTTAAGTCATTTAAATTCTCTGGAATTTCATGTTATTGGATTAGGATTTCGTAAGAGACACTCCAACACCCTTGTTATTCGATGAGAATTAATGGTGGGTTTGGATGTTGAATTTATAAGGTGGAATTTATAGGTACAGGGGATTTGGTAGAATTATGTTTCCCTTCGTACGTTTGGTAACCCGAATCCTTGGAATCATGTTTCCTACGGGAATCATTTTTCCAGCAAATCCTTCATATGGAGTCTGATCCCTCTCCCCTAACATTTGCTGGGAAACTTATCTAGGGATTTATGGACCCACTTTTTTTTTAACTCTAAATCTCATATATATGCAATTTTAAGATTTGAGGGTAATGACGAACAATACAAAAGACTTTAAAAAAACCAACACTATAACCAAACACACAAAGGATTTATATGAATCTCAGAATTTGTAATCCCATGGGATTATGAATTCCTAAAAATGAGGAATACTGCAAACAAACCCACCATAAAAGTAATTGATTTGTAATTTTCAGATATTTTGGGAGACTTTTTTTTTTATGAAAATAGGCACGTTAGGAATCTCTCCTCAAGAGGTGATTTTGGGAGACTTGGAAATTCAGGGAATATTTGTTTTTGAGAGTATGGCCAATTTTTTTCTCTTTTTTTATTTGAGTTGATGACCAAGGGACGAGCCATTTGCGCAGTAATACAACCGACCTCGTCTGAATATATTGGACATCCCCTCTCTTTTTTTCGTTTCCCTCGTATATACCAATCGAGCTTTCTCTTTACCACATCAAAGGACATCTGCTCATATGAAACAACGAAACAATGCTAACAGAGATAGCATAGCAAATAGAAAAATGTGTGATGATTGAAAATTCAAGTATTTCAGAGGAGATATGGATCTGTTGAAGGGTGATGATTGCATTTTATACTTATTACGGATGAGCCATTAGAAAAAATGGCCTTTTTATTCAATTTTGTCCCATTTTCTGCCCCTGGAAAATAAGTTTAGAAGCTCCTAGTCCTACCGGCTACTGTTCCTTTTGAAAAATTAACAAAGTATTAGGCAAGGAAATTGTGAAACTCAGAAACTAATTTATCGGACCAAGTGACGGACATAAGAGAGTCTTAAATAGTCTTTTTGCATATCAGAAGCAGAAATATTTTTGCTTATGTTCGTGGCAGAAGTTACTTTTGTAGATCAGGTCTAAAAGAAGCTTGTTTGGCAAATACATTATTTATAAGTTATTAAGCAATTAAGTTAGTTTGGCAAAAGGGATCTGAAAAATATTCTCCACAATATTCTCCACAATATAAGTTTCTGTTTTGCATAGATGATGAAGATGAAGAAAGTGAACTTCAAATCCATACCAGTTTTAGCGATAAAAATATTCTCCACATTTATTGATTTTGAAATCTTGGCAAGATATAAATCCAAATCCTTCCATGTAGGTTTCCTACACATTCATCTAGTTTCAAAACGTCAACACAATCAACATAGCCAGTACCAACAACCCCTATAGTCCATCCACTGAATTCGATGGAAACAACTCCAATTCTCCATTGTTTTTCTGTGAATCAATGTCTTGTTCTTGTTCGTAGCAGTTAATCATAAAATTGAACCAAACCCATTTCACAAACATCATTGTAACCTTGAATTGCCATAAATAAATATCAATTCATCTCAATCTCGCATTATTCCCAAACCCATTAATTTTTCTCAGAACAACATCAACTTATCTCTAGATTAGGGTTTTCTATCTAAATCCAATTTCGGCAATGCTATTCCGCGCGCCCTTATCCACCCTACTCTCCTCCCTGTCTGACGTGTCAAGAGGATGTGTCCGAAATTAAAGCCACGTGAACTCTTCGCTCTTTTCTTGTTTTATTTTTTCTGTCTCTCTCTTCTGCATATCCTGTTCTTCCCCTAAACTTTCTTTATCCCATCTTAATGTTTGTATAAGTTTGGTCTTCCTCAAGTGTTCTACAAATTTTCACGAGCAAATAAGATGATTACTAGATTTGATGGTCTTGGTTGTTATGGTCTTGTACTCTTGTGTGCGAACAGAATGAGAACAAGAATAATTGGATTTTAGTCTAATTATAGATGGGTTATAGACAGACGAGAACAAGAATGATCAAGAGGGTATTCTTGCTGATCAATCGACACAAGTAGTGATTTGCATGGATCGTTAATCAGTTGCTGATCAATCGACACAAGTAGTGATTTGCATGGATCGTTAATCAGTTGGTTGATTTGAGATTGAACTTAAGGAATAGATAATTAAAAAAAATCAAGTATTATGTTACTATTTGTTACCTTTCATAGAATCAAAAAATTCTGAATTGATTAATAATTTATGGTTTTGAATCATATGAATTTTTCTTCAGTTTTTTATATGTATTAGATCTTCAGTTTGTTAGGATTTCAAAGATTAGAGATCTATTTGTGGATGATAAACAGATGCCGACCCTAAGTTTAGAAAGTGTAATCTTACCAGGATAAATCATGGGTTTTGCTGATGGTTTTGATTGTTTCAACTAAACACCCAAGATCTTCAGCTTACGATTTTATTTAACTCGTTTATTGAATTCGAGTTCTGTAAATGGAAGAAGACAGAGAAAACAAAATAATAAGCACGTGGAAGATAAAGGTGTATGATTCTTGTACACGTCAGATATCCACATAAGACGACACCTCGTCAGGGAGGAGAGTAGGGAGGAGATGGGGGACCGGAATAGCAATTCCCATCCAATTTTTCAAAACTAATAATGATTTTAGAATCCTAGTGACACAATACAAAGGTTAACAACAAATGGAAGCGATTTTATATGAGATTATCTATTTAATTGTAAAACAATTGAATCTTCTACTTCGAGGGTTTGATGTTACAGGAGAGAAAAATAAAAGAAGGAAGACATGACAGAGGGGAGAATAAGATTAGTACGCGGGTCCCGTCAGAAGTTGCTTCTTTTAGAAGTGAGAAGCCAAATATTTTTGCTTCTCTCAAGAGTTACTTTTTGACAGAAAAAGTTACTTCTATAAGTTGATTTTATTTATCAATCCGGCCTGACTTTTGGCTTATTGACTTAAATAAGTTGATAAGTAGCTTCTCGGAACGCATCCAAACAGCCTATTAGCCCTGCCACATTATTACATTCGAACACTGTAATACACTCTACAACCTTGCAACGGCCTGTAGTAAACATACAGGAATGAAGTAAAAAAAAAAACGAAATAATTCGAAGGAAAGAACGTCATATTTGAAACTGAATCGAGTCTTTGAGTCGGGAGGAGAGAATAATCAGAATGACAGAACTATTAAGCCATCATTTCGACGATCAAACCAATAGGGAAATTACCTAATCATCACCTTATTCTCTCCCAATATGCCAAACTCACAGACCACAAAAAAAACCAATAATTAAATTTGCAGGAAAACAAAAACCATAGTTGAGATTTTATTTAGGGCATCGGATCTCCAAGGTGTTAACATCAATGAAATATTCAGATGCAAATTACCCATTTACATATAAAATTTCCTCATTTGCCCCTTTACAATCAATCGTCAAAACAAAACCAAAATCAAAAAGAACAAAAAAATAAGGATTTCTTATTTCTAGTTTTCAAAAGAAAATCGTAGTCTAATATTCAAACAGCATCAAAATTGAGACAATACAAACCAACTGGTAAAAAGTTTTGTCGGTTTCAGAAAAATCTCTAAGGAAATAACGAAAGCGAGACTATGTATAAGACATTCTGATTGAGAATGGCTCTGCAATTGCCGTCTTATATGTACAGGACTTTCTTTCTAGGGTTAGGGTTTGAGAATCAAAGGTTTAAGAAATATCATCTGAACCGTCCATTTCGATGCGGCGCAACGATTCTTCGCCCCCGATTGAATTATTTATACCAACTCAGTTCTTTATTTCAAACAGGTCCAACATGACAAGAGCTAACCAATTATATGGTGGGTTCATGTTACTGCTAGTATTGAAGGTTAACAGAGTTGCAAAAAATAAGTAGTCCACGGGTGACTGTCATGTGTACAGGATTATACAAATTTGGAATATACTCTGCTTTGAAATGAAAAATCTAGTAATCCTCTCATTCAGATTTCCTGTGCTACATATTACCCAATCAATTTACAAAAGTAAAAAATGAGAAGAGATTTTTGAAACATGTATGGTGGATAATGTATTGCTCTCACTAGAAGAGAAAAAGTTTCAGACCTTAGAAAGACAGAAAGAAAGAAATGAAGACTCTTTTAGAAGTGAGAAGGGTCTTTAGCCCTGTCAATTCTCCACACCCATTTCTCAATAAGTCTCCATTCGATCATCATGGTAGAGGGAGAAAGTCAGTAGTTTCAGTTTTCAGAAGTTCTCTTCCTGGTACTTGTTTACATTTTCTCACTTCTTAGAGAGTAGTAATGATAACTAGAAATATAGTCTGTAACTTTTTGTTTCTTCTCTTACAGGAGAGGATGCTTTACAAATGTTTTTAAGGGATAGACAATTGAATGGTGACTTTGTAAGTAAAGCTTCTGATATTATTTGGAGAAGGGATGAGTTGAAATTCATTGATCTTGAAGATAATGTGTTTGATGAAAATTCTCAACAAATGCAATTACAGGAGGTATGCACACAAGACTGACTTAATTTATTATTCTCGTATCAGTTGTTAGCACATTTACAAGTTCTATCATCTATGTCTTGGAGGAACAATGACTAAGAATGGATTGTATGCTGCAAAACATAGTTTAACTCGTATTAGAACATTGCTCTACGTCAAATTAAAGCATCCCGAAGGAACAGACTAAACCATAGGGACATGACTTACACTGGTGACATAAGGGATACCGTGAGGGGGATTCCAAGTTTTGGGAACAAACCCACTGTCGAATCAATCGAGGTCCTATTAGTAGGTTCTGGTTAGAATGTGCGTAACTTTATTCTTACTAACAAACTGGTGCAGGTCATGGAAACTGAGAATGACGGTGGATTTTTGAAGCTGACTAAAACCCTCGAATGGGTGTCTGGTGATGAAACTGCGCCAGTCAATAGGAAACAAACTTTTAAGGTCTGAATTTATTTTTGAAATTGCGATATATCATACTTGTTATTTTTTTCTTTTATTTTTTCTCTCACTAGTTTGGTAAGACAATCGTAAGTTCTTCTAATTGTTTGACTGTGTTATTGATTCAGTTACATTTTGTGTAATGACAGGAAATACAAGATGATCGTGAAAGAAGGAAGAAACTTAACCTTCTACAGTATGATGCTGTATGATGCTTTTGAATCGTATTTTATTTCTTGATAAACACTTGTGAACTTTGATTTCAATTTCATGTTACTTTGTCTGAATCATCTCATGCAGCATTTGTACTATCTAATCAAGAACTACGTTTTCACAAGCAAAAGTAATTTCTGAATAGTTTATAGTGCGCAAACACTGTTGTTACCTTTCAGATTAAGAAAGAGTTGACCCTCTTAACTGCTGCAGTTGGAACTTTCTGCACTGGATATTGTTTAGTGGTCTTCTCTATACAGGTAAACACTGCATTGTTGCAGGAGGAAGTCTTTCGAAGCATTATCTTACATTGTCCCTTTTACGGTATGAAAATGCAAGGGACTTTCTTAAATCTTACTACCAAAAATTCGATAGCCGTGGTGTGTCTATATCATTTGCTAAGCTGATAAAATGGTTTCAAATTTCTAAAAAAACATCTCTAGAAGAATGTGGCTTAATTTTTCGTTTTCTTAGTAGTTTAAATCTTTTCCTTCATTGTTAGAGCGTTAATTGTTTCAAAAAATTCTCATTATAACTTCACTTGTCTGTTTTATAGGCTGCTATAAGTTATGCAACAGGAGTTCTTTTCAGGTAAACAGTATTTTTGTCCTACTGTGAGGTTCTTTGATGACCAGCCAGGGTTCACACCTAGATATTTTACTCTTTAACTTTGGAGCTTTGTTTTCCTCTTTTGTAGAGCAGTTTTTTGTATCTCCAGCTGTTGTATTTCCATGTTGACAACCTGACGAGGGAAGCAGTTCCACAGATTTTCAGGCAGAAGAAAGTAAAGAAGTATAAATTCAGCTAAACTATGTGAATGTTCTGTGCTATAATAGTTTCTATGCTGTATGATTTGGTCTCATGCAAATTCCTTTAAAAGAACAATGTGTTTTCTGAATCAGAATTGGGATAAGAAGCGAGGACTTGCAGAACTTCTTTGAAACAACGCTAAATGGTAGCGGCTTTGTTCTTTCATCACCAAGGCTTGTGATCCCTGCTGCAATTTATGGACTTTGGGGGCTGTCTACTCATTTTTCCAATGATCTTTTTAGTTTTCAGGTACAATTTTAACCTTTTCTCGATCTCTGACCTCATATACTTGGGAGCTGGTAAGTATTACGTAGAAAAAGTGGATAACTCATATTTGAACGCGAGCAACTAGATCCCCCCGGTGTGGTTCCTGGAAACAAATATGGTACTGTCTTAAGAAAATATAAATTGTCAATTCATCCACTGATTACGCGGAGTGTTCTTGATTCACGTAAACAAACACCTGATAGTGGTGGGTTATTTTCTTTTGCAAGTTTTGCACATTATTGGGCATAATAAAATGAATTGATTTTCACGTTTGTTTCGTTTGTTTCGTATAGCTTGTTCCAGCGATGTTTGGGTTATTTGCATACAAGGCTGCTGCTCTGGTTCAAGTTTACAGAGACAATGATGACTTGAAGTTGATCTTTCCAGGTGCCGATGAATATTCAAATGAGTGAACAGTAGTCCCCCTCGTTTTCACTGCTGCACCATTAAGTTTTAAGCAGTGCATGCAGTGACTCAATTTTGGCGGATGGCCCATACAGCGGTTGCAGATGTTATTCAGATTGTTATCAACAATTGCTGTTGTTTTTCCATTTGTGTGCCACCCATACTGGTTATGTATGATCAGCCGAATAAATTGTTATGTACTTAATTGTGTATATGAAAGAGTTATATCGACCCCATGCTCTTTAAACTAAACACTTGAATGGTCACCCCATCCTAGTACCAGATCTAGGTTGACAACCTTGTTAGAATACGGGCATCCAACTCAAAACCAATTGGCAATGAGTGGAGAGGCCCTTAGAACTATAAACTGCTGAGTAAAGGTGCGGTCAAATGACTCGACACAAATAGCCTGCTCCGATACCATGTTAGGATACGGGCATCCAACTCAAAACCAATTGGCAATGAGTGGAGAGGTTCTTCCATATTATATTTTAAGTTATTAAGGAGATATTAACAGTGTGGGACTATTATCCTCAACACGCCCCCTCACATGTAGCCTCGTTGGGTCTAACACGTGGACCTACGTTGTGTGGTGACCGTTGGGCCTACTCGCGCACGGGCCTAGCTCTGATACCATGTTAGAATACGGGCATCCAACTCAAAACCAATTGACAATGAGTGGAGAGGCCCTTAGAACTATTGCAGGATCTTAGATTGCCCAAACAATATGAGACTAATAATCTCAACAAACCTACCCTGTGTATACGTTGAAATTATTAGTCTCATATTTGCTTTCAACTCCTCTGGTGCGAGGTTAGGGACTGACTTATTGTCTTTAAATCGGATTCAGTTCCACATAAGATTGGACCAGCTTCTAATCCAATTATTTTCATTTGCTCAGGTCTGCGTCAGGTTTAGGATAAACCAATTCAATAGTCCAGCCCCATTCGAACAAACAATCCGATAGGGTGCCGATTGTTTCAGTTTGTTTTGGCTGTCAGTCGAGCTGAATCTTTCGTACAGGCCAGTCAGAAAGCCAACCACTGTATTGGCCCCTTAACTGAGCATCAATGTCTGTAGGCTCCAGCTCCATAAAATCAGGCTTAAAACAAAGGAAACTGCCGAGTACAAACAGGCAGAACACGTCCAGTGGATCCAAGACAATGCCTGCAGTAGCAGTTTCAGGTCTTTGATTTGCTTAGAGAATTAGAAACTTTCCCTCATTCTTTAAAAAAGGTATACACACTGTAAACCTGTGGATTAAGGAAACAAGGACAGAACACTAGACCATGAAATTAAGGAAACAAGAACGTTAACCAATATATAAAACCGCGACGTACATTTAGAAACATCTAATAGCACACAATGAAAAAACTATTGTTCTGTGAGTTCTACAATAAGTGAGCAGTGAACATGTACATACAACCAAAGCCTCAATTCAATAGCAGGGACAGAATCTAAACAGCAGGTTTCAGATATTTCTAAGGCGCCCTTGCAAACTTGAGAAAGATAGCTCCAAAAGTTGTTCGAGAAGCTGAGAAACTGTGGGTCAGGCTCCCAAGAATTTTCTAAAGCAAAATATCAAGGAACAACACCAGTGCAGTCTGCCTATACTGTAAAGAACATTTTGTATGAACACACAAGTCCAGTTTAGAAAGGGGCTGAGCTTGTTCTTCGAAGCTGATAATTCTGCTCAGGCGGCGGTGCAGATGGTAATATCGTATCCAGCTCCTGCAACAAACCGAGAGGAAAGGGGATGTTGAAAATCCAACAGGAAAGGTAAAAACATGAGAGTAGATAACCGTTTTTACTAAATTTCATGAACTATTCGACGTACAAAAATTACACCTCCTGGAACTACAAGCAAATGACAGGATCCAAAGTTGTGAGCAATCATATGAAGACTTGTCATCCCACATAGTATAAGAAATTTGGCATACATCACAAATGCTTCATGAAGATTGTTATTCCTATTTTTATGTGTACTATTTATGATTTCTCCAATACACTGAAGTCAAATCAAGATCTCACCAAGTCAGAATAAATAATCCCAGTCTTGGCAAAAAAAAAATTAAGACTGTAGAAACTAACACCAGCATCGAAACATGGTTGGCATCTAATACTTGGATTTGGTGGAGAAGATGACACTCGTAAACTTAAGTTCTTACAACTGTGCAGTGACTCATTTCGTAACTCTAAAAGATGCTGGTTCCACAAATGAATGACCTTGGCTTCTCGGAATATGCTTAATATTGGAACTTGGTCATGACACTAACCTGGACTAGTTTTGGGAGTGCCAATATTATTTTTTTGGTAGCGTAATCACTAATCGTAGCACTATTCAAAAGATATAAATAGCATAAACATGTAAAAAGAAACAAACGTTAACTTCGTCCCAGTAAAGAGGGTTAGGCACCCAATCACCACTACAAGAAGGTAGTCCGATAAAACAGAAGGATAAAGATTGTGATGGGAGTCGAAAAGACAAAGGTTTGGGAGCTGTCCATGACTTCGGTGAGAGCTATGAATATAATTAGGTATCTTTCGTGGTTCACAGCTACAAATATTACATAATTAATGACAAACTGGTTACACTCCCAACTTAAAAGGTCCGCAACATCATTGTGGAGGTATGTTTGTATGATAATTTGCATTGAAACTACTCTAAAAGAACTCCACAGCCTTAAAAACCTGAATTTAATATATTCTCCACAGGTTCATAAGCGGCACACTAATTGCATGGTAATAACAACAACTTTCTGTTTAGACAAATTTGATCAGTACTATGTCCCAGGTGCATCAGAAAATAAAACCAAGTTTTGTCCCATCTAAAACCCTCATTCAGAATTTAGACACTAGATTTCAAACAGAAATCACTCTATTCGATCTAAACCCTGCTAGTCTGATTTATATCGCAATGATCAGTATTTAAACTTCCAGAAGATATAGCCACCACAAAGAAATGAAATGAAATGCAAGAAGCACAAACAAACAAACAAACAAACAAAAATAAAAATATAAAACAGGCATCTACCTTCTGTTTCCTGAGCCTTTCATTTTCCTCTTCCAGGCGCGAAACCTTGTTCTCCAGCTCATTAGTGTAAGCCTGCCCAAACCATTAATTAAGCTATTTATATATATTAGAATAGAACAATTATTGGAACTCCACAGCTAACTGAATAGCAAGAGAACCCACCTGCTTCCTAGCTCGTGACCTGGCTGCAGACTCCCTGTTCTTAATCATCCTTTTCTGCCTTCTCTCTACAGTTTTCTCAATCATGTCTCCTCCTGGGGCGACCCTTTTTCGCCCAGGTGTTTGTGTATCTGACAAGGCTATAGGAGATGACAAAGCCATTTGGTTGTCAGAATAGGTGACTTCCAAAATTGGACTTGTAGCTAGAGCAAGAGGCTGCGGAACTGGACGACCTGGAGCAAAAATTTCCATCATATTTTGTTGTTGTTGTTGCTGCTGATGTTGATGTATTGCAGGGACCTGGTACTGCATCCATGGAGCTTGCTGAGTGAAACTCTGAGGAGGTGCTGCCATTAAATCAACTCCTATACCAGTAGCCCCTTCATTTTTCTTATCCCCTGGACCTTCAGAGACAACCCCTGCTTTCACCAAGAAATCTTCCAGTGTCATCTCACCTAGAGTTTGTTGTCTTTCCTGAGCAGCTTTCAACTCTTCTGTATCATTTTTCTGACCTTGCTGTATATCTTTCCACACCTCATCGACCGTTTTCTTGCTAAGAGCCCTAGTTAAGTTAAGGCTCGCTTGACGCTGTAAAGCAGAAGCTGAAGCATGCTGTTCATTTTGAGCTGTATTCTCCGCATCCATTCCTACACCCTGATTGGCTTCGGCCGTCCACACATTCTTTAGTAGCTCATCTAGGTTCATGCTACTTAAAGGTTTTCCTAAGTCTCCTAGCTGGTTTTGAACCTCATCAAGCGTAAGATTGTACAATGATCCTTGCCTCGCTAACGGCAGGAACTGAGAATGCTGACTGTTACCACCTTGAGACCCCATCGTCTGAACCCCCATTCACCAATTTTTTTCACAGTATGTGTGTGAGTGTATCATTCCAAACCTCAAGCTCAAATACCTGATGTAAAAACCCTATAAATCTCAAGGAAGAGAAATAATAAACAATAAAAAGTAATTAATGCTCAATCTCGCACATTCTGTCGATGAATCTAAATCTAACACCACCAACTGTATTGGCCCAAGAAACTTGGAGGGCTTCAACCTTTAAAACTCATACATTATTACATTTTCCAACCCTAAGGATAACAAAATTCAAAAAAATAAAAATAAAAATTTACTCAGACCTAAGATCCCAAAACCCAAAAAGATAGAAAGAACAACTTAAATGCCCTAGAATGGAGAGGGATCAAAAAGAAAAAGATCAGGAAGAAACCCAACTTACGAATTTATCGAACCATCACAGATCGTTACAAATCCAGAAATGAAAATGAAAAGTAAAAAAATGATAACAAAAACTCACCTGAATTCATTCAAAGCGCAGAAGATAAAGTTATAATATAACCTGCAAAAAGAGGAGAAGAACCTAACATTAAATTAAAATAAAAAACCCTCGGATTTTAAAAAACAAAAAACCCCACAAAAAAAATTATGCAAGAGAGAGTGAGAAAAACAGACCTAAAACAGTGATGATCGGGGAAGTGAATCTTAAAAATGCACCATTTTTATCTTCTTGTGAGGTTGTTAGAAGCAGGTGGAATCCACATAATATTAATTTTTTGTTGTTGGTGTTAATGTTATTGCAGTGGGACAAAAACAAAACCAGACCCGAATCTCCAGTTTCTGGAGATGAAAAACCCTAAGTTCTTGGCCTTGTTTAGTTATTTATTTATATATATCGTGGGTAGTGTGTACAGAGAAATGAGAAACTTAGTTAGAGGAAAAAGACCGATTCACCACCAATCCATTAACCCCATTTGGGCTTCTTTTATTTTTTCCTTTTCTTGCTGCTTTAAAAGATGGTTCGAAACTTCGAATCAAGTTAAAAGGATGTTGTCCTGTATGAGTGTTGTGTAGGTGGGACATTTAATATGCCCTACTGCTGCCGGTTGACCAGAACTTGGACCCCATGTTACAGGACTGACTACAATTTGTGCGTACCTGTGTTACATACCTTGCATGTTTCCAATTTGTGCATATCCCCCTTGGAGCAAGCAGCCAAGGATGAGAAGGATGGACAAGAATAAGTGAATAACACATCAGTTGACAGTCCGGTAGGTCTTCCATGGTACGATTTTATGGAGTTTTTATGCCAGAAATGTACGACTTTCCAATTATACCCAAATTCGAAACATCCGATAAGCTTTTATTTTTATTTTAAAATTAGCATTATTATTATTTTTATTTATTTTTAAAGAGTCGAGAGAGGAAAATTTTTATCTTTATTATTATTAAAAATTAGCTTTTACTTTTAATAATAATAATTATTACTCCTTTTATTAAGAAAATAAGTTCAATTTTCACTCACTAGAATCATACACGACTTTTGTTGGTAGCCTAATAACAAGCTGAGCACCAACTCCCTTCTGAATAGCAACGTCTAGTTTATAAAAAGAAAATTTCTTAACACCTCTACCGACATCATTACTAACTAGGCAATTTTTCAATCTCTTATTATTATTATTTATTTATTTATTATTATAATGCCATCAGGGGGCGTTTTATTGCAAACAAATAACATAGTCTTTTACAAGTGTTTAGTTGGCAGCCTAGCGACAATCTAGGCTCTAACTCAAAATGCCACCAGGAGGAGTTTTATTATTATTATTATTTCACATAATTATTATTATTAATAAAGATAAAGAGTATTACATTAACTAGTTGGAAGCCTATCAAGCTAAGCTCCAACAACGCACTACTATATGAATTGAACATATTGTCGTGCTAACCTACCAGCGAGCCTCATGGGTAACCTAGCCAAGGGAGCCGAAGCAGGAAGGGGGCTGAGATTGTGTCACAAGGGACGCAAGGTAACTCTACCATCCATGTTATTATTATTATTTTATTTTATTTAGAGAAAATAGTATATTACAAAGTCAGTTTTTACATCGAGGGTGTTGGTAGCCTAGCAACAATCTGGGCACCAACTCCCTTTTGAATAATAATACCTATTCTACGAAAAAGTGACCCTCCTACTTTACAATTGGCATCTTGACTAGCAAGATAATTCCTCAACCTTCTCAAAAAAACACAAGTATCGTCACCTAACTCACCAAAAGTTGTAAAAGCCAACACCCCGAACTCGTATCCATGTGTTAATCACTTGTCCAAGTACTTATTGCGCTTGCGAGTGACTGCATCATAAATTGCTTGGCCGGGGGTAAAGGAAGTAGTTCGGGTACCTGTGACATCATAGTAAACGTCCCTGCCATTGTCCCAGTTATAAACCAGCAAATCTGCGGGCCTCAAAGCTTTAACCGAGTCAGATAAGAAACCCATACGGACCTCTTTACGAGATGCAACACCCGTTTTATAACATATGTCTGCAAATGTATCACGTACCATATCATTTCGATACTTACCACCAATTTCGCTGGCACAATGAACAACATGATCACCATATATATGTCCATATCCCTTTTAAAAAAAGGACACAAACTGTCAGCTGCAAAGCTGCAAAAATGGGAATACCTAATTTGTAGCTCAAAAATGCACGAAATTGTCGAGGCCCAATAGATTGGTTCAAGAACTGAATGGGTATAGCCTTGAGAAAATCCATAGCGTGATCATTTTTATTACATTGCCAGAGTGCATCATTTCTTGCAGATAACGAAAAGTTGATGGGCAAATCCTTCTTGATTACAGCAAAATAACGAGCCGCCAATGACCTCATGAAATGGGGGGCAGCAGTATTAATATCAAAATCAGAAGGATGAAAACCACAAACCTGAATGTATGCCTGCAATGCGTGATGGAAACTCTGCCCAGGTTCTGAAATGGATGCACACTGCAACATAGTGTTTTGCAAAGTGCACTTGTCCAAATATTTGTTATTCTTGCGTGTGATAGCTGCAGCGATGGCATGCCCTGGAGCAATGTTACGTTTCCTAGCACTTGTGAAAGGTGAAACACCCGTCACATCCATGCAAACATCCTTACCATCTTCCCAATTATAAACCATGATGTCAGCGGGTCTGAGTTCATTCTCCGTATTTGAAAGGAAATCCAAAGAGACTTCTTTCCTAGCAGCAACCCCATCTTTGTAGCATATATATGCCAGGACATCTTTGACCAAATCATGTCAAAATTTGAGTCCAACCTCACTGGAACAGTGAATAACATGGTCACCAAAAATGTCCATAGGCCTGTTGCAACAAGAACACAAACTGTCTTCCTCAAAGAAAGGTATACCCAACCGATATTGTAAGACGGCGCTGAACTGTCTAGGTCCAACAGCCTGATTAAGCTCGGGGATGGGAATAGCCTTAAGAAAATACATAGCGTGTTCAGCTCTATTACATTGCCACAGGGTTGCTTCAAGCGATGAAAGAGAGTAACTAGTGGGTATCTTCTCCTTGACAACACCAAAATGAATAACTACCAAAGACTTCATGAAATGGGAGGCAGTATCACTGATATTGAAATTAGAGGAGAGACCACAAGTTTGAGTAAAAACCTGTAAAGCTTGCTGATAGCTGAGGCAAGGATCTGAAGTATCCGGAAAATTCAGGATCTTGTTCTGTAGATGTTGAGTTTGAGCATGAGACGCTAGGTAAAAAACATACCTGTATCAGCCATTGTAAGCACTCCAAGACCGTCGTCTTTAATAGGGAGAGTAACAAGCCTTTGTTGAACCAAGCCAAAACCTGCACCATCACCAACTATTAAACGACGTAAATATTGCATAAAATGCTTGTCAAAACGATCAGTAGCAAGCTGAATAGATTTAGGACATGTTGTGTGTAGAGTGAAATACAACTTAGAAACCCCTGTGCAATTACGTAAAAGCAATAATTCACATTGAGGGTCTTGTAGTTCCTGTATTTTGCTCATAAGCTGAATAGAAGTATCCATCCTTTTTAGCACCATGTTACTGCAAAACTCCGAATCTAGACTGACTGGCCCACCAAGGAGTTTAACACCATTCACGGGCTTACTAATATTGGGAGGGAAATCAGGCTTAATATCCCTTCTTGGTTCATATGATGGCCAAAAATTTTATGTCTTCGAGATATTCAAATGCAAGCCATAACTAGGACCTTCCTCTTGTATAATTTTCAGAGCCTTAGACACTTCCATTGTATCACTTGCAATAGCGCCATCATCTAGGTATCAATCATGGAGGTCTAAGGTGCATTGGGCAGCAATCTTCTCAACAAGGGGATGGAGATCTAGTGCAAATAGGAGGGGACCAAGGGGGTCACCCTGTTGAACACCTTGGTCCGAAGAAAGAACTGAATCCTGATAATAGAGCCTAGCTGGTTTTGCATAACAAAACTCGACCCAATTAGCGATATTCGGACAACGAGATCTTACCTCCATTATGATTGTGGACCTGTCAACTAGATTGAACGCGTTCGAAAAGTCTATGAGCAGCATAACCCGTGAAGCGTCATCACCCTTCAACTGAAGCAATCTATTGGCAGAGTGCAAGATGCCTTCGCCACCACATGGAATGCCAACGCTAAATTGGCACTTTCCTAGATATGATGTCATTTCCTTGTGCACTAACGTAGCAGCCAATT
This sequence comes from Papaver somniferum, assembly GCF_003573695.1. Lineage (NCBI taxonomy): Eukaryota > Viridiplantae > Streptophyta > Magnoliopsida > Ranunculales > Papaveraceae > Papaver > Papaver somniferum. Next base: position 63,834,750 of record NC_039368.1, on the reverse strand, counting down.
TTGAGCATAGTCTCCTCCATATAGTTCCCACAACGATTGGTCTTAACCCACCACCCGGTTTAAGCAGTGGAGTTAAGGGGGCACTCGCCACAAAATCACCAAGAATGGGAGGTCACTTACCTGTCAGCCGTAGATTGACAACGCCCGTTATAGAGTGAAGTAATTCATCGGCAACAGCAGCTCCAGCCCCACTCATATCATCCAATAAGTGTTGATCTCTAAGACCGTCCCTCCCGCATGAAGTGCTTTTGGAAAAACTCTTAAGAACCAACAGAACATCCTTTGTACTGACAGAAAGTGCAGTTGCAGTGACACCCTCGGCTGGTATGTGAGGCAGGCTTGCAGAGGGATGTTTTTGTTCCAGTTTGAAGAGTGTATCAGGGGTAGAAGGAGCTACACCATTGGAGGAAAGCACCCTGATGGCCGCAGTATAATGTCCATATTTCAACTTCCTCTTACATGCCAATAAATTAGGATTTATCTTCTTCTTGTTCGAACGATGCCCGGGAGTTTTCTTAGGAACAACCAACAATTGTTGGGTCAGGTTGAAACAACCAGACGGTTCTTTCTAACACAACAACGCCTTGTTGATTGCAGTCATATGTAGTTTCCTCAGGTTGCCTGAACGTTCCTCCGTTGAGCTTTTAGGTTCATATAAGCTCAAGGTGCAGGTAGGCAGTAGTAGTAATTGTATCCAGGATGTTATGTTATTAGGATTTTCAATGACAATATCAAGAGCAGACTTTAAGGTGAGAGAGAAGTGTACCCTGCTGGGAGGCGGAATACTAACAGTAATAGTGATTTGTCTCTGCATCACACTGTTGAGTAAGTCCACTGTGAGGCCAGCAACATCTTCACCAACACATGGAGCACTTACTACCATGTCCGGAACCTCCGTTTGTGGTTTATCAACCCCGTGAATGAGAAAATCAACTCCAAGTCCAATGAATGGACCTGAAATGACTTCCGTAGGGTGAGACTCGGGCAATCCTTCTTCCATGCATGAATACACAGACATTTAATGCACATCCATCCATGCATATCATTCAAAACCCTTTCCCATGTAGCAAAACAAGCATGATTGGTTCTAATCCTTTCTCTGCAGACATCCATGCGACTCTCAGTAGGAAAGTGTCTGTCTTTCAAATGCTTATAGATGGCACTCTTAGCATATCCGTACCCCCAACACCTCCCTTACAGTCATCGTAATTTTTGAAAGGACAGTTGATCTTGTCACTCTGCGAAGATGAAGCACAGGATGAAGCTTGAAAGGATGGGACATTGGAGGGTGTAGGAGAGCCGAGAGTGGCACGACGTTGGTGTTCCCGAAGATCTGAAGAGGTTGAAGAGCGAGTTCCAGGCATTGATTCTCAGAAAAACAAGTTCTGCAAAAACAGAAAACTTGGAAAATAGAAAAACCCTAAAAAAAAAGGAATATGCGGAAACGTAAAAGTAATAATAGGAATAAGGGGAGGAGGATTCTTATTATTATTATTTAATGCTATTTTTTTTATTGGATAAAGAGTATTACATTAACTAGTTGGAAGCCTAACAAGATAAGCTCCAACAACATACTACTACATTAATTAAACAGGTTGTTGTGCTAACCTACCAGCGAGCCTCATGGGTAACCTAGCCAAGGGAGCCGAAGCGGATGGGGGATGAGATTGTGTCATAGGGGGGGCAAGCTAACTCTAGCTTCCATGTTAATTCCTGCAATATTACGACATTGGGCTCGAACCTGGGACCTCCTGGAACGCATGGAAATTTGGGAAACGGGGATGACCAGCTGAGCTAGGCCCGTTCTTTATTATTACTGTTTTTTAAATTTTATTATTGGATAAAGACTATTACATTAACTAGTTGGAAGCCTAACAAGCTAAGCTCCAACAACATACTACTACATTAATTGAACAGGTTGATGTGCTAGACTACCAGCGAGCCTCATGGGTAACCTAACCAAGGGAGTTGAAGCGGGAGGGGAGGCTGAGATTGTGTCACAAGGGGGGCAAGCTAACTCTACCTTCCATGTTAATTCCTGCAATATTACGCCATTGGGATCTCGAACCTGGGACCTCCTGGAGCGCATGAAACTTTTGGGGAACGGGGATGACCAGCTGAGCTAGGGCCTGTTGTTATTATTATTATTATTATTAAAAATGAAATCAAATATCGTTTTGTACATGAATTGAGGGGAGACGCGCGACAATCTGCGCCCCAACCCCCTTTTGAATAATAATACCCAACCTATGAAAAAGAGAAAACCTTTTTTTGTTGTTAACATCACGACTGTCCATACAATTCTTCAATCGTTTCAACAAGACAAAAAAATCATCACCTAATTCACCCAAAATTGTGAAAGCTAAAACACCAAAGCCGTATCCATGAGACGAGCATTTGTCCGCATATTTGTGATGTTAACAGCAAAAAAAGGTTTATTATTATTATTATTATTATTATTATTATTATAAAAAGGTACCTTTGAGGGCATTTATTGAAATAAATAAAGATCCGTTTATACAGAGTTCGTTGGTAGTCTAGCCACCAACTGGGCACCAACGCCCTTTTGAATTGCAATTCCTATTCTATGAAACAAAAAGCAACCATTGTCACAGTTTGCATTGTTGTTGGTGAGGAAGTTCTTCAGTCTCTTCAAGAATGTGATTGTGTCGTCGCCTAATTCACCTAGGGTGGTGAATACGAGAATACCTAACCCATATCCATGTGTATCACAAGTGGACATGTATTTATTCCGCTTGCGAAGAACCGCTTTATCTATAGCTTGGCCTGGTTTGAAGTGACGGATGTCACCAGTGAACGGTGAAACACCGGTGATATCTAGGAAAGTGTCCTTTCCATTCTCCCAGTTATAGACGAGCAAATCAGCTGGCAACAAGGTTGTGTTGTAGTTGGAGGTGAAACCCAGGGCTGCTTCTTTCCTTACCGTAACAGCAGCTCGAAAGCGTATATCAATGAAGACGTCACGTACAAGGTCATGGCGGAATTTATTGCCGACTTCACTAGCGCAGTGAAGTGCATGGTCTCCATAGATGTCCATATCCCGTTTGAAACTGGTACATTTACTTCCTTCTGTAAAGAGGGGGATACCAATCCGGTAACTGAGTACACATCGAAACTGCTGCAGATTCAGCGCTTGATTAAGGCCACTGATCGGTATCGCAAATTAGTAATCCTGGGCATGTTTCATCTGGTTGCTCTACCAAAGTACACTATCTCGAACTGACATAGGAAAGGTGGTTGGTAATTGTTTCTTCACAGCCTCAAAAAAAGTTACATCCAGGGTATGCATTGAATACATGGGAGGGGGGGCAACAACGTTAAAGTTGAGTGGTGAAGATGCAATCCCACACACCTGGATGTAGGTTTGCAAAACCTTCTGAGTTACGAGACTGGGGTCTGTCGGAGCTATATTGTGTAAGATGATGTGCTGAACTGCTTTGGTTTGAGATTGCGATGTCAGGTAGCAGTATTTCGAAGTGTCTGGCATAGTGTAAACTCCTAGTCCGCCGTCTCTGATAGGAAGAGTCGCCAAACGAAACTGCAATGGGCCAAATCTTGCGCCATCAGTCGTGATTAGAAGCCGCAAGTATTGATTTAAGTGAGTGTCAAAACGAGAAGAGGCATGTTCCAATGCATCCGGGCATTTAGTCTGCATCGTGAAATATAGTTTAGACACACCACAGCAGTTACGTAATATCAGCAGTTCACATTGGGGATCTTTGAGCTTCTTGACAGCGGTCATGAGCTGTATAGTCTTCTCAACTCTTTGTAGAACCAAGTCTTTGAAAAATTGTAAGTCCAGGCTAACAGGGACGCCTAGCAGTTTAACTCCTGGTGATGGTCTACTAATATTGATGGGGAAGACGTCGGGTTCGTAGCTTCTATGGTCTTCAACCGGCTAGAAAACTTAAGTCTTATGAACGTTAAGATGAAGTCCCCTTGAAGTTCCTTGCGTCTGAATAATATGTAAAGCTCTGGAGACCTCTACAGTGTCGCCGATAAGTGTCCCGTCGTCCAGGTACCAGGACTGCAGGTCCAGTTTGCAGTTGGCAATGACGTTTTTCACTATAGGATGGAGCGTGAGTGCAAAAAGAAATGGTCCCAAGGGGTCGCCTTGTTGTACTCCCTGTGCCGATGAAAGAACGAAATTATTGTAGTAGAGTCTGGCAGGGGTTGCGTAGCAAAATTTCACCCATTGTGAGATGGTCGGGCATTGTGATCGCACTTCCTTAACCATTATGGTTTCATCCACCAAGTTGAATGCATTTGTAAAATTGACGAGTAGCATAGTGGTACCGGGTTCGTGGCCTTTCATCTCCATTAGCCTGTTGACAGAATGGAGAATGCATTCTCCTCCACAAGGCACTCCTACTCCAAATTGGTAGTCTCACAGGTACCATAGACATGTCTTTCCCAACTTTGTTGGCTTCCAGTTTAGAGACTAATCTCCTCCAAATGGTTCCTACAGCGATTGGCTGAATGCCACCACCGGGATTCTGTAACGGGGTGAGAGGAGCGCTAGCTATGAATTTACCAAGCACAGATGGACACTTACCTGATAGCCATAGATTAATCACCTTAGTAATTGATGATAACAGCTCATCCGCAACCGAGTTCGCTGCGCCACTCATAGCATCGAGGAGATGTTGTGCACGTAAGCCATCTCTCCCGCACGACGTTCCTTTGGGAAAGCTTTTAATAACTTTGAGCACTGTCGTTGTATCCACAGTAAGTGCTTCACAAGGAATAGTATCAACTGGAATGGTAGGTGATGGAGCAATGGGGTGCTTGTCTGCTAATTCCATAAGAGTAGCCTCAGTGCATGGGGCTATGCCATTTGATGAAAGCACCTTAATTGCTGCAGTATAGTGACCATGTGAGATCTTCTTTCGACATGCTTATAGAGTGGAAGCGTTTTGTGATTGCTTGCTCTTCGGTTTGCTAGGCATTTTGCGTTTTGGAAGTTCCAGCAACTTGGTAATTAAGGTGAGACAACCGTTAGATTCTCGCCAATCTTGTAAGGCCTGGTGAATAGAGGCAATTTGTAATTTTTTCTTGTTGTCAGACCTTTCCTCGGGAGAGTTTTTAGGGCGATATAGATTGAGGGTACAAATGGGGAACAACAAAAATTTAATCCATGTAGATATATCTACAGGGTTGCGAATCACAACATCTAAGCAGGATGTAAGTGTTCTAGAAAAACTTAACCTGCAAGGTGGAGGAACGCTGGAGATTATAGTGAAGTGCCTCTGGAAAACGTCATTCAGTAACTCCGGTGATAGAGATACAGACAACGTATCTGTCTCAGTGATTGGTGTATCACTGACTGTGGTTGGAGGACTGGGAATGTCTGAAATGAGAAACTTAACGTGTCCATCTTTGTCAACAGGCCCTGCTATGATCACGTTATTATGGTTACAGGTTTTCTTCCAAGCATGTATGATCATACAGTGCCTGCACAACCAACAGCGCATATGTTGTAGGACTGCTTCCCAAGCAATGTATGTACCCCTGTACGTGGCAAGCCTTTCTCTGCATTGTTGCTTGGCCTGATCGGTCGGAAAATGGATATCATTAAGATGTCTTTGGAAGGAACTGCGAACATATCCTCTCCCACTAATTCCATTGCCGCATTCATCATAATCCTTGAATGGACATGGAATCCGGCCATCGTTGTGTATAGGTGGTCTCAATACAAGATTGTAAGGAGAGTGTGATCTAGATGTGCCAGAATAAGACGCTGATGATGATGATGTTGTATGTTGGGGTGAAGAAGAACACGCTCGCGTTCTGGGCATCGTAACTGCCAATAACTGGCTCAAGTTTATAAGAATAGTGAAGATCAGTTCGTGAAAATTGCATCCCACGAAAGATTATGATAAGGGGAATTGAAAGAAAGGTATTTTGATGGAAATATGTGGAAGAAGACCGGAGATAATGTCGGAAAATGTTTCCCAGGGTTTCAATCGCCTGAAAATCGCCCGGATACTCCCTCTCTTCCCCTTATTATTATTATTATTATTATTATTATTATTATTATTATTATTATTATTATTATTATTATGAAATAGCCACTAAGGGCGTTTTATTAGCAAGACGACGGATTGTATTATTATTATTATTATTATTTATTTATTTTGTATTTTTTTTATTGAAAACGTATCTCTAGGGGATTTTATTATTATTATTATTATGTGATGATAAAGAGTATTACATTAACTAGCTGGAAGCTTAACAATCTAAGCTCGAACAACATACTACTACATTAATTGAACAGGTTGTTGTGCTAACCTACCAGCGAGTCTCATGGGTAACCTAGCCAAGGGAGCCGAAACGGATGGGGGGGGGGGGGGGGGGGGGGCTGAGATTGTGTCACAAGGGGGGGCGATCGAACTCTATCTTCCGTGTTAATTCCTGCAATATTACGTCATTGGGGGATCGAACCTGGGACCTCCTGGAACGCATGAAACTTTGGGAAACGGGGATGACCAGCTGAGCTAGCTGCTCTTTTTTTTATTTTCTTTTTTTTAAAAAGGCGCCGCAAAGACATTTATTAACAAAAGAATCAAATACAAGGTACAATGTCGAAGGAGGGAAACCTAGCAACAAGTTGGGCCCCTACACCTTTTTGAATAGCCATTCCTAACCTATGAAATAAAAAGTAACTGGAATCACAATTGGCGTTGTTGTTGGCAATGCAGTTCTTTAGTCTATTCACAAAAGCCACCATATCATCACCTAGTTCTCCTAAGGTAGTGAATGCTAAAACTCCAAAACAATAACCATGTGTTTCGAAAACAGTTAAATACTTATTTCGCTTGCGTAAAACTGCTTTAGCAATTGCTTGACCCGGGATGAAGGTGTGAATGTCACTCGTGAAAGGAGAGACACCCGTAACATCTAAGCATGTGTCCTTCCCATTCTCTCAATTATAAACCAACAAGTCAGCCGGCGGCAAAGTGTTATTCCCATCTTACCGAAGTCTAGGAGCCACTTCCTTTCCAACTGAAACACTGGCCCTGAAGCAAATGTCTACCAAAACATCACGTATAAAATTGTGTCTGAATTTCACACCAACTTCACTGGCACAGTGTAGTGCATGGTCCCCAAAAATGTCCATATCCCTCTTACAAATAGTACAACAACTATTCTCTGGAAAAAAAGGAATGCCAAGTTGATAGCAAAACACACTTCGAAACTGTCTAGGACCAAGAGTTTGGTTCAAACCATCTATAGGTATCGCCAGTAGATAATCTTGAGCATGTTTCAACTTATTACTCTACCATAACACACTATCACGTGCTGTCAAATTGAACCTAGTGGGTATTTGCCTCATCACCACCTCAAAATATTTCAGTGCCATAGAATGCATGGAAGAAGGGGCGGTAACATTGAAGTTGAGTGAAGAAGTAGTAAGCCCACATACCTGGTTGTACGTCAGCAAAGCCTGCTGACAAGTTGGACTTGGATCTGCCGAGAAGTTATTGTGTAAGATGGCTTGCTGAACCTGGCGAGTCTGAAACTGAGATGCTAGGTAGCATTAATTTGATGTGTCATTCATAGTGTACACCCCAAGACATCCGCCTCTGATAGGGGTTGCCAGTCTATATTTCAAAGGACCGAAGCCAGCATCATCAGTCGTAACTAAATGCCTCAACAAGTGATATAAGTGATCATCAAACTGGACACTAACTTCCTCCAAAGATGCAGGACACGTAGTACGCATAGTAAAGTATAATTAATCAAAATGTCATTATTATTATTATTATTATTATTATTATTATGTAAAGAGTAGTTTATACAGAGTTTGTTGGTATTCTAGCCACCAACTGGGCACCAACGCCCTTTTGAATTGTAATGCCTATTCTATGAAATAGAAAATTGCCGGAGTCGCAGTTTGCGTCATTGTTCGCGAGGAAGTTTTTCAGTCGCTTCAAGAAAGTGATGGTGTCCTCGCCTAGTTCACCTAGAGTAGTGAAGGCCAGAATACCAAACACTTGTATAATAATAAAGAATATTATTATTAAAAATAATATTTCCATTATTTCTGCAAAAATGTTATTTTCACTTTTATATAAATAGAAGTAGTGTTATACTTTCAAAAATTCTATATAGATCAGAATTAGTATTATATTTTCAAAAATTCAAAGAGTTGTAAAGAGCTAACATAGACTTTTAAGCTGAAAATGATGCGACTCTTAAGGAATTGGAAAATGAGTACAAATCTGAAACGCAAGGAAGATTCAACTGGGTTACCATCGGATGAAGGATGAAATTTTTGAAGCAATCTCTTTTGTCCTGGGAAAGCTGACGAAAATCTTTAAAGGTCAGAACAATACGGCAATCAACCTAGCTAGCTTAACTAGAAATCTAGCCATTTAGATAATTTCAACTGGAAATGTTCAAACTTAATGTTCTTATTTAACTATCTTCAGTCTGTAAAAGTAAACAAAAATGACATTGCTTGGGATTTCTCCCAAAGGTCTATGCATGATGCTGGAGGCAGCTCTGCAGGCCAGTTTGTATCAGTTGAGTAACTACCTTCTGGTAATGCACTCTTTTCTTATTAAGAAAAAAAGAATCCATATACCGTGAAAACTAAAAATGTAAAAGCCGCACACTCACACAATTTTCTTTATGTTGGATCTCATGGCATTCAGTATGGGACTCATTGCTCCAACGGGTTCATCATCACCCTCCGTAGGATATATTGTTTTGATGTTGTTTTTTATGTTGTCTGTGTAGAACTATTTGTCTGTGTAAAACTACTCTTATACTTTTATGAATCTATTTGGATGTGATTGTTTCATATAATGTTTTAAATTTAGTAATGTAAGAAATCGAGAAAAAACATTATATTGATACGAGAATATTGTGTTGCATAATGTCTGTTATTAGTTTTAATAAAAATATACCTAACTGATTAACAAAAGAAGTTATTGTGGAATCACAAGAGTCTGAGACGAAGAACTGTTGTGATTACTTTTTATATCTTACATATCGGAGATAAATATCAAGAAAACCTTAGAGAATAATAAATGCAATACGATAGAAAAAGTAAGATCAAGATATGCAACTACAAAGAAAATAGTTGGACCTGGATCCACGAGTCCCAAATGAAGTCTTTAAGTCGTTAACCCTAATTAATAATGGTTTTTCAGAAGAACTAGAAACCCGGGTTAACGGAGAATCGACTCTAGTTTGCAACTAGGACACACAGGAGTGTCGGGATCAGGTTTCCCAGATGCTAGAGTACCTCCTTATACAGTTTTTCAAATCAGGGTTGCTTACAATCAAAGCTAAGATATCTTAGTAACAAAACAATTAATATTCACCATTAGATGAACTCCTTATTAAGATTCAAGTTAGGTTTGCTTAGAAAACAAGCAATCAATCTCCACGTTAGATGGTATTAGCTTGATACACACAAATGAAATATATGTATATTTAGATATGGGTGAACCGTACCTAAACGTGTATAACAAGTTGGCTCAATAACAGTTAACCGAAGTTAGCCATATGAACACTTTTATCTTAGCCATATTCATATGATACTTCTAAAAAAAATATATGATAATCAATCAATCATGATAAATAATCAAATGAATCTAAATGTGCTTTAAGAGAGTTGTTCAAATGTTCACTACCTCATAGAAATATCCATGAACAATTTGAAACATATTCGGCTTGGTTTGTAATTGTACAAAGTACTTGTACAAGAACCAATTCATGAACATAATGCCACGATTTGCAAAACAAGTTCGCATACATTAATTCATCAAAGTTCGACTTTAGTTCGCAAACTAAGTTTGCGAACGAACCTGAGTTCATGAGTATGAACGTAAAATTATGTTATAATACATATTTTTTGAGATATGAGTATTTTGTTTATAACATTTTACAAACTCCTTTTACCATGAATTCTTAAGTGCGTAATAATGAAAATTAAAGCCTTTCAAAACTTTAAAAGAAATCCAAATAATACATATGAAATGTTTTTGGGGTGTACTTTTAATGGTTCAACCACGTGCGATGCGACACAAGATGCATGTAACACGTGTTATAGTCACATCGCGCATTAAAATTAGCGTGTTTGTCCAATTTTATTTCTTGATTGATGCCAGTTGAATAATATTAAGTAGTAGCGGCTCATGTTGCCATTATTTTTAAATATCCATCAATATTGCATGTGTCGCTACTGTCATTTTAATGTATCCAAAGTCGTTGCCACATTATACCTAAGCAGAAGAGAACTTGAATACAAACTTTAATCAATGGGTAAAGAAGGAAAAAACTGAATTTTTATCCAAAAGAACATAAACATATTCATTATTTTAGATGAATCGTGACATATATAAATATAAATCACCAAATACTTAAGCTAATTTGCAAATTCGAATTCCAGTTTATTGTTCATGTAAAACACAAACAAAGTTATGAAAAGAATCATTTTTTTTAATACTTGTGTGATCCATGTTAACTTAATTTTCCATCTTCTTGTTTTCGTTATTTTCAAAGATTAGGTTTTTATCATTTCTCCGCCTTGGATTTATCTTTTTGTTTTGAAAATTTTGCAGTTTATGAAATTTTTTACCTTCTCGATGGTTGAAAAATAAGTTAAGTTTCAAATAAACAAAATAATTTACTATGTGAAGAAGTCTATTTGATTTGAGTTTCTGCTTACATTCACAATAGATGTATATTTCTTTATCAATCTCATAGAGATATATGTATGCTTATGCAATTATTTATTATTATAAGGGTTATTTGATTTTTGGTACTCAGGTTTTGTTCATCTTTTGAGTTTGGTCTAACTTTTGTCCAGCTTGGTGTTTGGTACTTGAAATAGTGTTTGACCCGCATTGACTATTTCAACTGATGACGTGTTTTGTATTCCGTCAACTAAATAGTTAATTACTAAAACATTTTAAACTTTACTAACAATGACAAACCAAATCCTTTAACCTATCATCCACATGGACGTACCATATTAGATCTCCCCTATCTAAAATTTCAATGACTAAGATTACAAAACTATTTCTTATCTCTCTTCTCCTTCAATACATCTCCTCCCACCACCAGCAGATTGAGTATTTTGATTTTGTCTCTCTTTGTTGTTTTTTTCAGTGAAGAATTTTGATATCAAGAAGAACAAAACATTGAATTTTTGATTTACATATACTAAATAAAATTTAACATCTGGGTGTATCATTTTGAAGGGTTTGTTAACGATTGATGAACAGAAGAATGAGAAAGAAAAAAAAACGAAGGGTTAATTACTAATTGATGAATGGAAGATTAGGGATAAATTGATGATGTTCCAGGGATGGAGATGCGTTGTAGTTGATATGATATAAATAAGGGAGGAATTTGGTAAGTTTGCTCAATTTGATTTCTGGTAAGCTAATTGAGTCTGAAATTAGATTAATAATTTATAAAAATAAGGTTCTTATTTATTTCTGAAATTAGGGGGTCTAATTTGGAAGTGCATGATGAATCGTTTAAGGGAGTGGTGGATGGTTGCAGTATTGACGGTGGTTGCAGTATTGGTAGTCGTGAGTATATAGTTTTGACGATGGTTGCAGTATTGGTGATTTAATACAACTCAAAGAAGTGCTAATTGTGAAGGCTTCTGCCTTTCTTTTTTGATGGTGCATCATAAGGATATGTAGATCCGAACCATTTTATTTCCAAGCATTTGATTCCTGCATTGGTAACATTTAAATTAAGGTTCTTGAGTTTGAATTTTTGGAAGACTATGATCTTCATTTAGTTGGACTGTAAATTGGGCGGCTGACAGTGTTAACTAATTAGATTTAATTATTTATTTTTATTAATAGTCAAAATTTAACCTGGCCAATGCGGGTCAACATATTTTTCAAGTACCAAACACCAAGCTGGACAAATGTTAGACCAAACTCAAAAATTGAACAAAATCTGAGTACCAAAAACAAAACAACCCTTATTATAATCTATAAAATTTGTTATGATAAAACTAAATATTTACCCAGATCTAATGTTGTATTGAATTTTATGTTAGGCTACAATGATTTTTATTCGGTATAGGTGTGAATCTAGTTTGCATATATAAACATGGTTATTTCATACAGATGAAATTAGGAACTAGGACACTCATTTTGCGTTATTCTATTTGTCTATTTACATGTTATGATACTGATTAAAAATGAGAGAATATCCAAATAGATATTTTTATTTGGATATTACATAAAAATATATTGTTCAGTTAAAGTAATTAGGATGTGTAAAATCCATCGATGTATTTATTTAATATTCATGTTATTAAATTTATAGTTATGCGCATGACTAAGCCACAAATTATTCATGTGTCTAAACAACTTTATTTATATGCATTATAATGAGAAATCTATATGATGACTTTAATTGGGTTTTGATAAAGTATGAAATAGATAAGTTTGCATGAAGTTTAATTTTGATTCCATTGAGAAGTAGGGTTTCTCATGCCTTTACCAAAGTTTGAAATTATGGTTATGAGTTGTGATTAAACTGTTACAGAAATTGGAAAGGGGGTTTGGTTGAGTAGGTACATGTGGTAATTGAGATGGATGTTGAGTTAATTGAAATGGATTAAGTTGATGTTATAAGTGTGTAGTGGTTGTTAATGATCTCAAAATGAGATGAATGTGATGGGTATATGATAGAGATATAAAGGTAGCTTAGGGACTGAGTTATAGGTGAGAAATATGAACCAAATGAAAAGAAATGGATATGGTAATATAAATGAATGTAGTGGCAGTACTGTAATGGTGATACATATTTTCTAAGTTGTTTATGGGATTGGAAGTGATATGACTAGTGATTGCAGGTCCAATTACTGATAGAAGTTTGTAGTATTGAGTACTAGTGCTAGTTATGGTCGTTCTGAAATGGGTGTGGTGCTGCTGGTATGAAGAGAAACAAATGAGAAATTATGTTAATATTGTTCATCTATTGGTGGAGCTGTAGAAGGTGAGACCAAAAAAGTGTTGAGCTACTCATAATGAAACTAAAAATATATGTAAGAGATGCATTAAAAAAAATAAAAATAAATAAATGACATATAAGGTTGTTTTTTTTTTGTGCCCCTCTTAATTCGTCTTTGTCATTGAAACTATTTCTAAGTACTCTTGTTAAAAAGAGGATAACCCTTTTACATAAGACAAGAGTAGAACCACCACAATGCTACCAGACAAAGTAAAGAAAAATCAGAAAGTTGCAATGGTAAGGTCTACGATGCAAATGTTAAAATAATCTTAGGTGGAGGTTTCAACTTTGAATAATCTAAATATTTAGGCAAAATAATTTTACTATTTCGCTCCAGTTGGAATAAAGAAATATGAGTTATCATACGAAGAGATTCATTGGTGATCTAACAGTTTCGTTGTTAATTATTTGGTGCAGATTCACTAAACCATAAGGCTAGTTCAATTCCATGGTTGTTAATAGGGTTGCCAGTTTACTGGGAGGATACCAAATCTTATAGAAGATAAAAAAAGCTTTCCTTTTCTTAAATGAAATTTTGTACCTCCCAAGGAAACTCATACGAGTCATACCCCCTGTATAAAAAACAGGTATAAAGTCTGAAAAGACGAGGGTACCCAAATATACCTCAAGCTAAAACTTTTCCTACCTATAAGTCCTTTCTCCGAAAGTGACTGTCTATGGACTGAGTCGAAACAATACAACTAATCCGTTCACACTTCGTGTGATTGTCTATGGATACGAGATCGAGACAATACAACAACGAAGTATGTTACTTGATAAAAAGGTTCGGACTTAACCAAACACAATATGATTCACTTCTCAAGTAAATAGGAATTAACGTTGTATAATTTACTTTAATTATAATAAAAAAATTATAATACGGAAATATAAAGTAAATGACGCAACAAGATTTTGTTAACGAGGAAACCACAAACGCAGAAACACCCCGGGACCTTGTCCAGAATTGAATACTCTCAGGATTAAGCCGCTATACAAAATTACACCTAACTTCGTATAGTTGAGACCAAGCAACTAAACCTATAGTTCACTTAGTTCCGTCTGTATTCCCAGCCTCCAACTTATGAATAAGTCACGTACTTGGAACAATTCCTTTGGTTCGTATTCCAAATAGTAAAGGAATAACAAATCTGTTTGGTATCAACTCTATTCAACCAAGTGATATGAGTTGGACAAAGGCTCTTCTGTTTATCTTAACATAAACTCCTCCTTCAGGTCCTTAGATCTATCTTATGTTCAATTACCGAAGTAATCGTTTATGATTAAGCCAAAAACACTATTAATCCAAAGAATTGTGTTGATGCCGATCTACTCAATCAATCAATCCAATCTATTACAAGGATAAACCGATTATTAATTGGATCCTCTTTTACCGAAACAAGTATTGTGTACACCAAAGATTATGAACTCACAAATCAGAAATCTTCAATATCTTCTTCGTCTTCAAATCTTCTTAGATCTTCAATAATAACCTGCACACAATCACTTGAATCTCTTGTGATCAATCACGCACAAAACGGAGTCTGTTAACAATGGATTATCACAAGATCGTCTTTAGAACTAACAACAGTCTAAAGATCCCTGTCGAAACTCTGAACTAGTTTGAGTGAATCTTATATCAGAAATAAGATTCTCAAGCATAAACAAACCAGGTGCAATCAAAGTTCAACCACCGTTAGTCAATCAAATCAATGAAAACAAAAGATAAACCGCAATTATCTAGTTTCCCACCAACGGTACACGCTAGAGCTTCTCAATCCCAAAGAAGACTTTAAACTGAGCGGTCGTAAGAGATTTCGCCTAATTAGGTTACTCTCCTCTCCGAATAGGCGGCTACACCAGTAACAACACAACAAAGAGGAAGTTTGTTGTACGAAGGATTAGTTTGCTAGAAATGCAAACTCCAGTATTGATAGACTAGGAAGTTTGGACACCAAGGAATTTCCAAAACCGAAAATATTCTCAAGATATTCATTAAAGCACAAATTCGGTTTTCATAATTCCTGGAAATGCTCTGTCCAAAAACAATGATCGAAATCTCTCAGAAAATCTCTAATTAGTAAATGCACATTACTAATTCTTATTTTCCTAAAAATGAAGTTAATTACCTTAATTAAAAGATTCTTAACTTATTTATGTTTTGATCTTGGGATTCTCTTCCCTTAGCTATTAAGGAATAACTTTGAACAATTAAAGAAATAAACATTCATAGCACGTGTTCAAACTATGTCGACATCCTTACTTTGTAAGTTCTCTTTCACACTTACAACCTTGAAACCGATTTTCCACACTTCCAAACAAGTTTAGAATTGGTTCATCTAACTTTCAAGAACTATGCAATTGATCAAATAAAATTCAATCACAATAATGGGTTTAACGGTTCTACCAAAACAAGTTTCGATTCTGCCTCCATGTGAGTATTGTGCATAGTCACACTAGCTTTCCAAAATTCGATTGACTAGGTACTATGATCGGTTCCCCACATATATATGGTATCTAACTTATATTGTTGCACATGTCCATAGAATCAGTTCCCCTTTTCCTAAAAACGTGTTGCACATGTTCATAGGATCGGTTCCCCTTTCTGCTATAAACCTTGTTGCACCTCATACAAGGATCGGTTCCCCTATGTGATATACTGCACCTCTTACTTGGATCGGTTCCCCTTTCCCATATTTGGTCAGACATAAAATCACAAACCCGATCAAACCATCTCAGGTGATTACTTAGGATCGGTTTCACTAATAAAAGTCATACCAATACATAAGTCAGGCCTTTGTGAATAGTTCTACCAAGAACACAAACAAGTCGTGAACGATTATACTCAATCACACATATTGGTTGTTCATAATAAATGCAATGAATAACAAAACCAATAACGCCTGGAAATTTCCTTTTCGGTTCACAAACAAGTTTATGAACTTACTTCCTTAAAACACATGTAAAACATTGTTCCCCATGATGAAATCCTCACCTCATACCCATACATAATTGTTAGAGCACTGCTCGGTCGAACTCGCATGCGTTTCTATCTCAAGCATGTTTGTCAATGTTAGTGATCAAAACTATAAATCTTGATTTCTAGTCCCCTATAGCTAAGTCTCGGACTAGGATAGAAAGTGTAGTTGAGCTCAAGAACTCCATGGCGATCATTATACAAGAGAAATACTATTCAAGGAACTAGTGGAACTTCATCGACTAAAAGTTATGTGGAGACCTGAACTTATATATCACTCAAAAGTCTATCTACTCTATCTCCTATCTTGAGACAAAAGTCGTTTTGCTATATAGACTTTGATTATACACATTTGCTATTTCGATCCGAGTTTATCTCGCCTATCTATTTCTCGAAATATGTGTTGGTAAGCTTTCGCTTTGGACAAGTTCATCTTTACCTAGTGACGAAAGTCATGTTATGTTTCAATCACTTTGAAAATGGCTTTGACGAAAAATGGTTTGTGAATAACAACTATATAACGTCCTCCAAGAATATTTCAATGATTGAAATGAGAGTTTAGATTATATAACCATTGTTGATCAGCATTGTGTGGAAACACATATATGTATAAGTCCTTATTCCTTGAACCAAAGTATGCGTACTTTGTTGATCAGGAAAACCGGAACAAGAGCTGTGAGCTCAGTCCGCGAACTGCCGAAGGTTCTCATCCCGAGAATATCTGCTGGAGTTTGTGAACTCCTACCGGGAACTTAAGTTCGCGAACTAAGTCCGCTAACTTGAGTTGGTTATATCTAAAGACGATTATTTGTGAACTTATATTTATATAAACTAAGGAATGCAAATTGCAAACCGTGGCTATAAAGTTCATGAATCGATTCGAGTGAATCAAATCGTTTTGCTTCGATTGTGTCTTGTATAGTTATATAAGATTTATACAATTGAAAAACTCTCTAACTAGTTCATTTGAGTCATTTGAACTAGTTATGGTGAAGAAGAATATGGTTGATATGAAAGTGCTCATGTGGATAACCATTTGATTAACTACTGTTGAACCAACAAATGTACATGTTTGGGTACAATTACACAAACCTAAAATCGTGCATTTCATTTATGTGTAACAAGCTAAGTTTTTGATCTAACGGTTGAACGATATTATCTTAAATCTAATCAGGTTTTCATCTAATGGTGAATATCGAATGCTTTGTTATCAAGCTAACATTGATTGGAAACCCTGATTTGAAAGACTATATAAGGGAGAACTCTAGCAACTGGGAAACCTAATCCCTACACCTCCTGTGTGATACTAGTTGTATTAGCTAGAGTCGATTCTCCTTTAACCTTAGGTTTCTTATTGTAAACCAGGTCAACGACTTAAAGCCTTCATTGGGATTGTGAAGCCATACCTATACTACTTTCTCGTAGTTGTGTAATCTGATCTTGCATATTCTATTGTGTTGAGTACAATCGTAACGATTGGATTGGGATTAATATCTCCGATAAGAAAGATATAAAAGTAGTCACAAACATCTTCGTATCATCGTTTGTGATTCCATAATATCTTCTTTAGCCGCGTCGATTAAGATTATTGTGAGGTGATTGATAATACTAGGTTGTTCTTCGGGAATATAAGTCTGGGTTATCAATTGGTTCCTGTTCACCTTGATTTACCAAAAGACGGAACAAAAACTTGTAGGTATTTCTGTGGGAGACATATTTATATATTACCGTAGAATTTTCTGTGTGATACATATTTGTTTATTAAAGTCTTCGACTTTGGTTCGTAGAAACTATTAGTTGTCGGTAAGATCAGCTAAAGGAATCAAGTGCGTAGTATCCTGCTGGGATCATAGATGTAAGGAGCGCAACTGTACCTTGGATCAGTGTGATATTGATTGGGGTTCAACTACAGTCCAGACCGAAGTTAGTTTGTAGTAGGCTAGTGTCTGTAGCGGCTTAATACGGTGTGTGTTCAATCTGGACTAGGTCCCGAGGTTTTTCTGCATTTATAGTTTCCTCGTTAACAAAATTCTGGTGTCTGTGTTATTTCTTTTCCGCATTATATTTTGTTATATAATTGAAATATCACAAGTTGTGCGTTAGAATCAATCAATCGGAAATCCGACCTTTGGTTGTTGACTGAAATTGATTAATACTTGAATATTGGTCTTTGGTACCGTTCAAGTGATTTCTCTTGTATTCAATTAGACTCGCAGATTACTACTTGCTTGAGTAAGAATTGAATCGAGAAAGATAGATATAACTCTTTGATATACTTTATTAAGATTGAGTCTATTTGATTCTCTTGAAAGTATATTGGAGTTAGTCCATACAGATTGCTAATCGAAATTTTGGGTGTGGTTGTTGTACCCCCGCTTTTTCAATTGGTATCAGAGCAGGCAAACACATTTGAAGACCTTATAAGTCTGTGTTTGTGGAAATCTGAGTCTGAGGACAGAATCTCTTCTCCGGTATATACGCATACCAAGATGTCTTCTAAAGCTTTTAACTATGCCAAATGTCTTGGGAATACCTCAAAGGATTACTCTTTAGCTGATTCTTCCGAATCCCGAGATAGAAAGGTTGTTCTATCAGATGTTGACATTTCTCCTTCCGATGAGACATTTGACACTATGGCTAAAGCTGAAATGGAGCTCACCAGAATTTCAAAAAATTCTATAGAGGCAATTGATTTTCAGGATCATGTTGAGCTTATTTATGAATTTGAAAAGTCTCTTGATCGAGAACGTGAACTCTATAACATCATTGAGTCCTTCTCTAACAATATTAAAAAACTTATCCAAAAAACTACTCTACAACGAGAAAAGATAAGTGTTCTTGAGGATATTGTCAAGGAAGACTCAATCTGAGAAAAACGTTTGATCGAGACGCATTCATCAGACCTTATCAGACTTCATGTCGAAAAAGAGAAACTAGATGCATCTCTTATTCTAGCCCATGAATAGTGCAGATCCTTGGAAAAGGAAAACTCTATCTTAAGGAGAAATTCTTCTGTACCAACCAATTCTCGTGAATTACAGCACATAAAGAAATGTCCTCCGGAAGAAGGTCGTGTCAAGAAGGATTTACGTGACTTACAATCCTCTCATTTGGCTATGAAGTTAAAACAGGTGCCAGTTATTGGTTCTCCTTCACGAACCTGTACTTTATGTGGGAAAAATGAATCACTATGGTATTCATTATTTTGTCAGAAGGAAACAAATCTCGAAACTTTATAATTTGCTTCTTTCTACTATCAATGGAGTAAATAGTCTGCCGACTTCAGCAGTGAATCTCGTGCCCATAGAAAACCAGAAATCTTATAAAAATGATCTCTACTTTAGAAATCATCACAGGGGACAAGCTCATCTCAATGGTATAAATTCTTGTGCCAATAATGAACACATTCCCTGTGATTATAAGAATGAATCCTATAAATCTAAGTCTGGAAAATGGATCCCTGTCTATTCTGATCCTCTTGAACCAATTTCAAGAGGTCCTAGACTTAGTCCTCGGAGAAAGCCTTCTGAAGGATATGTTAAACAAGTTGTGTCTTACTCTTCTGGGATGAGTGTCAACCAAAGAAAGACAAAGAACACAAAGATCAAGCTGTCAGATGATATGTACAACTCCTTTCTCAATAGTGAGATTATATCTCACTATACCACCTGATGTCATGTATTCTTTTCCTTGTTTCTAGCTTGAGAGGTGCAAGGATAATGGTTGAGAAATGCTCAAGTATGTTGTATATTATTTTCTGTTTATGTTTTTGTGCTAACCGGTCCACAAACGTTCGCGTCCTCCTCTTGTGAGTTCATAGGGTTTCCAAAACAAGAGTTTCCTTCTCCTGTTAACATACACATATATATTACTCTATACTGTGTTTTTCCATCCCTAACAAAAAATTATATGGAGAACTCTGCAAAATCTCAAGAGATTGTGCATCTTGATATGGAGGAAGACACTCAAGGACGTGAATCAATTCAAGAGCTGGTTCTTAAGAAGATGCTTGAAAGAAAGGATCACAACTCCTATATTGATGATTCCGTCAAGGATTTAACTCATTTTCAGAACGATTCAAAAGTCGAGTTTGCAAATCTTCAACTGCAGATAAACCAACTCTTAGATGTTCAGGACAGAATCCTTGCTAATCAGAATGTTTTGATACGGAATCAAAAGAAGCTCATCATGGACTGTGTCAAGGCTAGACAACTTTCTCGGGTTGTTGATCGTAAAGTTGGTGTTCTAACTCACGAACATGGTGTATCTACGATCAAGAGGGTAAAGGAAATCAATGACACCTTCTTTGATGGATTCATTGAAAGATATGAGGTTCTCAATGAACTCTGATTTTCTTTTATTTGCCTAGTAAATCTTCTATTTTCTTGTTTTGTTTAGAAGAATAACTAGAGTTTGGAATAGCCATTATTGTGATTACACATAGCTATGTCCAATGTTTTCACCTTCATGTTTTTAGGTTTATTTGTTTAAATTCTAAAATTGTTTGGAAGATGATTTTTGCAGTATTAATCTTTATGGTTTTATATATTGCAATTTGTTATGGGATATGTGTGTTTGCGTCCGTGAACTGTGATTGTCCCATACCTTGTCAAAAGTTGAGTCATTCAATGTCAATATGCATGTATTGATAAAAGAATGAATGGACTTTTGACATCATAAAAGTTTGAAGCCTATTATGTCATTATTGATGGAAGATAGGATGAACTTTTGTTGACAAGGATTATGTCTATTGTATGTCATTGTGCGAATAGTGATGGAAAATAGAATGAATCCTTGTATATTCCGCAGTATTGATCTTTCCTGATCCATATTTTTTATGTATTACTGTGAGGCTCCGTAAGTTCTCTTATATCGAGCATGATCAATTAAATTCATCACTTTTTGTGGTTAATCTAGTTGTATATTTACGATTAGATTAACTATGGGTTCTCTTGTGATTAATCTAATTGAGTATTTTTGGATTCAAATTCATATTTGTATGAGATTTGTTATGTCCAAATAAATCCTTCTTTTCTTTTGAAATTAAGGTCGCTCTTGTTTTTCTTTCGGGAATGACATATTATGGGGGAGAGTTCTTAATTGAACTTGTGCTTAATTGCCAAATCTTTGTGGGGAGTGCGTATGTGGAATATTATAGAGGTTATCTTGTATCTTTATAAACTCCTTGATGAATGCATTTAGCTTCGGCTTTATGATTGCATCTAAACAAGTTAATATATGCTTTCTTTTGGTCATGAAATGTCTCTTTTGGAAATTTCATTAGGATCCTGTTTTCGTACCTTTTCCAATTTTATTGACAAAAACGGGGAGAATTAATATGTAGTTCAGTCTACAAATACATATGGTTTTCAGATCATTATGTAAGGGGGAGTGGTTTCCATGTGAGATGGAGTATTGACTAAGGGGGAGTGATACATATCACCGTAGTATTGTTGTCGAAGTTGTGATACAATTGAACTTTGATGCTGCATAATGATACTATAACATTGTATAACAATGATTGAGAATTATGTTTTCTCATTGTTATAGCTACGGATTTTCAACAACGATGATGCTGAACTTACAAGCTTTGGGATCATTGGAGTACTTGGAAGTGACAAAGATTTCGAGTAATGTTGAAGATTAGGCGTGTGGAATAAGAGCTACAAATGTTTATTTATTTATTTTTTTATTCCATATATATTGATAGTTTTGTCACTAAAATTGACAAAGGGGGAGATTGTTAGAGCACTGCTTGGTCGAACTCGCATGCGTTACTATCTCAAGCATGTTTGTCAATGTTAGTGATCAAAACTATAAGTCTTGATTTCTAGTCTACTATAACTAAGTCTCGGACTAGGATAGAAAGTGTAGTTGAGCTTAAGAACTCCACGGCGATCATCATACAAGACGAAATACTATTCAAGGAACTGGTGGAACTTCATCGACTAAAAGGTATGTGGAGACTTGAACTTATCTATCACTCAAAAGTTTATCTACTCTATTTCCTATCTTGAGAGAAAAGTCATTTTGCTATATAGACTTTGATTATACACATTTGCTATTTCGATCCGAGTTTATCTCGCCTATCTATTTCTCGAATTATGTGTTTGTAAGCTTTCGCTTTGGCCAAGTTCATCTTTACCTAGTGACGGAAGTCATGTTATGTTTCAATAACTTTGAAAATGGCTTTGATGAAAAATGGTTTGTGAATAACAACTATATAACGTCCTCTAAGAATGTTTCAATGATTGAAATGAGAGTTTAGATTATATAACCATTGTTGGATATAAGCATTGTGTGGAAACACATATATGTACAAGTCCTTATTCCTTGAACCAAAGTATGCGTACTTCGTTGATCAGGAAAACCAGAACAAGAGCTGTGAGCTCAGTCCGTGAACTCAGTCTGCGAACTGGCGGAGGTTCTCATCCCGAGAATATCTACTGAAGTTTGTGATCTCTTTATGGGAACTTGAGTTGGTTATATCTAAAGACGATTATTTGTGAACTTATATTTATATAAACTAAGGAATGCAAATTGCAAACCGTGGCTATAAAGATCATGAATCGATTCAAATGAATCAAATTGTTTTTGCTTCGATTGTGTCTTGTTTAGTTATATAATAATTATACAATTGAACAACTCTCTAACTAGTTCATTTGAATCATTTTAACTAGTTATGGTGAAGAATAATATGGTTGATATGAAAGTGCTCATATGGCTAACCATTTGGTTAACTACTGTTGAACCAACAAATGTACATGTTTGGGTACGGTTACACAAACCTAAAATCGTGCATTTCATTTGTGAGTAACAAGCTAAGTTTTCTATCTATTGAAAGATATTATCTTGAATCTAATCAGGTTTTCATCTAACGGTGAATATTGAATGCTTTGTTACCAAGCTAACATTGATTGCAAACCCTGATTTGAAAGACTATATAAGGGATAACTCTAGCAACTGGGAAACCTAATCCCCACACCTCATGTGTGATACTAGTTGTATTAGCTAGAGTCGATTCTCCTTTAACCTTAGGTTTGTTCTTGTAAACCAGGTTAACGACTTAAAGACTTCATTGGGATTGTGAAGCCAGACCGATATTACTTTCTCGTAGTTGTGTGATCTGATCTTTCATATTCTATCGTGTTGAGTACAATCGTAACGATTGGCTTGAGATCAATATCTCCGATAGGCAAGATATAAAAGTAGTCACAAACATCTTCGTCTCATCGTTTGTGATTCCACAATATCTTCTTTCGCCGCGTCGATTAAGATTATTACGAGGTGATTGATAATACTAGGTTGTTCTTCGGGAATATTAGTCCGGGTTATCAATTGGTTCATGTTGACCTTGATTTATCAAAAGACGGAACAAAAACTTATAGGTATTTATGAGGGAGACAGATTTATCTATTACCGTAGACTTTTCTGTGTGATACAGATTTGTTTATTAAAGTCTTCGACTTTGGGTCTAGCAACTCTTAGTTGTGGGTGATATCAGCTAAGGGAATCAAGTGCGTAGTATCCTGCTGGGATCATAGATGTAAGGAGCGCAACTGTACCTTGGATTAGTGTGAGATTGTTTGGGGTTCAACTACAGTCCATACCGAAGTTAGTTTGTAGTAAGCTAGTGTCTGTAGCTTCTTAATACAGTGTGTGTTCAATCTGGACTGGGTCCCGGGGTTTTTCTGCATTTGTTGTTTCCTCGTTAACAAAATTCTGGTGTCTGTGTTATTTTTTTACGCATTATATTTTGTTATATAATTGAAATATCACAGGCTGTGCGTTAGAATCAATCAATTGGAAATCCGACGTTTGGTTGTTGATTGAAATTGATTGATACTTGAACATTGGTCTTTGGTACCGTTCAAGTGATTTCTCTTGTATTCAATTAGACTCGCAAATTAATATTTTCTTGAGTAAGAATTGAATCGAGAAAGAGAGATATAAATCTTTGATATAATTTATTAAGATTGAGTCTAGTTGATTCTCTTGAAAGTATATTGGAGTTAGTCCATACAGATTGCTAATCGAAATATTGGGTGTGGTTGTTGTACCCCCGCTTTTTCAATAATCACAATAGCATTCAAATGATTATGGCGATGTCTTATCTACAAAGTTTAATGGTTAAGCAATAAACTTTGTATTGTATTCCTTAATACTATGTCTATCTAGAGTTCATATATGCTTCGCAGTTTTGTTTTCAATATGCACGATTTGAAAGATACGTTAGGGAATGAAACAGTTCAAGTCAAATATCACTAACCTCAAGTGGAAGGATGATTGTTGTCGTTGTAGCTCCTTGCTTCTTCACATCTTCAAGTCTTCGCAATACTTGTAATGTCTCATAATCATAATACTTTCAATTTAACCTATACGAAGTTGAATCTAGTACATAATCAAGCGACTCTTAACATGAGTTTTGATTCACTAAAATATGATAACCAAACTTGACATACCAACGCTTGGTAGATTCAACCGAGCTATGCTCTAACAATCTCCCCCTTTGTCAATTTTAGTGACAAAACTCTTACATCATATAGATAAACAAATTACAAGAATTCATTATACATATGCTTGATTCCCGAATTCAACAGCACAGTAAATTGCTTAAATTCAATCCTTGAAAATGTCGTTGTTGACATTATAATAACAAAGATATTACTCCCCCTAAGGAAGATATGTAAATATTCAACCCGCACATCTTTGTTATACCAATTCATATGACATGTTACTCCCCCTTAGTTTGTGCTTTCACTCTTTCGTTTAGATAAAACGTTTAAGCACTAATGTTTTTTCCTTAGCGATACCAATCAATATAAAATCAATGTCAGTATCACTTGTTTACTCCATATATTTCTCCCCCTTTTTGTCACAAAATGACAAAGAAACGAAAAAAATAAAGGATAACACGAAAAGAATCTTACAAATCTCAAAATATACTTGCAACCTGTAGAGTTAGGCACGAGGGTTCCACACATCATGTTCTGATAACCAATATCAAAACCGAAACTACAAGTAGTTTTATTTTGATATGTTACCAAGGAAACAATTGTCCGAAACAATTTTTCCAATTTAGCTTAGCAAAACAAAAATCAACTAAGCACCTTAGCCCCTTTGCTAAACCGATTGTTCAAAAACAACCGCTTAATTCGATAATACCAAAATAAAGATAACTCTATTTTTCTCATCAGGTTCTAATTATCCATAAACTTAGACCTTTCAATTTTAAACAAGACAAGTACTAGGTTAGTTAACTAGCATTTCTTGTTAAAGCATTCGATTAGACTTGAATAACCGAAACCTCACTTCGATAAGTCTAACTAAGATCATATAACTAAACAACTCACCCCGTAATCATTTTATTTCGTTAAGCCATAAATAATTCATACAACCAAATAAATCAACTTGCATAGTTATTCACCTCAACCAGAAGCAATTGAATCAACATAAGCATTAAAACACCGCAATTGCACCGAAATTTTGTAAGCCTAAACAATTGATACCACATAATAAAGCAACATAACAATAGTTTTTCTTAACCGGAACCAATTGAGTCACACACATCCACACATACATCATGGAATAAACATCAATTGTACCGAAATTTTGTTAAGCAAAAGCAATAAATATATATGATATAAACTCAGGCTTTTCTTAAACAGGAAAACAATTAACTAACAAGATTGTTACCTTAAATTTCACATCCACTTCTCCAATATGATTGCATCTTCGTCCAGGGATAATTGATATCGAAATATCATTATGTTGTCATCCTTATGCAAAAACAAAAGAATAACAACAACCAACCTTTACTAGAGAAAGGTTGCAATCGGTTTTAACAATTGCAACCAAAAGTTGAAAACCGTCGAAACATATATACTTTTATGCTAAACCAAAACCGATTCAACATACTATGACTTTTTCACATATTGTTTCTACCAAAACCCCTCATGATTCTTTGATAAATCCTACCAACATGGGATAGAACTTATTCCAGCTAAATCAAAAAGTCACCCAAACCACAAGGGTTCACAATATATGAGATCGAATATTAAGGTAGTAAAACCGAAATCAAACATCCCATAAACATACATAGCAATAAGATAAAAGCATTCAAGCACATGCTATGTAAACCGAAAACTATCACGAGAAAAATTATAAATCAAATAATTTTATTCATAATAGACCAATACAATCATTGAAAGAAATCAAAAATTGATGTCTATTTTTCTAGATGAAGTATTACAACATATAACTTAATCTCTAGTGGTGCTCTTGTTGTTCGCTGAGGTCTCTTAAGTGTTCAAACTCTCAAAGCATGTCTCAAGAGATTTGTCCGCAACCACTTCTTGTTTCTCAAGTCTTTCAACTTGAATCTTCATATCAGTAATATCAGCTTTTGTTTCCTCAATCTTATCTCTGAGCCAATCTTGATTTCGAACCGTTATAATGAGATTGGTTCTTAGTTCCTCAAAACCTTGGATATAGTCAATCATACTATCAGAATGGATCCACTTGGTTTTGTTTGGATCTTGTAGGTTGTAAGCCAACAGACATGACTCATCTTGTGATCCAATTGAACTATCACAGTCATAATCAGACATAATATTTGATATGCCTTTCTTCTTTCTCTCTGTATTGATTCCTTGACAATCCTTAACCTTTTGAGCTTCCTCCTTATTAGCCTTTGAGACACTGCGAGTTATTGGAGGCATGCTCGGTTATGAATAATTAAATATAAAAGGATTGATCAGGGTTCCGAATACAGGTAAGAGAAAGTTTCTCCTTTTAAAAGAGACAACTTTCGGACCAAAAGACCTCTGGAGAATCCGAAAATATAAAGGAATATATTTTGTTTCCTTAGTCTGAATTTCTCAAGCTGGAAGGTTTATTAAAATTCGAAAATTCTAAATAAAACCTCTTTTTGGAAGATCATGTTAAACATGAACATTTTTCAGACAACCATGGATTCGCAGCTACCCATATAGTGTCATGAAATTTTTATGATAAACAACTACACAAAACAAATGTGCTCCTGTTTTATTGTGCCTTTCCCATCCAAGTTTATGAGCACGAAAAGGATGAGAATGCACAATTTTGATACAACTAAGTTGCATCGAAGTAAGTTTTTTCCAGCTTACAATGAATATCAGAAACATGGTTCATGTTTCTCTTCGGGAATTTCTGCCCAAAATAATTTCTCCCAAAACGATGATCTTTTCTAACTCTAGAGATATGATCATGTGGAGAAAATGTACTAATGTGAGGATGCTCAGAGATAGATAAATCTCTCTTAATTCTTTCAATGAGATTTTCATAAGATTTTCTCATTTTAAGGATTTCCTTATGATCCACATTAGTATGATTATCTGAAACAACTATCGGAAACTCCTGATTGTTTGTTTTGGCAGAAATTCTCTCTTTACCTTCCTTCTGAAGTCGTTCCTCATCAAAACTAGAATTGTTTCTATATGGGTGAGAAGGAACCTTTTTCCAGAAGCGATTATCAACTCTTTCCCCTGACTCTTTTGAGTTGATCTTATGGGGATGTGGTATAATTTGTCTTTCTGCTGAGGAATGATCTTTCAGTTTTTTAAGACAAGAAACTTCCTTCAAAAATTTTACCATCGTATGTTGAAGAAGTATAAGTTTCCTGTCAAGTGACTGAAAATTGTATTCCTTACAATCACCACGGAATCGGTTCAAAGTTTCCTTTGGACAAGATTTCGTTTGATCATCAGTAGATCTAGAAGCTGGTTTCTCATCCTCTTTTAACTTGATGTAGTTAGGAAAACTACCATCATCTTGATCTGTTTCAAATGTGATTAAACCGGTTTTATCACAGTCTGTAAAAGTCGAGCAAGGACTTTTAGTTTCCTCGTCAGAAGAAATCACAATAACATCATTAGTTAGAATCATAAGACGTGTCTCTTTATCTGTAAGAGATTTACCAAGAGCCTCTAGTTTGACAGTGAGATCCATTTTCTCTTTGGCTAGAAAATTCAATTGAATGTCTTTTTCTCTGATCTCCTGTTTAAGAATATTTGACTCTGTCTTTAATATCAGCACTTTAGAGGATGGAGAGTTTATAGGCTTTAGGAGTTTATCAACTCTTCATCAGCATTTTCTTTTCCATCAGAGATGGACACAGATGTTTTCGCAACTCCTGAATCATGAGTCAACGAAATAGTAGCATCTTCAACCTTTGAGTAGTCAAACTCTTGCATAACGTTAACTGAATCAGACATAGATTCAATTTCTTTGAGGTATATTTGGGTACCCTTGACTTTTCAATTGGTATCAGAGCAGGCAAACACGAAAAGACCTATCTAAAACTTTTCCTACCTATAGGTCCTTTCTCCGAAAGTGATTGTCTATGGACTGAGTCGAGACAATACAACTAATCGGTTCACACTTCGTGTGATTGTCTATGGATACGAGATCGAGACAATACAACAAAGAAGTATGTTACTTGATAAAAAGGTTCGGACTTAACCAAACACAGTAGGATTGACTTATCAAGTAAATAGGAATTAACGTTTGTGTAATTTACTTTAATTATAATAAAACAATTATTATGCGGAAATATAAAGTAAATGACACAGCAAGATTTTGTTAACGAGGAAACCGCAAATGCAGAAACACCCCAGGACCTTGTTCAGAATTGAATACTCTCAGGATTAAGCCGCTACACAAAATTACACCCAACTTCGTATAGTTGAGACCAAGCAAGTAAACCTATAGTTCACTTAGTTCCGTATGTATTCCCAGCCTCCAACTTATGAATAAGTCACGTACTTGGAACATTTCCTTTGGTTCGTATTCCAAACAGTAAAGGAATAACAAATCTGTTTGGTATCAACTCTATTCAACCAAGTGATATGAGTCGGACAAAGGCTCTTCTGTTTATCTTAATATAAACTCCTTCGTCAGGTCCTTAGATCTATCTTATGTTCAATTACCGAAGTAATAGTTTATGATTAAGCCAAAAACACTATTAATCCAAATAATTGTGTTGATGCCGATCTACTCAATCAATCAATCCAATCTATTACAAGGATAAACCGATTATTAATTGGATCCTCTTTTACCGAAACAAGTATTGTGTACACGAAAGATTATCAACACCAATGTATTGTGTACACCAAACAATGATCGAAATCTCTCAGAAAATCTCTAATTAGTAAATGCACATTACTAATTCTTATTTTCCTAAAAATGAAGTTAATTACCTTAATTAAAAGATTCTTAAATTATTTATGTTTCGATCTTGGGATTCTCTTCCCTTAGCTATTAAGGAATAACTTTGAACAATTAAAGAAATAAACATTCATAGCACGTGTTCAAAGTATGTCGACATCCTTACTTTGTAAGTTCTCTTTCACACTTACAACCTTGAAACCGATTTGCCACACTTCCAAACAAGTTTAGAATTGGTTCATCTGACTTTCAAGAACTATGCAATTGATCAAATAACATTCAATCACAATCATGGGTTTAACGGTTCTACCAAAACAAGTTTCGGTTCTGCCTCCATGTGAGTACTGTGCATAGTCACACTAGCTTTCCAAAATTCGGTTGACTAGGTACTATGATCGGTTCCCCACATATATATGGTATCTAACTTATATTGTTGCACATGTCCATAGAATCAGTTCTCCTTTGCCTAAAAACATGTTGCACATGTTCATAGGATCGGTTCCCCTTTCTGCTATAAACCTTGTTGCACCTCATACAAGGATCGATTCCCCTATGTGATGTACTGCACCTCTTACTAGGATCGGTTCCCCTTTCCCATATTTGGTCAGACATAAAATCACAAACCCGATCAAACCATCTCAGGTGATTACTTAGGATCGGTTTCACTAATAAAAGTCATACCAATACATAAGTCAAACCATTGTGAATAGTTCTACCAATAACACAAACAAGTCTTGAACGATTATACTCAATCACACATATTGGTTGTTCATAAGATATGCAATGAATAACAAAACCAATAATTCCTGGCAATTTCCTTTTCGGTTCACAAACAAGTTTATGAACTTACTTCCTTATAACACATGTAAAACATTGTTCCCTAGGATGAAATCCTCACCTCATACCCATACATAATCACGATAGCATTCAAATGATTATGGTGATGTCTTATCTACAAAGTTTAATGTTTAGGAAATAAACCTTGTATCGTATTCCTTAATACTATGTATATCTAAAGTTCAAATATGCTTCGCAGTTTTATTTTCAATATGCACGACTTGAAAGATACGTTAGGGAATGAAACAGTTCAAGTCAAATATCACTAACCTCAAGTGGAAGGATGATTGCTGTCATTGTAGCTCCTTGCTTCTTCACATCTTCAAGTCTTCGCAATACTTTTAATGTCTCATTATCCTAATACTTTCAAGCTAACCCATATGAAGTTGACTCTAGTGCATAATCAAGCGACTCTTAACATGATTTTTGATTCACTAAAATATGACAACCAAACTTGACATACCAACGCTTGGTGGGTTCAACCGATCTATGCTCTAACATAGTCAATAGGTGGGCCCCGTCCATCTCTCACCTTATGTTTGTTGACGATTTATTCTTTTTTGGCACTCTCTATGATAGAACCATCCAAAGTCTGCAAGAGATTTTGTTTGGCGCTCTTTAGCAAATGAGTCAAAGTCAAGAAAATAAAAGGAGTAGTTGATAAATTGGGAGTTAGTCAAATGAAGAGTAATGATAAATACTTGGGTTTTCAACCCTTAAAGTCTGCTTATAAAGTAAAATCTTTCTACTTTTTGGAGGAAAAAGTTGTCAACAAACTTGCGGGATGGAAAAGTAAAAAGACGAGCATACCCAAATACACCACAATCTTTTAAATATCAACTTATAAGTCTGATACCAAGTGTGATCGTCTACGGACAAAGTCAGGACAATGAAACAACTATGGTATACACTTTGTGTGATTGTCTATAGATACGAGATCGAGACAATATAGCAACAAAATGTTCACTTGATAATAGGTATGGTATTAAACTGAAACATTATAGGATCAATATCAAGTGACAAGGAATTAACGTACAAGTGTATTTACTTTAAATTATAATAACCAAATTATAATTGCGGGAAATAAAATAAATGACACAACAAGATTTTGTTTCCGAGGAAACCGCAAATGTAGAAAAACCCCGGGACCTAGTCCAATTTTGAATACTCTCAGAATTAAGCCACTGTACAAAAACCAATGCCAACTTTGTATAGTTTTGACCAAGTACACTACCCCTATATACTTAGTTTCCTTAGTATCCATGCGTCTTCGAATTCTAAAGTCACGCACGTGAACCACTGCTCTTTTAGATCGTATCCCAAACAGTAAAGGAACAAAACTGTTTGGTAACCACTCTATTCAATCTTTGGTGAAAGATATCTTTGAGTTGTCAACAAAGGCTCTAATTTTAATCTAATAAACTCCTTTGTCTGGTTATATCGATCCAAAATTTTATTATCGATATAACCAATTTCCGGATTCGTAATCAAACAATATAAAACTCAAAGAGTAACTATAAAGTGATGTCGATTTTATCAACTAGATAATCACAAGGTCTATCAAAGATAAACAAGATCTAGTTGGATCCCAGCCGTTCAAGATGTGTGCACAAATTCACAAGATACGAAAACTAATAAGAAAATCTTCTTTATCTTTAAATCTTCAATCGCCTTCTCAATAACCTGCATAACACAAACTTGAATCCTCTTGTGATCAATCACGCACAGAACGAAGTTTGTTAACAATAGATTATCACAATATGTCTATAGATCCGTGGTAGGCTCGGAAACCTACAATAATATACTGCAAGTGTACATCGTCTAACTAGTAGACAATGGCAAGTACAAGTCGTTCCCACGAGGAGTGTGAAATACTCTACCAACTACTACCAAAAATTAAGTAATCAACAAGATAATGTTTTAAGGATTTTTAGAAATTCAGAACAAAATGAAATGATAAATAATTTAAAGATAAACAAAATGAGTGTGGGTTATTAGGGTTTTCGGTTTCCACCAATTAATTATGCAAATTCTACTATTCGTTAAAAATAAATTCCATGCATTTTCAAATATTGTTTCTCCGCTATAGTTTTCTTCGCTTCATGGATAGCGATTCTAAAATATTACCTATCAATCCTAAAGCATATCACGTCAAGGGATTTAACCAAAGCACGCCATATCAATTGAAAAGCATAAATAATCAATGAAATCACATGAACAATAAAATACCAAGCTATATGAAAAAAAAAACTACTAGTCATTCAAATCATTATTGAGCATATAAATATAGAGTTTAGAAAATTTATTGGTTTCAACCTAAACCCTAACATAACACTAGCTAGAAATGGCTTTCTCAAAATCCATAAACATATTAAAATTAAACTCTAGCTAATGAAAAATGAAGAATCGAAAACAAAACTTCAAAACCCTTCCTTTGTTGCGGCACTGTGGCCGGGTGCCCCCCCCCCCCCCCCCCCATTTTCATTTTGAAACAACACATAAATATAGCCCACAGATGAATTCATGTCGTCGCCACATCACCTCCCAATAGAATTCTGTCACATGTCATGAAATACAATCCTCCCAATAATATTGTGCCGCGTGTCATAATATGACGAAACATTGTAAAGTATCAGAGAATCTCCACTTTCCATAGTATATGAAACCACCAAGGAAATGAATTAATTTCGTTTAAAAACATGATATTTTCTTGCATGTGCCGGGCCCACCTTAACTGTATTTGCACAAATGACGTCATTTGGTCTCAAACATTCCTTCAGATTCTTTATATATATATATATATATATATAGCAAGAGAACTTACGTAAGGACAAGATATGTTAATCTTTCCTTTTTCTTCATTTGCACTTCATTTGCACGTGGTCATGGAGGTGATATTCTTCCATTCTTACGCTAACAATAATAAAGTCACTCTTGACCAATCTTAGGTGGCATTAGTGTGCTGACGTCGACTCGCTTCACCATGCATTAATTGAAGAGCAAATTAAAACTTGTCTGCCCATTGTGACATCGGTTGTGAAATAATTCTATGTTGCTGATATATATGGAGATACCAGGCCAACATAATAAGTGTTACTGATATATAGAAATACCAGGCCAACATAATAAGTGTTGCTGATATATAGAAATACCAGGCCAGGTTAATAAGTGCTGCTGATATATAGAAATACCAGGCCAACGTATTTGATCATTATGGTTGCTGATACATGGAAATACCAGGCCAACCCCATTTCATCATTGTGGTTGCTGATATATGGAAATACCAGACCAACCACATTTTGCAATTTTCGTCGCAAACACCATTAAGTCTCTCATTTTGTTGTTTATTCGCCGGATGATCGAATTCACTTGTACTTTCTACAAAAGCACTAAAATAGTATTAGCAACTAAAATATTGTATCCTATCTAATATAAATATTGTATCCTATCTAATATAAATATAAATATGGGTATGAAATATTGTACCCTGAACACTATCTTCATCAAAATCATACCCAAAATGAGCTAAGCAAACCTCTAATGGATCTTCCAAGTGGCTCTTGTAAATGTTTTGCGAGTGCATACTTTCTTTTCGCCCGCACTTCAAACTAAAGTACCTAAAAAAAAATCAAACAAACTGCGTAAAAAGAACTAAAAGAAATCTAAAATAAAAATAAAAATAAATTATGTACAAAAATTAAAAATAAGCTATATATGCTGATATCAACCAGTGAGTATTTTCTACCACTCCCCGGCAGCGGCTCCAAAAACTTGGTAGGCTCGGAAACCTACAATAATATACTGCAAGTGCACAACGTCTAACTAGTAGACAATGGCAAGTACAGGTCGTTCCCACGAGGAGTGTGAAATACTCTACCAACTAATACCAAAAATTAAGTAATCAACAAGATAATGTTTTAAGGATTTTTAGAAATTCGGAACAAAATGAAATGATAAATAATTTAAAGATAAAAAAAATGAGTGTGGGTTATTAGGGTTTTCAGTTTCCACCAATTAATTATGCAAATTCTACTATTCATTAAAAATAAATTCCATGCATTTTCAAATATTGTTTCTCCTCTATAATTTTCTTCGCTTCATGGATAGCGATTCTAAAGCATTACCTATCAATCCTAAAGCATATCACGTCAAGGGATTTAACCAAAGCACGCCATATCAATTGAAAAGCATAAATAATCAATGAAATCACATGAACAATAAAATACCAAGCTATATGAAGAAAAACTACTAGTCATTCAAATCATTATTGAGCATATAAATATAGAGTTTACACAATTTATTGGTTTCTACCTAAACCTTAACATAACACTAGCTAGAAATGGCTTTCTCAAAAGCCATAAACATATTAAAATTAAACTCTAGCTAATGAAAGATGAAGAATCGAAACAAAACTTCAAAACCCTTCCTTTGTTGCGGCACTGTGGCCGGGTGCCCCCCCATTTTGATTTTGAAACAACACATAAATATAGCCCACAGATGAATTCACGTCGTCGCCATATCACCTCCCAATAGAAGTCTGCCACATGTCATGAAATACAATCCGCCCAATAATATTGTGCCGCGTGTCATAATATGACGAAACATTGTAAAGTATCAACGAATCTCCACTTTCCATAATATATGAAACCACCAAGGAAATGAATTAATTTCATTTAAAAGGCATGATATTTTCTTGCATGTGCTGGCCCCACCTTAATTGTATTTGCACAAATGATGTCATTTGGTTTCAACATTCCTTCAGATTCTTTATATATATATAGCAAGAGAACTTATGTAAGGACAAGATATGTTAATCTTTCCTTTTTCTTCATTTGCACTTCATTTGCACGTGGTCATGGAGATAATATTCTTCCATTCTTATGCTAACAATAATAAAGTCACGCTTGACCAATATTAGGTGGCATTAGTGTGATGACGTCGACTCGCTTCACCATGTATTAATTGAAGAGCAAATTAAAACTTGTCTGCCCATTGTGACCTCGGCTGTGAAATAATTCTATGTTGCTGATATATATGGAGATACCAGGCCAACATAA
The DNA here is from genome assembly GCF_003573695.1 of Papaver somniferum. Lineage (NCBI taxonomy): Eukaryota > Viridiplantae > Streptophyta > Magnoliopsida > Ranunculales > Papaveraceae > Papaver > Papaver somniferum. Next base: position 63,799,653 of record NC_039368.1, on the reverse strand, counting down.
TAAGTGTTACTGATATATAGAAATACCAGGCTAACATAATAAGTGTTGCTGATATATAGAAATACCAGGCCAGGTTAATAAGTGCTGCTGATATATAGAAATACCAGGCCAACGTATTTGATCATTGTGGTTGCTGATACATGGAAATACCAGGCCAACCCCATTTCATCATTGTGGTTGCTGATATATGGAAATACCAGGCCAACCACATTTTGCAATTTTCGTCGCAAACACCATTAAGTCTCTCATTTTGTTGTTTATTCGCCGGATGATCGAATTCACTTGTACTTTCTACAAAAGCACTAAAATAGTATTAGCAACTAAAACATTGTATCCTAGCTAATATAAATATGGGTATAAAATTTAGCATTTACATGTTTTCAATCCGCAAATGGTTATAAAGATCATGTCGATACTTTGATCTAGTTTGAGCAACCCTTATATCAGATGGATCTCAAGAATAATCAAACTAGGTGCAATTAAAGTTTCAACAACCGTTAGTCAACAAATCAATAATCAGAAATTAAAATAACAATGTAATTATCTAGTTTCCCACCAACGGTACTCGTTGAGGTTCTTGATCCCGCAAAAGTTTTTAAACGAGCGGTGATAAGAGATTTCACCTAATTAGGGTACTTTCCTCTCCGGAGAGACGACTCCACCAGAAACAACCCGAATGAAGTTTGCCTGGCTCTTAGCTTGAAAACTCAAGTATTTATAGACCAAGGTTGTTTGGACAACAAGGAAATTATAAAATCGAAAATATTCTCAAGATATGCAATAAAGTACCTAATTTCGATTTTTCTATTCCCAATTAAATGCTAAACAATGTTTCTGAAATCTCTCTTTGAAAACTTCTATTATTAGTTTTTGCATATTTACTAATAAACCTTTTCCAGAGGATATGCTTTAATTGATGGTAAGTAAAACATATATTATGAAAATCATAATTAAATGCTTTTTAATATTTTAGTATGGGATCACCTTGAGCATCAAGGGGTATCTTTGAACAATAAATGATAAGAGTTATGTACATGTCCAAATAATGTCGACATCTAGAAGTCTCTCTTAGCAAACCCTAATTTCTAATTCACACACAACATGAAGAAATGTATGGACTTTGGAAACTCGGTTTTGCTCTTGGGACCAGCTATACCATGACTCACAATATTAGTTGTGATCGGCTATACCATGCTCCCCAAGATAGGTTGTGACCGGTTACACCATGCTTCCCAATGTAGCTTTTGATCGGTTACACCTTACTTCCCAAAGTAGCTTGTGATCGGTTACAGCTTGCTTCCCAATTCAGCTTGTGACCGATTATACCCTACTTCACAATGTAGCTTGTGATCGGTTACACCTTGCTTTCTGAATCAGCTTATGACTGGTTGCACCTTGGTACACATTATAGGCTATGACCGATTATACCTTGATTCTCAACATAAGTCAAGATAGGTTCTACCTTGTTATCTAGTACTGGTCATCAAAATATATTCAATAAAGAACCGGACCAACACATTCATGATTTCCGTTTCGATCATGAATCAAGTTCATAAATATACTTCCTTAAACTAATGTAATAATACATAGTTTTCTAGGATGAAATTACACCTATATCCTTACACATAATCAAGTAACTAAATACATAGATTATGTTGATGTCGTATTTACGAAGTTCAAAAGATAAGTGTTATACTTTGTAAAATAATTCCTCGATACTTTGATCATAATGCTATGACCAAGTCTAATCACTAAAGTATATGTTATAAATACAGCTTCGCATGTTATGTTTTCAATATAAAGCAACTTGAAAGATACATCAGGAATGGAAACAAGATCAATTCAGTATTCCTTACCTCAAGAGGAAGGATGATGTTTTCGCTGCAGTCGTTACTTCTTCACTTTCTTCAGGTCTTCAGAGTAATACTTGTACGTCTCAACATTCCTAGACTTTCTAGTCTAACCTAAACAAAGTTGACCCTAGTAAATACTCAAGCGACTCTAAATGAGTTTTGATACTAAAATATGAAAACCAAACTTGACATACTAAAGCTTGGTGGTTTCAGCCGAGCTATGCTCTAACAAAAAGGATACACCCTAATCATGCTGGGAAGACAGTGCAGATCAAAATTGTTTTGGGGATGATTCCTCCATATTATATGGCCACATCTATTCTTCCAAAGACTCTAATTTTCGAAGTTGGAAATGATTTTCTGGAACTTCTGTCGGGGTCACAATCAGAGTACAAGAATGACTTATATCATAAATTTGAGTAGATTCCTTGAAAAGAAAGACCAACGTGGCTTGGGAATTGTATCTCTAAACTCATCTTAACATAGCGCAGATTGAGAAGCTAGTCTGGAGAATCATTGAATATCAGAATTGCAAATGGGGTGTTATTATGAAAGCAAAGTATTTTAGAGACAAGTCCTTCTGTGAAGCTACAACAAACTCGGGAAGCTCTTCAACTTGGAAAGCAATTATTGACTGCAAAGAAGATATGAAAGACAACTGCATCTCGAACATTGGAAAAGGAGACATAATTCATGTAACAAAAAAACCTTGGCTCAACAACCACCCTAATAGCAGGCCTGGATTGAAAGAAAATTCTTCGTTGGGAGATATATGCAAGGTTTCTGACCTTATTCTACATGATCCCACTAGGTGGAGCGAAGACAATATAACTTAACTCTGCTACTTAGATCCTTAACACATATTTACCAGATGACGAAGACCAAATGCTCTGTAAACCTCATCCAAATGATACATTTTTATGCAGATCTTTCATAAAAGCTCTCAAAGACAATGAACCTAGCTCATCTAGCACTCACAATGATACTTTCCTTGGAAAAGCTTTTGGAATATAAAAGATTTAGCACCAAAAATTCTCATGTTTACTTGGAGGGTAGTGCAGGAAGGTCTAGATATTTTCAAGAACCTTAGGAAACATATTACATGTATAAATCAAGAGTGCAGGTTGTGCAGTGCAGCCATTGAAGATATAAAACACATTTTCTTTCATTGCCTAGTGGTTGCGAACACTTTTTTCGGATCTCTTGGCTGCAGAACTGAAATATATGGGGACGTGAGCTGCAAACAAATTATTACTGAATGGATTCCCGAAAAAGGTAATTATGAAGTCATTAAAATGGGTAGTTGTGTGATGTGGGCTCTCTGGAATAACATAAATGATAAAGTTTTTAACTGCAGAATTCGTCCAATCCATGGCATCATCAAGGAAGCCGTTTTCTGGTTCAACTACTCTGCACCAGTTCTTTTGGAAGAAGAAATACAAACCCATTCTATTGACCCGAGGAAAGTGGCAGCTGTATGGAACCACCTGGAGATCAATTTGGTCAAGTTGAATGTGGATACAGTTTTCAATAACTTTTAGTCAGGTTAGGTACTAGTGGCTAGAGACTGTGGCGCTAAGTTTAAAGGTTGTGGTACTAATTCTCATAAGGTGTTGAGTCCCATTAAAGCTGAAATGGTTATCTCACTGACTACTGACTTTGCTGTTGTCAACAGGATACAAAGAGTTATAATAGAGAGTGATGGTGAGAAGTTGGTCAAGATGCCGATTGAGGAAAATATTTACATTCCCTGAAAATTACGTAAGTTAATATTCCAAATTAGAGCCAATGCAAGAAAGAATTTCTAAGGTCAAGTTCGTCTACAACAAAAGAGACGGGAATGTCACTGTCCATATTCCAACCAAGTATGTTCAAAGTCACGGTTACAATATGTGGTTCTCCTCCAAACCCCACTCTCGTATTTCGGCAACGACATTGTTGTTACTTATAGTTTTGTTCTTTGTTGTTTTTCTTAAAAAGAAAAGAAAAAAAGAAAAAAGAACTGGGGCTCATTTCACTTATCAAGGGTATTTCCGTTATTTGGTGGAGCCAGCCCACCTTGAAAAAACCTTAGATCTCGTCTCCTACTTTCCTTTCGCGCCAAAAAAATCCCTAATCTTAAACCCTAGTTAATTCGCAGTGAGATTTTAAGAGCTCGCAACATTTCTATACAAGGTTGGAGCTTAGATGTATCATCGATCAGATAAAGAAATCTCATTTGTAAGTTCTTCTTCTTATCTTTTTGTTCTTTGCTGTTGCAAATAAATTTCTCTTCTCTTATTTTTGTTCGAAAACCCCCTAAATAATTCATCTATAATGCTTCTTTTAACAGTTTTGCGAAACATAACATGATAGATCGTGAGTTGTAACCTTCAATAATTATTATTTCTTTTCTTAATTTTGAATATTTTTGCTTACTATAATAATCTTAGATGCAATGCATTTCGATTAGGCGTGTCTCGTTCATAATATTTGTTCGTTTGTTAGCGCTGACTGTACATCTAATGTTTGGGATTTAGACAATTAATCTTGTACGCACATTTCCCTTTAACAGTTGGAACTTGTAGATTTTTGTGCGATGAGACGTCAGACAGATCCGGAGTAGTTTAGTAAGGTGGATAAAACCAGAAGAGTTCTGTCTGGTATTTTAGTACAAGATGAAACCAATATTTTCTACTAACCAGTAGTTTAGTACTTTAGAAAGGTTTTGAAAGAGTTCTGTCTATACAACCAGAAGCTGAAATTTCGTTTAGTCCAAAGGCTAGAGCTGGCAATGCAAAATGGAGAATAAGAAAGGTGGGGTGATCGCAACCCTTGCAACCAAGTCAAGAATGTTTAGTAATAGGACCCGATATCTCATCAGAGGTAATAAGATTGATAAGAAGAAAAATCAAGAGCAAAATGATGTTGATATGAATAAAGATACAATTGAGCTCTCTATTGCAGCATCAGAAGCACTGGTCATATCCGAAATAGTAAAGGGGGACTCTGCTTCATTTCCTTTTGCCTCTGTAGTTGATATTGCGCTTCGTGTGAAGCAAGCAAGGAATAGTGTTTGCTCAGATGGGTTAGACAGCATTTCTGATTTCGTTGCCACGGAGGTCAGTGAAAGTGAAACTGATTTGTTATCTGACTTGGATGAAGATGATATGGCAGACGCTTTTGATGATGTAGGGTTGTCTGCTGCACAACTTGATACTATGTGCTGCTCCAGTTCAGTTAAAAAGAATGAATGCAGCTCAGTGCAAAACATTTATCTTGTACTTGAGACACCGCATGTGGAAAATCAATATGGATGTGATGGTGAAACTCAGAATGTTGATGATAAGCCTCAACTGTTTGATTGTAATGATATTTGCAGTGAAAATAAGTTTGAAGATGCTTTAGCGATGGGTTCAAATTTGTCGAAGTGTTCTCCTGGTTATGCACCACAACATATGCTTTGGACTGATCCATGTTTAGATCTGAATACTCATTTTCATCAGTTAATCCACAAAAATCGAAGTACTTTGGAAGAACCCGAGGTTAGGAAATATGTTTATTTTACTATTTACCTCTCTTGTTGGGGATTACTGGCTATATTTTCTTAATTGAGTGAGCTCCATTAATTTCCATTTCCTTTACTCTCCAAGGATGTTGCAGCTATCGTGGATGTGGACATGAATACTATTAAAGCCGTACCAAAGTATTTCATTGGGGAGACTAGTTTTTTCTCGGAATCTGCAGATGTGATTCAAGATGAAAACTCAGTTGCAATGCCAGGATTTCTGTCTCAAATGGCGTCCTTGCCAAGCGTTGCCTATGATGGTTTTTGTGGCACAAGCCCCACAACCAATAGCGAGAGGATAGAAGTTTCCCAAAATATCTGCTCAAGTAATTCTTTGGCAGATCCTCTTTGTTCCATTGTGCCATGCAGTATTTCTTATACTAATACCGGTGTCACCACTACCAATCAGAAAATTACGGAAAATGGAGCTGGAGAGAACTGGTATACCCAATTAGGGTGGGAGAGGTCACTTCAAAGTACCAGAGGGTTACACTGCAGATTACCCCATGGGGAAGATGTGTTTCTCAATACTAATGGTGAAGGTTCTATGGTTACATGTCACAGACGGTTGAGCTCTCTGAAGAATTATAGCACTCTGGGGCTTTCTCTTGCTGCCAACTCGGAGGAAATTGCTGATTGCTTCAAACCATCACATATAAAGGATTCGACCAAAATTTTATTCACAGAGGCCTCTGCTTGTGAATACTATGACAAGGATCACGATGGGCCAGCTATTGCAGAGCCAACTTTCTTATGCCTGGAGTCTAAAGGTCAGAAATTTTCAAATAACACCGAAGTTGTGAATGTAGAAAGTACTGCAAGAGCAGAACTGATGGAATTCAAAATTTTGAATGGTTGTGAAAACCTTGGCCGGGAGAAGAAGAAAGTTCGATTTTCAGAAGCTGAAATCATTTTTGGGGAGAGCAAATCTGCACACGAAATGCGTAAGTATAGCAGGCCACTTATGATTTAGACTTCTAGCCTTTGTTTAAATTGATTAGAACAGCTAGGATTTCTTGTTCAACTTTTTGGCAGGAGTTCGAAGTTTCTCAGTTACTTATTCCGTGTATATGTTTAGGCTCAAGAATAACCAGGACTCGCAAAAGATCAAAAGGTTCTGGTCTCCTATCAGACATAAGATGCGAAGAAGTAGATACTTATCTGAGTTCATGGAAAATCAAGGATAGGACAAAAATGATTTTTCAGGGATTAGAATTCTTGCTGACAGGTTTTACAAGTCAGAGACAAACAAAACTTGGTCAGCTGATTAGTAAACATGGAGGTTTTGTTCTATCTGAAGTTCCTTCACCTTCAAGAAAACACCGGCCACTTCCTATTGTGATCAGTTCGAGAAAGGTTGGTGTATGTAAAGACTGACTAAAACAATATATGGGTCTGTGATGCTTAGGTTGTTATCAGGTAGCAAGTAGCAATGGTTTATAAACTGGAGCTTCTTAATTACGTCAAGCATAGTACATAGTAAAGCTATAATTGACCCTTCCAGAAGCTAAAATTGATGATGTACAGCAGCTTGAGTATTCTTCGTAAACATATGTTCTCTTGTATTTTTTTGGTGCAGTCACGAACAACTAAATTCTTGTATGGTTGTGCGATCAATGCCTTTTTGCTCAAAGTTAACTGGCGCACTGATTCAGTGGCGTCAGGTTCAGTATTACCACCACAAAAGTAAGTTTGATACTCTACTTTTATTGCATGTTATTATTTGTGTTAGTGCTGGAGACTTTGCTCCATGATTAAAGTGGATTATCATATAAGGCAGCAGTAAAGTTGTCCAAACTTTAGAACTTCATTATTATTTTCTTAAACTCCTTCCTCCAGATTGATCATTTCCCTTGGCAGATACATGATTTTTTCCAATCAATACGGGTCTAAGTTCGCTAGCATAGGATGGCCAGTCTGTTGCAATAATAAGGCCGGGATTTTTGACGGGGTAGGAATAATGCTCCACGGCAGACCCGGATTTTGTAACAAATTTGCTAAGGTTGTTAAGGTAAGCTCTATCTTTTTGATACTTCTTCTCATGCATTTTGAAGGAAGCAGAAGTAGCTGTTCACAATTTATGTTTCATGTTAAAAGCGTGATTAAATGTTTCCAGCATGGAGGTGGTCAGTTGTTTAAAACTCTTCAGTGGTTGATCCAAAGCTTAGAGACTGAAAGTATTTCTCTGGGAGCCATTGTTGCTGAAGATGACAGTAGGACGTCACGTCACTTGAGAAAATGTGCCTCTGAACGAAGGCTACAAATGATGGTTAGTGTTCACAGTTTTTGGTTCTTACTTCTGAATTACTATGGTTGGGGATTTAAAAATGAACTTTCTATCACTAGAATACGATTCGAATATCTGTGTTCTTCTAAACAGTTTTTAAGATCCAAAATGTAAAGAATGTGCGTTTTCAAAACCTGAAAACTTAACTTTGAGAACTGATAAGTTACGGTGAATCACTTGAAAGTGGTTTGTGTTGGACCTTTAGCTGGATTGTGCTGTAAGTTTTATATTTAGAATTAGTTTGTCAGGCTTATCCAAGCATATACGTCATGTTATTAGTAAGCATTGGACTCAGATCACCAGTTTAATGCAGCCTAAGACCTTTCATGTTGTGAATTGTGACTATTCCATATCTGTATCTGATGTGATGTCCATCATCACTTATTATTGCAGCCCGTAAGCTGGATAGTGAACAGCTTACATTTGGGACGGCTACTTCCTATCGAGGAGAAGCACCAGTTTTCTTCTCTTCCCAAATTTAGGTCTCCAGAATTATTCTCAGCTATGGAAGAGGGCTAGTCATAATATTTTTCCTCTATGCTACAGTCGATAGGCATGGTTTGAATATTCTCTATTTATCTTTATGTATTTGTTGTTAATAATTATGTTCAGTATGCATTGCTACTATAACAGTAAAATGATAAGAAACTTCAGACCAATAAACATTAAGTAATTCCTCTTTCGCTGCAGAAGTATGGTGACGATTCACAATGCCAGAAGATGTGTTCAATGTTGCAAAGTTGGTGCATTGTTGTTGCTGTTGTGAATAACGCGAAGTACCAGATATTCATTTGGTCTGGTCTTTAAAAACGTCTCTTTTGCTGATATTATGGCCAATTGGCCCGCTGTATATTAAATCCTTCGTCAGACAATAGTATATTTTTTTCTTTACCTGATCAAATAATAAGAAAATCAAAGAGTTCCTTTTTGTTGTTGTGGCTGCGGTCGGTGTTGAACCGTGTACCTAAAAAATAGATCAAGTCTGAATTCTCATTATGATCTTCAAGATCCAAGGACGAGTGTGAGCCTTCTGGCGTTAACCCTTATATGCGTGCCACTTAGATAGATGATTTCACTTGGTTATTTGGAAGTTGCTTTTGCCAAGTTTAGTGTTTGCTGCTAATCCTAAAAAATACTAGTATGTTTGGATGTTGAATAATTTGAGTAATAAAGGTGCCGATTGTTTGTCAGACTGTGTTTGATAAATTTCAGTATACTTGGTTGACATAACGACGACTCTATAAAATACCATGCTTGGTGTTTTTACTTTTTACCGCTGTATTGATTACTGCTCAGATGAATTTAGTTAGAATGACTTGTTTTCCTTTTCAAACGATTGGGAACAAAAGAACCTCTCAGGGTGGAAGGGGAACAGGTATTAGGATGGTAAACTGGAAAAGCTCTACCCAGACTTTAGATGTGGGTAAAAGGCGATCTGCATTGTCCAGTCCACATAAACAAGTCCCTCACATGCCTGCAGAAGTAATACCTCTGACAAGTTGATCATTTCTTCTGGCTAGTTCAGCTAACATACTTCTATTTTAAACACCACATTGCCACCAGTAGGCTTACCACATTTTATAATGGACACATGAACAATAGCAAGAATCAGAAAAATCTATTGAACGGAATATATATGTCAAACTACACTTTATCTTCCAAATATTTTATCTGTACACTATGATTTATGAAATTAGGTGGTGGCTCAGAATATACAATCATTTTCTCCTTCAGTAGTTTCTTGTTTAACAGTCATGGAAATCTATGGATGAAGGTGGCTGTCATTTGCAGTTACAAACATGTTTTGATGTTCTTCCATCAATGACTTCAAAATTCCAAAGGTTTAGTAGGATTCCTGTATGCATGCTTTGTGATGTCCAAGCATTTATCGCTTTAGCCTGAGCAATTGCAATAAGTTCGGCTTCTTAGGTTTAATATGGCCGAGTTTGCCACTACCAGGGCTCTTCAACTGGATGTCTTTGAAGTCCATAACCTTTATCGTTCTTTGCTTCTTGGCTGTACAAACAATGAACAAGGCATCTAAGTACACTATCCAATGAAATCTAATTTAAAACTGAAGGAGTCAAATGAAAGAGAACGGACCATTCTCTGCTTGTTGGTATCCATCGTGAAGCCTTTTCCTGCTAGCTTCAAGTTTCATTTGAACTGAGATTTCATCCACATCCTGGAACCTCAAAGAGCACGGTTTAAGATATTAGTTTTGCTCCACTTTTTTATTTCCAACTCTCAATGCAGGGCTAAATCTATCTTCAGACGTATTAAAAAGTTTGGATAGCTAAATTGTACATGTGATACTTACATTTGTTGGACCACTCAAAGAAAGCTTTTGATGACCTTCAACTGAACTTAAGTTATTACACAGCTTAGTTGCATCACTTGGGGTTATAGTCATCATTCTGGTCTCAGTTTCTTTTCTTGCCACTTTGGGTCCATTCTTCTCGGTTGTGATGACCTTAGCCTGATGAGGTTTTAGTGGCTTGCTATTTGGAGTATTTTTCCTCTGCATTGTAGAAATACAGTTGTGCCGAACCTCATTAGGTCAGATCTGCAATAATAACATCAACCAAGAAAATTATTTTAAGGGAGAGTGTATTCTGCAGGAAACAAACAAACTCGTATAAGTGCAATGCTTTTATAGATCGACTCACTTCCATCACCGGCGGCTTTTTCCTTAGGAGGGGGTGTAGGGTCCTTTCCTTCATCCACAACCGAGGTATTCCCGGAACCTGATGCAATTTTTCCAGCTACATTCGTGAAAATAATGGGGTCTTAGAATAAACCTAAAATAGAAAAATAGAAAGGGAAGCCATACACAACTTGGATAACAATTGAAAATTTTGGTACCAGCAATAGCTTCATCATTAGCACTCATCCACATATCCACCATTAGCTTCCACCCTCTGCAATTCAATGTAAAATAGTTCCAACTATAAGATAATCTCACCAAATTAAGGTATACACCTCTACTATGGTATTCTAGATTCTTGCTTTGCTTAAAATGATGCTCGGCATATCTCAGACACAAAACTACAATAGAGGCTCCCATTAGGGAAGAAAAGTAACCATGTAAACAGTCATGTAATGAAACTAACAACCAGTTATCAATGACATACTCGATGAGAGTTCGGGCAAGGCGAGAGATCTGCTTTGACGAGTGCTTTCGAATGCCATTGACAGCCTTTCCAATCGCAGTTACCTGAAGAGAAAATCAAATCAATGAGAAGTAGCCCGCCAATCTCCTTAGCACCACCAACTCAACACAACCAGGGATGTTGAGTTGTATCAGACATGCTGCCACATGTGGGGTAAGTAGTATTTGACACAACTTAGGCAGCATAAACTCAACATGACATCTAATATAGCAAGTATGATGAAAAGGGAAAAAATTAACAGAGATTCACAAAAGGACACAGTAATAATAACAAAAAATCTTTGTAGTCGAACCTTCAGCGTATCCATAGAAATAATCATCATTTGAAGCCTTCTCATAGCCTCCAACAATTCCTCCTCAGACTGCACAAGAAAATGACGCCAATTGAATTCTGATTCAAATTGAGATACTTGGAAATGGGTTCAAAGAATTTACTAAATTTTGTATAGCATCTTAAAATTGAAAAAAGAATGATACTAAATCATTTTGAAACACACCCAGGAGATCATTTTTGGTTTCTACAAAAGCCCGCGAAATTTGGTTTTAAACTTTTTAGTTTCCCACGGGTCTCATCTTAAGTTTCCAGTTTTGCCCTAATTTCTTTTCTCAGAGCTGGAGTTTCATCGTTTTTGGTCTCTACTACAAGTGTAAGATACTTGAATCCCAGAGCTACAGTACTTCATAAATATTTCTTTTCCAGCATAACGATTTTGAGAACCTCTTTGATCGTCTCTAATCTCAGGTACCCATTTCTTCTCCGATTCTACTCCTTTTTAGTTTTCCTTTACACCTTATAATTGCAATAAAATTAGGTTTTTGTTTCACTTTAGAGGGTTCTGTCGTTTTTATTTCAAGAAACCCCAAGATAATTAGTGTTTTTATTTCAAGAAACCCCAAGATAATTAGTATTTGCAAAATTTGGGGGTAATTGAAGTTTATTAGGTTTTGATCTGTCCTAATTAAAAAAGGAAATTCATGGTATATTAACCATTTTGTCTGATTTTATGCTTCAATAAAATTTTGTCTGATTTTTGGTGTTGTGTTTACAGAGAGGCCTGAACAAGAGACTGGGTTCACAATGAAACCTGAAGAGCTTGAACGGTGGAGGAAATACTTCGCTAGTGCTAAGGGTTCTGACATATTTGATATATTGAACTATGGAATTATTGTGGCTGCTATAGATTGCCCTATGGAGTTCAGAATTCGAAGGGATCAGATTGCTGAAACATTGTATTCATGTGGATCAATGAAAAAATGTTGTTTTCTGTCTGAAGGAGATGCTAATTGCGAGTATAAGTCTGGTTCAATACTACTGTTGCTTGTGTAGAAGAAAATAAGGATGACTTTAGAGTAAAAGGTGAGAGTATTGATCATGAATGTGATGAGATGGAGATGAATAGAAATGACCCTTTTTGCGAGAATCAAACTGTAGAGGAAGTTTTAAAGATCAAACAAGTTCTCTTAGACAGTCAAAATAAGGTATACCTCTTCACTTGCCCTATTGAGCTCACTACTTTATTTCCACATATGGTCTCTTTCATATAGCTAGCCCTATTCTAGCTTCAATAAGGTTTTCCAGATACAACCAGTTTATGTTTAATTTGATCAAAGCCAAGCACTTATTGTTTGTTATGATTTGTGTGAAGAGTTTCCTAAGTAGAGTGTAGATTCCATATATGATGTCCATATCCTCTTATTAGATGAGAAATTTCCTGTTTGGTCCAAAGATCCGACCCGGGAGTAGTGTCTAGTCCAGCGGGATAGAACAATTATCCGCTAGTCCAAAAAGGTTTAAAATCCTAGAAAATTACTAGCCTACCCTCAACATTCATGCGTGGGTTAAAACTGTCTCCTCCCACTTCTTCTTCTCCTGCCTTGAAGAAAAAACCGAATGCAACTCCGTCATCTGAAAAACGATTTCGGAAATCATTAATTACAGAAAAATCATCAGTTCCTGACCTAATCAATTACATAAATCATCAGTTCCTGACCTAATCAATTACATAAATCATCAGTTCCTGACCTAATCAATTACATAATCATCAGTTCCTAACCTAATTTTTATTCATTCAATTAAAGAGAAAAAATGGTTAGAACTATCAAGCGGACAATTACAGAAGAAATTGTAGAAGAAACCCAGGTAAAAAGAAGAAGAAAAAATGTTGATGATTCACCAACACAATCCTCCCCTGCGGCTAAATCTCCGACAACAAGGAGTATGAGTAAAGTTGGTACTCCGTCACGAACAAATGTTCCTCAGGTAGAAGGTAAGCAAAAATCAGAAGAAAGTAAAGCCTAAATTTTGTACTTCATATTGACATGCAATACTTAGAAAACTGTTGTTGAATTTCATATTGACATGCAATACATATCAATATTTAATGCTGATGAAAAACTGTAGATATGTAGTAATGTTCAACTAATATACTACATATGCTCAATAGAATCACTACATCTCTGTATGTAGTGTTTGTTTTACATGTTTTCAATGGAATCACTAAATATTTGTATGTAGTGTCTGGTATACATGTTTTCATATGTTGTATATGTAACTTGAGACAACATATTGACATGCAATGTGTGATTCATATGTTTTTTGTTCAATAGAAACACAACATCTCTGTGAGTCATATGTTTTACATGTTTTTCATCTGTTGTGTATGTAATTTGACACAACATATTGACATGCAGTGTGTGATTCATATGTTTTATATCTGTACTACATATCAATATGTTGTCTTCAATTTGTAGTTATTGATATGTAATGATAGCATCTCAAATTGATATGTGTGCTACATATTATTATCTGCCTGTAATATGTAATGTGTACAAAACTTTTGGTTTTCAAAAACAGCAAAAACCAAAGGAAAGAAAGCAGATGCTGCTCCTGAAGCAAAAAGCAAAAGAAAAACAGCAGCGGCAACTACTAAAGCAAAAGGAAAAACAGCGACAACGGCTGCTACTCCTTCACCAACAGCAAAGGGGGACAAAGCACTTGTCCTGAGAGCTGCTACTCCTTCTCCAAAAGGAAAGGGAAAAGAAAAAAGGGGGAAAGCAAAAGCGCTCCTGAAAGAAGGTTTGTAATGTTAAAACTGAAGATAATTCTTAATAACATATGTTTATGAGTATGTAATGATGCATTGTTGTGCTTGTTTTTGGTATTAAGTGTTTTCTGAAGACTTGGTAGATATTACAACTACATATTGATGATGTAACTACATATTTGATATACCATATTGATATGTACTGTATTAGTTTTTGGTTCTTGTTATTGTGTAGGTGCTAATAAGCGTAAGAAAGGAGATGGAAAATCACGAAGTTTATACCGTGGCGGTTTCAGGGGCTTGTGGGGGCTTGCGAAGACTATTAGGACCACTAAGAAGGCTATTGCGAAGTCCACTGAAAAACCTTGAGTTGAGTGAGTTGCAGCTGAAGATGATTTCTGAAGCATCATTCGGTAACCTGTTCCTAATGTTCTGGTACACAAGATTTGAGTTGGAACATTGGTTGAAGATTGAAGATGCAATGACGAAAATGTTACGCTGTTACGTTAGGGGTCAAGATCCAAACAAGCTTAGATTTGTCTTTAAAAGGCATGGCCAACCGAATGAGCTAGTATCCACACCAGAAGAAATGGCACTTATTTATGGGATGCCGAGAATTCCAAATAGGGAATATCTTGATTATAGGCTTACACAAGTCAATAAAAAAAGTGGATGGCGTGAAACAGAATTTTTCAAAAGGACTTTTCCTACTGATATGAAAGCTGGTGATAAAGTGACTAGGCCAATGATTGTGAAGGCAATCTTGAATATCCTTAAACGAACACCAATTAATCTGAAAAAGAAGAAGTCTGATGAAGAGTCTCTGCAAAGCGTGGGTGATCAATCAAATGAAGATTCTGAAGAAGACAAGGAAGACGAGGAAGATGCCGAAGATCTTGTTAGGCTTATCTGCTTGTATATGTGCACTTCATTATTTTTCGCTACAAGTGATGCAAACGCTTTGACTGAAAAATATATTGGTTTCGTTCTTGATCTTGAGAAGGCTAAGAATATTTCATGGCTTGACCTCATCCATTCTCATTTAGAGAAAGAGCTGAATGAAAACGTGGAATCCGTAGAACGCACAAATGGTTGTGCTATTTATTTGTTGGTAAGAATCTATTTATTTGTTTATTCTACTTCAAAATGTTTTTGTTTTATGTGTTTTCTACATTTTGATAGTATATCTAATACTGCATATCAATATTTTGCAGCCATGGTTTGCGGAGCATACCCATTTGGTGGCGCCCGAGGATATAGTGACAGAACCTGCAGGAATGTATGTGCCAAGAGTGTCTAGGTGGAATCATACAAAGATATGTGCTGAGTTCCTAAAGGATATTGATCTTTCTGAGTATCAGGTAAACTTGCCTTACATATTTTGTCATAATAAAAATATATATTGATAAGTACACGTAGTTCGACATATTGATATGTAATAATTAACATATCAATATGTAGTAGTTATTAGCATATCAATGCTGCTTAGGTACAGTGTAGAAACTTCAATTTCCCATTTCTTTTCTTCATTTCAATTTCATGAATCATGATCAATTAGGGCTTCTACTTTCTTCTCACAAACCCTAGTTCCTTTTCTTCTCTTCTCCATATGTGTTTCCTCATACGACTGATCTTAATCTAGCCATCCAGGTAATCTTCTAAATACAAACAATTAAATTTGCTCTGTTTTGATCATATTATCTGTTTTCATTTTACATTTACTATTCATCTTCATCATACTACATAGAAATGGCTCCTAGAAAAAAGAAAACCAAAACTACATCAAGTTCGCTCTACCTAAATCATGCTTATAAGAAAACCCATGATTTTTTTTACTCAGATAAGAATGTAATCTCTGAGAGATACATAGATTATTAGTTATTAGCATATCAATTTGTGGTGATACATATTGATATGTAGTTATTAGCATATCAATATGTAGTTCTCCCTGTGTATCTAATAGAGAAAGAACTACGACATGTTTTTTTTTTGGTAATATCTAACATGTAGTTGCTTCTTTACATTTATTTGATTTGTACCAGTTCCATGTTGATTTCAAAGATGAGATAACACACGAAGAAAGACAAATCCTTAATCGTATTTCAAGAAGGATTCAACAGGAAGCAAATGATGATGCTTTTTGTTTAGATGAGAATTCCGAATCGGAAGAAGAGAAAGAAGAAGAGGAAGAAGAGAAGGAAGAAGAGAAAGAAGAAGAGGACTCAGTATTGGGGGGAGAAGATTGGAAGATTAAATACGATGATTTGAGGAATACAATATCTTCCAAATGGAGTGAATTCAACACAATGCAGCAAGAGGGCGAACCGGTTGACGCTTCAAAGCTTGAGTTCATGTTGCATGATATTTACCGGAAAGCTTTCCCTTTGCAGAGAGAGGCCAGCCAGGAAGATTATGTTAGCTTGGGATGTACACCTACTCCAAGAAACCCCAATGAAGAGTTGAATGTGGACCAAATAGTTGAGAACGAAATGCAAGGTTCTCCGGAAGATCAAACAGATGCTAATGTCAACATTCCTGAAGTTGGTTTGTCAACACCTAAAGATCAAACTCATGTTAATGCCACCTCTGAGGTTGAATTGTCAACAACTTCAGTATTTCCGGAAACTGACTAAATCACCATTCTATAATGACATGAACGATGAACAAAAGAGTACTCTTTCCACATACATCAATAATGCAAAAAATCTTAGGTGAGTTCTCAATTGACACTTTTATATAGATATGTACTATTAGTTTGTGTATGTACTTTTGATATACATACATATTTGTATAAGAAATACTGAGAAAGACATATCAGTATGTACTGTTACACAAAGAATACTAACCTTTACGTCGTTTATTTTCTAGCTCAATTGCTTGGAGAGTGGGAGAAGGTGGTCTTTGTGTAAGTGGAACTACAGTTGATGACTTGGTGCAGAACGATTTATTAGAACAAGATCTTCTCAACTACGCACAATACAAGCTTAACACCAAATTTCAGAATGAGCAACCGATGCACGAAGTATACAGGAAATACTTGCCTGTGTTGCATCTGGATCCATCCGCTTGGGTAAGTTGTTATCTTACACTGCATATTTACTAACACATATTCAAAAATTAAAAAAGTATGTAGGGGTAGGTATACTACATATCAATATTGCATAAAACAAAATTAGATATAAACTATTTCAAGTACATCCATGTTTTCAGTACAATGTCGAGTTCCCGGATAACCTCAAAGGAGCAGCACATGATTCTGTTTACAAACCAATATTGGCGATGGATGAAAGTATCAAGAAGATTCTTGTACCAATGTGCCACCACAATCTTCATTGGACGCTACTTGAGTATGACTGCGAAAAAATGGTGTTCAACCACTACAATTCTTCTAAGGCTGAATGGGGAGGTATTTGTTATCCACACGCCTGCAAAATGGCAGATTACATGTACGTACCTATCAACGTGTACTTGATGGAGAAGGACAAAGTAACAATGAATGAATGTGAATGTGAAGCACCTCAACAAGGGGGATCGCCAGACTGTCTACTGTTTGTGATGCATTTTATGAAGATGATGTCAAAAAGAAAATATGTGGGAGTGCCTTTGGGAGATGATGAAGAAGTGCAAGCGAAGATTCGTAACAAAAGGGTCCCGTTAGCATGCAAATTGCTGAAAGCATCTCCACCGGAAATCAGTTGGCAGATGACATAAAAATAGTCTTACTTGCTAAAAGTAATCTGACAGTACATATCACTATTTAACTATTTTCTTTTCTTTTTATTCTTGGTTTCATTTCATTTCATGAGTTCAAGAATGTTCAAAAACATATATCTAATATGTAGTGATTTTTAATTTGAATTTGGGTTTAACTTTAATGTAGTGATATTTCAATTGTGTTACTTAAACATGATTTTGTGTTGTTGATACGAGGGGGCGCTGCCCCCTCGACCCCCGTGAAGATGGTGAATCAGCTGGAAAACCAAAAGATGTTCTAAATAATCTTAGTGGAAGATGGTTAAACCACAAACCAGTACATATTTAATTGTTTTCTTGTTACAAACATCTAGTATGGTTACACTACAACCACTACATATCAGTATGTAGTGGTAGATACTAACACTACAATACTGACATGTAATTTCAGTATGTAAATACTTCACTACTGCTGATAGATAATGACATTTTGATAGACTTAAAAACATATTTCATTATTCGAAAATAACTACAATAACTACATTTTGATAGACTTATAATGTTTCAAAAACCAAAAGATGTTCTAAGAAACAACAAAAACAGTATTTTCAGTACACTTGTAATGTATGTACTGTAAATGAAATACTTATTAACCAAATTCAGTTGGTACTGACAAAATCAAAAAGAAAAACGGTAGAATAGAACAAGGGCTAGAGGAAAGAATTGTGGAAAAGGAATCTGGCAACATCATCGATATAACATTCTGCTGCACGTTCAAGCCTGTGATAAAAGAAAAAGAGAAATCAGAACACTACTTGCTTAAAAGTACATTGTATTGTATCAAACTTACTTAATTAAGACATTAATATGTATCTGACTGAAATACATACCTGACACAAAATCATTCTTCAGAAAGTTCATACTGTCGGATAAGATTGCATGTTGCCTTGTTGTGATGAGTCTTCAAATTACAGTTTGAACACTTGACAGATTTTCTACTAGTCTCAAATGCAGACTTAAAACGTTTCCCCTTTTTCCTGCCTGGTGGAGACCTAATTACTTCTGCTGGGAGAACGATATCATCTACGTGATACTCATCGGGCCTGTGAGAAAAAAACAGTATCATATAAATGGAATGAACCACAACTACATATGAATATGTACACGGTATATTGTTCCTGAAAAACAAATATAAAAAAATGTAGTGGTATCTAACATTACATATCAGTATGTAACATCCATATGTAAGTAGGTTTATGTTGACAGTTTCCTCCAGATCTAGTAATAGCTGACAAAATGTACTGATTAAAGACACATACCTGTCGTGGTTAGGAACGGGTCTAATAGCTATTGAATATAGCTTACGAAAAGTGGTAACTTTGAAATAATCTTCAACGTAATAAAGAATCCTTCCTCCAGATCTAGTAATAGCTGCAGTAGCGTGCGAGCATGGAAAACCATAAACGCGCCATCGTTGGCAAGTACAAGTTTTTCTCTCTAGATCTACCATATGAGATCTGCACAGTACATATTCATGTGTTATTTTTCAGTACACCTAATATACACAGTACATATTTATATGTTCTCACAGAAACATGGTACTTAAAAAAAAAAGAGAAAGTAAATAACATTCAGATGATAGAGATTAGGGGTAAACGCTAACCTTGGAGAATGCACTTCATAACGATTAGCATCTGACTGGCTAACTTTCCAGGGACGGCCAATTTGGATGTGTAGTTCAAGCAAGGCTTGATACGTAGGGGTTAGCAGTTCTGGGTCCATCAAGAGACTCTCTTCACGACGTTCTGACATCATTTCCATCATACGTATCCTACACGACAAGGGGATAGCAAAGTCTGTTATACTAAAAATATACGTAGATTAACAGAACATATATGCTAATACTGTTACAAAAAGAAAACTAATATAAGCTTGTACTGTGACTAAGGAAACTGATACAAACCTGATCGAGTCAACGAACGCACACGCAGGTAATTTCTTCTCTTTGTTAATCCAGCTATTGAACGATTCAGCAACGCTAGATGAAGTGTAACCATAACTACAACCCTTGAAGAAAGCATTGGACCACTTTTCTTTTGGAATGTTGCGGCAGTAGTCAGCAACCCAAGGCCTTCCCAAATTAACCATTTCTTGAAGACCTTCCTCGTATGTTGCAGGAGAAAGAGCATATGTCGCCTTTCGGAAAGCATCAGTCACTTCCTTATACTTTTCGTCAGACTTTGCGATAGGTAAGTTTTTGTCCAAATGGAAGTAAGTAACAATATCTTTGATGAGAATCAGGGAACTCTTTGGGAATATATTTAACCAACCCTTCACCTCGGTCAGTCATAAAAGTGATTGGGCGATCATCATTCAAAGCCTCCTTCAGTTTCTTGAAAAACCATTCCCAGCTGATATTGTCTTCACCAGGTACTAAAGCAAACGCAAGCGGATAAAATCCTGCAAAAAGGAATTACTAGTTATGTTAAGCAACTAATATTGACACTACATATTGACATGCAGTTGGTTTACCTCTTTGTTGATATGTGAAAACCTGACACTACATAATAACATGTTAAGCAACTGATTGACACTACATTTTCACATGCAGTATGGTTTATCTCATACTCAGTAAGGTCAATATGTAGTATGGTCAATACTCATTGTCAGATAGTGAAGTAAGATCAATATGAGTGATCTAACTACCAGACACTACATATCAAAAAAAAAAGAACCAGTTACCTTGATTACCATTAAGACATGTTGCTGCCATGAGACCTCCTTTAAAAGTTCCAGTGAGAAATGTACAGTCACAGAAAATCATGGGACGACATAGTTTATATCCCTCTATACAAGCTCCAAAGCAAACAAAAAGTCTATTGAATCTTTTTGTAGCATCATTGAAATCGAAATCAATAAATGACCCAGGGTTTGTTTCCCTAACAGCATTCACCCACCAAGCAAGATCAGTGTACGACTTAACATCATTACCAAAAATCTGTTTATGCGACAACTCAATTGCATGATATGCGTGGTGATACTGGATTTCAATGCCACCACTAACTTTAAGATAATCTATGATCTCTGCTGGTGTTATGCGAGGGTTGTGCCTGACCATCTCATGAATTAGACTGTTCATGAGTTTTTTTGTAACTCTTGGATTCTTCAACATATAACCACCGCCACAGGTGTGCCTTCCCACATATTCCTTTATCTTAAAAACATCAATAGAACTACCAATGGCAGTTGCGTGAAGCTTCCATGAACAACCTTTCACACTACATACGGCGGTGAATCTCTCAAGGTCATTCTTCTTCTTAATTACCTCATATCCAGTTCTCATGCAGTATTTTTGGCATGCTATACGTACGGCATCAACACCACCATAGAATAATTGATCTGTATCATCAAAAATCTTATCCCAACCATCTGAAAAAAACACTCTTGGGGCTTCTTTACCTTCTTTCAAATAACTATTCTTTGCACTGACAACTAAGTCTGCATTACTGTCAACTTCCATACGCCTAGATGCGCCATTTGAAATTACATCCACGTGCAAATCAAAGAAAGCTGATTTCTTTGAAGAATGTAATGCAGAGATGCCCTGGAGTGTTACATCGGCAAGAATAGGAACTATCGCTTGATTCTGGAAATAGTTAACCAGAATAGTCGATGGAGTCAACCAGCTCCACATATTACAGATGCAAAATTTCAAATCCTCTAAAGTTGAAAACGATGTAACCTCATATGCAAAATGATATTGCTTATGGTATACATGAGAATAGATGGAGAAGTCTGGTTTGGGACCAACGTCAGACATGTTAACCCTGTAAATGATCCAAAAATTAACTAAGTCTCTGAATGGATATAAGTTATACATATTGATATGTATTGGCATCTACTGTATTGCACGATACATACTAAGAGCGCAGGCTATATGTAGTACGTATTGGTATGTAACATGTAGAATAACTAAGTCTCTGAATTCCTATATGTTATACATATTGATATGTATTTGTATGTAACATGTAGAATATATTTTACAACATATCAATATGTTTTGAGTTTCATCTTCTATAAATAGAAGAACTGCAGCTATATCAAAAAGAGAATACAAAATTACTACACGATCTATCTAACAAAACAAACCTATATCAAAAAATACAGTAAAACAAACCTATATCAGATTACAAAGAAACTAAAACAGAACAGCAGCAGAGAAAAGGTGATTATAGTAACATACATTGTTCGAATCTGAGATTAACCTAATTCGATTTTAAGATACCTAATTGAAACACACAAAAATCACAATGTAAATCGAACGGAAACTGAATTGAACAATATAAATCATCACAAAACTGAAAACATAAAAGAAAGATAACAATGTACATCATAGACAACTATTCTGATAGAAATCGGATCAGAATAAACCTAATTATTCATCAACATTCCAAGAACAACAGCAGAGGAAGATGATTTACGAGATAAATACCTTGTTCGAATCTGATTTCGAAGCACAGATGATTTACGAGATAATAGCTGTGATTTACGAGATAAAATACTGTGATGAACCAAAACGCAGGAGCAGAGAAAACCAAAGAGAAACAATCTGAGATGAAAAAAAAAGAGAAAGAAACTGAATTTGATTTGTTCGTGGAGTCGCAGAAAGGGTATTTTTGGTACTTTTGAAAAACTTGCCTTGTGTGACCCGCACGTTTTGGACTAGGGAATAAATATTCTGGTCCAAAAACATGTTTTTGGACCAGCGGATAATTTTATTCTAGGGGTGGATTAGAGAGTAACCAGTACTGGGTTTCCTGGACTACCTAGTAATTCCTAGAAAATTAGAACTAGAAACTTCTAGTAGACGACACTTGTCTTAGCCAGGTAGGATTAGAATATTTACTTGGGCACAAAGAGAAATTTTACAGCGTGCGTAATCATCACGCACCTAAGGAAATGGTTTAAACTTCAGAACCAGAACAGTCTAATACTAGCCTCGGGTTATAACCAGACAGCAGCCGTCATTTGTTAGCCGCTAGGCAATTCCGGGACCGCCAGCGTCTATTTTCCACGTTCCCAAACCACTATTTGCAAATTTTATATGAACACATTTTTCATCTTTATCATCAACTCCGTTTTTTCCTCGTGTATATGAATTTTTCTCCTGTAGATACCAGGAATACCACGTTTCATACAGGCTATCAATTCATATAAAATAAAATAATTCATACGACTGAGTTAGTTGTTATGGAATTATTAGAATAATTCCATTACACAAAAGCTTTCAACAGAGAGATGCAAGGTTTTATATGTGACCGACATATGAAAGAAAACAGTAACTCAAGAAATTATTACCAGCTGTCACACACTCACTAGACATAGACACAGGAACAATAAGACAGAGACACATGTACTCTGTCAATTACAGTTATCCTAGTCAAAAAAGTAGAAATAAATGAAGTAAAAGAACTGTAAAAGAAAAGCAATAACAACATTGTCTCAATCACTCTCCCTCAAGCACAGGAGTCTTCAGCACCTTGAGCTTGTTCTTTAGACATTTAAATTTGGTAATTCTTAGTATCTCTTACAGACTAATAATCATGGATTTTCCAGAGTCCAAATTTGTGCACTCCCTCAAAATTGGGGTGCACATTTCTGCCCACCTGATTGGTTTATTTCCTTCTATCTGATTTTCTAAAATTGTTTTTACTTTTTATTTATTTTTTTATTTAAAATTCATCGAAAATAAACGAAATATAAAGACTGTGCTCGGGTTTTTAGGTTTCCATTAAAAATTTTCTCTTTATCTTCCCAGTTCCCACCTCTACCAGAAACAAACCGTAAAAATTCGTACCTAATCTCTTCTGAAAACTTCAAACCAAATATTTTCTTCGGCGAACCAAGACTGTTAGAAAAGCCATGATCTGACGGGATGTATACGAAGAGTGTAAGGAGAATTTTTCTAAGGGAATGATGAGAAGGAAATGGAGTACGAGGTTGTAAAGAATTTGGGTAATAGTACAAGCCAAAAAATCAGAAAGGAAGAAGAATAGTTATTATTATTATGAACTCAAAGGGTTAAATGTGATTTTCGGAGTTAAAGACATGCAACAAACTTGGTATAGGAAGAATTTGAGTTTGGGTTATACTCACACTCGACTTTGGATAAAAAAAGGAATAATTACTGCCCGCACCAGCTGATGCTCAATTCTATCCGTAAAAACGACCACACCCATCTTGGAATAATTGCTCTAGATTTATTTTTTAGTTTGTGATTGTAACGGAAATTTTGTGTTAGCATTACTAGATTTTGCACTGCTAGTTTTTGCACTTTAAATTTGATTATGTTGGCATGAACTACTCCACCATAGTTGACTAGCTAATATTTGAGGCTTTGCCTTACAGTTAAATGTTTGATTTGGTGTTTTCTGTTTTTTTCGATGTTGGTCATCGTAACCAGGCAACAAGTGTACAAAATAGTGTGAAATTGAACATAAAAAATCACACAACACCATTTAGTTCACATCCATTTGGCTAAGAACGACTAGAAAATTCCTGACAGAAGTTCACCTCAACAAAACTATGATTGAACTTGTGCTTAAGCTAGACACATGTGACCCATGTGTAAGTTTAAAACCTGCAGATTTGTAAGTATGCTTCATCATAAACTTGTACTAGTTATAGTTGGTGCATCAATTCAGTTGGTGCACCAATGTGGTTAATTGTTGTATCATCCTCAAAGAAAAAAAAAACTTGCCAACAACTGGCCAAACTGAAAGAAAAAAAACTAGATAAAAAGCTAACTGCAATAGTAAATAGTCTGCAATGAAAGGCTATACTGAAACATAACAAGTCTTGGCAACAAATGCTGAAACTTTAATTGAGCAACAAAAAAATAAGCCATTGAGCCAAAATAAAAATAAAATCTGGTCTCCGTTAATAACTAACAAAAAACAGAAAGTAACACAGCTGCAAGAATTCCTTTAATCATTATAGGTATCGCTACAAAGTTACCGCCCTTTGACCTTCTTATAATTTAATATGCGGCAATGTCATCAAGTACCTATACAAAACATAATATCACATCAAAACAAGCTAGCAAAGTAATGCTTGCTCGTATCTGGTCGTTTTTAAGTTTTAATTGAATAAAATCATTTTTTTAATGTTTTTGATGTCTCTTGACGTACTTCTTTGTTATTTGGGGCGCTTTTTCTTCGCTGTTTTTGGTGATTTTTTCTTCGCTTTGAGGGCGATTTACTCAAACCTTGATTGCTGGTCCGTGACTTGTTATTCTCGATCCAAGAATGTCGACTATTAAACTCGGTATTGCTTTTAAATCCATATTTAATCCAAAAGATTTAGGGCATCCAGGTTCGTTTGGGTCTACAAGACTTTGGGTGAATTACTCCTTTCTTTTAGGAGCATCTCTTATTGAATAAGAAGAAACTCAGATTAAATGGTCGGAATCGATTCCGAATTATACCATCATTATTCTCTATTACATTCATAAGCGATCATGTAATCAGGATTTTGATTTGAATAAATTGAAATTTGTTGATTTGACCAAAAAAAACAACCAAAGTAATGCTTTTAAATTGACTAGCTATTTGAATTAGGTGTTCGCGCAAAACCAATATTTGTTAGCGGCAAACCCGCAAAATCAAAACAAAAGAAGCTTATTAAGTCTGACAAACTAACCTCTAAAATCAGTGAAAATTGTCAACTGTCCTTTTTTCTTGTTTGCAATTTCGAGTGTCGTGACCTTCCTCGTTGAATACTTAACAAAATCTAGGTTTCTTTTTGGCAGCAGAAATATTTGTAACAGTATTCATAGAGTTTTGGGAGGGTAATACCTATTCATGATTTACATATATTTGAATTATTTAATTATATATATTTAGAATAACATAAGTATAATAGTTAGGCACCACTCTCATTAAAATTGGATCTTGGTTTCACCTGTAACTGTTGACGCATAATTGTTGTTTCTCCTGTTTGGTTTACGGTGACTTCATCCACCTTACCACCTGAAAGAATATATTATTGTGTACTTGTGTTAACTGTTAGTATAATATCATTTACAAGTTTTAAAAACGTGAGGGTACCAAGTACATCACCAACTTTTTGGTTTTGATAGGAGTATGAACCTATGTAATACTTTTAACAATCAAAGATGCAGAAAAGTAAAAAAACACACACAAGAATTTTGTTAACGAGGAAACCGCAACTGTAGAAAAACTCTGGGACCTCATCCAGATTTGAACACTGAGTTGTATTAACCAACTACAGACAATAGCCTACTATCAGACTTCGGATTAGAATGTAGATGAGACAGAATCAATCCTCCAAGCGATTCATTTACAACCACGCTCCTTATGTCTCTTGAACCTCGCAAGGCTCTACACACTTGATTCATGTATCTGACATCCTTTACAGCCTAAGAGTTGCTTCAGCCGCAGTGAAGACTTTTAATAACCAATATGCCTCTAACATATAATCCAATTTGATTTCCATTTAGATCGAGAGATCAAGGTGCGAAAATCTGTTTGCAATAGACAAGCTAGCAAACCTCACCAATCTGGAACTTATGACTCCCGACGAACAACCTAGATTCTTAACCACCTCTCAAAAAAAAAACTTCAAAAGATCACTTAAGATCAGTTATGTTAGAGCATAGCTCGGTTGAACTCACCAAGCATTGGTATGTCAAGTCTGGTTGTCATATTTTAGTATCAAAACTCATCTAGAGTCGCTTGATTAAATACTAGAGTCAACTTGATTTAGGTTAGACTATAAAGTGTATGAATGTTGAGACATACAAGTATTAATCCGAAGACCCGAAGAATGTGAAGAAGTAACGAACTACAATGACGACATCATCCTTCCACTTGAGGTTAGTAATATTTTTCAAAGATTGCATTCTTTAATTCGTAAATATTTTCATTTATGTGTATGAAAAACATATTTAACTGATTTTAGAACTTAAACCACTAAGTTTGCAAACAGGTATGCAAACTATAGCTCCCGGACTTTGATCTTGTCCAATCGTTTGCAAGCCGTCCCTGACCTAACTCAGGTAGACTCGTTTGCATACTGGTATGCAATCTTGGTTCCCGGATTTGAATCATACTATAACATTTTGCATACTAGTATGCATACTGTGCTATATCCAGATAATGGTTATTTGTTCTAAATTTTCATTTCAATCATTGAAACATCCTTAGAAGACGACAATAGTTGTCTCACACAAAGTATTAGCTTATAAGTAATTTTCAAGTGATCGAATGATAAATACGAAACATTTCGAGTCTACATCAAATGACTGTCTCACACAAATCATGGAAGATGTTTCAAGGCAATTTTCACATGATCATCTTTTGACTTATTATTTAGTTTCCAACAATTGTGTCTAACTAAACTCGTCAAGAATAATGATGAATGTATCTAGAGCAAAAAGCTTTCTAACACATATTTTAAGAAAGATATAAGCGAGTTAAACTCAGCTCTAAATATCAAATGTGTATAATGTAAAAGTCTATATAGATATACGACTTAGTCTCAATAGGAGAGAAGATAGAATAGACTTCTAAGTGATAGATAAGTTTTAGTCTCCACATACCTTTTGTTGATGAAGTTCCTCCAAGCTCTCTCGGTAGATCTTCGTCTTAATTTGAGACATATATATAAATAGACTATTAATCAAGACTATAGTTTTGATCAACTAAACTTGACAAACAAGCTTGAGATAACAACGCTTGTGAGTTCGATCGAGCAATGCTCTAACAGACTGGCCTCTAGAAACCTTCTTTTGCGGGTCCTGTAATATTTACTCCTTCACATTTGTCACATGGTCTTGATTCATGTTAGATGTAGCATTTAGAATAGTAGATTCTTGTTCCTTAATTAAGCGAATGCGTGCCTCCACCTCTTGTTCCACTCCTAACATTAATGATTTGGTGAAAGCAAATAATTATTTTGATTTTGAACATCACTTGGTAATAATTCTTCGTGAAATATGCGATAATTCACTATAACACTCTGTCGCAAATGGATCATTTTCATTTGGGATTAAATCCCTCGAAGTTTCAATTTTATTTGTAGCTTATCTAGACCACCTTTTCAAATAAGACTGGGAAGGTAGATTTTTGTACTTTAAGTCATGGAAAACCTTTAATGCATGGGCGCAAAAAATTTCATTAAAATCGAATTTCTTACAAGAGCATGAAACTGAATTTTCATCCCTATTGTATGTGAGTGTACGTATCTGTAAGGACCCTCAAGCTCGTCAATGCTATTAGATCAATCAAGAAACGACTCGGCCGCTAATGACTCGCTTAATTAGAGTTGAACCTTAATTCATAGAAATAAATCTAATAATAATTTAATTATGAAACTAGTACCGTTGAATATATCTCGAAAATCTATGCGAGATGGAGTACTCGAACGTGTCATTCGAATACCGGGCGATATCATCATATTAGTATGAATGGAAAAATAGTAATTTTATTTTACCCCAACCTGGCTGCCCTTATCCAAGTCAATGGGTGCCTTAGTATTTTCATGGGTCTTATCCAAATCTTGCGTAAGAGAAATTCATTTTCTCTTTCTTCTTCTTTATGTTTCTCTTCTTTCTTCTTCTTTTTTTCCTCTTTTTTTTGTTCTTCGTCTGTTGTTGAAGTAGGAATCTGAGATAAATATTTTTGAATGAGAGAGAAGTAGAGTTTGATCAAGGGGTATCTTTTGGAGGTGGTGTTGATGTTGTTAGAGAATTGCTCGGTCGAACTCGCATGCGTTGTTATCTCAAGCATGTTTGTCAATGTTAGTGATCAAAACTATAAATCTTGATTTCTAGTCTATTGTAGCTAAGTCTCGGACTAGGATAAAAAGTGTAGTTGAGCTCAAGAACTTCATGGCGATTCATCATACAAGAAGAAGAACTACTCAAGGAACCAGTGGAACTTCTCGACAAAAAGGCATGTGAAGACTTGAACTTATCTGTCACTCAAAAGTCTATCTACTCTATCTCCTACTCTTTGAGACAAGAAGTCGTATGCTATATATATAGACTTGGATTATACACATTTGGTATTTAGAGCCGAGTATACCTCTCCTATCTATATCTCGAAATATGTGTTGTTAAGCTTTTCGCTTCAATCAAGTTTATCTTTACCTAGTGACGAAAGTCATGATATGTTTCAATCACTTTGAAAATTGCTTTGACGAGAAATGGTGTAACAACTATATAACGTCCTCTAATAATGTTTCAACGATTGAAATGAGAGTTTAGATTACATAACCAATGGTGCACATAAACAATGTTGTGGAAACACATTTATGTATAAGTCCTATTCCTTGAACCAAAGTTTGCGAACTTTGTTGATCAAGAGAAACCGGAAGAATGGTTTTGCCAAGTCCGCGAACTCAGTCCGCGAACTGCCGAACTTCTCATCCCGAGAAATTATGCTGGAGTTGACAAACTAGACGAGTCCGCGAACCAGCGGAAAGTCTTTACCGAGATTTTCTGCTGGAGTTTGTAAACTCTACCGGTTGCTTAAGTCCGCGAACCTAGTCTACGAACTTGAGAAAGGTTATATATCTGAAGATGATTTCTGAAATTAAACTTAAAAATACTAAGGAATGCAGTATGCAAACCGTGGCTATAAAATTTCATGAACCGATTCAAGTGAATCAAATCATCTTTGCTTCAATTGTGTCTTGTGTAGTACATGAGATTTCCTTGCAATTGAACAACTCTCTAACTAGTTCATTTGAAGTCATTTGAACTAGTTATGGTGAAGAAGAACATGGTTGATATGAAATTCTCATATGGTTAACTATTATTAAAGCAACAAGTGCATACGGTTAACAAACCTAGAAGTGTGCATTGTCAAGTGTGTGTAACAAGCTAAGTTTTCGATCTAACGGTTGAGAAATATTAGCTTGAATCTAAATCAGGTTTTCATCTAACAGTGGATATTGTTTGCTTTGTGACCAAGGCAAAACCCTGATTTGAAAGACTATATAAAGGAGACATCTAGTATTGTGCAAAACTAATCCCCACACCTTATTTGTTATACTAGTTTGCATACTAGAGTCGATTCTCCTTTAACCTCTGGTTTTATTTTCTCAAACCGGGTTAACGACTTAAAGACTTCATTGGGATTGTGAAGCCAGACCGATACTACTTTTATCGTAGTTGTGTGACCTGATCTTGCATCTTCTATCGTACGAGTAAAATCAGATTGATTGGCTTGAGATTGATATCTCCGATAGGAAAGATATAAAAAGTAATAACAAACGTCTTCGTCTCATCGTTTGTGTTTCCGCAACATATTTTTTCGGTACCATACGATTAAGATTGTTGTGAGGTGATTGATTAATCTAGGCTGTTCTTCGGGAATATAAGACCGTATTATCAATTGGTTCCTGTTCACCTTGATTATTATCAAAAGACGGAACAAAAACTTTAGGGTTTATCTGTGGGAGATAGATTGATCCTTTGATAGACTTGTCTGTGTGAGACAGATTTGTTTATTGTCAAAGCCTGCGATTTTGGGTCGTAGAAACTCTTAGTTGTGGGTGAGATCAGCTAAGGGAATCAATTGCGCAGTTTCCTGCTGGTATCAGAGGCGTAGGAACATAACTGTACCTTGGATCAGTGGAAGATTGATTGGGGTTCAACTACAGTTCATTCCGAAGTTAGCTTGGAGTAGGCTAGTGTCTGTAGCGGATTAATACAGTGTGTGTTCAATCTGGACTAGGTCCCAGGGTTTTCTGCATTTTCGGTTTCCTCGTTAACAAATTTTGTGGTGTCTGTGTTATTTCAATTTCCGCATTATATTTTTTTATCTTTATAATTGAAATAATACAGGTTGTGTGTTAGATCGTCAATTAGAATAATCCAACCTCTGGTTGTTGATTGTCATTGATTGATCCTTGGATATTGGTCTTTGGTACTATCCAAGTTATTCTTTGTATTTGATTAGAACTCGCAATTCTTGCTTGAGTAAATCAAATCAAGAGAGAGATATAAACTCGTTAATATACTTTTAATTGATTGAGTCTTGTTGATTCTCTTAAAAGTATATTCGAGTTTGTCCATACAGATTGCTAAGCGAAATATTAGGTGGTGTTGTTAGACCCCTGCTTTTTCAATTGGTATCAGAGCAGGCAAACACGTTAAAGACCATATAAGTCTGTGTTTGCAGCGATCTGATTATGGACTAGTCTATCTCTAATAACGTAGCAGTTCAGAAATTACCAGATGATTCTAAAAGCTTGGATTCACCTGAGAGAACTGTCACATCTAAGTCAATATCTAAACATTCTCTTGATGTAAAAACTGTTAATTGGGAAACTCTCCTAGAAGAACAGTTGGATGAACTTTCTGATGAAGGTGATTCAGATATTGATAGAGATGTTGATGAGGAAGTCTCAGAGTATGTTAACTTTTTGGATTCGTGGAATATGAAGAAGATTACGACTTCTCATGTCACACCTCTCCTGACTCCTCTCTGTCGAGAAAACAAGAAATTGAGAAGATGTTACGCATGTGTTTATTTTTCGAATCATTTTAACGAATCGATTCTCAAGGATTCTGAGAAAAACCTACGTATGAAGTCACTTGAATGTGATAATCTTTATCAAAAGTAATTTTTGTTGGAAGAGAAACTTGCAGAATCTGAAGCAAGGTTTAACTCTCAACAAATTAGTTTTGATGACAGAGAAACTGCTTGTCTCGCTCGATAAAAATGCCTTGAGGCTGATTTAGCTGCTGCTCTTGATAAAATCAAGATGTTGGAAGATGACTTGAAAAAGTTCAATACTAGTTCAAGAAAATTAACCAATATGCTAGGAGCAAGTAAAAATCATCGTGATACACGAGGATTGGGATACAAGGGAATAGATGCTCCAAGTACTAGCAAAGAGGTAAAATTTGTCAAGGCTAGTGATTCTTCTCGACAAAAGGT
This sequence comes from Papaver somniferum, assembly GCF_003573695.1. NCBI lineage: Eukaryota > Viridiplantae > Streptophyta > Magnoliopsida > Ranunculales > Papaveraceae > Papaver > Papaver somniferum. The sequence continues at coordinate 63,768,084 of NC_039368.1, read as the reverse complement.
TTCCATTGATGGAAAAAGTTAAATACCTTCATCGGCAGTTAAGGTTCAAAAGAGCAAAGTATATCAACCTCCAAAACCAGCACACATGAATCCGGGTAAGAACGTTCCTTATATTTGTCATTATTGTGTAAACAAAGGTCACCTGGAAAAGAGATGTCGTTTTCGTATAAGGAATGAAAAACTTCATGATATTCTTGTTTGGGTGTCAAAAGAAGTTATTAAACCGGGATCATATGTTAAGGCTAACACTCTTGACATTACGGGTTGTAAACGTCCAACCTTTAGGCAAAGGAATCAGTGTTGTGATAATCCTAGACTTGCCTATAAACGTCATACTCATACAAAGTCTTTTCATAATTGTAATAATTATTAAAAGAATAACTTTGTAAAGATGAAGACAACATCCGATGCTCCCAATTGGAGAAAGACTAACTTACGAAAGAATAGTCAATCCAATTCTCCTTATAAAAATCTAGAAGAGAGAAATGGGAATAAGGTTCCGATTGTTCCTAAACGAACTCAGAAGTGGGTACCAAAGAAAGTCAAGGATGCTTTGAGTGTGAAAAAAAAATGATCTCCCGGAAAATTCCGTGACTATGGAGAAGGCAGTATCCATGATGTTGGAAATTAAAGAGTTCTTTGGAAAGATGGATTTGGATGTGAAAGGTTCTAAGAGCGATCTCTTTCATGATAATCCAAAATTCACTTGTAGTTAGAAAGACATTGTTCACCTTAACACAACTTGAGTGTGTTGTAAGTGCATCCTCACCAAGGAATGCCCTGCTATATATACAGTGAGGGGAGCACGAAAATTGGGGCACACAGATTATGTTTGGTAAGGTTGTAGAATTCAATTGGATTCATCTAAAAAGGTATGTATATAAACTTGAGCAGAATTTGTGCTTTTATTTTCTTAGAGAACTTATAATGATTCACGTACCTTTCTTATCGTTCTTTTTTACCTAACTTGATATGTGTTTAAGGTTCTTAAATGTTTAGGTTTGAAAACATTAGTTCGGGATGTTTGGACTTCATGGTACACATAAAAAGTATGCATAACATCATTTAAAACCAAAATCCAGGGGTTTAAATTCGCAAATCCCGTCTGCATACTGCTCCAGGATACGAAAATTCGTTTGCAAACCCGTATGCATACTTGACGTCGATATTCGGTAAACTTGTTTGGCCGTATCTTCTTCGTCCGAACTCGGAATGACCTCATTATTTTTGCAGTATCTTCCTCTTTGAATTCTATTCAAAATGGAGGTGATAATTATTGAATTTGGATGAGTTAAGATTGGTATTTGTCTTGTCTCTTGTTTTTGAGTGTTTTGCTCCGTTTTGTTGCACTTGTTCCACTTCTCTTGGACTGTGGCACTTGGATTCATGGAGTAGCAACCTTTAAATCTCATTTATAGCTTTTACAAGAATGTTATTGGTGAATCACAAAGAAGGAATTTCAAGAATGGGCAGTAGTACGCATTACTATGAGATTCTTAAATGTTCACAATCATTTTATGTGAACTATGGTGCATGGTCGTTAATGACTTTGTATGTTCTTCTTTCAAAATCCTTTTATACGCCTTTGGTAGCTATTATTGGTATAAATCCGGGCGAAAAAGATTGATTCTACTCTCTAAGGACAAATCATCTTATATGTGCATTAGGAGTTTGTCTTGATACCTAGGAAACTTCTTATGAGAACTTATTCTTGTTTTTGAGAAGGATTACTAGAGTTTGGAATAGCCATTATTGTGATTACACATAGATATGTCCAACATTTTCATCTTCATGTTTTTTTAGATTTATTGGTTTAAATTCTAAATTTGTTTGGAAGATGACTTTTGCAGTATTAATCTTTATGATTTCGTATATTGCAATATTGTTATGGGATATGTATGTTTGCGTCCGTGAAATTGAAGATCCCATATTTTATCAAAAGTAAAGTCCTTTGTGATCGGTATTCACGTACTGGTAAAAGAATGAATAGAATTTTTGACAAATACAAAAGTTAAGCCTATATTGTCAAACATTTGATGGAAGATAGGTTAAAATATTTTGTTTTCAAGGATTATGTCTATTAATATCGTTATGCAATTAGTGATTGAAGATAGAATGAATCCTTGAGTATTCCGCAGTATTGATCATCCCTGATCCATTTTTTTTATGTATTACTGTGAGGCTCCGTAATGCATCTTATGTTGAGCACTAAACAACCAAGTTGATTTATTAGCTTAGTTGGTGTTCCGTGAGATATGTTATGTCGAGCATATTGAACTAAATTAATAATTTTTTGGTTATTTAGTTATTGCTCCGTAAGTTTTCTTATGTCGAGCAAAACAAATGACAATTAAATTGAATACTTTTGTGATAAGTTTGGTTGTGTACTCCAATTAGATTAATTATGGGTTCTCTTGTAATTAATCTGGTTGAGTATTTTTCGTGTCTCCATAAATTCTCTTATGTTGAGCACAATCAATTGAATTGATCACTTTTTGTGTTTAATTTGATTGCGTATTCTGATTAAATTAATCACGGGTTTACTTGTGATTAATTTGATTGAGTTTTTTGGATATAGAAAATCATTCTCATGGTTTTTGGTGTCCAATAAAATCCTTCTTTTCTTTCGAAATTAAGGTCGTTCTTGTTGTTCTTTCGGGAATGACATCAAATGAGGAGAGTTCTTTTGAACTTGTGCTTAATGGTAATATCTTGAGGGGAGTGCGGCTATGGAATATTAGAGGGGTTATCTTGTATCTTTAAACTCCTTGGTGAATGCTGTTAGCTTCGGCTATATGATTGCATCTAAATTAGATGATATGCATTTTCTTTTAGTCATGAAATGTCTCTTACGGAAATTTCACTATGATCTCGTTCTTGTACCTTTGCCAATTTTATTGACAAAAAGGGGGAGAATTAAGATGTAGTTCACACTGCAAATACATATGGTTGTGTAAGGGGGAGTGGTTTCCATGTGAGATGGAGTATTTACTAAGGGGGAGTGATACATATCACCATAGTATTATTGTTGAAGTTGTGATACAATTGAGCTTTGACACTGTATAACAATGATCGAGATCGATGCTTTCTCATATTTATAGCTACGGATCTTCAACAACGATGATGCTAAACTTACAACCTTTGGGATCATTGGAGTACTTGGAAATGACGAAGATTTCGAGGAATGTTAAAGATTATACATGTGGAATAAGAGATACTAAAGTTTCTTTGTATTTTTTGTATTCCATATGTATTGATAGTTTTGTCACTAAAATTGACAAAGGGTGAGATTGTTAGAGCATTGCTCGGTCGAACTCTCATGCGTTGCTATCTCAAGCATGTTTGTCAATGTTAGTGATCAAAACTATAAGTCTTGATTTCTAGTCTATTATAGCTAACTCTCGGACTAGGATAGAAAGTGTAGTTGAGCTCAAGGACTTCATGGCGATTCATCATACAAGAAGAAGAACTACTCAAGTAACCGGTAGAACTTCTCGACAAAAAGGTATGTGAAGACTTGAACTTATCTGTCACTCAAAAGTCTATCTACTCTATCTCCTACTCTTTGAGACAAGAAGTCGTATGCTATATATATAGACTTGGATTATACACATTTGGTATTTCGAGCCGAGTATACCTCGCCTATCTATATCTTGAAATATGTGTTGGTAAGCTTTTCGCTTCAATCAAGTTTATCTTTACCTAGTGATGAAAGTCATGATATGTTTCAATCACTTTGAAAATTGCTTTGACGAGAAATGGTGTAACAACTATATAACGTCCTCTAAGAATGTTTCAATGATTGAAATGAGAGTTTAGATTACATAACCAATGGTGGACATAAACATTGTTGTGGAAACACATTTATGTATAAGTCCTATTCCTTGAACCAAAGTTTGCGAACTTTGTTGATCAAGAGAAACCGGAAGAATGGCTTTGCCAAGTCCGCGAACTGCCGAACTTCTCATCCCGAGAAATTCCGCTGGTGTTGACAAACTAGACTAGTCCGCGAACCGGCGGATAGGGCTTTCAATGGATGCTAACGTAACGGAAATAGGCTCTGCCGCTGCCGTTGCCATTAAAAGTTAGCGGATATCCGTTATCCGTTAATTTCCGGCCGAAATAGGAAATTCAAAAACGTTACCGTTACGTTGGACTTACCGGATAACGGATATTTTTCCGCTACCATCCGTTAACATCTCTTGATATTTCCTGTAAGACTCTTGCGTTTCCAGCTTGAATTTCTCATGAAAACTTGCAATGAACTTATCAGCAAGCCTATCAATCTCTCCATATCATCTGCATCACAATTATTCTTATTACCACTAGAATTTTCCGTTGCCACTTTCTCATCAAGCCAACGCAGGTAGCCTGATAGATGCGAGTCAAACCCATCCTGCATATGTTCCTCAGCTGACAGGATTGATGATGAATTCCAAGTCGAGTCATAATAGACATGGTTCGAATAATTATCATTCAAGTAACCATCTGCGCCTAAAACTGCTGGTGGCTCAGGCATGGGTAATACATGTGACGAACACCAATTGTAGTGCAATCTTAGTGACGATGAACAAAAAACCCTCTTCTTCTTTTTCTTTTTCTTGGTTCCATCTTTCATTGTAGACTCTATGTAGTAATTTTCTTTGTTTTTGTTGCTCATAAGTTCCATCAAAATGGACTTGGCTTTGGTTAGTGCTCGAACTGTATGATAAACATGTCTAAAGAAGTGAGAATGAACTAGGGTTCTGATTTTCACGGAGTTTGGGCTAGTACTAGGACATGATGGTGATGATCTCTTCATCAGAAATTATGAAAAAGTAGTCCTAAACCAAACGTAATAACCCTAGGTATAAGAATTTACACGTGCAGTAAGCACGTTTTCGGATAACGGAACTAAACCTAACGAAAATACACGGTTCCACTACCGTTACGTTAAGAAGGGATTATCCGTTAGCTTATATGTATCGAATATCCGTTTACCGCTATGTCGGATGGTAGCAGTAACGGCTAAAGGATTATCGGTATCGGATGTCGGCTAATCGGTTTCCATTGACATCCCTACCGGCGGAAAGTCTTTCCCGAGATTTTTTGCTGGAGTTTGTAAACTCTACCGGTTCCTTAAGTCCGCGAACCTAGTCTGCGAACTTGATAAAGGTTATATATCTGAAGATGATTTCTGAACTTAAACTTAAAAATACTAAGGAATGCAGTATGCAAACCGTGGCTATAAAAGTTCATGAGCCGATTCAAGTGAATCAAATCATCTTTGGTTCAATTGTGTCTTGTGTAGTACATGAGATTTCCTTGCAATTGAACAACTCTCTAACTAGTTCATTTGAATTCATTTGAACTAGTTATGGTGAAGAAGAACATGGTTGATATGAAATGCTCATATGGCTAACCTTTTGGTTAACTATTATTAAACCAACAAGTGCATACGTTTGGGTATGGTTAACAAACCTAGAAGTGTGCATTGTCAAGTGTGTGTAACAAGCTAAGTTTTCGATCTAACGGTTGAGAAATATTAACTTGAATCTAAATCAGGTTTTCATCTAACGGTGGATATTGTTTGCTTTGTGACCAAGGCAAAACCCTGATTTGAAAGACTATATAAAGGAGACATTTAGTATTGTGCAAAACTAATCCCCACACCTTACGTGTGATACTAGTTTGCATACTAGAGTCGATTCTCCTTTAACCTCTGGTTTTCTTTTCTCAAACCGGGTTAACGACTTAAAGAATTCATTGGGATTGTGAAACCAGACCGATACTACTTTTATCGTAATTGTGTGATCTGATCTTGCATCTTCTATCGTACGAGTAAAATCAGATTGATTGGCTTGAGATTGATATCTCCGATAGGCAAGATATAAAAAGTAACCACGTCTTCGTCTCATCGTTTGTGATTCCGCAACATCTTGTTTCGCTACCATACGATAAAGATTGTTGTGAGGTGATTGATTAATCTAGGCTGTTCTTCGGGAATATAAGATCGGATTATCAATTGGTTCCTGTTCACATTGATTATTATCAAAAGACGGAACAAAACCTTTAGGGTTTATCCGTGGGAGACAGATTGATCCTTTAATAGACTTGTCTGTGTGAGACAGATTTGTTCATTGTCAAAGCCTGCGATTTTGGGTCGTAGCAACTCTTAGTTGTGGGTGAGATCAGCTAAGGGAATCAATTGCGCAGTTTCCTGCTGGGATCAGAGGCGTAGGAACATAACTGTACCTTGGATCAGTGGGAGACTGATTGGGGTTCAACTACAGTCCAGTCCGAAGTTAGCTTGGAGTAGGCTAGTGTCTGTAGCGGCTTAATACAGCGTGTGTTCAATGTGGACTAGGTCCCGGGGTTTTTCTGCATTTGCGGTTTCCTCCTTAACAAAATTTCTGGTGTCTGTGTTATTTCAATTTACGCATTGTATTGTTTTATCTTTAGAATTTAAATAATACAGGTTGTGCGTTAGATCATCAATTAGAATAATCCAACCTTTGGTTGTTGATTGTCATTGATTGATCCTTGGATATTGGTCTTTGGTACCATCCAACTTATTCTTTGTATTTGATTAGAACTCGTAGTTCTTGCTTGAGTAAATCAAATCAAGAGAGATATATAAACTCGTTGATATACTTTTAATTGATTGAGTCTTGTTGATTCTCTTAAAAGTATATTCGTGTTTGTCCATACAGATTGCTAAGAGAAATATTGGGTGGTGTTGTTAGACCCCCGCTTTTTCAGATGCGATTATCGTATTCAGGGTTTCTGCTTTGATTGATTTTCTTTATGAAATTGAATTTGACTTGTTGAATTATTTCAAGGGTTTATTGTTAATTAGAGTAGAGAGGGTTGTATAAGGTTTAATTTTAGTTTCACAGGTTAGGGTTTCAATGAATTTACGATGCAATATTAGGGTTCCTGAATTGGGTATATCAGATGAGGATGATGAACTGAGAAGTGGTGATTAAAGTTGAGTTATTGATTTAGGGTTCTACAATGAAAAATATAAATTATAGTTTGAGTTCATAATTGGGAATCAATTGAACAGTATTGGAAGGAGGATGAATTGGTGAATTAGGGCTGTTGTTGGTGATTCAGAATTAGAGTTCTGTGACCAAAGGATGATAAAGATACAGTATAACGACGATAAATGAATTCCCTCAGGACCAAGAAAATATATTTATTTAGCGGGGTTATTTATTTATCGATAAATGAATATTTTATTCATCTATCGTTAAACGAATACTTATTCATTTAGACAATATTTCTTTAATTAAGAAGTTAAATTAAGAAATTAAATTGTATAAGAGAAGATGTACAAATATCTAAGAGGCTAGTTGAAGGCCTGGAAAATGTAGAGATATTTTTATTTTCCCTAACAAAATATCTGAAATTCAAGCATGTGATACTGGGATTATTCATGCATTCAAAGTTCATTACCGACGTCATTTTGATTCTTGCATCTTGCAAAGCCTTGAAGTTGACCCAAAAAATATTGAATACAGAAACCCTAACTTCTTAATTTAATTTCTCCTTTGAGTCTAAATCAACAACAAACATCATCACCATCACCAATAGTCAGTTCTTAAGATTTCCCCTAAGTTTATGATCTCATATTCATATAATCTTTCCATAAATTCACGAACATGAAGAACAAAGGAAAGAGAAAGAGAAAGATAATAGAAGTGGAATGAAGAAGAAAAAATAAAAGAAAGAATAATTCTTCTCGATTAGGTGTAGATAAGGCTAACGAGAATTACTATTGCACACACTCACTTTGATAAGGGAAGTCTAGGACGGCCTATCGGCGAAAAGACCATTTTGCCCTTCAAATCAATCTGATGATATCCTCTTCGTCCGATGTCCGATTGACACGTTCAAGTAGTTCATTCCGCGTAACTTTTCGAGATCTATCTAGCGGCACTAGTTTCGTATCTAAATCGTTGTTAGATTAATTTCTATTAATTAACGTTCATGTCAAATTAATCGAGTTATTATCAGCTAATACGTCTCTTGACTGGTCTAATAGCATTGACGAACTTGAGGGTCTTTACATTCTCCCCACCTTATACATTTTCGTCCTCGAAAATCAAACCATCCTTCTGGTCTTCAAAACTCCCCACCTTATAGAATAAATCATATATCTTATCTAAGCGTGAATAACATACAACAAAGCAAAAACCTTATATGGATTTATACAACTAAGATTTAAAATTTGTAGCTCTAGGTTCAACTACACTGATTTAAATTCTATCAAATAAGGAAGCCTAATTTTTCTTAGACTAATTTCTGTTTTATAAGATATTTGTCTCTAACTTCAAGGAAGAATCCTACAAACTTTTCCAAGTGAACTTACACCTATGGGTTTTCTAAATTAATCTATAGCATACTTCTATGATCGGTCATCTCTGCATGCAGTTGCCCTGTCAAGGTTGGCCAGTCCCAACAATGCCTTCCTACGAACAGAGAAAACACAACCTTCACTATTCTCCAGTGCTAGATTAACTAAGTATGAATTTATTAAAATTAATTAGTCTTTAAACTTTTATTGAAACTGGTGTAAGTCTTATAAAATTTACTTAGTGAAATATATAGATTGTTCACAGCATTTTTAAAAAAAAATTATTTATAATCATCGAAATTTATTTTATATTATATTTATTTATTATTTTTATATATTATTTATTTATTTTACCAATATAAGTAATCCCAATTATTTTACGTCAATTTATGATATCTGATACTTTAACTTTAGTGTAATATTATATATATAAATTTCCCAAATACTATCTATTATAAATTTGCTACAAGACTAATTACTCGAATGTTATTATCAGCTGTGTTATTTCCCTCATTATTCCTAAATTCATAGTCCGGTTGTTACGTTAAATATTAATCTTCTAAATATAATTCTACATTTACGTAAAGATTCATATAAAAGATTGAATTTATTCAGATTGAATTTGTATATCTTGTTAAATATTGGCGTTGGTAATTTAATATGATTTAAATTTTGAGTCTGCATAAAATTCTAATATGTCTTAATAGTCTTTAGATTTTATTATTAATTACTAAGTATCTTATTCGTATGTAAATTTATTCTCCTTTTAGTATAATTTTGTACTAAGCATTCATGTACTATAAATATCACTTCATGTGTATATTTAGTGATTTAGTGAACCATTTACTGGACTAAAGATAATCTGGGTAGAAGATCGTTAACAACTTTTGTTTTTATTATATGACCTCACGTTCCTAATCCTATTGAATAAGTCTTATATTAACTATATGGTTTAAACGCAAAACGTATAATTCTAATTTATTATTAGTTAACTTTGCAAAACTTAATCGTAGACAAGCACTAATAATTTTTCATTATTATTTAAAATCCTAATCATTATTTGATCGCTATATATTTGTTAACGAGATTTTAATTTATGTTATGCTCAATATAATACTAATTTAAATTATAACAGTTTAAATTTGTCATACTAATTTTCCATTTCAAAAGATGACTGAATCTATTTATGAAGAAGAATCCTGTAAATATATGAATTTATTTCCTTTTAATAATTATATTACACTAAGTATCTGAATGCTATTATTACTACTTCATGTATATTTGTTTCATTTTAAAGATTTACTGGGTCATTTGTTAGAGTAAGATGATTTCGACACAAGATAACTAACAAATTGAGTCTTTTTATTTTATATATTGTATCCTCGCTTTCTTAAGTCTATCCCCTAATAAGTATTAGGTTAATTGTCTAGTTTAAACGCGAAACATATATCTCTAATTTGTAATTAGTTTAATTCACAAAACTTAATCGTACTCAAGCATTATAAAATTTCCATAACTATTTAATTAATCATAATTATTGTTTTTATCGCTATATATCCTTATTGAAATTTTGCTAAGTTTAATATGGTACTAATTCACAAATACTAACATTACTTTATTAAAATTATTATTACTATTATTATCATCTATTACTATTATTATAATATTTTTATTATTGGTCGAACTATTATTCTAACTACTCTTACAAATATTATTGAGTCCCAAAAATATTATTAACATTTACGTATTTATAAACAATTGATCCTACATATAAGTCAAAGTGCTCCATAACTTTCTATGTGGTTTTCAAGATTTACCAATAATACTAATCTCACTATTTTTAGTATTCAATTGTCTATGTGTTCATACTTTTTAGACTAATTATTCTCTAATCTTTGTCAACTAAAGTTATTGGTGTACCCTACAATTTTTACTTCATTGCATAAACAAACAATCAACCATTTTTTTTTAAATTATTGAAAGCTTTTAGTGATTAATTAAGATTTATCTCTCAAACCCAACCCAGTTCTAAACTAATCTAGTTCTCTAACTGGCACTGGCTATTTCTATCTCATCCCATATAAGATCTAATAGTGAGATCTGATACCAACACTGTAGCGCCCCTAAAGCTAGCAGCTGACTAATCTAAGAGATTAACTAAATAAAGAGGCCCTAAGAAACTAAATCATAAACTTAAGCATTCAATTATAAATCTGCTACAAAACTTTACCCAAAACTAACCCCGCTCAGAAAAATATATACAAGAACTCCTCTCGAATGATACATATACAATAGTCATTTGGTTTACAAATAAAATATACAACACAATAACATATCAGAATATAACAAACTAACGAAGTCAATTTCTCGAAGCTTTCGCTGCGCAACTCTGATCTGTCTCTGAAACTGAAAGTGGGAATGAATGAGCACATCATCCCTAAAAGGGGTGCCCAATGGAAATAACATTTAACTTTCATGTAATCATTGGAATGATTTGAAAATAATTCATGTTTTCCCAAAACACTGAAATACAATCAATCACAGAAATAAACAATCATGTATATGGAACTAATTCCTTCTTCAAACAATGTACCATATTGAGTGTCGACCAATTCCTTACACACCCTATTAGTTTATATTGGTGTCGACCAATTCCTTACATACCTAATACGCATAAAAGCTCGAATTCATGTAGATATAAATGAAGGAGCAGTATCCTATATACCACGCATGGAAACTCTTATTTCCAGATAGGTGTCGACCAATTCCTTACACAACTATCATTTTCCTAATAGGTGTCGACCAATTCCTTACACACCTATTAGGCATATAAATGGAAATTCTTATTTCCCAAACAATTCATAAAGACAAACAAAGCATTACAATTACTTTCCAAGCAATGGAAATATTTAAAGAATCAACAATACTTTCGGAATTTAAAATAAAACAATGCATGGAATACACAATCAGGCAATGCATGAATTTGTTAAGCATAAACTTTTGTAATAGAAAACAACAATAACCAAAAAAAAGTTACATGTATTCCCACCTTTTTTTATGACAAGCCACGCCTACCTCGATATCCACGATCCACTGGTTCATCCCTTGAATCGATCGTTGTTAATATAGAATAACTGTTAATCACACAAGAAGTCTAAGAATCTAGCCAAAATGGCTCACACAAGAATCATACAGTATATCAAATGGTTCTAAGCTCATTTATGAGTTTACACATCTTGATTCTCTATCTTTATCATATTTAGCATAACTAAGGTTTACTAATTCAATTAGGTTGATTATATAGTCCATTATCTAAGTCGTATGGATATCTATAAATTTGTAAAAGAAACCAAAGTCTAATTCGGACCATAAGTGGTCCAATTCATCGAACTAAGTAAACTAACTCTAAGCCCAAGTCCACGAACCCGGCCCATTAATCTAAGGCCCAATCCATCAGGGTCAACTAACAGTCAACGAGGTCAACTAACGGTGAACGTCAGTCAAATGTCAAGTCAAGTCTAAGGTCCGGTCCTGGTCACATAAGAATCGGTCAAGGTCAACTCAGTGGGTCAATACGATTCAACTCAGTCAGATTAACTGAGTCAGCTAAGTTAGACACTGACTGGAATAACTAATAGGTCTAAAAATAAATACAGATTCACTTCAACTCTAATTCTTACAACTCTAACCTTCTTGTTTAACATTTCAACTTCATCAATTTAAATACAAAGCAACTTTGAGTTTCAATTACAAACGCAAACTAAGTTTACCTGCAAATGCAGCTTTAAGCTTTCACTACAAAGATTCGAATTAACATATTTCTCTAAACTTCAATCCCCAATTCTAACTGCATCAGGTAACACCTTCCACCCAGACTCTAAACTGTAATGTCAAACAATCTCATTACACCCATAAGTTACATATGCAATAACTACAATCTCTCATCCATTCTAAATTTGTTCAACTAGCATACACATAATCCAAATCCTATAACCTGCAATACCATTCCTTGTACAGAACCATCAAATGTATCTCCACCTTAATAGCAACAACACCTCTAACTTTACATTTAATTCTTCTTACACAGTTCACTTCGTGGATGTTATATCCACTCAACATTCACCAATTCCTAATTCATTCATCTAACATCACTGCAAGTCTGAAAAGTCCCAGATATAATTCACTAGACAACCACCAACGCACTTAATTACAGCCACCTGCTACAGTATCTCTTGACTCAATACCATCTCAGCTTGCATCATAACTCATTTAACCCACTAACATACACAATAACCATTAACCTCTTCATTACAATTCAAAATTCATATCACCAACACCCTTTTTAACTCAGCCACTACAACTCAACCAATTCTCAATTCAGATTTAACTTCCTATCCACATTTCATACATTAACACCACAAGTTCACCTCCAAATCCATACCCATATCAACTTCAGTTCAGATTATTCACCATTAGAACACCAACAATTGAAGTTCTAACTCTAAACATTTCAACTCAAACAGAACATAATAACTTTACTAATTTACTGAGAAATCATTTACCTCATGATAGGTTTCACTCCACAATTGAATCGAATCCTTTTTTACTCCTGACTCGATTCAGCAGATCATTTTAATCTACCACCACCACTGATTTACAAGGAAACCCTAAATAATCCTCATATAGCCCAACAACTTCAATCAAACATCAAATAAGAACAAACCCATCTTCAGTTAGACTTCTGGACCTTTAGTTTCATCTTCAATTTCACACAAACCCTCAATCAACTCAAGAACCCTAATTCAGTTCATCTTTCGTAATCAATCTTATTCTCTGTAACCAAATCCCCAAATTTAAACCATAACAATCTTCTTTTCATCATGTTCTGCAACACCCATCCTCTAATTTCTTCTTAATTAACTCCAATCATATATTCGGTGAATACAGAAACCCTAACTTCTTAATTTAATTCCTCCTTTGAGTCTAAATCAACAACAAACATCATCGCCATCACCAATATTCAGTTCTTAAGATTTCCCCTAAGTTTCTGATCTCAGATTCATATAATCTTCCCACAAATTCACGAGCATGAAGAACAAAGGAAAGAGAAAGAGAAAGAGAAGAGAAGCGGAATGAAGAAGAAGAAATAAAAGAAAGAATAATTCTTCTCGATTAGGTGTAGATAAGGCTAACCGGAATTACTATTGCACACACTCGCTTCAATAAGGGAAGTCTAGGTCGGCCTATCGATAAAAAGACCATTTTGCCCTTCAAATCAATCTGATGATATCCTCTTCGTTCGATGTCCGAGTGACACGTTCAAGTAGTCCATTCCGTGTAAATTTTCGAGATCTATCCAACGGCACTAGTTTCGTATTTAAATCATTGTTAGATTAATTTCTATTAATTAACGTTCATGTCAAATTAATCAAGTTATTATCGACTAATACATATCTTGACTGGTCTAATAGCGTTGACGAACTTGTGGGTCTTTACACATGCCATCGTTGAAGAAAATAATCTCGCAACGTTCTCTAGAAATACTCTGGTTGGGAAGCTAAAGATCTTTGATCATGAGCATACATCCAAATTTGGGAAGGATGTTTCTTTCAAAGCACATGAGAACACTAAATTACTTGATAAAAGTAAAAGTGTTTGCATCTCTGAAGATGATCTTTCTGAGGCTGATTCATCAGATGAAGATCTTGACAAGTCAGTCTCGTTGATCACTAGACAGTTTAGGGATCTTCTTTTGAAGAGAAGTAAACAGTTCTCCGGAGATAAATCCAAGTCATCAGTTAAGCCCCATAATCGTGTTCCTCCTAAAAATAAGGATAATGATGAGACTGATGACGAGGATATGGCTCAGTGCTTTAAGTGTATAGGTTTTGGTCATTTTGCAAATGAGTTTCCAAATCGTAAAAGATACACTGGGAACAAAGGTCTTGCTGCAACTCTTTATGAAATGTTTGACAACGATGATTCTAATGAAGACAAAAAATCAAGTGTTGCACTTATGTATGAGAAAATTGATTTTGATAATTGTAGCAATACATACATCAATTTTGATATTCTTTCAGAAGAAAACTCAACCAATCTGGAAGAAAAAATTGACCTTTCCGTTGGAAACTCTCTGTCTAATTTTTCAGGTTCTATTGTGTGTCTAGCAGCTTGCATATCTCGGGTACCTGAATCAAATTCTAGGTTGACATGCTCATATTGTTCACTCAAGGGTCATGAACTATCAAAGTGTTACAAGTATAAACACAAATTGAGACATGTCAACAAACTTCAACGAAAAGAAAATTGATTAGCAAACAAGCTTAAACTTGTTCAAAAGACCGCAGAGGTATGTACAATTTTATTTTCGTCAAAGAAGTTAGTTTCCAAGGATAAGACAAGACCATTGGAAAGAAAGTTATGGTCTAAAAACTATGAGAAACAAGGTTCTGTGAATTCCGATCAAAACGGATGTGATGGACATATTATTTTTCATCCCAACACAACTTAAATTGTGTTGGTTAGTTGATCTTGTCTCATGTGCCTGATTAAAAGAGACAAGATTTTTCCCATCACAGGTTTTTGAAAAAGAAAAATGGTTTTAGATTTGTGTTCTTTTCGTTTTTGAGCTTTGCCTGGTTTTGCAAGATTGGAATTTTTCCATATCTAATTAATATTGGAAAGGTCTTCCCTGGTTAATCAATAAAAGAGGGTTAAAACTGACAATTCAGCCTTCTATAGGGTAAGATTTGTGCGTATGTGAATTCTTTGAAGTGTATAAAGGTTCTGTAACCCTACATTCCTTTTTCTTTCCCTGAAACTCTTTTTAACTTAAGACTGTTTGTTGAAGTGTGATTTCCTCTCACAAATCTGTATGCCTATGGATACTTCAAGCATCATGTCTTCTGATGGAAAAGATGTTATTATGGTTGCTAAGCCATCAATTACGAAGGAAAAAGAAAGATCTCTGGTACCTCCAATTTTGAAAAGAAAGAAAAGGAATGTGAGAAAGCCAAGAGT
Source organism: Papaver somniferum (assembly GCF_003573695.1). Taxonomy (NCBI): domain Eukaryota; kingdom Viridiplantae; phylum Streptophyta; class Magnoliopsida; order Ranunculales; family Papaveraceae; genus Papaver; species Papaver somniferum. The sequence goes on along the minus strand of NC_039368.1, from coordinate 63,752,723 downwards.
TGTTCCTTCAAATTCTCAGAAGTTTTCTGATGTTCTTGAAGAGTTGAAGGAGATAAGAAAGGAGATTCAACAAATAAAGGCTTGCGTTTTGAGAACTCTTGAAATTCAAAAGGCCCAGTTCGACATCTTCAGCCTATAAGGTTTGTTGGAATTGACTCCTTTATTCACGAACCATATGTTCCCATGGCTGTTGATGACAAGGAGTTCAAGGACGATAAAGAATTTTTCAGAGGTCTCAATGTCTAGGAAATCTTCTTATGATTTTTATTCTTGAGTTTTAGGAAGAATAACTAGAGTTTGGAATAGCCATTATTGTGATTACACATAGCTATGTCCAACGTTTTTCATCTTCAATGTTTTTAGATATTTGCTTAAATTCTAAAGTTTGTTTGGAAGATGATTTTTGCAGTATTAATCTTTATGGGTTTGTATATTGCAAATTGTTGTGGGATATGTGTGTTTACGTCCGTGAACTATGATTGTCCCATACGTGGTCAAAAGTTAAGTCTTTCGTATGTCGATATGCAAGTATTGATAAAAGATTGAATGAACTTTTGACTTACAAAAGTTAAAGTCTTTATGTCATTATTTGATAGAATAAAGGATAAAACTTTTGTTTACATGGATTATGTCTATTGTATGTCATCGTGCAAATAGTGATGGAAAATATAGTGAATCCTTGTCTATTCCGCAGTATTGATCTTCCCTGATCCATATTTGTTTATGTATATACTGTGTGGCTCCGTAAGTTCTCTTATGTCGAGCATTTCCGATTAAATTAATCATGGGTTCTCTTGTGGTTAATTTAATTGAGTATTTTGGATACAAATTCATATTTTTATGTGATTTGTGTTGTCAAAAGAAATCCTTCTTTTCTTGTGAAAGTAAGGTCGCTCTTGTTGTTCTTTCGGGAATGACATTTTATGGGGGAGAATTCTTAATTGAACTTTTGATTAATTTCCAAATATTTGTGGGGAGTGCGGCTGTGGAATATTATAGGAGTTATCTTGTATCTTTACAAACTCCTTGATGAATGCATTTAGCTTCGGCTATATGATTGCATCTAAAAAGTTGATACGTGCTTTCTTTTGGTCATGAAATGTCTCTATGGAATTTCATTAGGATCCCACTAGTTTTCGTACCTTTGCCAATTTTATTGACAAAAAGGGGGAGAATTAATGCGTAGTTCACACTACAAATACATATGGTTTTTGGATAATTATGTAAGGGGGAGTAGTTTACATGTGAGATGGAGTACTGACTAAGGGGGAGTCATACATATCACCATAGTATTGTTGTCGAAGTTGTGATACAATTGAACTTTGATGTTTTGTAATAATACTATGACACTATATAACAATAATTGAGAGCCTTTGTTTTCTCATTGTTATGGCTACAGATTTTCAACAACAATGATGCTGAACTTACAACCTTTGGAATCATTGGAGTACTTGGAAGTGACGAAGAATTCGAGTAATGTTAAATAACCAAGGAGATCATGCATGTGGAAGAAGCTGCAAAGTTTATTTATTTTGTATTCCATATGTATTGATAGTTTTGTCACTAAAATTGACAAATGGGGAGATTGTTAGAGCACTACTCGGTCGAACTCGCAAGTGTTGCTATCTCAAGCTTGTTTGTCAAGTTTAATTGCCAAAACTATAAGTCTTGATTTGTAGTCTACTTATGGCTAAGTCTCGGACTAGGATAGAAAGTATAGTTGAGCTCTAGACTCCACGGCGTTCATTATACAAAGACGAAGAACTACTAAAGGAACTGGTGTAACTTCATCGACTAAAAGGTATGTGGATACTTGAACTTATCTATCACTCAAAAGTCTATCTACTCTATATCCTATCTTGAGACAAAAGTCGTATTGCTATATAGACTTCGATTATACACATTTGCTATTTCGAGCCGAGTTTATCTCGCTTATCTATTTCTCGAAATATGTGTTGCTAAGATTTTGTTTTAGCCAAGTTTATCTTTACTAATCACGAAAGTCATATTAGTTTCAATCACTTGACAATCGCTTTGACGAAAAATAGTTTGTGAACAACAACTATATAACGTTCTCTAAGAATGTTTCAATGATTGAAATAAGAGTTTAGAATATGTAACTATCCTTGGATATAAGCATATATTGTGTTCGTACATTAGTGTATAAGTCCAAAACCGAGAACCAAATGTATGCATACTTGTGTGTGTACTGAATGGTTGATGGACTGGGTAAGTATGCGTACTCGTACGCATACTAGCAGAAGTTCATGACCGTGAATTTATACTGAGTTTGGAAATCAAAACCAACTCAATCCGGTTACCAAAATATGCGTACCCGGACGCATACTAGCGGAAAGTTCATGTCCGTGAATTTCTGCTGAGTTTGAAAACCAAAACAAACTCAAATCCGGTTACTTAAGTATGCATACCCGTACGCATAGTTAAGTGTGTTACTTTCTAAAATTGGTTTGTTCATGAACTAAAACATTTATATATTAAGGAATTCAATTTGCAAACCGTGACTATAATGTTCGTGAATCGATTTGAGTTAATCAAAACCAATTTTGCTTCAATTGTGTCTTGTATACTTCTATAAGATCTAAGCAATTGAACAAATCTCTAACTAGTTATTCTGAGTCATTTGAACTAGTTATGGTGAAGATGAATATGGTTGATATGAAAGTGCTCATATGGCTAACCATTTGGTTAACTACTGTTGAACCAACTAGGTGTACACGTTTAGGTACGATTACACAAACCTAAATGAACGTGCCTTTTATTTGTGTATAACAAGCTAAGTTCGATCTAACCATTTAAAGATATTAGCTTGAATCTAATCTGGTTTTCATCTAACGGTGAATATTGAATGCTTTGTTACCAAGGTAGCATTGATTGCAAACCCTGATTTGAAGACTATATAAGGAGATTTCTAGCAACTGGGAAATCTAATCCACACACCTCCTGTGTGATACTAGTTGTATAAGATAGAGTCGATTCTCCTTTATTCTTAGGTTTCTTCTCGAGACCCTGTAGGTTAACGACTTGAAGACTTCATTGGGATTGTGAAGCCAGACCCAACTATTTTCTCTGTAGTTGTGTGATCTGATCTTGTTGTTTCTATCGTATTGAGTACAAAATTAAGATTGGCTCGAGATTAATTTCTCCCATAGGCAAGATAGAAAAGTAGTCACAAACATATTCGTATCATCGTTTGTGATTCCACAATATCTAGTTTAGCCATCATACGATTTAGATTATTGTGAAGTGATTGATAATTCTAGGCTGTTTTTCGGGAATATAAGTCTGGGTTATCGATTGGTTCATGTTCACCTTGATTTATCAAAAGACGGAAAAAACTTGTAGGTATTTCTGTGGGAGATAGATTTATCTATTACTGTAGACTTTTATATGTGATACAAATTTATTTATTAATGTCTTCGACTTTGGGTCGTAACAACTCTTAGTTGTGATTGAGACCAGCTAAGGGAATCAAGTGCGCAGTATCCTGCTGGGACCAGACACGTAAAAAGCATAACTGTACCTTGGATCAGTGTGAGATTGATTGGGGTTCAACTACAGTCCAGTCCGAAGTTATTTTGTAGTGGGCTAGTGTCTGTAGCGGCTTAATACAATGTGTGTTCAATCTGGACTAGATCCCGGGGTTTTTCTGTATTTGCGTTTTCCTCTTTAACAAAACTTATAGTGTTTGTGTTATTTGTTTTCCGCATTTATAGATGGGGAAAAACGTTTTGCTGGTTTTTACGGAATTAAGGAGATGACCGTGCGGAGGAGACTCCTTGAATCGAGCAAATGCTCAACCTCACACAGATGCACTGCAATAAGGGAGTGCTTTAAGTTCAAGAGATCAATCTGTAGGACTCCGGCCTAAACCAAGACAATGGCCGTTCCAAAGTCAATCCGGTCACAAGAGAGGATGGGTTGATCTATAGGAGGGAAGCTGAGAAATGTGTGAGATCAATGGTGATCAAAGATTATAGGTGTGTTTTGTATTCCGCGTGAAGAAATAAGATAAGTTCTGATTGATTGAATTTGCTCTGTTGAGAGTAATTGCTCAGACGTTGAGTTGTTAATCTCGTGTTGTCTGTATGACGAAAGGTTGTCTTGTTTTTCAATCATGATTCAGAGACTTATTTATATGGCCAGAATTGTAAAAACCTTGATCCCATAAAGTGTTACAGTTGTTGAAGTCAAAAAGTGGGGAAGTGGAAATCGTGTTAAAACCAGTTTCTCATCGTACGGAGACTTGGTTGATTTTCTACCCACTACTTTGCTAACTCCTTCAACTGATTGCACGACTTGCTCACATTCTCATCGTGTGTATGAACACACGTGCCGTAGACCACCATACCAAAACCCTAGTTAATATCCCCCATGTGACACGATTGATATCTCGTAGTTTAGTTAGTCAGCTGCTGACTTCATGGGACAATGAGTCCTTGTATTGCTGAGTTGAACGTGATTTGCAAAAATTCTGAAAGTCACGAATTGAACGTGTCTGTTGAGACAGAGGTGTAATTCTTGAATGAATGTTGATAGCTAAAGTGAACAAATATTGTTTTGAGATATTGATAGTTGAACCAATATTCCTTGATCTGAGCAGATATTGCTCATCCGAGCATATGTTGCTCGTTTGATGAATTATTGAATATTAATAGTTAAACCAATATTCTACAGCGTGAACAAATATTGTTCATTCGAGCGAATGTTACTCATTTGATGAATTGTTGAATATTAATAGTTGAACCAATATTCCAAATGTTGCTCATTTGAGGAATCATTGGTAACAGGACCAAGATAAATTTAAAATACTGGCAGCTGAACCGAGTATAATTAATTAGGGTTTTGATCATGGGATCAACATAAAATTATTAGCGTTTGAATCTGCATGAACCTTGGATTCGAAACCCTAATTTTGATCAACTGCTGAATTGATGATAAATTGAAAATCATTCATGAAATGAAGGAGGGACGGGCTACATGGGATGATGAATCGATCATGTAGCGCCCAGATTCTCAAGTGAGCAAAATACCAAAGTCTCTTGAAGACCAGTTGGTGAAAGGATGATTAAATGCTGGTTTAATCATTTATTAAAATAATGCTCGTGTGAGCGTTAGGTAGTAAAACCTGATTATGGAGAGATGAGGGACTGACCAATGGGTCATGAGACCGACTCCTGGTGGTCGTTAGAGCAAATTCCCAGTTGTTTGGGAAGAGTTTGGACCCAATATGAGCAATTGAGCAAATTAGGTCAAAATTATTAAAACATGTGGGACCGGCTATTTGCAAGCCCTAGGGCCGGCCTTGGTCGGTCAAGGAGACATGCCTGCATCACCATAATGTTTGTGTCTCAGTCTTGAGAGTTTCGATATTTTCCGGTGTGCGTTTGAGCAACATTTTGAGAAAATATGAAGAAATCAGGGATTTTTGCTGAAACCGGGAAAACTTCATGAGATGAAGGAACAAATAATAAAATAATGAAGGAATCATGAAGTGTGGGACCGTCTATGGCCAAGGCATGGCCGTCCGGCCAAAGAGCCCGGTCCCAAGGCACTTTTCCTAATTTTATAATATTTTTCATGATTTTAGGGAAATATCATAAAATCAAAGAGTTTGTTGAAACCAAGGAATTTGTTGAAATCAAGGAGTTTCCATGAGATGAGGAAAACATAAAAAATAATAATAATAAAATAAAAGGCGTGTGGGACCGGCTAGGGCATGACCGGCTGGCTAGGGCCAGGTCCCAAGAGTTTCCTGATGTATTTTCAAAGTTGTTGTAGTAATAAGATTCGTTCAAGACTTGTGAAAGCAGATTTTAGACTTAATTTTAAATAAAAATATAGGAAACTTAAATAAAAGTTATATGAAAAATATGGAGAAGATTGTGGCTATGGATTCCACTAATTACCAATATCAAAGTGATTTATATTCTCTAATTATAATTATGCAAATCCTTCATTCAAATTGATTCTAAATATTGTAAAAGTTGATTTTTTAGAAATAACAATTGTAAATCGAAAGTATGGGACATCAAAACCCTAGGCTAGCATGCTCCATTAATTGAAATAAAAATTGTTTAGCAAAAACCATCTTTTTCTATTTATTTATCAAGGCAAATAATCATATAATAATTGCATAAATTAAATAAAATAGAGATTACCACATTTTATTGGCGAAATAGCTTCCTCCGTCGCCCCAGAGGATGGGTTTAGATCATCATTGTATAAACTTGCTCAAAGTATTGATTCATGCTCAAAATTTGTTTACAAAGATGAAATGGAAAGAAAATAATGAAAAATCGGGTGTTTGCAACGTTTATAATTGTTGCAAAACACTGTTACAAAGAACGATAGAAAAGAACTGTTGTTGTTGTATCTCTGTGACCCTCGTGTGTCTGTCGTTGTCACTGTTGATAAACGAATGCCCCTGGTGGTCTTTTGTTCTTCGTGTTCTTCCTAGCAGCAGCAGAAAAGTTATCTCTGCAACACGATGAATCTCCTCTGTTGTTACTCTAAACTCTCCCAAACTCTCCAGACAGCTTCTATGTGATCCTAGGAACCTATTTATACCCAGCAGCACCAAGAAATCTCGCTATAACTCAAGATAATTCTCTCTTAACTCGGCCTTGATGAAAAATATTCTGGGAATATTTTATTCCCTGATTTAGATTCTCAAGCTGTTTCCCCACGCCAAATTACTCTCAACGCATCCAGTCATTGTCCAGAAGTGTTCCAACATGCAGCAGCCACGCGAAAATCTCTTGGTCACTCAATCAGGACTTGGAATGGAAAACCAACCCGTGATGCTCTGATTTCATATCTTGGGTTATCTATCCAAATTTGATCGAAAGAAACACCCATACCAGCTCTGTTAGGACATATCACAACTACCCATGAAGTTTCAGCGATTGAATTGCACAAAAACTCCTCCAAAATCCGATCGAAAAATCTACAGTGAAGTGAATATTTTTTCCCGCCATTTTTTATTTTTGAAATGTTGAAGATGAAGTTCCCATATCCTTTTCTGGGGTGAGAATAGCAGATGGGTGCTGAGGACAAATTTGGGTGCTGAGGATGAATTTGGGCTACGCATAACCTTGGGTGTCCCTTATCCAAATCTGGGGTCCGTATAGCAAATGTCCTCCAAGGGTCCAAATAGCACTTTTTGAGCAACTTTTTCCACACAAGTGTATTTCTCCAAAAACACCTACACAAACATAAAAACACCATAATAAGTATAAAATCAAGCACTAGCAATACAGACACTGAGGACAATTCAGACACAAAAATGTGTCTATCAAATACCCAAACTTATTATTTGCTAGTCTTCGAGCAAATCTAATCTAGAAAATAAAAATGACTACACATAGCACGTGCAGCAAGCCGTTAAACCACTAGGTGGCCCTAGTGGCGGAGTGTTGTCTCCGGAGGGTTTACCGGAGGTGTACCCACCAAACCTTTACTCCAGACCTTAGCTATCTAAGCAGAACCTTGGAACGCACTAAAGAATCTCCTTGGTTGGCATACTCTCATTGACTACAGGAGGAAGTACCCTGATGCAAAATTCCAATTGTCGTACACGAGTTTGCACTCAACATACTAAAATTCATATATAAGTGACAGAGCTCTACTCAGATAGTTTCTGTACATCATAACCGGAGTCAACCAATCACATGGAAAGATTAAGAAGATGGATAAAGAGATGGTTAAAAGTGAACGGTGTTTCCCATATCTGTCCGAAGGCCTCTGCCAAGGTGACCCTATCCTAATGGACTGAGATACCAGTCTGACTAATATCAACACAACTGGCATATACAATGGGACCAGTGGTCGATAAACCTAACTCTAGGTCAACACAACTGGCATATACAAGGGCACCAGTGGTCGACTTTATTGAATTTATTCCGGTTGGTCTAATGGTCTGGTTTTTTTTTTTTTTTTTTAATGGTATCTCAATCACTCTACTCCACCCCAGAAAAGGTAACAACTTGAATCGTGTGCCCACCAAATCACTTTAAAAAAATAAAAACAAAAGGATTCGGATTCAACGAGATATGGCGAAACTACCATGTTTTTTTTTAATTCTAACACCTGAGCTCTGTTCTTTTATGAATATACTTTTTAGATATTTTCATCTAATCAGATTGGTTCCTCAACTCCTATAACCAAGATGTTCCCCTCCACTTAGATTGGTTAGTGCCAACCTTAATAAGCATAAATTTCTAAGCTCTGGAGTTTATTTATTGCAACTAAAAGCTAACAAAAAGTTTCTTCCCCACCCCCAAACTTAAATCTAACATTATCCTCAATGTTTCTAATAAAAGAGAAATACCAAAAAGTAAAGTAACATGAGGAATTAGTAAAGAGAGAAGTCGAAAAGATAGTACCTGGGTGAAGAGAGAAATCAAAAACTAATATACAACAACATACAATTGCCTCGATGGTGAATCAAGGGTAAACAGGGTCCTCCAGAGGGACCTCCTCAATATAACCTATAGGAAAGGGCTCTAAAAAGGGTTTCAATCTCTGACCGTTAACCTTCGAAGAACTACTACCATCCGGTGTCTCGATCTCAACAGCTCCATGAGGAAAGACAGTGCGAACAATAAAAGGACCCGTCCACCGAGAACGTAACTTCCCGGGGAAAAGATGCAAGCGGGTATCATACAGAAGAACTTTTTGACCTGGAGAAAGTGACTTTCTTAAGATATTTCTATCATGCACAAGTTTCATTTTCTTCTTATACTCCTTAGCAGTATCGTATGCATCTCTACGAATCTCTTCCAACTCATTGAGATGGAGTTTCCTATGGGCTCCTGCCTTGTCAAGTGAAAAATTTAGCTACTTAACAACCCAATAAGCTCTATGTTCTAACTCAACAGGTAAGTGACATGCCTTTCCATACACAAGTCGATAAGGTGACATTCCAATGGGGGTCTTAAACGCAGTAAGGTAAGCCCATAAGGCATCAGTAAGCCTAGACGACCAGTCTTTCCGATTAGGATTAACTGTTTTCTCTAATATATGTTTTATATCCCTATTGGAAAGTTCTACCTGACCACTAGTCTGTGGATGATACGAGGTAACTACCTTATGTGTAATACCATATTTCTTCATCAAAAGCCTAAAAGGTCCATTACAAAAGTGCGACCCTACATCACTAATTATAACTCGTGGTGTACCAAAACGTGTAAGTATATTATTTTCAAGAACTCAATCACAACCCTATGGTCATTGGTTTTACACGCAGCCGCCTCAATCCACTTAGAGACATAGTCTACAGCGACAAGGATGTATAGGTTACCAAAAGAATTAGGAAACGGACCCATAAAGTCAATACCCCACACGTCAAAGACCTCCACAACTAAAATAGGGTTCAAGGGCATCATGTTCCTACGGTAAATGGTTCCTAATTTCTGACAACGTTCACAAGTCACACAGTAACTGTGGGAGTCTTTAAACAACGAAGGCCAATAGAATCCACACTGCAATATCTTAGCAGCAGTTTTCCTAGCACTAAAGTGACCCCCACAAGCATGATCATGACAAAAGGAAATAATATTGTACTGGTCACTCTCAGGTATACATCTCCTAATAATCTGGTATGGACAATACTTAAACAAATAAGGATCATCCCAGAAGAAGTGCTTAACCTCAGATAAAAACCTAGAACGATCTTGTTTACCCCAATGTTGGGGCATTCGACCAGTAACAAGATAGTTCACTATATTAGAATACCAAGGTAATTGGGTAACAAAGAATAATTGTTCATCAGGATGGCCATCCCTTATAGGAAGGGAATCATCAGGGGAACTAACAACTAGCCTAGACAAGTGGTCTGCTACAACATTTTTGGCACCCTTTTTGTCTCTAATGTCTGGAGAAAACTCTTGCAACAAAAGGATCCACCTAATCAATCTAGGTTTTGTATCCTTCTTAGACAAAAGATATTTCAAAGCATCATGATCAGTATATACGATGATCTTAGAACCTAAGAGATAGGGTCTAAACTTGTCTAAGGCAAACACAATGGCTAACAGTTCCTTCTCGGTAGTGGTATAGTTCAACTGGGCATCATTCAGAGTTTTGCTAGCATAGTAAATCACATGAAGTAATTTGTTTTCTCGCTGACCTAGCACAACGCCAATAGCATAATCTGAAGCATCACACATGATCTCAAAGGGTAGGTTCCAGTTTGGTGCCTAGACTATGGGGGCGGTAGTGAGTAAATTCTTAAGCTTCTCAAAAGCCTCTAAACAAGCATCATCAAAGACAAACTTAACATCTTTTGCAAGCAAATTTCAAAGAGGTCTAGAAATTAGGCTAAAATCCTTAATGAATCGACGATAAAAACCTGCATGCCCTAAGAATGACCTAATATCTCTTACGGTTTTTGGGACCTGTAAAGTCTTAATAAGGTCAACCTTGGCTTTATATACCTCTATACCTTTAGAAGATACGATATGCCCTAAAACAATTCCTGAACGAACCGTGAAGTGACATTTCTCCCAATTAAGCACTAAATTATTTTCCTTACACCTAGTCAACACTAGTGACAAATGATGCAAGCACTCATCGAAAGACGAACCAAACACTGAAAAATCATCCATAAAGACCTCTAAGAACCGTTCTACCATGTCAGAAAATATGCTCATCATGCAACGCTAAAAAGTCGCAGGGGCATTACAAAGCCCAAAAGGCATGCGTCTATACGCAAAGGTACCAAAGGGACAGGTAAAAGTGGTTTTCTCCTGGTCTTCTGGGGCAATAACGATCTGATTATATCCAGAATATCCATCTAAAAAGCAGTAGTGACTATGTCCAGCTAATATCTCTAGCATCTGGTCGATGAAGGGAAGGGGAAAGTGGTCCTTCCTAGTGACCTTGTTCAATTTCCTATAGTCAATAAAAACACGCCAACCCGTGGTCACTCGGGTCGGGATTAACTCATTGTTATCATTCTGGACTACAGTAACACCGGATTTCTTGGGTACAACTTGAACGGGGCTGACCCACTTACTGTCTGAAATGGGGTAGATAATGCCTGCATCTAACAACTTAAGTACCTCGTTTCGAACTACCTCTTTCATATTAGGGTTTAGTCGACGTTGCATCTCCCTAGAAGGTTTGGTATCACTCTCTAAATAGATCTGATGCATACAAACAGTGGGACTTATACCCTTAATGTCAGCTATGGTCCACCCTAAAGCTTCCTTGTTGTTTTGAAGGACGGTTACTAGCCTACTTTCCTGGTCACTATCCAAGACGGAAGAAATAATCACAGGTAAAGTCTCAGACGGGCCTAAAAACCTATATTTCATGGAATCTGGCAATGGTTTTGGGTCCAACTTATAAGGCTCTTCTAACGAAGGAACTAGGGTAGACTTAGAAACTGGTAGTGGTTCGACTTTAGGTTTCCATCAATTACTAGTATCTAACAAAGGGGTTGAATCTAACAAAGCATTCACCTCATTAATCACATTATCAAAATCAGTCCCAAAGTGATCTAGGCATTTCTCTAATGGATCTTCTAACAAAGTGTTTGGTAATGACTCCTCGACTAATGTTCCTATCATGTTCACCTCTTCTATGTTCGAGTCATCTAGTTCAGAGGGTAGCTTACTAATATTAAAAATGTTCAGCTTAATAGTCATATTTCCAAAAGATAATTTCATAATACCATTTCGACAGTTAATGATCGCATTGTAGGAGTTTTCTTGTATCTTTATAAACTCCTTGATGAATACACTAAGTTTCGACTATGTGAAATCATCGAAACCAAGTTGATATGTTCTCTTTTAGTCATGAAGTGTCTCTATCCGAAGTTCATTATGACCCCGCTAGTTTTCGTGCCTTTGCCAATTTATATTGACAAAAAGGGGGAGAATTATTTTGTAGTTCACACTAAATACATATGGTTTACGGGTCATTATGTAAGGGGGAGTGGTTTTCATTGTGAGATGAAGTATTGACTAAGGGGGAGTGATACATATCACCGTAGTATTATTGCCAAAGTTGTGATATAATTGATGAACTTTGATGTTGTGTAATAATACTATGACACTGTATAACAATACGAAAACAATCTTATTGAATATTTTTATAGCTACGGATCTTCAACAACAATGATGCTGAGTTGAACACGTTCAGAATCACCGGAGTACTTGGAGTGACGAAGAATTCAAGTAAAGTTGAATAACCAAGGAAATCAAGCATGTTGGATGAGAAGATACAAAGTTTATTTATTTTTTAGTCCATATCTATTGATAGTTTTGTCACTAAAATTGACAAAGGGGGAGATTGTTAGAGCACTGCAGGGTCGTACTCGCAAGCGTTGTTATCTCAAGCTTGTTTGTCAAGTTTAGGTGATCAAAACTATAAATTGGTTTCAAGTCTACTTATAGCTATGTCTCGGACTAGGATAAAATGTGTAGTTTAGCTTTAGACTTCATGGCGTTCATTGATTGAAGACGAAGATCTACTGAGGAGAGCTTGGAGGAACTTCATCAACAAAAGGTATGTGGAGACTAAAACTTATCTATCACTCAGAAGTCTATTCTATTCCATGTCCTATTGAGACTAAGTCATATATCTATATAGACTTTATATTATATACATTTAATATTTCGAGCTGAGTTTAACTCGCTTATATCTTTCTCGAAATATGTGTTGGGAGATTTTTGCTTTAGCTACATTCATCATTATTCTTGACGAGTTTAATTGGAAACAATTTATTTGTTCGAAAATAAATAATGAGTCAAAATATGATCATGTGAAAATTGCCTTGAAACATCTTACATGATTTGTGTGAGACGGCCATTTGATGTAGACTCGGAATGTTTCATATTGATCATTCGATCACTTGAAAATTACTTATAAGCTAATAGTTTATGTGAGATAGTTATTGTTGTCTTATAAGGATGTTTCAATGATTGAAATGGGAGTTTAGAACAATTAACCATTGTATGGATATAGCACAGTATGCATACCAATATGCAAACTGTTGTAGTATGATTCAGATCTGGAAACCAAGTTTGCATACTAGTATGCGAACAGTTTTAACTGTTAAAGTACGGGAACCTAGTATGCATACTAGTATGCGAACGGTTTTACCTGAGTCAGGTCCGGGACGACAGTATGCATACCCGTTTGCGAACTGCCGGACAAGACCAATGTTCGGAACTTAAGTTTGCGTACCCGTTTGCAAGCTAAGTTGGTTTAAGTTCTAAAATCGGTTAAATATGATTTCGTACTCATGAACAAATACATATATAAATTAAGGAATGCAATCTTTGTAAATCGTGGCTTAATGTTCATGAATTGATTCTCTTGAATCAATCCGATTTTGTTTCAATTGTGTCTTGTATACTTCTATGAGAATATAAACAATTGAACAACTCTATGAGTAACACAATTTAGATTCATTTAATCTGGAAGTGTTAGATGAATGTGGTAAATAGGTACGGTTACCCATATCTAAATGAAGGTATATTTCATTTGTGTGTAACAAGATAAGACCATCTAACAATGGAGAGATATTGCTTTGGTTTTAAGCAAACTTAGCTTGAATCTTAAATCAGGATTTCGTCTAACGGTGAATATTGATTGCTTTGTTTCAAAGCTATCAAACCCTGATTTAAAGACTATATAAGGGAGAACTCTTGCAACTAAGAAACCTAATCCCCACACCTCCTGTGTGATACTAGTTGCGTACTAGAGTCGATTCTCCTTTAATCTAGGTTTTTCCTAAAACCATTATAGGTTAGCGACTTAAAGACTTTATTTGGATTCTAAAGCCAAACCCAACTATTTCCTTTGTAGTTGCATGTTCTGATCTTACTTGTTCTATCGTATTGAGTACTATCTTCTCTAAGATTGGATCGAGATTTATCTCCGATAGGTAAGATATAAAAAGTAATCACAAAGCTCTTTGTCTCATTCTTTGTGATTCTATAATAACTTGTTCTACTACGGTATAACTAAGTTATTGCGAGGTGATTGATATTTCTAGGTTGTTCTTCGGGAATATAAGACCGGATTATCAATTGGTTGATTTATCAAAAGATGGAACAAAAACTTCGTAGGTATTTCTGTGGGAGACAGATTTATCTATCATAATAGACTTTTTTATGGGAGACAATTTTGTTTATAAAGTCTTCACTTTGGGTCATGGCAACTCTTAGTTTTGGTTGAGATTAACTAAGGGAATCAAGTGCGTAGAGTCATGCTGGGTTCAGAGGCATAAGGAACGCGACTGTACCTTAATCGGTGTGAGACTTGGTTAGGGCTCAAATACATTCCATTCCGAAGTTAACTTGTAGTAGGCTAGTGTATGTAGCGGCTTAATACAGTATGGTGTTTAAATATGGATTGGGTCCTGTTTTTTTTTTTGCATTTGTGTTTTCCTCGTTAACAAAACTGCTGGCGTCTGTGTTATTTCTTTTCCGTGTTTTATTTGTTTATATAATTGAAATATCACAGGTTGTGGGTGGTTCAATCAATTGGTAAATCCGACCTTTGGTTGTTGATTGAAATTGATTGAACTTGAACATTGGTTTTGATACCGTTCAAGTTATTTCTCATATCAATCGGGCTCATAGATTTCTATCTGTTCGATTGAAGATTGTATTGAGAAATTGAGATATAACTTTTGGATGTTTTTCCTTGATCGAGTCTGACTGTCTAGTTGATTCTCTTAGAATTATATTGGAGTTTTTCCTTACAAATTTCTGAACGAAATATTGGGTGTGATTGTTAGACCCCCAATTTTTCAGATCAAGTCAAGGCTTTGTTGACTACAATGTTCCTGTTAGGGGTTCTAATTGGAATCGGATCCCCAGTCTTTCTGAAGATGAATATTCCTATTAAAGAATCGGGATATTTCTTGTAATTATTTTTCCTTTGTTAATATAGTTAATGAAATTTTGTTTATCCCATCTTGTTTTATGGAGTTTTTTTAATGCTTATTTTGTATGGACATTACTCCCACCTTTATAACTTGGGGACATCTCAGAGTTTGAGTTTCTGATTTAAGAAATTAGTTAGAGTTTAGATTATATTTTTTCCAATAATGTTTGCGTTGATGGTGGTTTTTAGTTCAGGGATAAAATTGTAAAACCTGTATTTAACGCGTCATCATTCTGCAAAGAAGATAGAGCCATTTAAAAGTTATGAGTTCCCAAGCCTCTTTACTTACATATGTATTGAGCAATTCAGCATATTTATATGAAATTTATTCAGAATGGTGCGCGTAGCAACAACCCCAAATATTCTGTAAATTTCTGAGTATTTATTCTATGCTATGTTCTTGACTTGAACTCTTAATACTGACATGACATGACGATTAATGCTCGCTCCCAGCCGAGTAGCATGAATCTCCCGAAGTGTCAGGATTAAGATGCGTGTGGAAGTACTCAATCAGAGGCACTCAAAGTTATGTTGTCCTTTGATATTAAATTAGTGATTTTTTTGTATAAATATGCAAAATTCACCCAAAATTGATTGATTTTGTGGAAACCCGCAAAATTCAGTTCTTTAATCCAATTTATCAATTTGCAAAAAATTAGGTTTTTGCGCCCTGCGCAATATCTCGAACCCTATTGGTCGAGACCAAACCTAGGTAAGCTAGGAAATTAATCTGCTATGGACTAGTAGGAGCAAAATCCTACCAAAAATCAGAAAGCAAGAAATAAAAGAGGAGTTGCGGGAAATAGGAGCAACAACAAGAGGAGGTGTGGCCGCGACACATGGATGGCCAGTTCGCCCTAGCAGGCACCACCTGTAGCCGGATGGCCACGCTCCATGTTTCCCTTCCCGGGCCCCCTTTCCCGTCGACCAATCAAGTCGCTCTAAATGCGCCACATGTATTTAGAATGAGGTCGGCCCCATGTTGCTTGCCGACTCCCTTTCCATCGCCCAATCAGGTCGCTCTAAATGTGCTACATGCATTTAGAATGAGGTCGGGCCCCATGTTGCTTGTCGGCCCTCTTTCCATCGACCAATCAGGTCGTTTTAAATGCGCCACATGCATTTATAATGAG
Source organism: Papaver somniferum (assembly GCF_003573695.1). NCBI lineage: Eukaryota > Viridiplantae > Streptophyta > Magnoliopsida > Ranunculales > Papaveraceae > Papaver > Papaver somniferum. The sequence goes on along the minus strand of NC_039368.1, from coordinate 63,736,665 downwards.
GCCGGCCCCATGCTGCTTGCCGCCCCCCTTTTCCATCGACCAATCAGGTCGCTCTAAATGCACCACGTGCATTTAGAATGAGGTCGACCCCATGCTGCTTGCCAGGCCTATTTCCATCGACCAATCAGGTCGCTCTAAATGCGCCACATGCATTTAGAATGAGGTCGGACCCATGATGCTTGCCGACCCCCTTTTCCATCGACCAATCGGGTCGCTCTAAATGCGACACATGCATTTAAAATGAGGCCGACCCCATGCTGCTTTCCGTCCCTCTTTCCACTGATCAATCAGGTCGCTCTAAATGCGCCACATGCATTTAGAATGTCGCCGGCCCCATACTGCTTTCCGCCCCCTTTTCCATCGACCAATCAGGTCGCGCTAAATGCGCCACATGCATTTATAATGAGGCCGACCCATGATGCTTGTCGACCCTCTTTCCATCGACCAATCAAGTCGCTATAAATGCGCCATACACACTTAGAATGAGGTCGTCCCCATGCCGCTTGCCGGCCCCCTTTCCATCAACCAATCAGGTCGCTCTAAACCCGCCACACACACTAAATAAAACCAAACCGCGCCAACACCTAGTGGTCGTCGTGTCAACACAGCCGCACACACTAATTAGGGCTTTTACATGCCAAACCCTAATTTGGTTAAGACCGCTATGCCATCCCATGCCAAAGAATGCCATGTAAGGCATTAAGTTTGATACGACAACTAGAGCCGATATTGTTGGGTCATATTTGGATCTAACACCAACATGCCAAGATATAGTGGCCGCGGCATTACGCCATTATGCCGCTGGCAGGCGCTTACAAGATGTGGCCATAATCAACGGCCACCCTCTTCCATAAATTACAATATCGGCCATCCAACTTCGCCAGCCGAATTGACGACCTAGATTAAATCTCAGGCGACCAACCAAGACTAACTTAATAGCGTCACACACCATTTCTTGCATCAAGTCTCATGACTTAGCTCGCCACACATGATCACCCGCCGCCTAGTTTGCGCGCAATTGGTCAGAATAACTAGGTCTTGCACACAAGACCCACTCAGCAATCAATTGCATATTCTCCACGAAAATACTCGAGCCATCAAACATGTCACAAACTGGGGGATGCTCGCTGGGGTATTGGTTTGGCGGTTTACAGCATGCGGCGTGCAACGCGCTCATTACGAGAAAGTGTCAGGAAAAGACGGATGGTTAATGAGCAGTAAGTGAGTAGTGGGTGTAAGGCTGACCAGTCTTCCCTCGTGATGAAAATATGATGGTCACCACTTTTTACACGACTCCACTACTTAACTGTCTCCACTTCCTACGAGATCAAGTGTGCTCAATCATGACTGGTATAATTAGGTTTTCGACCTATTTCGACAACAAGGACAAGTGTTATCAACACAAGTAGTCAGAAACTATATTCTGATACAAGACATAAAACATCCACACCTTCATAATTCAGCATTTTGATCTCAAACACCTTCTTCGCTTCCCTCCCTTAGATCAACCCTTCTCCTTCACTTTGTGACCGAATTGAATCTGGAACAACCATTTCTTGGTTTAGGCCAGAGTCTTACAAATTGATCTCTCGAACTCCTGTGCAGTACATTTGTTTAGGGTTTGAATTCGTTTCTCATCAACACACCCAAATTTACCAAAAACAGAAGAATCAGTTTTTACCCCAAAACAACTGGAGACCACAGTGGTAGATTAATCTCTCGGTTGCAAAATCAATTTTCAATTTCATTTTCAATTTCCTAAATTTCTCAATATGGTTGATCTTAGGAATGGTTCAGAAACCCTCAATCCAAGCTTTACTTCCCCTAGCACTGAAAATACTTCACATATTATTCCTGAAACCGTTTTTTCATTTAAAAACCTCGTCGAGGCTATGGCGTCTCAATATTTAACAACTATTCACGATTTGATGAAAATCCTGAATGATATTGTCAAGGATCAAGATATTATTGTCAAGACGCAAGACGAAGTATTTACGCTTTTGAAAAACCTCACGGATCAACTATGAAAGGGACCAACACGTATTCATTCTGGAGGAAACGCCATCAACAATTCATTTTGGACCAATACTGATGATCAACAGATGTTTTCTCAAGCTCGGAAAGAAGACTCGTGGGATTTGTCACGTTCCCATTAGAGTCTTCGTAATGAAAAGATAATTTCATTATGTGCATCCTTGCTGGATAGTATCAATTACCATATTGCATCAGAAGCTGCTAAGAGATCCGTTGTTTCTTTTCTCAGTCGATCCAGACAATCCCAGAATAAGGAAGCTCGTAAAGATGTTCAGGAAAGCAGGCATCCTTCCAATAAAATATCCAACCTCCAGTCAATCACTAGTGAAATAGGAAAGAGAAAATTTCTAGCATCAGAACAACAACTCAAACGTGCGGAACCAGCGCAACAACAAGAAACTGGAGATGCTGCTCCAAACTTCCCGTTCCCGATCGAGGAAGTAATTGAACTCCTGGAAATATGGATTCAAGATGATGCCATCAAACTACCTCCTATCAGGCGCTCACCAACCGAGGAAGAAATGGAAAATCCTAAATATTGTCATCACCACAGTGTTAGAGCATAGCTCGGTTGAAACCACCAAGCGTTAGTATGTCAAGTTTGGTTGTTATATTTTAGTGAATCAAAACTCATGTTAAGAGTCGCTTGATTATGTACTAGAGTCAACTTCGTATAGGTTAGCTTGAAAGTATTAGGATATGAGACATTACAAGTATTGCGAAGACTTGAAGATGTGAAGAAGCAAGGAGCTACAACGACCATCCTTCCACTTGATGTTAGTGATATTTGATTTGAACTGTTTCATTCCCTAACTTATCTTTCAAGTCGTGCATATTGAAAACAAAACTGTGAAGCATATTTGAACTCTAGATAGACATAGTATTAAGGAATACAATACGAGGTTTATTGCTTAACCATTAAACTTTGTAGATAAGACATCACCATAATTATTTGAATGTTATTGTGATTATGTATGGGTATGAGGTGAGGATTTCATCCTAGGGAACAATGTTTTACATGTGTTCTAAGGAAGTAAGTTCGTAAACTTGTTTGTGAACCGAAAAGGAAATTGCCAGGTGTTATTGGTTTTGTTATTCATTGATTATCTTATGAACAACCAATATGTGTGATTGAGTATAACCGCTCACAACTTGTTTGTGTTCTTGGTAGAACTATTCACAAAGGCTTGACTTATGTATTAGTATGACTTTTATTAGTGAAACCGATCTTAAGTAATCACCTGAGATGGTATGATCGGGTTTGTGATTTTATGTCTGACCAAAACTGGGAAAAGGGGAACCGATTCTAGTAAGAGGTGCAGTACATCACAAAGGGGAACTGATCCTTGTATGAGGTGCAACAAGGTTTATAGCAGAAAGGGGAACCAATCCTATGGACATTTGCAACACGTTTTTAGGAAAAGGGGAATCGATCCTATGGACATGTGCAACACATTCAAGAGTACCTAGTCAACCGAATTTCGGAAAGCTAGTGTGACTATGCACAATACTCACTTGGAGGTAGAACCGAAACTTGTTTTGGTAGAACGATAAAACCCATGATTTGTGATTGAATGTTATTTGATCAATCGTATAGTTCTTGAAAGTCAGATAAACCAATCCTAAACTTGTTTGAAAGTGTGGCAAATCGGTTTCAAGGTTGTAAGTATGAAAGAGAACTTACAAAGTTAGGATGTCGACATACTTTGAACACGTGTTGTGAATGTTTATTATTTAATTTTTCAAATTTATTCCTTCATAGCTAAGGGAAGAGAATCCCAGGATCGAAACATAAATAAGTTAAGAATCTTTTAATTAAGGTTATTAATTTCATTTTGTAAGGAAATAAGAATTAGTAATGTGTATTTACTAATTAGAGATTTTCTGAGATATTTCGATCATTATTTTTGGACAGAGCACTTCCAGGAATTATGGAAACCGAATTTGTGCTTTAATGAATATCTTGAGATTATTTTCGGTTTTGGAAATTCCTTGGTGTCTGAACTTCCTAGTCTATAAATACTGAAGTTTGCATTTATAGCAAACTAATCCTTCGTAACAGCAAACTACCTCTTGTTGTGCTGCTGCTGGTGAAGCTGCCTATTCGGAGAGGAGAGTAATCTAATTAGGTGAAATCTCTTATGGCCGTTCGGTTTAAAGTCTTCTTTGGGATTGAGAAGCTCTAGTCAGTACCGTTGGTGGGAAACTAGATAATTGCGGTTTATTTTTTGTTTTCATTGATTTGATTGACTAGCGGTGGTTGAATTTTGATTGCACCTAGTTTGTTTATGCTTGAAAATCTTCTCTTATGTCATAAGATTCACTCAAACTAGTTCAGAGTTTCGACATGGATCTTTAGACTGTTGTTAGTTCTAAAGACGATCTTGTGATAATCCATTGTTAACAGACTCGTGCGTGATTGATCATAAGAGATTCAAGTGGTTGTGTGCAGGTGTTTATTGAATATCTAAGAAGATTTGAAGACGAAGAAGATATTGAAGATTTCTGATTTGTGAGTTCATAATCTTTGGTGTGCACAATACTTGTTTCGGTAAAAAGAGGATCCAATTAATAATCGGTTTTATCCTTGTGATAGAATTGGATTGATTAATTGAGTAGATCGGCATCAACACAATTCTTTGGATTAAGAGTGTTGATCGCAAAATCTTAACGATTATTTTGGTAATTGAACATCAGATAGATCTAAGGACCTGACGAAGGAGTTTATGTTAAGATAAACAGAATAGCCTTTGTCCCACTCATATCACTTGGTTGAAGAGAGTTGATACCAAACAGATTTGTTTTTCCTTTACTATTTGGAATACGAACCAAAGGAATTGATCCAAGTACGTGACTTATTTATAAGTTGGAGGCGTGGGAATATAGACGGAACTAGGTGAACTATAGAATTAGTTGCCTGGTATCAACTATACGAAGTTGGTGTAATTTTGTGTAGCGGCTTAATCCTGAGAGTATTAAATTCTTGACTAGGTCCCGGGGTTTTTCTGCATTAGCAGTTTCCTCGTTAACAAAAACTTGTTGTGTCATTTACTTTTATTTTCCGCATTATAATTGTTTTATTATAATTAAAGTAAATCACACAAACGTTAATTCCTATTTACTTGATAAGTGAATCCTATTGTGTTTGGTTAAGTCCGAACCTTTTTATCAAGTAAACATACTTCGTTGTTGTATTGTCTCAATCTCGTATCCATAGACGATCACACGAAGTGTGAGCCGATTAGTTGTATTGTCTCGAATCAGTCCATAGACAATCACTTTTAGAGAAAGGACTTATAGGTAGGAAAAGTTTTAGATTGAGGTATATTTGGGTACCCTCGTCTTTTTAATTTCTATCAGAGCGGGAAAACACGAAAAGATCTAACAATCTGTGTTTGGTGTGATCCAACCTATAAGAAATGAATCTAATGAGTGATTCAGTTAACGTACCACCAAGATTTAATGGGACAAATTACCCATTATGGAAATCGGCTATGAAAGCTTTTCTTCAATCCCGAGATTTTAATACATGGTTATTAATCGAAGACGGATACCAACGTCCGTTAGACTATTCGGAGTCAGAGTTTAAACGCTTAGCGTCTTATACTCTTGAAGAAAAGATTCTTGCAAAGCAGAATTCTGATGGTTTGAATGCCATCATCCATGCAGTTAGTCATGCTCTTCTACATCATGTACTGGCTTGTAGAACTTTTAAAGAAGCATGGGATATTCTTGAGACTGTATACGAGGGAGATGAATCTGAAAAAGAAGCTAGACTTCTTTCCCTTTCATCTGAATGAGAACATATCAATATGCATGATAACGAGACTTTCGAGGAGATTAACTCTAAACTGAATGTAGATACCTAAAAATCTATTGTGCCACGTGGCACAATATTAAAGGTGGAGCAACTTATTATGTTACAACAACATACACCACATCTCTTCTTAGGAGTTATGAAGTTATTTCCATCAAGGTGTGGCGTAATATCAAAGGTGGGAGTAGCAAAGTACGCTACAACGTTGTACACCAAATCACTACCAAGATTACTTAAAAGTTAAGCAATAGGGTGTAGTATAGGAACATGGGTGTGTCTGTCTGTCAGAGGTAGCTGTGCAATCTGCACAACTTTTAGTACGAAGGCGCAGTTGTCAAACACGTGGGCTCAGAGTACGTGGCATCCTCTGACCGTCGAAGGTACGCATCCAACAAAGGTACAACTTGTACGGAGGTTTCACAGTTCACGATGGCACGTGGGCAAGCTAAGGTGGCATCGTCTGATTGGAGATGGTGGGTGGCCAACGAAGGTACTAGGTTGACCAAGGACCATCAGATCTCGATGGAACATAAGATACCAAAGATATCCATGATGCATGTGGATCTATAAATACCCATCATCATCTCAATAGAAAGGGACTTTGGGGGTGAGCTAGGATTAGAGAAAAGACTCATCTCTCTACTTTCTCTCTTATTTACTAGAGCTTCATACTTTCTTTAATGGAGTTCTTCCACCCAAATGTCTGATATAATCTCAATTGTATATATTGTTAGTGCTCGATTTTGTATTTATTATGGCTTTTTGTGTCTTTGTAGGTGTTTTTTTTGGAGAAATAAGCTTTTGCGGGAAAATTGGCTCGAAAAATGGTATTTGCGCTCGTGGGAGAAAATTACTATTCGGACTCTCAGTTTGGATAAGGGGCACCTCAATTACTAAGGGGCACTCCACTGATAAGGGGTACCCTAATTGCTATTTACACTTCACAGCTATTCGCACCCCTGTACTGGTTAGGGAAACTCCATCCCTTGCTTTTGAAGAGACAGAATTGGCAGGAAAATTTGCACTCCGTCTGCATGATTCCGTAGAACGAAGTTGGACGAGATTTTGATGGATTTTGATACGGACTTGGAGCATTTTGGGCCGGTTAGGTGGATTTAAGGTTGGTAAGATATAAGTTCACGTAAAAAGGGGAAGGTTTCGTCTAATCTTAACAAAACAGAGTAAGAAAGTTTATCGGAAATGGCGAGATTTTCTGGGAAGAATTGCAACGAGATTTTTTAGGGCATGCAGGTTTTTACCGTCGATTCATTAAGGATTTTAGATCAATATCAAGACCTCTTTGCAAATTTCTTGCAAAAGATGTTAAGTTTGTCTTTGATGATGCTTGCTTAAAGGCTTTTGATAAGCTTAAAACTTTACTCACTACTGCCCCGATAGTCCAGGCACCTAACTGGAACCTACCCTTTGAAATTATGTGTGATACTTCGGATTATGCTATAGGCGTTGTACTAGGTCAGCGAGAAAACAAATTACTCCATGTGATTTACCATACTAGCAAAACTCTGAATGATGCCCAAATGAACTACACAAATACCGAGAAGGAATTGCTAGCCATCGTGTTTCCCTTGGATAAGTTTAGATCCTATTTATTAGGTTCTAAGATTGTAATCTATACTGATCATGCTGCTTTGAAATACCTTTTTTCTAAGAAGGATACCAAACCTAGATTGATTAGATGGATCCTTTTGTTACAAGAATTTTGTCCAGACATTAGAGACAAAAAGGGTGCAGAAAATGTAGTAGCAGACCACTTGTCTAGGCTAGTTGTTAGTTCCCCTAATAATTCCCTTCCTATAAGGGATAGTTTTCCTGATGAACAATTGTTTTCTGTTTCCTAATCACCTTGGTATGCAAATATAGTGAATTATCTTGTTACTGGTCGAATGCCTCAACATTGGGGTAAGCAAGATCGTTCCAGGTTTTTAGCCGAGGTTAAGCATTTCTTTTGGGACAATCCTTATCTGTTTAAGTATTGTCCGGACCAGATTATTAGGAGATGTGTATCTGAGAGTGAACAGTCTAGTATTATCTTCTTTTGTCATGAACATGCATGTGGGGGTCATTTTAGTGCTAAGAAGACTGCTGCTAAGATTTTGCACTGCGGATTTTACTGGCCTTCGTTGTTTAAAATTCCCATAGTCATTGTGTTTTTTGTGAGCGTTGCCAGAAGTTAGGAACCATTTCCCGTAGAAATATGATGCCTTTGAACCCTATTTTAGTGATTGAGGTCTTTGATGTGTGGGGCATTGATTTTATGGGTCCATTTCCTATTTCGTTTGGTTATCTTTACATACTTGTCGCTGTAGACTATGTGTCTAAGTGGGTTGAGGCGGTTCCGTGTAAAACAAATGACCACAGGGTCGTAGTCCAGTTTTTGAAAGAGAATATACTTCCACGTTTTGGTACGCCGCGAGCTATAATTAGTGATGGAGGTTCACACTTTTGTAATAGACCGTTTGCTCTTTTAATGAAACAATACGGTATTACCCATAAAGTAGCAACCCCATATCACCCTCAGACTAGTGGTCAGGTAGAGGTTTCCAATAGGGAAATTAAACGCATTCTAGAGAAAACAGTTAATCCAAATAGGAAAGACTGGTCGTCGAGGCTTACTGATGCCTTATGGGCTTACCGTACTGCGGTTAAGACACCCATTGGAATGTCACCTTATCGTTTAGTATTTGGCAAGGCATGTCACCTGCCTGTTGAGTTAGAGCATCGAGCCTATTGGGCTATTAAGAACTTAAACTTTTCACTTGACAAGGCAGGAGCTCAAAGAAAGCTCCAGCTCAATGAGTTGGACGAGATTCGTAGAGATGCATACGATAGTGCTAAGGAGTATAAGAACAAAATGAAACTTGTGCATGATAGGAATATTTTACGAAAGTCATTTTCTCCAGGTCAAAAAGTTCTTCTGTATGACACTCGGTTGCATATATTCCCCGGGAAGTTGCGTTCTCGATGGACCGGTCCTTTTGTGGTCCATACTGTTTATTCTCATGGCGCTGTTGAGATTGAGACACCAGATGGTAGTAGTTCTTCGAAGGTTAACGGTCAGCGATTGAAGCCCTTTTTAGAGCCTTTTCCTACAGGTGATGTTGAGGAGGTCCCTATGGAGGACCCTGTTTACCTTGATTGACCATCGAGGCGATTTTGTATGTTGTATATTATTTTTGTAGGTTTTTGGTTACACTTCACCCAGGTACTATATTTTCGACTTCTCTCTTTACTATTTCCTCATGTTACTTATATTTTTGCTACTGTTCTTTAATTAGAAACATTGATGACAATGTTAGATTTAAGTTTGGGGGTGGGGTAGAACTTTTTGACTTTTTGTTACCTTTCATTGCAATAAATAAACTCCAGAGCCTAGAAATTTATCCTTATTAAGGATGGCACTACCCAATCTAAGTGGATGGAAGCATTTTGGTTGTAGGAGTTGAGGGACCAATCTGATTAGATGGAAACATCTAAAGAGTCTATTCATGAAAGCACAAAGCTCAGGTGTTAGAAATAACATGGTAGTTTCTCCATGTCTCATTGAGTCCTTTTCACTTCTACTTTTATTTTTTCTTTTTAAAATATGTTTCTCTAAGTGATTAGGTGGGGCTCACGATTCAAGTTGTTACCATTGCTAGGGTGAAATAGAGTGATTGAGATAGCCATAAAAAAAATTGAGACCAGACTATCTGACCAACTGGAATAAATTCAATAAAGTCGACCACTTGAACCCTTGTATATGCCAGTTGTGTTGACCTAGAGTTAGGATTATCGACCACTGGTACCCTTGTATATGCCAATGTGTTGATGTTAGTCAGACCGGTATCTCAGTCCATTAGGATAGGTTCATTATGGCAGTGGCCTTCAGACAGATATGAGAAACACCGTTCACCTTAGTCAACATCAAAACCATCTATGTTTTTCTATATCCATCTTCTTAATCTATCCATGTGATTTGTTTGATTCTGAGTTTGGATGCGACTATCTGAGTAGAGCTCTGTCACTTTATATGAATTTTAGTATGCTTGAGTGCGAACTCGTGTACAACAATTGGAATTTCGCATCAGGGTACTTCCTCCTGTAGTCAGTAAGTATGCCAACCAAGGAGATTCTTTAGTGCCTTCCAAGGTTCAGTGTAGATAGCTAGGGTCTGGAATATAAAGGTTTTGTGGGTATACCTCTGGTAAGCCCTCCGGAGACAACACTCCGCCACTAGAGACACCTAGGGGGTTGAAAGGATTATTGCATACGCTAAATGCAATCGACGATGCCTGCGACAGTGGTTAGGATTTTATTTCTATTTTATTTTTGCTCGAGGACTAGCAAATAATAGGTTTGGGGGTATTTGATAGACACATTTTTGTGTCTGATATAATCTCAATTGTATATATTGTTAGTGCTCAATTTTGTATTTATTATGGCTTTTTGTGTCTTTGTAGGTGTTTTTTGGAGAAATGAGCTTTTGCGGGAAAATTGGCTCGAAAAGTGGTATTTGCGCTCGTGGGAGAAAATTACTATTCGGACTCTCAGTTTGGATAAGGGGCACTTCAATTACTAAGGGGTACTCCACTGATAAGGGGTATCCTAATTTCTATTTACACTTCACAGCTATTAGCACCCCTATACTGATTAGGGGCACTCCATCCCTTGCTTTTGAAGAGACAGAACTGGCGGGAAAATTTGCACTCCGTCTGCATGATTCCGTAGAACGAAGTTGGACGAGATTTTGATGGATTTTGATACGGACTTGGAGCATTTTGGGCATGTTAGGTGGATTCAAGGTTTGTAAGATATAAGTTCACGTAAAAAGGGGAAGGTTTCGTCTAATCTTAACAAAACAGAGTAAGAAAGTTTATCGGAAATGGCGAGATTTTCTGGGAAGAATTGCAACGAGATTTCATCGGAGTTTTTGATACATATTGATTCGAAGTACCATGTTAGGCTTAGACAGGGCAGGTAATTGTATCGGATTCGATAAAGAAGGGATGAGACGTCACTCGGAAGGAAACATGGCAGAATATTCTCGGGTTAGCATTCTCTGTTATTTTTGGAAGATTTCGTAGATGAAAGGGAAGATATTTTCTATATCCAGGTGGTATTTTATCTTGGGAAGGAGGTTGGATAAAACATAAAGCCGCGTGAGAAGATAAAAAGGAAATAATAACCAAACTTGCCGGAACTTGGAAAAGAAGAAAAACAGGGGCGTTCTCGGGATTTAATGATCCTGTGAAGTATATAAAAGGAGTTGGGAGGTTCAAAGAAGGATATCGAGTAGTTGGGGATCGGTACGAAGCCTTTCAAAGAATTTTAGAACACCACAGAGCTCCAGAGATCGAGTTGCAGGAAAATACCTTATTCTGCTGCTGTTGCTGAAGAGGAAGAACACGAAGAACATTGACGCACAAGTATCTGTCGCAGAACACTATCGCTATTCAACAACAGAACCCATCTATCGTTTATCAACAGTAATTGCATTAGGTCTTTAGCTACTGTTTCCTCTTTGTAACAGAGATTCTGCAACACCTTCACACTGTTGCAAATCGGCTGTGTTATCACTTTTTCACCTCCTTGTACACTTTTGATCTATAAAAACATATTTTGAGAACATGGTTAATATGAGGAGCTAAACCCCATTGCTGAGGCGCTAGAGGAAGCTATTTTTTCCAAAAAAAAGTGGTATATTCTTATTTATTTATTTATCGCAATTATTTTTATGATTGTTTTGCCTTGAGTGAAAATTGTTTGAATGATTCTTGTTAAGCAATTGTTATTTCTTTTGATAGAGCATGCTTGGACCTAGGTTTTTGATGTTTTATGCTTCGGATTTGCACTTGTTATTTTGAGAATCTACTTGTTGCAATAGTTTAGAATCAAATTGAACGAAAAAATTGCATGAATATAAATATTGGATTAAATCACTTTAAACTTGGAAAATAATGGAATCTTAGCCTCAGTGTTCTTTTAATATTGATACCAACTTTGTCAATGTTTGTTATAATTATTAGTGAGTTTTCTATTTAGTTTTGAATTTAAGTCTAAAGTTATCCATCACAAGTTCGAGAATCGAATCACTTTTTACCACTATCTACAAATCACATCAAGGATCCATAAATGCAAATACTTTTCCTTTCAAAAGATGCAAGAACCATCTTTCAAAAGCAAAAGGGGGCAAACATACATCAATCATGGCGCCTCTACAACATCGATTAAAAACAACAAATACATGGCGAAGGTAATACAATTGTAGGGTATGCTTATAAACATCTTTGTCTCATCGTTTGTGATTCCACAATATCTAGTTTCGCCATCATACGATTTAGATTATTGTGAGGTGATGGATAATATTAGGTTGTTTTTCGGGAATATAAGTCTGGTTTATCAATTGGTTCCTGTTCACCTTGATTTATCAAAATACGGAACAAAAACTCTTGGGGATTTTTGTGGGAGACATATTTATTCAATCTATAGACTTTTTTTGTGCGAGACAGATTTGTTTATTAAGTCTTCGACTTTGGGTCGTAGCAACTCTTGGTTGTGGGTGAGATCAACTAAGGAAATCAGGTACGTAGTATCCTGCTGGGATCAAAGACGTAAGGAGCGCAATTGTACCTTCAATCAGTGTGAGATTGATTAGGGTTCAACTACAATCCAGTCTGAAGTTAATTGGTAGTAGGCTAGTGCCTGCAGCGGCTTAATACAATGTGGTGTTCAAACTGGACTATGTCCCGGGGTTTTTCTGCATTTGTGGTTTCTTCGTTAACAAAATTCTGGTGTATGTTTTATTTCTTTTCCGCATTATATTAGTTATCCCAGTCAGTGTCTGACTTAACTGACTCAGTTAATCTGACTGAGTTGAATCGTATTGACCCACTGAGTTGGCCTTGACCGATTCTTATGTGACCAGGATCGGACCTTAGACTTGACTTGATCGTTGACTAACGTTTACCGTTAGTTGACCTCGTTGACTGTTAGTTGACCCTGATGGAATGGGCCTTAGATTAATGGGTCGGGTTCGTGGACTTGGGCTTAGAGTTAGTTTACTTAGTTTGATGAATTGAACCAGTTATGGTCCGAATTAGACTTTGGTTTCTTTTACAAATTTGTAGATATCCTTACGACTTAGATAATGGACTATATAATCAACCTAATTGAATTAGTAAACCTTAGTTATGCTAAAGATAGAGAATCAAGAGGTGTAAACTCATACATGGGCTTAGAACCATTAGATAGACTGTATGATTGTTGTGTGATCCATTTTGGCTAGATTCTTAGACTTCTTGCATAATTAACAGTTAGTCTATATTAACAACGATCGATTCAAGGGATGAACCAGTGGATCATGGATCTCGAGGTAGGCGTGGCTTATCATCAAAAGAGGTGGGAGGTTATTCTGGTTGTGAATGAGTTAAATTGAAAGAATGAAGATGGTGGTATTGAAAGATGATTAAGTTGAGTTGTTGTTGATCTGGGTTGCAGATGTAGTAACTGATATGGTGAGAGAATCTGTTGGTGTTCATGGTACATAAGTTGAGCTGGTAATAGAATTGCAGGTACTTGCAGTTATAGGATGGATGAATTGGTAATATTGATGGGTTGAATAGAGACATATATAGCAGTTCTGAAGATTGTTATTACAGAAATTGCATAGAAGGATGATGCAATGGTGGTAGTTTAAGAGTTTTCTGGGGACGAGCTGAAATGCAAGATGGAGTGAATGTGCAAGATTTGTAGTGATGTTGCTGGAACTAAAACTCAAGACAAGTTATAAGACTTGGTGATAATAAAGATAGTGAGTTGTGAAACTGGAATTGGTTGTAATGCTGTGTAAAATGAAGATTGGGAGTTTGTTTGCATTGATGTTAGTGGTGTTGATTGTATGAAATTTTGTTTCTTGAATTTTAATCCTCTTAGTCATCCTAGTCAGATTGTCTGAATGACTCTGCTCTTAGCTGACTCAGGATATTGACTGAGTTGACTCATTTAACCCGATTTGACCTAGTAAACCAGGACCAGACTTGACAAGTTGACCATTGACTTGACCTGGACCCGTTGACCTGACCTTTACTTCTTTGACTTTGGACATGAACTTTGATTGACGTTGACTGTTAGTTGACCTCTTTGACCATTAATTGACTTTGGTGGATTTGGGCTTATGACTAGTTTTCCAATTTTGATGAATTGGACCCCTTATGGTCCGAATTAGCCTTAGATTTCTTATACAAAGTTGTAAATATTCATAAGACCTATTGAATGAAATATAGAACCAACACAATTGAGTTAATAAACCTTTATATGTGCTAAAGATAGATAATGAAAAGGTGTGGAACCATAAATGGGCTTGGAACCATTAGATAGATCACTTAGCCTATAACTAAAGAGTTGTATGAGATTATGTTATGAGCATTGTGTGAGTATTTTGGCTAATCTCTTAAAGTACTTGTGTGATTAACATTTACTCTTTTACTAACAACGATCGATTCAAATGATGAATCAGTGGATTGTGGATCTTGAGGTAGGCGAGGCCTGTCATCAAGTTAGGTGGGAACTCTGTAACCTTCTGGTAATCATTAAGCTTTCTTGTATCTGTGTGCATGATTGCGTGTGCTTTGATGTATTATTCTTGTATCTTTGAGTATGATGTATGTGTTGTATCTGTATGTACGATGTTTGCTATGATGTGTTTGTGTGTGATATGCATTGTGAGATTTCCCCGTGAGGAGTGTCTGTGTTTTCCCCACGGCTCTTAGCTAAGTTATGTAAGGCGGTAATTCATCCGTCGATAATATTATTATAGTAGGACGGTAAGTCATACGTTTTAATATTATTATATATATTTCATTAGTAGGACGGTAATTCATACGTTTTAATATTATTATATATATTTCATTAGTAGGTTATGTAGAGCCATCAATTTATTGAAATGGTTAATTATTAATGCTTATCCACGGTTGAGTTTTGTAAATTAAAATAATGACAAATTAGAAATATATGTTTGGCGATTAAACCAGATATAATAATACAAGACATATTAGGTTAAAACTTAAGAATGTGCGTATATTTTGCATAAATAAAAAAAGACTAAATTTCTCAGTAATCTTATACCCAAATTATCTTTAGTCTATTAAATGATTTAGTAAATCACTAAAATACACATGAAGAAGTACTAATAGTATTTGGATGATTAGTATAATAATAGACTTGAAAGAAAAATAAATTCGTATATTAATAAGATACTTTACATTAATAGAAAAATCTAAAGATTATTAGGATACATTACAATTTTATGCATACTCAAATTGAACTAATATTAAGTTACCAACGCTAATATTTAGTAAACAGATTCGATATGAATAAATAAAATCAATTATATCAATATTTACATGATTATAGAGTCATATGTAGAAAATTAAGTTTTAGTGTACCAACTGGAGTATCAACAAGCCAATAACGATAAAAATAAAGATAGGGAGAATAGTAACACTCCTGATAATAGTATTTCATTAATTATGTTAATAGCAGATTTAAAATAAATAAATATTTGAAAAATTTATATATTGCATAACAAAAAGTTAAAATATCAGATATTATAGATTTACGTGAAATCATATTTGGATTAGTTATATGGATAAACTACATCAATTCACAAATTATTAAATATTAGACTATAAATTTTAGCGCGGAGAACTTAGACATGCATATTTGTTAGAATACAAATTATTATAGTTGAACCTAGAGCTACAAATTATAGATTTTAGTTGCAAAAAAAACAACAAATAGTATTGTGTTTCATTTCTTTTTGCTTTGAACTCATTTAAAATGAGTTGATTTTCACGCATTTGTAAGTATGAGCAGTACTTGCACTCAGTCGAGAGATAGTATTTCTCTATAAGGTGGAGAGTTTTTGAATACTAGAAGGATGGACCAATTTTCGAGGACGAAAATTATAAGGTGGGGAGAATGTAAGGACCCTCAAGCTCGTCAACGCTATTAGACCAGTCAAGAGACGACTCAGCCACTAATGACTCGATTAATAAGAGTTGAACCTTAATTAATAGAAATTAATCTAACATTAATTTAATTACGAAACTAGTACCATTGAATAAATCTCTAAAATCTATGCGAGATGGAGTACTCGAACGTGTCATTTGGATACCGGACGAAGAAGATGTCATCAGATCAGTATGAAGTGCAAAATAGTAATTTTGTTTTAGACCAACCTGGATGCCATTATCCAAGTCAGTGGGTGCCTTAGTATTTTTGTGGGTCTTATCCGAATCTTGCACAAGAGAAATTCATTTTCTCTTTCTTCTTTTCTTTTTTTTTTTTCTTCTCTTTTCTCTGTTATTCGCCTGTTGTTGAAGTAGAATCTGAGATAGAGATTTTTGAGTGCGAGAGAAGTAGAGTTTGATCAAGGGGTATCTTTTGGAGGTGGTTTTGATGCGATTATCGTATTCAGAATTCTCAGAAAAAGGTAAATCGGAAGCTAATTTAGGGTTTCTCTTTGATTGATTTTCTTTATGAAATTGAGTTTGTCTTAGTGAATTGTTTCATGGGTTTTTTGTTAATTAGAGTAGAGAGGGTTGTATAAGGTTTAATTTTTATTTCTCTAGGATATTTGTTTCACAGGTTAGGGTTTCAATGAATTGAGGATGAAAGATTAGGGTTCCTGAATTGGGTATTTCAGATGAGGATGATGAACTGAGAAATGGTGATTGAAATTGAGTTATTGATTTAGGGTTCTACAATGAAAAATAGAAATTAGAATTTGAGTTCATAATTGTGAATCAATCGAACAATATAGGCAAGAAAGTGAATTGGTGAATTAGGGTTGCCATTGGTGATTCAAAATTAGAGTTATGTGATCAAAGGATGATAAAGATAGTGTTGTTGTTGATCAGTTGTTGGTAAACAAAAAGAAGATGAAGGTCAGTGCTGCTGATTAAAGGAGATGTAACTATGATTGAGGACATGGAGGAAGTTATGGTGAGGGAAACTGAACTGGGTTTTAGATGAATGAAGTGTTGCAGCTGAACTTGAGGTTATAAAAGGAGCAAAGGTTGTGCAGTGTTCAAGTGATGCAGGCGGTATGACTGAGTAGGAGATGTAAATGGTGGATGTTTGTAACTGTGGACTGCAACTACAAGATCAGGTGGGGATATGAGTGCATTGTAGGTGGAATTATGAATGGTGTTTGTAAGATTGTGTTAAGAGTTGTGTTAGGGAATGTATTTGGATGTTGTTGATTAGAAGATATATGGTTGTGATTGTAGGTTAGGGTAACATTGAATTACAAGGGTCATGGTATGATTGGTGGTGGTCTGGAAGATTGTATTGGTGATGTTGGATGTGTGGACATCAGCTTTATGTAATGGGGTGTTGTTGATATTGGTGGTCTTAGTTGGAATTGTAACTGCAACACTGAAGTTGAGGTTATTCTGGTTGTGAATGAGTTAAATTGAAAGAATGGAGATGGTGGTATTGAAAGATGATTAAGTTGAGTTGTTGTTGATATGGGTTGCAGATGTAGTAACTGAGCTAGTGAGGGAATTTGTTGGTGTTCATGGTACATAAATGGAGCTGGTGAGGGAATCTGTTGGTGTTCATGGTACATAAGTGGAGCTGGTAATGGAATTATAGGTCATAAGTAGTTATAGTGGTTGGAAAAGTTAAGTGAGGAGCATCATAACCATAGAGAGCCTTAAAATGAGACATCTTGATACTGGTATGGTAGCTAGTATTGTACTACCATTCTGCACGTTCTAGCCATTGGAACCATTTCTTGGGTTGAAAACCTGTCATACATCTGAGGTAGTTCTCCACACATGCATTGACCCTCTCTGTTTGGCCATCTGTCTGGGGGTGATAGGCAGTACCTAGTTTGAGAGTAGTACCTAAATGGTGAAATAGGTCTTGCCAGAAATTGCTGGTGAATATCTTGTCTCTGTCAGAGATAATGGAAGCAGGCAGGCCATGCAGTCTGAATATGTTATGGAGGAATTCTTTAGCCACTGAGACTACAATGTAAGGATGTTTGAGGCCAATGAAATGGCTATATTTGGTGAGTCTATCCACCACCACTAGGATACCATCCTTGTTTTCACTCTGAGAAAGACCTTCAATGAAATCCATTAAGATATGCTGCCAAGCTTGATCAGGAATCGGCAATGGTTGTAATAGACCAGCAGGAAGAGTGTGCTCATGCTTATTTCTTTGACATATATCACAAGCAGTGACCATGGATATAACATCTTGTTGCATTTTTGGCCAAAAAAAAATGTAGGTTGGCTATGTTATAGGTTGCTTGGATACCAGAATGTCCCCCAATGTCTAATGAGTGTAAGGAAGATAAAATAGAATATTTAACATTGTTACCAGTACCTATGTATAATCTAGATTTATACCTGAGTACCTCCTCAGTGTATGTGTAGTTAGGCATGGCAGAGGGAGAGATAAGCAGCTGAGTAATCAATTGTTGTGCCTTTGGATCGTTGACATAGCTACTAATGACTTCCTGCATCCAGAGAGGTTTGGAAAGTGTGATGGCCTGGAGTGTGACTTCTAAAGGTGTTCTTCTTGATAAGGCATCAGCAACTTTGTTGTCAATCCCCTTTTTGTATTGGATATCATAAATAAATCCTAATAACTTCATCAGCCATTTCTGTTGCAGTCCTGTAGTGATTCTTTGTTCTAGAAAAAATTTTAGACTCTCATGATCAGTCTTGATGGTAAAATGATTCCCTTGCAGATAATGCCTCCATTTAGTGACTGTTGACCCCAATGCCATAAGCTCCTTCTCATAAGTTGATAAGACCATAGCCTTGGGACCCGATGGCTTACTATGAAAGGCTATGGGTCTGCCCTCTTGCATCAACACTTCCCAAATTCCATTATCAGAAGCATCTGTCTCCAAGATGAATTTCTTTGAGAAGTCTGGAAGTGCCAGAATATGAGTTATTGTCATTGAAATCTTAAGTTTGTTGAAGGCCTCATTAGCAGCTGGAGACCATTGAAAAGCATTTTTCTTTAGGAGCTCAGTCAATGGCTTACTAATATTGCCATATCCTTGGACAAATTTTCTGTACTAGCCAGTTAAACCCAAGAACCTTCTTAATGCCTTGATAGTGGTTGGAGTTGGCCAAGAAGTCATGCAGCTTATCTTTGCAGGGTCAGCAACAACGCCTTGAGATGTGAAGATGTGGCCTAAATACTCCGATTCAGTTTGTGCAAAACATCATTTGTACATCTTGGCATGTAACTGATGTTGTCTCAATACAGAAAGTACTTGTTGAAGATAAAGTAAATGGGATTCCGTGTCAGGACTATAAACAAGGATATCATCAAAAAAGACTAAGACAATTTTTCTCAGAAAAGGCTTGAAAATGTCATTCATAAGTGCCTGAAAAGTGGCAGGAGCATTGGTGAGGCCAAAAGGCATCACCAAGAATTCATAGTGACCTTGGTGAGATCTGAATGTTGTTTTGTTTATGTCAGGTGGGAATAATGTTATTTGGTGGTAACCTGATGTGAGATCAATCTTGGTAAAAACTCCAGAGCCATGTAACCCATCCAGTAGCTCATCAATTATAAGAATTGGGAACTTATCTTTAATAGTAATATCATTTATTCTTCTATAATCAACACAAAATCTCCAGCTATTGTCCTTCTTTTTGACTAATAAAATTGGGGAGGCAAATGGGCTATGGCTTGTTTGGATGATGCCTTGTTGCAACATCTCTTGAATCAATTCCTCAATGACACTCTTTTTCACATATGGGCATTTATAAGGTCTTTGATTGACTGGCGTGGAATTGGGTTGTAGAGGGATAGTGTGATCAATACTTTTGTGAGGTGGTAAAGAAGTGGGTGTTGCAAAAAAATCTTGAAAATCCTGTAATAAGGAAGTAATTTCAGGAGAGTGTGAAACATGAGTGGGTGTGTCTGAGATTGAAAACAATTTAGCTCAAACACCATGAGTGTTGGTTTGGAAGAATTTATGGACACCCTTGTTGCTGATATGTTTGAGACTATGGGGTTTAGAAGTACCAGTGAGAGTAATCTCAACACCTTGATGCAGAAAGGAAACACTCAAAGTAGTAAAGTTAAACATTATATTACCAAACCGCCTGAGTCAGTCAGCACCAAGCACTATATCACAGCCACCCAACGGAAGGAGTCTGAGATCACCAAAGAAAGTATGACCTTGCATTGACCATTGTAGTGACTTGCATATGCCAGAGCTGAAGGTATGTTCCCCATTTTCCACTGTAACTGTCATCTAAGTAATATGAGTAATCTTGTAGTGTAGCTGTGCTGCCAAGGTTGAGTCTATAAAGCTGTTGGTACTGCCAGTATCAATAAGTATAGAGATGTGGTTCTTCTGAAGAAGACCAGGAACTCTAATAGTGTCTCCCTTTCTAGTACCAGTTAGAGCATGGAGTGAAATTTCCATCTCACTCTAATACTGGAGAATCAGTCTTCTGTAATGGTGGCCTCAGCAGTGTCCTCCTCTGTAACTATCCAAAATAGTTGTTGTGTTTTGCAAACATGACCTTGTCTATACACTTCATCACAATTGTAGCACAATCCTTGTGACTTCCTGATTTTGAGTTGCTCAGGGGTGAGCTTTTTAATGTGAGGGTGGGTGGGTGTTGTCTTAGGAAGAAGTGGTGGTGTTTTAGGATTTGTTGGTGGGAGAGTTATTGTCTTGGAAGGGAAATTAGACCGGTATGTTGATTTTCCCATATATTGGAGTGGGTTTTGAGGGTTTTTGTTGGTGACATAAGGATTTCTCTTGCAACCTTGCTAGAGTAAATGCCCTCATGAGAGTAGTAGGGTGAAACATTAAGACATTATGTTGTATCTCCTCTTTAAGAGCTCCAATGAAACTCATTACATAATAGCTCTCAGGGAACTCAGGGTGAATGCTCATCATTAGGGATCTAGCAATCTCAAATTCATCAAAAAACTCGTCCACAGTAGTTGTGTGAGCTAGTTTATTGAACATGCCCACAATATTATCGTTTGATGGGTTTTCAAAACGAAAACAAGCATGTTCATCTAATTCAAACCAGCACATAATAGATATATAAGTTTGTAAGTTATAAATCCACCTCTCTACTTTGCCATCCATGTGCATCGCTGCCATCTGCACTTTTTGAGTTTCCTCTCTGATGTTGTGGAAAAGGAAGAATCTGCTGCACTTCTGAATCCACCCCTTTGGATTAGTTCCATCGAATTTGGGAAAATCTAGCTTAGGAAATCGATTGTAGTTGTTGAAACCCCGATTCTCATTGAGTTGATTAACCATTGGTTGAGAACTTCCTTCCTCGGGAACAACCGTTGATTCTCCATTTCTACCTTCCTTGTTGTTTAGATTCTTCAACTGAAGAAGTACCTGATTGAGTTGTTCTTTCATTTCCGATACATCTTCATTCACCTTATCTAACTGAATCTGTTGTTTTCTCTGTGTATCATGTAGATCTTTCGTGACTGCTCCCTGTCCTCCCATGGCAACAGGATCGACCGACTCTGATGCCAATTGTTCTGTAATGAACAAATTGAACAACAGATGAATCGGAAAATGATAACTCTGATTCAAAAATCAGCCTGAAAAGTAAGTTGTTAACTAATCAATAATTGCTTATCCTTACAGCCGCCCTTCCTACACCATTAATAGGGCATTAGTCACAAAGGAGTAATCAATCCTTACACTACACGTGTGTGAATCCTAGCGGTTCAAATAATAAAAGATAAAGACGGTTGAAGGCACCCAAGTATCAGATAAGTACAACCATCCTGCTAAGTAACCACATGACAATAGGATTACAACCTAATTGAAGCATCAAAACTAGATTTCTGATTATAAGAATCATAAATTCATAAAGTGCTAATAACAAAACCCAAACTCTCTGATATCATATAAATGAAAGTCTTTTGAGTGTTAAGAATATATTAATGTGTTGTTTACAGAAAAAGAAAGAATGCAAACTTATAATAAAAGATACACAACGACACTAGATTTCGATAAAGCTCTAAACTACGAAACGGATATCTACGAGCGCTCAATTTCTTCTGATTACTAAAAACTAAAGTGGGAACAAGTGAGCATATCATCCCAAAAGGTGCCCAGTGGAAATGTATAACTCTCAAGTAATCACTAATATACATCACAGTTCTTAATTAACAATAAACAAAAGTACAATAACAACTTAAAGCATTCAACGATTTATGATTTAGAATATTACCATCAAGACCAGAAAGTTAGTCAAACAAGCATAATATGCACACGAGTAATTTACCTCAAATAGAATAGTATATATAATGTTAGGGATGTCAATGGGTACCCATTACCCGGACCCGGAACCGGACCCTGTAGAAATGGGTCTGGTTCCGGGTCCTAAAGTTTGACCCATTAATAACTTTGGAACCGACGGGTAATTACCCAATTGGACCCGAATCTTAACGGGTCCAAATGGGTAATACCCGTCGAGTACTCGCGGGTAATAGGTACCCGGATATTCTAACTTTTATTCATATTTTTAGTAAATTACATGTATTTTGTTAGTTTTGCCTTAGATTTTTTTTCATTTTTCGTTTTTTTTTGTTCTATAGTTCATTCAATAGGTCTTACGAATATCTACAACTTTGTAGAAGAAATCAAAGGCTAATTCGGACCATAAGGGGTCCAATTCATCAAAATTGGAAAACTAGTCATAAGCCCAAGTCCACCAAAGTCTACTAATGGTCAAAGAGGTCAACTAACAGTCAACGTCAATCAAAGGTCAAGTGCAAAGTCAAAGAAGTCAAGGTCGGGTCAACTGGTCCAGGTCAAGTCAATTGTCAACTGGTCCTGGTCTACTGGGTCAAATCGGGTTAAATGAGTCAACTCAGTCAATATCCTGAGTCAACTAAAAACAGAGTCAGTCAGACAATCTGACTGGGATGACTAACAAGCTTTAAATTCAAGAAACAGAAGTTCATACAATCAACACCACTAACATCAACTCTACCAATTCAGTAACCCTGCTATCTCAACTTCATCTCAATGCAAATGAAATCTCAATCTTCATCTTACACAACATTACAACCAATTCCAGTTTCACAACTCATTATCACCAAGTCTTATAACTTGTGTCCTTTAAATTTTTTTGAGTTGTAGTACCAGCATCAACACTACAAACCTTGCATATTCACTCCAACTTGCATTTCAGCTCGTTCCCGGACAACTCTCAAACCACCACCATTGCAGCATCCTTCTATGCAAGTTCTGTATTAACAATCTTCAGAACTGCTATATATGTCTCTATTAAACCCATCATTATTAACAATTCATCCATCCTCTAACTGCAACTGAGGATTATCTTCAACAAAGAACTGCCATGCTAGACATTCTCAAGGACTCCTTATCAGTTGCTCAAGCCAGAATGAAGTTTTTTGCTGACCAAAAGAGAACTGAGAGGTCTTTTCAGGTGGGTATTTAGTCTACCTCAAGTTACAACCTTACAGGCAAGCCTATATATCTCTCAGAAAAAAAATTTAAACTCTCAGCTAACTATTATGGTCCTTTCCCTATTATTGCCAAAGTAGGTCCATTAGCCTACAAGCTGCAGCTACCTCCAGAGGCTAGAGTACACCCTGTCTTTCATGTGTCTCAGCTCAAACATAATATTGGGTCCACTCATGTGCCCTCCCCAACTCTACCATTGGTGGATCATGAAGGCCAAATTATTGTCACTCTTGTTTCAGCTCTGGCTTATAGATCTGTTACCAAAGGTGGGCACACTATTCCACAGGTATTTATTCACTGGTCCAATGCAACAACAGAGGAAGCAACTTGGGAGGATTTACCCAACATTAAAGCTCATTTTCCTGCTTTTGTCCTTGAGGACAAGGACAATCTGGAGGAGTAGGCAATGTCATGTGGTTACTTAGCAGAATGGTTGTACTTATCTGATACTTGGGTGCCTTCAACCATCTTTATCTTTTATTATTTTAACCGCTAGGATTAACACACATGTCATGTAAGGATTGATTACTGCTTTGTGAATAATGCCTTATTAATGGTGTAGGAAGGGCGGGCTGTAAGGATAAGCAATTATTGATTAGTTAAGAACTTATTTTTCAGGCTGATTTTCGAATCAAAGTTATCATTTTCCGATTCATCTGTTGTTCAATTTTTTCATTACAGAACACCTATTCGCTAAGCAGGTGATTAGGTTGGGGTGTCACGGTATCCTTCTTACATCGCCAATATCCTTAGCATTATAGATACGAAGCACTTCATCTTCTTTTTCCACTTCCAGTAGCAACCCCATAAGTAACTTAAGTTCTTGTTGTAAAATACTAAGCATTTTTATGTTTCAAAATTTTGATTCTTCACGCTCTACATTCCATGGAGATATCAAATCAGGCAAAGTTTGCTTCCAATACCTTTTCTCGCCTATCAGTCATGGACTTGGAATATTAATTAAAAATTGTCGAAGAAGAATTTTACCATCGTAAAAGCAGGACTTAAAAAACTTGTTAATCCTCTCACTCCTTTGAGTTGTGGTTATGCCAGCAAAAAAACAAGAATGACTGTAAACTCGAGCCCACTTTTCTCGCAAATCATATATCCCTTGTAAACACTCGTTCTTTTCTGAGCTCATATTTTTCAAGCAATTTTTTCCGGTCTTGTTAAAACTCTTAAATCGTTTCCGGATTATATATACAAGATTTAAAATCTAATGCAAAGGATTTAAATTCGGAAAACGTTTTACTCAAATGCTTAAACGCGTTTTGACTTATATCCATAGTGAGAATCTTGAAAAACCTGTGGAACATCTTTCAAAATTTCTGGTGCTTGATCGGTAAATATACTTATAGGTATCTTTCTTCCATAGCCTCCAAAAATGTATTAAACAACCATGCCACAACATCAGTTGATTCACCATCTATTAATCCATATCGCATGATTGTTTATCCAAACAATAGGTGCACAAAGCATGTTGTAATTGTTTGTCCGGAATGTCGTATCAAAACAAAGATCATCACTAGGTAATGCACAATCTATTCTCGACTTTGCATCACAAAAGAAAACAATACATATTTCTCAATCTTCATCTGTTCGAAAATAAGAGAAAAAATGCTTTTTTTCTTGAGTTTCTTTTTTTTTGCCCGAAATAGTCTAAGCTACATCATCCCTTCTTGAAGAATTCAGATCCTTTCCTCTGTATAAAGTTGTTATAATCTATTTTGGTGAAGTTGAGATATTTGGTGCAGCCAGATTCTTCACGTAAATACGAGTAAATCTCTGATGGTTTTACGCTAGAATCATATATTTTAGTGATAAGTCCCTATTGCGGAACTGCAATTTTTCTTTAGGATGTCAAATAATGAGAACCCCGTAATGGTACCAAATTGTGTGTATGATCCGCATAAAAATCGATAACTTCATACTTGTCATCATCACAATGTTTAAACTAGCTTTACAATCAAATCTTCTCTCAGCCTTTTTCTTCTTAGGTGTTCTTACCTTCATGCCTTCACATCTACAAACTAGAAGTTGACGGTAAATTTTGCTACGATCAGATCTATTTCTATTTGATCTTTGTTTTTTCACATTAAAACCAATTTTTCCTGCATATCCATTGTAATTCTCATAAGCTTCATCTATTGTGTCAAATATCGTTCTAATCTTTGGCTTTTCTTCCATAGTTTCAATACTTTTTGATTCTCTAGTTATATGATTTCCACCCTTTTCACAGTACCCATTATCATTTCACAATCACTTTCAAGTCCCAAACAATCTTCCAATTATTTCCTACAATTACCATCAGTATTCCATTCATCTTCACAAATGGTATTGTTCCACGACTCACCCTAGATTAGTGAAACTATTTCAAAAGTATTACAAAGCAGATAAAAAACCCATAAATTGACATATAAGTTGTAAGATATTACTAGAAAAAGAAGAGGAAGAAAAATATAAATATTTTTTTGTTTACCTCCATCGTTGAATCTCACGAGCTCGATCACCGACGGATCATAATTTTTGTTTTGATCTTCCAGCATGTTGTTTCTGTTAGTGTTTCTAAAAATTGAAAACGAGCATATCAAGTGCAGCTTGTTTGAGTTTATAAAAAAGAATCCATCCATGACTGAGTCGACTTATCATTTTCTTCTTTATTGGTGGGAACTGGGAAGATAAAGACAAGAAAGATGGTGGGAACTGGGAAGATAGAGATAAGGAAGTTAACGGAAACCTAAAAGCCCGAGCACAGTCTTTATTTTTCGTTTATTTCGATGATTTTTTTTTATAAAAAGAGTAAAAGCAGTTTTAGAAAACTAGATATAGATGGAAATAAATCAACAATGTTGGATGGAATATGCACCCATATTTTGAGGGGGTGCACAAATTTGGACTCAATTTTTCTTATTAGATTGGCACACTTTTAGTTATATTCAGAACGGCTATGAATGCTATTTTTTAACAACTATGGGTGGTGGGTCCATGTCTCCACCATAATTTTAACTTCAATTAGCATGATATGTGACGTAGTCCAGGCTTTGTTCTAGTGTGGGGAAAGTTTTATAGTAAAAGTTGTTAAATATGGATGTAAAAGCGGTTGAAGGCAACATTATTTTTTTAAGTATGCCAATTAAGGAATATATTAATTTTTTTCGAGATTAATTTTTTTATTGTATTTTTTATGAACTCACGACTAGGAGATAGGCCTACAAATTTGGGGATGCTGAGGTTATTTCCATACATGTACTCTGCTAAGGGTATTTTAAAAAGTGACAAATAACATAACTTTCCCTTTCCTTTTTTTATTGATATAAAACCTAAATAAAAACCTAAAATATAAAAGCATCTATTGATTCCCTTTTAGTGTTGATTGTTACTCTTTTCACATTTCTCTTGTCTTCCGTCAACTATTTCATACCATTTCATCACCAGTTTTAAATATCTCTCTGACTATTAGTAGTGTCTATAAAAATTATTCGAAGGAAACAAGCTTTCGTGCCTTTACCTGATATAGAATAGCGAAAGCAGCTCAAGAAAATCAAAATAAATTTTTTAAAAGAAGTTATATGAAATTGCAAATGAAGAAGAAGAATAAGAAGAAGACCCGAAGAATCAACCTCTCAGTAAAATGAGTCCAATAAGAAGGTACATGATTCCGTGTTTTAATTAATATGAACTCGATAAATTAGGTTAGAATTAAGAATAGAAGGAAATTTTAGTTACATGGTTTTAGCCTGACGCATGCTCAAAGATACGTCATGGCCTGAGATGAAACATCATCTCAAGCTTCTGTTGCGTTAAGAGGAACATTGGTCTAGAGCCAATATAGCGCCAAGTATAACGCATTCCGAAGGCATATTAGCCAAATGCCAATATCGCGCCAAAATAGCACATTATGTTGGGTATATTTGCCAAGGGCCAATATTGCACCATTGATGGTGCATTACACGAATTATATTGGCCAAAGGCTAGTGTGGCACCAAATGGTGCATCTGACTAGTTGGGAGGATGGCCTTGAGCAAAGTAGCACTAACATAGCACATTATGTAGGTCGTTGTCATATGGAAAATATCGAAGCACAATGGTGCATCATGTAAGAGCAGGCTGGCCGAGATAATGTACATCCATCATGGCTGTAACTACTAGAATTGCCCTAAAGCCAATATCGGACAACAATGGTGAGATATGCCAGAGCATTCTGGCTAAATTAAAACACAACAAATCATAGCGCAATATTGAAGTTGGCATATGGGACAGAACGGAAACACAATAATCATTGCCAGTTATTCAGAAGTACATGCAACGACCATGAATAGTGAAGCAAGCACCTCAAAAATGTGACTTGGTGAATGTAAAAGTGGTCCCTAGGTTTAAGTTGTAAAAATATCTGTTAGAGAATATTTATTAGAAAATTGCTCGGTTGAACCCACCAAGCGTTGGTATGTCAAGTTTGGTTGTCATATTTTAGTATCAAAACTCAATTAGAGTCACTTGATTAAATGTACTAGAGTCAACTTCGTTTAGGTTATACTAGAAAGTCTAGGTATGTTGAGACATACAAGTATTACTCTGACGACCTGAAGATCGTGAAGATATATGGACTACAATGAAGACATCATCCTCTCACTTGGAGTTATTGATATTGACTTGACTGTTTCCATTCCTATCGTTGCTTTCAAGTCGTTTAAGATTGAAAACATAACATGCGAGGTTATATTTAATACTCTAGTATTAGACTTGGTCATTTTATTATGATCAAATTGTCAAGGAAGAATTTTGATTATGAAGTATAACGTTTATCTTTTAAATTTGGTAAATGTGACATCGACATAATTTATATAACTCGTCACTTGATTGTGTATCGGATATAGGTGTGATTTCATCCTAGGAAACTATGTTTGATTACATATGTTTAAAGTAAGTACATATACGAAACTTGTTTCGTAATCGAAAAAAAATCAATAAGCGCTTCGGACCGGTGTTCGTTGAAAATGTATTGGATGACCAATTTGAACCCCAGTAAGAACCTTGGTGTTGATGGTGGTTTTTAGTTAAGGTCTAAAACCGTAAAACCCTATATTTATGTGCCTTCATTCTGTAAAGAAGTGGAGCCATTTATAGCTGATGAGTGCCTATGCCTCTCTGCTTGCATATGTACCGAGAAATTCAGTATCTTTATATACGAAATTTGTTAGAATATATTGGTGCATGTTGCAACAATCCCAGATATTCTATGAATTTTATTTAAGCTTCTTGTTGCATTATTCATTAATGCAGAGCCTGCTGAATATCTTTTCTATGTTGTGTTCTTATCCGAGCTCCCAATTCTGACATGATATAACGTTTGATGTTCATTCTTAGATGAGTAGCATTAATCTCCCGAAGTGTCTGAATTGAGATATGCATGAAGGTACCAGAGTCGTACTACTTGCAGGAGTAAAAATTAGTTATTTTACATCAACGTGCAAAATTCACCAAAATTCATTAGTTTTGTGTCAATTCAAAAAATTCAATTTTTTGACCTAATTTTATCGATTTACAAAAATTTAGGTCCTTGCCCCAAAACGGATCAAGTCGAGAGTAAAAACCTAGGAAAGCTAGGAATAGAGCTAGTATGAGCAAAATCCTACCAAAAATTGGAAAATAGGAAGATAAAGGAAACTGTGACTAATTTGGCCGGTAGCAAAGGAGACATGGCCGCGCCACTTGGCCGGAAAATTTGCTCTAACTTGCACCTATCCTGACCGACCGGCCTTTCTCCATACTATCGTTCGCGGGCCCCTCTTTTCTATCGACCAATCATATTGCTTCTAGCCTACCTGATCCATTTTTAATCAAAGATGGAAGTAGGCCAGTCGACGCGTTTAGTTTCTTAAGAAAATAGATCTTGGATGCCCAAGTCGGTCGCAAACTAATCACGACCACGCGACTTGGCAAGATCCATTATCTAACCTAAACCCTTGCAATCTCGGCAAATAGGGTGCTGATGTGATGACCGATCACTCACCTATTGTCTCGACCGATCACATCGCTCCTAGCCTACACGTTCCGCTCCAAATCATTGGCAAAAGTAGGCTAGTCGAGCGGCTTGTTTATATAAGAAATTGAATCTAGACCGTCCAAGTCAGTCATGAAATGATCACGACCACACAACTTGGCCGGGCGATTTAACAAGCTTGGATCCCTCTTGGCGCGACCAAGAAAGCTCCATGATACTCACCTACGGGCCCTCTATTATTTCAGCCAATCAGATCTCTCCTAGCATACATGCTTCGTTCACAATGGCTATCCAAAGTAGGCTAGTCGAGCGGCTTAAAAAGGATCTTAATTAGGTCAAGACTATCCATGGAAGTCTTAAAATGATCACGGCCGTCCAACTTAGCAGGCTTAGATCCAATTTTGGGCGACCAAATGGAGTGCCATAATTGTTGTCAGGTGCTCTTCTTCTCAATGGACCGATCACGTTGTCCTTATTGACTTACTTGGCTACCAAACTGTCGACCAAAAAGGATCGTCCATGCCCTTTTAAGACCGTGAAATCCGCGACTAACTCGAGCAGGCTCTATACAACGATGCTTAACATGCATCAATTATTTTGAGCTGCTTGCTTAAGAACGATGCTTGACAAGCATCGATTATAAGTGGCATTTTATGAATATCGATTTCATAAATAATTTAAATATTTATTTAACCTAAAAGCACCATATGCTATTTTTTGAGTACTAATTCACATAAAGTCTCATTCATACGACTTGAATTGTCACTTATGACCACCTTCCGCCTAGCTTGCGCGTGATTGGTCGAGTTAATTAGGTCTTGCAAACAAGACCCACTCAGCGACTACTATGTAAGACTTGTTTCTTTCTTCGTGTGACTTGCTCCATATTTTATACAAAAATACTCGAACATCAAACATGTCATAAAACTGGGGGATATTCATCAGGGTATTGATTTGGCGGTTTACAGCGCTCGGCGTGCAACACGCCTATTATGAGAAAATGTCAGGAAAGACGGACAGTTGACACAGTAGAGAAGTAGTGGATGTAAAACCGACCAGTCTTCCCTTCATAATAGGGACATGGTTTTCACCATTTTTACACGATCTCCACTTCTCCACCACTCAACTACTTCCGCTTCCTACGAGATCAGGGTGTTTATTATGACTTACTATAAATATTTTTTTTATCTATTGAACAACAACAATCATTATAACGCAAGTATCCAGAGAATACAGAGAACTTACAACTTCCATTTTTACAAGCAAGTTCCATTTTCTGAAACAAGTCATAAAAACAGTCACATCTTATGGAGCCTATCTCTCTGATCTCAACACATTCTTTGCTTCCCTCCCTAAGATCAACCCTTCTCCTTCGTTTTGTGAAGCAAGACTGGAACGGACATTTCTTGGTTTAGGCCAGAATTTTACTGATTGATCTCTTGAATCTAAAGTATTCATGTGCAGTACATTTATTTAGGGTCTAGACTCGTTTCTCATCAACCTACCCACTTTTACCATTTTCTCCAGAATCAATTTTAACCCTACTAAAAATTGGCGACCACAGTGGGAGATCAATATCTCGGTTGCAAAATCAATTTCTCAATTTTCATTTCAATTTTTCCAATTCCAAAATGGTGAATCATAGGTCTGGATAGGTATCCAATCCTGATGCTGCTGGCGCTGACAATACTTCTACCGCCACTCTTCCTGCTGCTGACACCAACGCACCACCTACCTGCGCTATCAATACACCCCATGTTGTTACATCTTCTACCACAAACACCATTGACGCTGGTAACACCTCCTGTCACCAGAGCTAGATCCGCTACCACCCTTCCTAATGTTTCTTCGAGTGTGATACTTCCGATCACCACCAGAGCTACTACCACTCCTCCGTCAAGTCGGGATGCTGGAGGATCCCGAGGAAACCAACCTCCTATTACCGTTATCGATTTAATGGAGAGACATGAAGTTATTTCTAGAGCTCAGACGTACATGGATACAACTCAGAATAAGGTACTCAATTTTCTCAAGACACTGAGAGATCGGCTACCACCAGAGAAACGTCAATATCAAACGGAGCAGGCAAGGAACGCTTTCGTGACTCCTGGTGCAAGCAGTTCGACCGGGCGCCTTTATAAATGAAGAAGCTCGTGTTTCTCCTGAACGTCCATCTGAAAGAAATCAACAATCCAATTTCATCACACGTGAGGATCTGGAACGACTTCTCCAAAATCGTGGCAATGAAAGCTCATCCACCATTCATCAACCTCCTAACCCTCCTAATATGCAAAGAGTTCCTCTGGTCCAAGAGGATATTTCTCTCCTCAGTTTTCCCTCCATGACGACACTCGAAATACTCGAGAACACATCTTTCATTTTCTGGAATCACTAGAAGAGCGTGAATACAACCACGTCCTCCGCCTGAAAGAATTCTCAAAATCGCTTATTAGAGAGCATACACCTGGTACAACAACATTGCACCAAACAACATATACAATTGGTGGGAGATTATTAACACCTTCTACAAGAAATATTTCTTTGTATCTGAGAAAATCACTCTATCGGACCTGGGAAGGGTGTTTCATCAAAACAATGAGCATCCAAATGATTATGTCAAAGAGATTCAGAATTTAGGCACTAGATTGTCACGATCCAAATGTGACTGAACAACAATTGGTAGAGTTATGCATTAATGGCGTGGAAGGTTGTTTGATCACATCTGAAATAGATCATGATGATGGAAGGTTGTCTAACTACATAAAGTCAGAAGAGAATGAAGAACCATCTTCTACAACTACTGATGATCAAACGAAATCTTGTCCAAATGAAACTTTGAACCGATTCCGTGGAAAAGATCTTAAGGAATACAACTTTCAGTCACTTGACAGGAAACTTGTACTTCTTCAAAATACTGTGGTAAAAGCATTAAAAGAAGTTTCTTGTCTTAAAAAACTAAAAGTTCATTCCTCAGTAGAAAGACAGAATATACCTCAAACTGATAAGATCAACTCAAAAAAATCATAAGTAAGAGTTGATAATCACTTCTAGAAAAATGTTCCTCCCCGCTCATGCCGAAACAGTCTTCGTTTACATGAAGAACGATTCCAGAAGAAAGGGAAAGAGAAAATCTCTGCCAAAGGAACAATCAGGAATTTCCGACAATTGTTCCAGATAAATATATTGATGTGCATAATAAGGAAATCCTTATAATGAGAAAATTTTATAA
Organism: Papaver somniferum; assembly: GCF_003573695.1. Classification (NCBI taxonomy): domain Eukaryota; kingdom Viridiplantae; phylum Streptophyta; class Magnoliopsida; order Ranunculales; family Papaveraceae; genus Papaver; species Papaver somniferum. The sequence goes on along the minus strand of NC_039368.1, from coordinate 63,704,057 downwards.
AAATCTCATTGACAGAATTAAGAGAGATCTTTCTATCTTTGAAAATTCTCACATCAGTATTGTTTCTCCTCATAGGAATGATCATCTCCTTGGAAGAAAATACTTTGGGCGGAAATTTCCAAAGAGAAACATGAACTATATTTCTGATACTCATTATAAGCAAGAAAAAGCTTACTCCGATACAACCTAGTTGTATGGAGATTGTGCACTCTCATCCTAGTTCGTGCTCATAACTTTTGGGATGAGAAAGCACATAAAACGAGAGCACAATTTTTTTGTTTATGTTTTTGTCAGAAAAATCTGTGACAATTTCTGTATAGCTGCGAATCCATTTTTGTCTAAAAATTGTTCATGTTTATCATGATCTTCCAAAAATAGGTTTTATTTGAAATTTTCGAATTTTAATAAACCTTCTATTATGAGAAGTTCAGACATAGAAAACAAAATATATTATGTATATTTCGGAATTTCCTGTGTATTTTCGGTCCAAAAAGTTGTCTCTTTTTAAGAGAAACTTTCTCTTGCTTGTCTTGAGGAGCCCTGATTAATTCTTATTTAAATTCATGAGCATGCCTCCAGTAACTCACAGTTTTACAAAAGCCAATAATGAGGAAGCTCAAAAGGTAAAGGATTGTCAAGGAATCAATATAGAAAGGAAGAAGAAAATCTTATCGAAAAAATGTCTGACTATGATTCCGATAGTTCTGCTGGATCTCAAGATGAGTCATGTATGTTGGCTTACAACCTTCAAGATCCAACAAAAACCAAGTGGATACCTTCTGATAGTATGATTGACTATATCCATGGTTTTCAAGAACTAAGAACCAATATCATAATAACGGTTCGAAATCAAAATTGGCTCAAGGATAGGATTGAGCAAACAAAAGGTGATCTTACATACATGAAGGCTCAAGTTGAAAAGCTTGAAAAACAGGAAGTGGTTGCAGACAAGTCTCTCGAGACATGCTTCAAGAGTTTGAACACTAACCTCAGTGAACAATAAGAGCACCACTAGAGATTAAGTTATGTGCTGTAATACTTAATCCAAGAAAATAGACATCAGTTTTTGATTTATTTCGATTATTGTATAAGGTCTATTTTTGAATAAAACTATCATTATTTATGAATAAAATTATTATTTTATAATTTTTCTTGTAATAGTTTCCGATTACATAGCCCGTGCTTGAATGTCTATATTTTTGCTATGTGTTTTCGGTTTATGGGATGTCTGATTTTGGTTTTCTTAACCTTAATATTCGATATCATATGATGTGAACCCTTATGGTTTGTGTGGCTTTTTGATTTAGCGGAAATAATTTCTAGCCCATGTTGGTAGGCTCTATCAAAGGATCATAAGATGTTCTGATTGAAAATCGTATGTAAAAAGTCACTATATGTTGAATCAATTTGTGTTTACATGAGTTGTGTTTACCATAAACATATGTGTTTCGGGTTTTCAACTTTTTCTATTGGCACGAATTATTTAAAACCGTTTCAACCTTTCTCTGGTAAAGGTTTCTATTGTTGTTGTTCTTTTGTTCTTGCGAGAGGATGACAATATACTGGGGGAGAGTTCTAACTTGAACTTGCGCTTAATGATATATCTTTCTGGGGAGAAGAGGATGCGGAATCTGAGGTAACAAATTTGTTAGTTAATCTTTTTTCCTGTTTAAGAAAAGCCTGTTTATATTGCATATATTTTTCTTTTTTGCTTCACAAAATTTTAGTACAATTGATATATTCCATTATGTGTGTATGGATGTGTGTGTGTGTGTGTGTGTGTGTATGTGATTCAATTGTTTCTGGTTAGGAAAAACGGTGTCAATTTATTTGGCTTATTGTTTGGTATCTTCTTTATTGTTTTTGAAAAAGCGGGGGTCTAAAAACACCACCCAATATTTCACTTAGCAATCTGTATGGACTAACTTCAATATACTTTAATAGAGAATCAACTAGACAGTCAGACTCAATCTAGATTAAAGTATATCGAGGATTTAATATCTCACTCTTGTTTTGATTTACTCAAGCTAATAGAAATCAGCGAGTCTTTAATCAAACACAAGGAATAACTTGGATGGTACCAAAGACCAATATCCAAGGATCAATTAATATCAATCAACAACCAAAGGTCGGATTTCCAACTGATTGATTCAAACGCACAACCTGTATTATTTCAATTATAAAGATAAAACAATATAATGCGTAAATTGAAATAACACAGACACCAGAAATTTTGTTAACAAGGAAACCGCAAATGCAGAAAAACCCCGGGACCTAGTCAAGATTGAACACACACTGTATTAAGCCGCTAAAAACACTAGCCTACTCCAATCTAACTTCGGACTGGACTGTAGTTGAACCCCAATCAATCTCCCACTGATCCAAGTACAGTTATACTCCTACGTCTCTGATCCCAGCAGGATACTGCGCACTTGATTCCCTTAGCTGATCTCACCCACAACTAAGAGTTACTACGATTCAAAATCGAAGGTTTTGACAATAAACAAATTTGTCTCATACAGACAAGTCTATCGAAGTATCAATCTGTATCCCACAGATAAACCCTAAAGGTTTTGTTCTGTCTTTTGATAATAATCAAGGTGAACATGAACCAATTGATAATCCGGTCTTATATTCCCGAAGAACAGCCTAGACTAATCAATCACCTCACAACAATCTTAATTGTATGGTAGTGAAACAAGATGTTGCGGAATCACAAACGATGAGACGAAGTGTTTGTGATTACTTTTTATATCTTGCCTATCGAAGATATCAATCTCAAGCCAATCAATCTGATTGTACTCGTACGATAGAAGATGCAAGATCAGATCACACAACTACGATAAAAGTAGTATCAGTCTGGCTTCATAATCCAAATGAAGTCTTTAAGTAGTTTAACCCAGTTTGAGAAAAGAAAACCAGAGGTTAAAGGAGAATCGACTCTAGCACGCAAACTAGTATCACACGTAAGGTGTGGGGATTAGTTTTGCACAATACTAGATGTCTCCTTTATATAGTCTTTCAAATCAGGGTTTCGCCTTGGTCACAAAGCAAACAATATCCACCGTTAGATGAAAACCTGATTTAGATTCAAGCTAATATTTCCCAACCGTTAGATCGAAAACTTAGATTGTTATAAACACTTGACAATGCACGTTTTTAGGTTTGTTAACCGTACCCAAACTTATGCACTTGTTGTTTCAATAATAGTTAACCAAAAGGTTATCCATATGAGCATTTCATATCAACCATGTTCTTCTTCACCATAACTAGTTCAAATGACTCAAATGAACTAGTTATAGAGTTTTTCAATTGCAAGGAAATATTATGTACTACACAAGATACAACTGAAGCAAAGATGATTTGATTCACTTGAATCGGTTCATGAACTTTTATAGCCACGGTTTGCAAACTGCATTCCTGGGTCTTTTTAAGTTTAAGTTCAGAAATTATTTTCAGATATATAACCTTCTTAAGTTCGCAGACTAGGTTCGCGGACTTAAACAACCGGGAAGAGTGTACAAACTCCAGCAGAAAATCTCGGCAAGAGACTTTCCGCCGGTTCGCGGAATGGATTCGCGGACTAGTCTAGTTTGTCAACTCCAACAGAATTTCTGGGGATGAGAAGTTCGGCAGTTCGCGGACTTGGCTCACGCCATCCTTCTGGTTTCTCTTGATCAACAAAGTTCGCAAACTTTGGTTCAACGAATATGACTTATACATAAATGTTTTTCCACAACAATATTTATGTCCACCATTGGTTATGTAATCTAAACTCTCATTTCAATCATTGAAACATTCTTAGAGGACGTTATATAGTTGTTACACCATTTCTCGTCAAAGCAATTTTCAAAGTGATTGAAACATATCATGACTTTCGTAACTAGGTAAAGATAAACTTGATCGAAGCGAAAAGCTTACCAACACATATTTCGAGATACAGATAAGCGAGGTATACTCGGCTCGAAATACCAAATGAGTATAATCCAAGTCTATATATATAGCATACGACTTCTTGTCTCAAAGAGTAGGAGATAGAGTAGATAGACTTTTGAGTGATAGATAAGTTCAAGTCTTCACATGCCTTTTTGTAGAGAAGTTCCACCGGTTCCTTGAGTAGTTCTTATACTTGTATGATGAATCGCCATGAAGTCCTTGAGATCAACTACACTTTCTATCCTAGTCCGAGACTTAGCTATAATAGACCAGAAATCAAGACTTATAGTTTTAATCACTAACATTGACAATCATGCTTGAGATAGCAACGCATGCGAGTTCGACCGAGCAATGCTCTAACAATCTCCCCATTTGTTAATTTTAGTGACAAAACTATCAATACATATGGAATACAAAAAAGATAAAGAAACTTTAGTAGCTCCTATTCCACATGTCTAATCTTCAACATTCCTCGAAATCTTCGTCACTTCCAAGTAATCCAATGATCCCAAAGGTTGTAAGTTTAGCATCACCGCTGTTGAATATCCGTAGCTATAACAATGAGAAAACATAGTTCTCGATCATTGTTATACAGTGTCATAGTATTATTACACAGCGTCAAAGTTCAATTGTATCAAAACTTCAACAATAACACTATGGTGATATGTATCACTCCCCCTTAGGCAATACTCCATCTCACATGGAAACCACTCCCCCTTACACAATGATCCGAAAACCATATGTATTTGTAGTATGAACTACATATTAATTCTCCCCCTTTTTGTCAATAAAATTGGCAAAGCTACAAGAACGGGATCATAATGAAATTTTCGAGAGAGACATTTCATAGACTAAAAGAAGAATACATACCAACTGATTTAGATGGAATCATAAAGCCGAAGCTAAATGCATTCATCAAGGAGTTTAAAGATACAAGATAACCCCTCTAATATTCCACATCCGCACTCCCCTCAAGATATTACCATTAAGCACAAGTTCAAAAAACTCTCCCCCATTTGATGTCATTCCCGAAAGAACAACAAGAGCGACCTTAATTTCAAAAGAAAAGAAGGATTTTAATGGACACAAAAAACCATGAGAATGATTTTCTATATCCAAAAACTCAATCAAATTAATCATAAGTAAACCCATGATTAATTTAATCTGAATACGCAATCAAATTAAACACAAAAAGTGATTAATTCAATTGATTGTGCTCAACACAAGAGAACTTATGGAGACACGAAAATACTCAACTGGATTAATTACAAGAGAACCCATAATTAATCTAATTGGAATACACAAATAAACTAATCACAAAAGTAATCAATTTGATTGTCATTTGTTTTGCTCGACATAAGAAATCTTACGGAGCAATAACTAAATAACCAAACAAGGTGATTAATTTAGTTCAATATGCTCGACATAACATATCTCATGGAACACCAACTAAGCTAAAAAAAATCAACTTGGTTGTTTAGTGCTCAACATAAGATGCATTACGGAGCCTCACAGTAATACATAAGAATATGGATCAGGGATGATCAATACTTTGGAATACACAAGGATTCATTCTATCTTCAATCACTATTTTCATAACGACATTAATAGACATAATACTTGAAAAAAAAAAGATTTTAACCTATCTTCCATCAAATAATTGACAATATAGGCTTAACTTTTGTATTTGTCAAAAGTCTATTCATCCTTTCATCAATACGTGAGTACCAACTCATGAACGACTTTACTTTTGAAAATATATGGGATCTTCAAGTTCACGGACGCAAACATACATATCATATAAAAAATTACAATATATCAAATCATAAAGATTAATACTGCAAAAACATCATCCTCCAAATATTTTTAGAATTTAAAACCGATAAACCTAAAAAATAACAAGAAGATGAAACATAATAGCTACGTATAGTCACAATCATTGCTATTCCAAGCACTAGTTATTCTTATAACTAAACCAAAAAGAAGACATACTAGGAAACTAAAGAGCAACAAGCTAAAGAAAAACAGACTCCAGCGTATGTTCGAACACGAACTAAGATCATATGGACGGTTCAGGATCCTCACGAGTCATAGGGTTTCTGAGCTTGTGATCAACAACATTCACTGCAGCATTAGAGAGGTGATTCTCTTTGCGAAGATCATTGGTTTGATGTTTTATGAGACCAAGGTCAGAGACAACCTTTTCCAACTCAGTTTTCAACTTATCAAGACCTTTTAGAGTATCAATGAGCTATTGTTTTGCTTCCCCAAAGTACTTAAGAAAGTCATGAACAACTTCAGCAGAAATCATATCATCCTTTTCAGCATCCTCATGAACATAGGCAAAATAACATGAAGCATTAGGATGATCTTCATCTACAAGGGTTCTTTTCTTCTTGGAATCAACAACAAAACCTTTGTCAAGGAATCCTCTTTCAAAATCACCATAGCAATATGAAGAAAAAGACATTCTTGACAACCCAAAAAACAACCTAGAGTATGCGTACGTGACTTTTGTAACTCAATAGGTAAGTATTTAAGGGTTTCTTGAGGAAGGGATTTCAGGGTTTAAACAGTTGACTCGTGATGGAAACCCGTGTACATACACGAATACAACATGATCCAAAAGAATAAAACAAGCAAAGCAAAGAAAATACTTATGCAAAAATGTTTGTGATTGATACTCCAGCTAAAAATGATAAGAAAATAGTTTAGAGAATCGGAAAAATTTTGTCATTAAGTATACCTGACTATATCTCACTCAACCAGGATTTTGTGAATGAGATTCCACCTTGTGATTAATTAGCACAATTATGAGCCTTGAGCTCGTCAAACGACCGTAGATTACGGTTGACTCTCCTTTTCAAAAGTCTTGAGGAAAAACGATTATGATGTGAAAAGTTATCATAAAATTTGCTATCATCAAAGTAAGATGCATAGTTTTTATTTTTACCTGAAGTAGCTTGACCATGGAAATTTGACAACCTGTTAATGATCTCTTTGTATCCTTCAATATCATTTTTATGTTGTCTTCGCCATCTTTGCTTCTTTCTTATGGTTCCTTTTTCACATCGAGAACAACATCATTTCCCTTCTTATCATAAGAAGATTTATGAACTTTTCTTTGATGAAATGATTTAGGAAGACTGTCTCTCCTTTGAACATTTGAGGAACATCTTGATTTGACCTTCCTGGTATAGAACACAGGGCGAGTACTAAAACCAATTGGTTTAGACATGCGAATGTCAGTTACACCTTCAAGAATTAAATCTAAGGTGTGTTGAAGACGATCAATAGATTTGTCATTCAACCTGGATTTTTTCTCCCGTTAATCATGTCCTTTTGAATTACAAAAGAGGCATAATTTCTGATCAAAGAGGTGATCAGGAGAAACCGTTTTACAACCATTGTTAGGAGACTTCTTCCTTCCACGTGGTGTGGAGATTCCTTTATTATAGGAAGACACAATCACATCATTTCTTACAGGAAGGGTTTTCGATATTACTTCTGGTTTAGGAATGTTTTAAGTCTTAGCAGAAGTACTTGGTATATTAGACTGCTTAGAGCATCCTTGAATAGAGAGTTTACTCAAGCGATGTTCAATTTCCAAGGCATCCTTTTTCAGGCTAGCCTCAAGAGTCATACGTGATGAATGATCTTCAGTATTTACTTGAATTTGCAGTCTCTTATTACACTAAGAAGAACATTAACATGGTATTTCAACTGATTAAATCTATCAGCTTGGATTCTAGCAAGATTTAGAATCAATTCACTCTCTTCAGTTGTTTCCCGTTCATTAATAGAGATGGTCTCTTTTGAAGGGTAATCGGAATCACACATGTCAGTGTTTGTATGTTTCGTCAGAACACAAGGTTCGTCTATATTCAAGGTTCGTCTATATTCGAGATTGTATGTTTCTGGTAATGTGTTTATCAGATATTATATCGTCCATAGAGTCAGATCGCTACAAACACGGACTTGTAAGGTCTTAAATGTGTTTTCCTGCTCTGATACCAATTGAAAAAGCGGGGGTCTAACAACACCACCCAACATTTCGCTTAGCAATCTGTATGGACTAACTTCAATATACTTTAATAGAGAATCAACTAGACAATCAGACTCAATCTAGATTAAAGTATACCGAGGAGTTAATATCTCACTCTTGTTTTGATTTACTCAAGCTAATAGAAATCAGTGAGTCTTTAATCAAACACAAGGAATAACTTGGATGGTACCAAATACCAATATCCAAGGATCAATCAATATCAATCAACAACCAAAGGTCGGATCTCCAATTGATTGATTCAAACACATAACCTATATTATTTCAATTATAAAGATAAAACAATATAATGCGGGAAGTAAAATAACACAGACACCAGAAATTTTGTTAACGAGGAAACCCCAAATGCAGAAAAATCCCGGGACCTAGTCCAGATTGAACACACACTGTATTAAGCCGCTACAGACACTAGCCTACTCCAAGCTATCTTCGGACTGGACTGTAATTGAACCCCAATCAATCTCCCACTGATCCAAGGTACAATTATGCTCCTATGCCTCTAATCCCAGCAGGATACTGCGCACTTGATTCCCTTAGCTGATCTCACCCACAACTAAGAGTTGATACGATCCAAAATCGCAGGCTTTGACAATAAACAAATCTGTCTCACACGGACAAGTATATCAAAAGATCAATCTGTCACCCACAGATAAACCCTAAAGGTTTTGTTCCGTCTTTTGATAATAATCAAGTTGAACAGGAACCAATTGATAATCCGGTCTTATATTCCCGAAGAACAGCCTAGATTAATCAATCACCTCACAACAATCTTAATTGTATAGTAGCGAAACAAGATGTTGTGGAATCACAAACGATGAGACGAAGTGTTTGTGATTACTTTTTATATCTTGCCTATCGGAGATATCAATCTCAAGCCAATCAATCTGATTGTACTCGTACGAAAGAAGATGTAAGATCAGATCACACAACTACGATAAAAGTATTATCGGTTTGGCTTCACAATCCCAATGAAGTCTTTAATTCGTTTAACCCGGTTTGAGAAAACAAAAACAGAGGTTAAAGGAGAATCGACTCTAGCACGAAAACTAGTATCACACGTAAGGTGTGGGGATTAATTTTGCACAATACTAGATGTCTCCTTTATATAGTCTTTCAAATCAGGGTTTCGCCTTGGTCACAAAGCAAACAATATCCACCGTTAGATGAAAACCTGATTTAGATTCAAGCTAATACTTATCAACCGTGAGATCGAAAACTTAGCTTGTTATACACACTTGACAATGCACGTTTTTAGGTTTGTTAACCGTACCCAAACGTATGCACTTGTTGGTTCAATAATAGTTAACCAAAAGGTTAGCCATATGAGCATTTCATATCAACTATGTTCTTCTTCACCATAACTAGTTCAAATGACTCAAATGAACTAGTTAGAGAGTTGTTCAATTGCAAGGAAATCTTATGTACTACACAAGACACAATTGAAGCAAAGATGATTTGATTCACTTGAATCGGTTCATGAACTTTTATATCCACGGTTTGCAAACTGCATTCCTTAGTCTTTTTAAGTTTAAGTTCAGAAATCATTTTCAGATATATAACCTTCTTAAGTTCGCAGACTAGGTTCGCGGACTTAAGCAACCGGGCAGAGTTTACAAACTCCAGCAGAAAATCTCGGCAAGAGACTTTCCGCCGGTTCGCGGAATGGGTTCGCGGACTAGTCTATGTTTGTCAACTCCAGTAGAATTTCTGGGGATGAGAAGTTCGGCAGTTCGCGGACTTGGCTCACGCCATCCTTCTGGTTTCTCTTGATCAACAAAGTTCGCAAACTTTGGTTCAACGAATAGGACTTATACATAAATGTGTTTCCACAACAATGTTTATGTACACCATTGGTTATGTAATCTAAACTCTCATTTCAATCATTGAAACATTCTTAGAGGACGTTATATAGTTGTTACACCATTTCTCGTCAAAGCAATTTTCAAAGTGATTGAAACATATAATGACTTTCGTCACTAGTTAAAGATAAAATTGATCGAAGTGAAAAGCTTACCAGCACATATTTCGAGATATACATAGGCGAGGTATACTCGGCTCGAAATACCAAATGTGTATAATCCAAGTCTATATATATAGCATATGACTTCTTGTCTCAAAGAGTATGAGATAGATTAGATAGACTTTTGAATGATAGATAAGTTCAATTCTTCACATATCTTTTTGTCGAGAAGTTCCACCGGTTCCTTGAGTAGTTCGTCTTCTTGTAAGATAAATCGCCATGAAGTCCTTGATCTCAACCACACTTTCTATCCTAGTCCGAGACTTAGCTATAATAGACTAGAAATCAAGACTTATAGTTTTGATCACTAACATTGACAAACATGCTTGAGATAGCAACGCATGCGAGGTTATGATCTAACAGTTTGGTATCAAGTGTTTTTGTTTAACGAAATTTTTGTGCAATTGCGGTGCTATAATGTCGATGTTTGTTAATTGCTTCCGGTTAAGAAAATAATTATGCAAGTCAATTTATTTTGGTTTGTATGTATTGTTTGTGGCTTAACAAAATACGGGATCTTTTGTTTAGTCCAATTCGATTCCGGATAAGAGAAACTAAGTTAATTCTGATCTTAGTTAAACTTATCAAATTAAAGGATTCGGTTTTTCAAGTCTAATCGAATGCCTTGACAAGAAATACTAGTTAACTAACTGTTTTGGGGTAAAAACTGATTCTGCTGGAAATGGTAAATTTGGGTGTGCCACCGAGAAACGAATCTAAACCCTAAACCAATGTATTGCGCGGGAGTACTTTAGATTCGAGAGATCAATATGTACAATTATGGCCTAAACCAAGAAATGGCCGTTCCAGACTTGCTTCGGTCACAAAGTGAATGAGAAGGGTTGATCTTAGGGAGGAAAGCGAAGAAGGTATTGAGATCAAAATATTGAATTTTGAGGGTGTGGTTGTTTTATGACTTGTATCAGAATTTGGAACTAGCTTGCGGAATATAAGCTATTAGTTCTTTTTGTGTTTTTCTCAATACTTGTGTTTATAACAAAAACTCTCTTTTTTGTCGAAATAGGTCGAAAACCTATTTATACAAGTCATGATTGAGCATACCTGATCTCGTAGGAAGTGGAGACAGTTAAGTAGTAGATAAGTGGAGTCGTGTAAAAAGTGGTAACTGGCAGGTCCGGAAAGTGTATAAAAATGATGCGATGAAAACGGGCCTACAGTAATACCGCAAGTGCACGGTCGTCAGTTGTAGCTCGTGCAAGTACGGGTCGATCCACAGAGATCGGGTGTGTTTCGGAAGTGTTTTAGCTAATTGGGTTTCTAGTTTGCTTTGGGCTTAGAAGCCTTTTGGCTTAGATGGGGCTTTGAGTGCTAATGGGTTTGAATGCCCTTTGAATGAATTGGGCTTAGTGGGTTTGTTAAAAATAAAATGAACTGAGCTTGGGCTCAGTTATCTTTGAAGTGCAAATGGGCTTTGGTTCTGGAAACTGGTTTGAGCGTTGGGCTTAACAATTCACTTGTGAGTTGGGCTTAGTAGTGAACTAGGCTTTGGCCTTAACTGGGCTTCAGAGGCTTTTGGGAGTGAACTGAGCTTTGGGCTCAGTTGGTTGGGCCTTTAGCCTTTGGTTTCACTGAATTGGACTTGGGCTCAGGAGTGAAGTGAGCCTTGGAGAGCAAAGCAAGCAGCAGGAGTGCAAGAGAGGCAGCAGCAGCTGAAGAAGCTACAGCAACAGAAAATGCACAGCAGTGCAGTAGCAACAGAGCTGTAGCAGCAGTGCAGTAAATGCAAAGCAGAAATGCAACAGAGTTGCAGGTCAAACAAGTAGTAAAGAAAGTGCAAAACAGAAATGCAAGTAGTAATGCAGCAGTGCAGGTAAAGCAAATGAGAAGTGAAAGTAAAACAAATGAAAGAAAACAAGAAAGCAAAGTTAAACAGTAGAAGATGGAATTGTGGATGAGAATGAAGGTTGATGGCAAACTAGGGCATTGATTCCACCTCTTAACCTAGACTAAGTCGGATATTCCAATTGCAACCAAATTATCCTCCCAAGGTACTAGCTATCTGATTAGAGCATAACTAGTCTGAGGTTTGGACCATAATCAATTAACATGGGCTGCTGCACTTTCAATCACAGGGGTATCCTAACTACAATGTATGCCTGACATACAATGTGAGAGCAAAGTGATGAGAGGCCAAAATTGTAGTCTCCTACACAGTGGCATTAAGGTTTCATCTTCACCCTAGTGGTGAATTAGAACATGCTAACACCTAGAACTAAACAGGAACAATTACAAATGAACAGGAGCATTAAACTAACAACACATCAACAATTACACAACATCAAACACAACACAGTGAACAAGAAGAAAAATATGCAAATGATGAAAATTGACAATGAAATTAAAATCAAACCTAACCCAATTAGGGGGAAACTTGGCTAGTCCAAGAACAAGTTTTAACATCTCATACACATCCCCTTTTATACCCAAATTAGCAAATTAGGGTTTACACCCATTTTCCCCAAATCAGAAAATTAGGGCAATTTTAAATTACATAAAATTTACCTACAAACTCCCAAAATTTGCTCGACCCATGCTTCTTGATGTCCCTCTGATGCTCTTCCTGCTCCCTGTCCTTACTAATTTCTAGCTATTTTACTCACCCCAAAACCTAGGGTTTCAGAGGTTGTGAGATGAAGAAAATAGCTAGGCTAGGGTGTTGTCGGGTGTTGGAGATGGTGGTGGCAGTGATGGAACTGGTGGTGGTGAGGGAATGGTTGCGGCAGAGGAGACAGAGGAGGTGGTGTGCAGAGCTCTGCAATTTTTTTGGGAAGAAGGGGAAGAAGAGCTCGGAGAGAATGGAGAAGGGTCTGTTTGTTTGGGGTGGATGGGTTCGATGCTAGGGTGTGAAGCGGCTGCATCGAGTTCGATATTTGCGAAGCTTAGATGTTGGATCATTAGATCTGAGTGGAATCGAACGGATAGATGGAAGGGTGTGTGAAGAGACCGTCGGATTCTGAGGTGCAACGAAGTTAACGGCACCAGATGGAGTTAGGTGCTGTAGTGTAAGGCGGAGATATCAAACTTTGATGCACAGCAAGGGAGACCGTTGGATTCAACTACCATCTAATCTGAAGGCTTGGAATTTCAGCGCTGTGGTGCTTGGCAGAGACTTCCGATTTTGATGCTCTATGAAGGAGCGACCGTCGGATGCTTCTGAGAACTGATCTGATGGCTGAGAACGGAGGCGCTTTTGTGTGTAGAAAATGAGGTTGTGCGCACCATTCTTCGCGGTTTCCTTGCGTAATTTCTCCCGGCTTTTCACTACTTTTCTGCTCTTTTCGCTCCGCGACTCATCCGAACTTTATTTATTACCTAAAAATGCAAAATTAATTAATAAAAATATTTATTCTTGAAAACAATGAAAATACAGAATATGGGATAAAATGTAGAATTAATGCGCAAAGATGAGTTAAATGCCAACAAAAAGGGATAAATATATACAATATTTGGCACTCATCAAATACCCCCAAACCTGAATTTTACTTGTCCTCAAGTAAAACAAACTAAGGAAATCCTACCTATACCACTGTCGCTGGTCTCTCGAATGCATTTAGCGTATGCACTAAGCCTTTTAAACCACTAAGTGTCCCTAGTGGACGAGTTGAAGTCTCGTGAAGGTTTACCAGAGGTGTGCCTACAAAACCTAAGGACAAAATATAAGCTCATATTCCATCAAATGTGACATGTGCAAAACAGTTTAAGCTCACAGCAAAATGGAGATGTCAATCTAGCTATCGAAGGCACAATCCTAGCACTGATAACAAAAAAAGACATGTGATAAGAGTGTAAAGTGTATCTACACATGTGTAAAGAAAGATCTGAAGTTATGACTACTAATCACCAAGATAGTTTCTCAGGCTAAGAACTGAGGTCGAAATCTAGCTAGCTGTCCGGACTTTACGAGAATTGTGAATGAGTTGGAGGTATTTCACAATTACTCGCGTTGTACATCAATGGCATACACCCTCCTTGCTTATTACAACGAAACACAAAAGAACTCTTTACATGACTCTTATTTACATTGACAAATCTCTTTTTATTTTTGGAACAAGAGATGATGGAATTGATAAATACTTGATTTTTTTGGATTTTTCTGATTTTTTTTTCTGAATATACATCGTTTTTTTGAACAAGGAAACACTTTTGATACATATACAAAAGGGAACAAAAGATTACATGACACTTTGCAAGAGGTAGCCCTTTTTGATGCACCCAGTTAAATTCGATGGTTGTCTTTCTTAATGTAACCTCCACCTTCTATCCCAACCAACCAAAGAACAAGCTAGTCAAGTTTCGTTCAGTATTCTAAAGTGATTGGCAATCGTAACTTCCTATCAACACCTTGAAGATCGAGGCCATACATGTATTGGTAGATCGTGCGCGTGCAAATTTCTTATCACTATGTGAATTGTGCTAGAATCAGGGTGCCTAAATATCTAGACTAAGACTCCTAATAAAAATACATATTTGCACAAGAGTCAACATTTCAAGGTAAATGAGCTCCATTTTTTATGATTTTTTTTTTAATTTTTTTGAATTTTTTTTTAAATTTTTTTGTTTTGATTTTTTAAATTTTTTTGGAATTTTTCACTTTTTTCAAAAAGAAGAAGGAGTTCGTTTTTAATTATAGCATATTATCGTGGTATCTACTCTATACCCCCAAACCTAAACTAAACATTGTCCTCAATGTTTCAAAATATGGAAAGAATTAAAATGCAACATATGGAAAGGGACATGCTGAGTAGAGTAAAAGGAGAGAGAATACCCGATTTCGGCGAAAGCAGAATTAAACTCCGTTATTCAAGGCAAAAATCCAACATATTTCAGCCGAGATCATATTGGATTAGCAAATATATACAAAAGGAACAAAAGGGTTTTTAAAATTTTATCTACTGGATTATATACAAAAAATTCACCATACACTAACAATCTAAAGAGTTGAGGATCAACCCAAAAGACAAAGTGTAGAGACAGAGAAAGTTTCAAAACACTAAAATTGGACTTAAATGGGAATGAGAGTGAAAAACCGAATGAATTACCCCTAAACCTAAATTGTTCAACAGGTTTACTTTTAAGCACAAAATCTAACAATTTTAAGGGTTCAGGATTCAAAAGGTCTAACTCATAATGGACTGTTTTCGGGATGGGCAAACATGCAATTTCCAACTGTGGTTCCTCAAATGTATTATATTTGGAAGCAAAATAGTCCAAGAGGACTTGGGAAGCACACAGTTCCAAACCTAGGTTGGGCATTCTCAGAGAAATTGGTTTTATAATATTGGTACAAACCAAATCTAGGTTGGGTGGAAGGCCATCAGATTGTGACTTAGGTAGAAGAATAGGCATATCATTATCAATCAAATCAAAATCTTCTAACTCATCTACACATGTCACATCATGCTCACAATCATCAATCAGTTTAGCAAGTTCACACTCAGAATCATCAACATCATCAACAAATTCTTTCTCATGCATTGGCAAATCAGGAGAAATATCACAATGTGACCTAGGTAGAGAATCAGACACATCAAATATATTTTCATGCATATTAGTGTCTACAGAAGATTCAACTATTCCTATGTCATGTTCATCTTCACAGAATAATTGTACGAATCCCATGTCAATATCAAAATCATATGAATTACAATGAGTATTAGAAAAACAACATTCATGCAGGTCGAGGGCGAGAAGCCATATGTTATTGAACCAACAGGTTCCACAATATTTTCATGTTCTTCTAACATATCATCATAATCATCATAATCATCATCATGGTAGCATGCATATTGGTCCTCATTAAAAGTGGTGGTGTCGTTAGTCGATTCATGTTCCTCTAAATTAGGTTCATATTCAACATCATTTACATGAATGGGACTAGACACTTCATTAGGGACAACATACATTTCCTCATGAATTTCCTCCTTTTGTAGGTGAAGCAAAATCTGATCTAAATATGCCTGAATTCGTGATGTAGATCTATCGAAGTTTTGCTCACTGTCTGAAAGCTTCTGTGGTGGAGTCTAAATTCATGGGAGTACAAAATTCTTCATGTTCAAATTGTGGTGATTGGTACATGTGTGCATGGTCATTAGGTTTATAAAATATTGATCGCAACCCTCAAAGGATTGATTATGGTCCCAATGACTACCATTCTCACAATTTATGGGCATTTCATACCTTGGATTTTCTCTAGATTGCCTAAAATTATGCAAAATATGACAATGCTCAACAGGGTGGTCTAAACTACCGCATGCGGGACATGCATAGATTTCAGGTTGCCTAAGAAAATTAGATGTGACAGATTCCTCATGTGCTTGCATTTCTAAAGCTGTGATTCGAGCTTCTATTTGATCCATAAGTGATGATTGTGTGAGTGAGGCACTAGCAAAATGTTCATTTTCACGTTGTGGCGAATGATGCATGTATGAATAGTCATTAGGGTTCATGTATTGCGGCTCGGGACTTTGAAAATGTCCATAATAATTCCTATGACTATTGACATCATGGTCCGTGGAAGGTTCATAACGTGGCATATGCCCATAAGCAAGTTCTCTAAGAGTTTTATTTCCATCCCCAGGAGCAGACCAATATCCAGACATGATTGGCTCAAAAGCTAAGTAACTATGTTACAAAGCTCAGAATTTGGTTTTTAAAGGGTTTGGATTTTGGGAAAAATTTGGTTTTGGTGGGAGACATTTGAAAATTTGGTTTAAAATGGGAGTAAAAATAAAAATTTGGTTTAAGATGGGAGCAAGTAAAAATTTGGTTTTTTGGCAAAGTAGAAATATTTTTTTTTTTTTTTTTTTTTTTTTAAAGTAAAATTTTTTGGTTTTTGAATGGGAGCAAGCCCACTGTGCAAGCCTCTAATGAAATGGAAGGAAGGCTGCGGCCCACAATCGGTTATCAGCTGGGTTTAAACCCAGAGTCCAAAATACAAGTCCAATGGAAAAATTTAAACAAGCCCACACAAAATAAATACAAGCCCACAAATTAAACAACAAGCCCACACATAAATTATTACAAACCCAAAATAGAAAAATAAAAAGCCCAAAAAATTGGGTTAATTATTACAAGCCCACAATTAAATAAATTTGGAAGCCCACAGGTTGGGTTCTCTCAATTGAATGGGTTTAGGCTTACCTTTGTAGCACAGCCCAGCTGCTCTGATATTGTTGCAAAAACCCAGTTGGGTTTTGGTTCTTTTCCTTGGTGGCGTCCCAGCAGAGGAAAAACAGGTTCAGAATCAGCAGGTCCAACAGCAAATGAAATGAAGCAGATGCAGATGCAAATGCTATGAAATGAAATGCAAAATAGCTAAGAAAAACACACAGATAAACACAGCACCAATCCCCGGCAGCGGCGCCAAAAACTTGGCAGGCCTAGACAGGTGTATAAAAATGAAGCAATGGAAACGCGGGCCTACAGTAATACCGCAAGTGCACGGTCGTCAGTTGTAGCTCGTGCAAGTACGGGTCGATCCACAGAGATCGGGTGTGTTTCGGAAGTGTTTTAGCTAATTGGGTTTCTAGTTTGCTTTGGGCTTAGAAGCCTTTTGGCTTAGATTGGGCTTTGAGTGCTAATGGGTTTGAATGCCCTTTGAATGAATTGGGCTTAGTGAGTTTGTTAAAGATAAAATGAACTGAGCTTGGGCTCAGTTATCTTTGAAGTGCAAATGGGCTTTGGTCCTTTGATTGAGCTTTGGGCTCAATTTCACCTTAACAGTGAAATGGTCTTTCACAGTAATTGGGCTTTGGTTTTAGAAACTGGGCTTGATCTTTGAAAGCTGGGCTTTGTTTCAGTGAACTGATTTGAGCTTTGGGCTCAACAGTTCAACTGTGAATTGGGCTTAGGGCCTTGGACTCAGTTGTGAAGTGAGCCTTGGAGAGCAAAGCAAGCAGCAGCAATGCAACAGCCACAGAAGTGGATTGGCAGCAGCAGCTGCAGAGGCTCAGATGCAGGAGGCAACAGCAGCTACAGGGCAAGGAGTGGCAGCAGCAAGGGAAAGCACAGCAGCACAAGTGCTGCAGCAGCAATTGCAACAGTAGAAGAAATGCAACAGAAGTGGCAGGAGGGGAAGCAAGTAGTAAAGAAAATGCAAAACAGAAAATGCAGGTAAAACAAACAAGTGAAAGAAAACAAGACTAAACAGTTGAAGATGGAGTTGTGGATGAGAATGAAGTAGATTATGGAGGGGAACTAGGGGTTGAATTCACTCTAACTTCTACTATGTATTCTCCTATAGAAAGTTAAACACAACTATGGTATTCTTTCCAAAGCACTAATTGTCTTTCTACAGCACAACTAGTCAAGGGATTATGAATTCAGCTTGAGTGCAGCTTCTCAACAGCTCATGAACCTAACTACAAAGTATACTTGGCATACATTGTGAAAGTGAGGTGATGATGAACTAAGTTCAAGTTTTTCCTAAACCTGCTTAACCTTCTAAAGCAATGTGATCAGTGTACTACACAATAAGACATTAGAGATTCATCAAGTCCCTAGCATGGTGATTTAGAACATGACAAACACCACTGTTAAATACTCACTGTTATGCTGTTTGTCATGTTCTAAATCACCATGCTAGGGACTTGATGAATCTCTAATGTCTTATTGTGTAGTACACTGATCACATTGCTTTAGAAGGTTAAGCAGGTTTAGGAAAAACTTGAACTTAGTTCATCATCACCTCACTTTCACAATGTATGCCAAGTATACTTTGTAGTTAGGTTCATGAGCTGTTGAGAAGCTGCACTCAAGCTGAATTCATAATCCCTTGACTAGTTGTGTTGTAGAAAGACAATTAGTGCTTTGGAAAGAATACCATAGTTGTGTTTAACTTTCTATAGGAGAATACATAGTAGAAGTTAGAGTGAATTCAACCCCTAGTTCCCCTCCATAATCTACTTCATTCTCATCCACAACTCCATCTTCAACTGTTTAGTCTTGTTTTCTTTCACTTGTTTGTTTTACCTGCATTTTCTGTTTTGCATTTTCTTTACTACTTGCTTCCCCTCCTGCCACTTCTGTTGCATTTCTTCTACTGTTGCAATTGCTGCTGCAGCACTTGTGCTGCTGTGCTTTCCCTTGCTGCTGCCACTCCTTGCCCTGTAGCTGCTGTTGCCTCCTGCATCTGAGCCTCTGCAGCTGCTGCTGCCAATCCACTTCTGTGGCTGTTGCATTGCTGCTGCTTGCTTTGCTCTCCAAGGCTCACTTCACAACTGAGTCCAAGGCCCTAAGCCCAATTCACAGTTGAACTGTTGAGCCCAAAGCTCAAATCAGTTCACTGAAACAAAGCCCAGCTTTCAAAGATCAAGCCCAGTTTCTAAAACCAAAGCCCAATTACTGTGAAAGACCATTTCACTGTTAAGGTGAAATTGAGCCCAAAGCTCAATCAAAGGACCAAAGCCCATTTGCACTTCAAAGATAACTGAGCCCAAGCTCAGTTCATTTTATCTTTAACAAACTCACTAAGCCCAATTCATTCAAAGGGCATTCAAACCCATTAGCACTCAAAGCCCAATCTAAGCCAAAAGGCTTCTAAGCCCAAAGCAAACTAGAAACCCAATTAGCTAAAACACTTCCGAAACACACCCGATCTCTGTGGATCGACCCGTACTTGCACGAGCTACAACTGACGACCGTGCACTTGCGGTATTACTGTAGGCCCGCGTTTCCATTGCTTCATTTTTATACACCTGTCTAGGCCTTCCCCGGCAGCGGCGCCAAAAACTTGGCAGGTCCGGAAAGTGTATAAAAATGATGCGATGAAAACGGGCCTACAGTAATACCGCAAGTGCACGGTCGTCAGTTGTAGCTCGTGCAAGTACGGGTCGATCCACAGAGATCGGGTGTGTTTCGGAAGTGTTTTAGCTAATTGGGTTTCTAGTTTGCTTTGGGCTTAGAAGCCTTTTGGCTTAGATGGGGCTTGAGTGCTAATGGGTTTGAATGCCCTTTGAATGAATTGGGCTTAGTGGGTTTGTTAAAAATAAAATGAACTGAGCTTGGGCTCAGTTATCTTTGAAGTGCAAATGGGCTTTGGTTCTGGAAACTGGTTTGAGCGTTGGGCTTAACAATTCACTTGTGAGTTGGGCTTAGTAGTGAACTAGGCTTTGGCCTTAACTGGGCTTCAGAGGCTTTTGGGAGTGAACTGAGCTTTGGGCTCAGTTGGTTGGGCCTTTAGCCTTTGGTTTCACTGAATTGGACTTGGGCTCAGGAGTGAAGTGAGCCTTGGAGAGCAAAGCAAGCAGCAGGAGTGCAAGAGAGGCAGCAACAGCTGAAGAAGCTACAGCAGCAACAGAAAATGCACAGCAGTGCAGTAGCAACAGAGCTGTAGCAGCAGTGCAGTAAATGCAAAGCAGAAATGCAACAGAGTTGCAGGTCAAACAAGTAGTAAAGAAAGTGCAAAACAGAAATGCAAGTAGTAATGCAGCAGTGCAGGTAAAGCAAATGAGAAGTGAAAGTAAAACAAATGAAAGAAAACAAGAAAGCAAAGTTAAACAGTAGAAGATGGAATTGTGGATGAGAATGAAGGTTGATGGCAAACTAGGGCATTGATTCCACCTCTTAACCTAGACTAAGTCGGATATTCCAATTGCAACCAAATTATCCTCCCAAGGTACTAGCTATCTGATTAGAGCATAACTAGTCTGAGGTTTGGACCATAATCAATTAACATGGGCTGCTGCACTTTCAATCACAGGGGTATCCTAACTACAATGTATGCCTGACATACAATGTGAGAGCAAAGTGATGAGAGGCCAAAATTGTAGTCTCCTACACAGTGGCATTAAGGTTTCATCTTCACCCTAGTGGTGAATTAGAACATGCTAACACCTAGAACTAAACAGGAACAATTACAAATGAACAGGAGCATTAAACTAACAACACATCAACAATTACACAACATCAAACAATTACACAGCACAGTGAACAAGAAGAAAAATATGCAAATGATTTAGAATGAAAGTGAAATTAAAATCAAACCTAACCCAATTAGGGGGAAACTTGGCTAGTCCAAGAACAAGTTTTAACATCTCATACACATCCCCTTTTATACCCAAATTAGCAAATTAGGGTTTACACCCATTTTCCCCAAATCAGAAAATTAGGGCAATTTTAAATTACATAAAATTTACCTACAAACTCCCAAAATTTGCTCGACCCATGCTTCTTGATGTCCCTCTGATGCTCTTCCTGCTCCTATTGTCCCCTAATTTCTAGCTATTTTACTCACCCCAAAACCTAGGGTTTCAGAGGTTGTGAGATGAAGAAAATAGCTAGGCTAGGGTGTTGTCGGGTGTTGGAGATGGTGGTGGCAGTGATGGAACTGGTGGTGGTGAGGGAATGGTTGCGGCAGAGGAGACAGAGGAGGAGGTGGTGTTGCAGAGCTCTGCAATTTTTTTTGGGAAGAAGGGGAAGAAGAGCTCGGGAGAAGAATGGGAGAAGGGTCTGTTTGTTTGGGGTGGATGGGTTCGATGCTAGGGTGTGAAGCGGCTGCATCGAGTTCGATATTTGCGAAGCTTAGATGTTGGATCATTAGATCTGAGTGGAATCGAACGGATAGATGGAAGGGTGTGTGAAGAGACCGTCGGATTCTGAGGTGCAACGAAGTTAACGGCACCAGATGGAGTTAGGTGCTGTAGTGTAAGGCGGAGATATCAAACTTTGATGCACAGCAAGGGAGAGACCGTTGGATTCAACTACCATCTAATCTGAAGGCTTGGAATTTCAGCGCTGTGGTGCTTGGCAGAGACTTCCGATTTTGATGCTCTATGAAGGAGCGACCGTCGGATGCTTCTGAGAACTGATCTGATGGCTGAGAACGGAGGCGCTTTTGTGTGTAGAAAATGAGGTTGTGTGCACCATTCTTCGCGGTTTCCTTGCGTAATTTCTCCCGGCTTTTCACTACTTTTCTGCTCTTTTCGCTCCGCGACTCATCCGAACTTTATTTATTACCTAAAAATGCAAAATTAATTAATAAAAATATTTATTCTTGAAAACAATGAAAATACAGAATATGGGATAAAATGTAGAATTAATGCGCAAGAGATGAGTTAAATGCCAACAAAAAGGGATAAATATATACAATATTTGGCACTCATCAGTAACCATCATGTTTCCATCATGAGGGAAGACGGGCCAGCCTTACACCTACTACTCACCTACTACTTATTAACCTTCCGCCCTTTCCTGACACTTTCTCGTAATGGGCACGTTGCACGCCGTACGATATAAACCGCCAGACCAATACCCCAGTGAGCATCCCCCAGTTTGTGACGTGTTTGATGTCTCGAGTATTTCCGTGGAAAATATGCAGCAGATTGTTGAATGGGTCTTGTGTGCAAGACCTAGTTATTATGACCATTCGCGCGCAAACTAGATGGTGAGTGATCATGTGTGGCGAGCTAAGTCATGAGACTTGCTGCAAGAAATAGTGTGTGATGCTATTAAGTTAGTCTTGCTTGGTCACCTAAGATTTAATCTAGGCCGGTCAATTCGGTTGGCGAAGTTGAATGGCCGAGATTGTAATTTATGGAAGAGGGTGGCCGTTGATTATGACCACATCTCATTGGCGCCTGCTAGTGGAATAATGGCGTAATGGTGCCTTCTAGTGGCATAGTGGCGTAATAGCGCCTGCAAGTGGCATAATGGCACCTTCCAGTGGCATATTAGCGGAGTGGCGCCTGCCAGCGGCATAGTGGCGTAATGGCGTCTGCCTGGCGTAGCCGCGACCAGTGTATCTTGGCGTATTGGTGTTAGGTCCATATATGACTCAACAATATTGGCTCTAGTTGCCGTATCAAACTCAATGCTTTAGGTGGAATTATTTGGTATGGGTCGGCATAGCGGACTTATCCAAATTAGGGTTTGGCATGTCGAAACCATAATTCGCGCGTGCGGCTATGTGGCCACGATATGGTGGAAAATACTGATGTGGACACGTTAAACAAAGAAATCATGGCAAGACCATTATGTGGGGACGACCATGGAAAGCCATAATATGGCGCGGGCGCCATTCTTTAGGGTCTTCTGGGTCCCATACGGCTTGTGGCATGTTATAGGCCCGAAGTGGCATAGTCAGGCTATGACTAGGACTTAGGGTTTCCTCTTGATTCGACCAATGCCATTAAAAAAAAAGTTTTATTCTGATCAGAATACCCCGGTTAGAGTTTGTTATGGTGTTGGTCACAAAAGAAAAGTGAGATAGCACGCGGCTGCGCTGTTATGGCATGTTGGGATACTGCTGCCACGGAATAGCATGGCCTGCCAATTAGCATGCTGGCGCGATTTGGCAGGTTGATTAGATGGCGGCCACTTTGAAGCAACGACCACTAGGTGTTGGCGCGATTTGGCTTTATTTAATGCGCGTGGCTGGTTCAAAGTGATTTGATTGGTCGATAAGAAAGAGGGCCAGCAAGCAGCATGGGCCCGGCCACGTTCCAAGTGCGTGTGGAGGGTTTAAAGAGACCTGATTGGTCGATATAAAAAGGGGGCCGACAAGGGAAACATGGAGCGTGGCCATTTGGCTGCAGGTGGCGCCTGCTAGGGCGAACTGGGCGGCCATATGGCATGGCCACGCCTCCTCTTGTTGCTGCTCCTATTTTCCACAGCTCCTCTTTTATTTCCTTTTTTATGATTTTTGGTAAAACTTGGCTCCTACTAGTCCATGGCGGATTAATCTCCTAGCTTACCTAGGTTTGGCCTCGACCAATAGGGTTCGATATGTTGCGCAAAGTTTGAATTTTGTGAGCTATCATAAAATTGAACAAATTTAATAAATTATGTGTATTTGACACAAAATTCTTTATCCTCATAGAGCAGTTAGCGCGTCTTCTGACTGAGTACTTTCATGCAGACCTTAATATTAATACTTCGGGAAATTCATGCTACTCAGCTGCGAGTGAACACTAATTGTCATGTCATACCAATATTAAGGGTTCAACCGGGGAACATAGCATAAGAAAAATACTCAATAAGTCGTACATTAATGAATAATGCAGGCGAGAGATTAATAAAATTTATAGAGTGTTTGAGATTGTTGCTACATGCATCATTCTGAATAAATTTCATATAAATATATTGAATTACTCAATACATGTGTAAGTGGAGAGGCGTGGGCACTCTTCACTTTTAAATGGCTCGGTTTCTTTACAGAACAGTGGCGCATTAAGTACAGGGTTTTACAATTTTAGCCCTGAACTAAAAACTACAATCAACATTAAGTCCCCTGCTTAGCACGTAACAATGACATTGTTGCGGGGTAAGCACTAGATGGTGACAGTCAAGAGATAAATGATGAAGTCAAAGTGAATAAACATTACCAGGGATGTGGCAGCTGTCTTGAAACAGTAACTCAGGTCGTCAGATCGATTGTATCGTCTGGGTATGCTGGTTTCGATTCGGTCACGCTAGCGAGCAGGTTCCACAAGGATTTTGAGATGGGCTGAAAGCATTCTTCCTTTGACTATATGACAGTCTTCTCATGACTTTAATTAGGGTTTCAACAAGAAACACGACCTGGTTGGCGTTGAATCCTTGTCCATCGGATAAGTCATGTTGAATTTGTTCAGCATCCGCCTCCTCTTTGGGGTTTCTGTAGCGCATCTACATATGCAAGCAAGGCTATACCATCCTTATCGATTTGGAATAGAGATTCTCCTGCTAGACCTATATGTTTTCATCATGTCTGACAGGAGTGGATCTTCTTCGACTCAGCCAGACTCCTCTACCAAACGCAAGAGACTTGTATCCAGAGTACGACTTTAATCATCTCCTGATTTTGAAGTGATAATTCCTCCTTCTATTTTTGACTCTAACGTCGTTTTTCAGAGTGGGCGAATATCTTGGCCTCGTGGCAACTTTCCTGTTCGGATCCTCCGAGTCAAGAAGATCATACCGTTATAATTTTTCACTGGTGAATAGGTATTCATTTGCCATGGCCGGTTGGTAATAAAAAATTTCTCTACTTTTTTTTTGTAGAGGTACCCAGCTGGTACATGTGTAACAGTGGTCGATGACGATGATCTGGCCACTCCTCCTCCTTCAAACTCAAATACGCCTACTGCTGCAGACCTGGAAGACGCTGATTTGGGTATCTTTTCCTATGAGTACCCCAATGCAGGCTTGTTGTTTGATGTTCACATGAAGTGCTTATCTTCTAGCTACCGGACTGTTGGTGAGTTCTTGATACAGAAAGAGTTTGTGCCTTTGTACACGAAGATATGGAGGAAGTACGGCCATATTGTTACTAGGAACGTAGTGCGACATTGTTCTTCTGCTTTGGTCACTATAGTGAACTGTCTTCTGCCCATGATTGTGGAGATGGAAAGTACATCTATTCGTAATGTTGCTGAATCAACTGTTGAGAAGTGTGAAAACATGGTATCTACCTGCGAATCCATGGAGTTCAACGTGAGCTGGCTGAGGCAACGTCTTGACATCATTTTAGTTGATCGAGCTGGTATCATTGCCAATGTCGTTCCTGCTGCGAAAGCTATCTTAGAGGAGGAAAATGCCTTGGACGCGGAATCTGAGAAGGTGGAATAGGCGATCCAAAGCTTGAGGAGTAGGACTGAAATGTATCAGGATATGATGAAAATGATATTTTCAAGGGACCACAACTTGTTGGATGGCCTTATCTGAGCCATACTTATACTTTATTGTTTTGAATAAGTAGGCATGAGAACGTTTGATTGTTCTCTTTTGTTTTGGGTTTTGAACATTATTTTGGAAAATGAATTGCATTGGGTTTTGGTAAGCAAATGGAGTTTACATTAACATGTTTTAACTAATGAAAACTTAGATAATTCAGATATGAGAGGAATGAAGAGTGCCTGATTGACCGTGTAAGGAGATGGCGAGGGATGGAATAATAGTCAGGCGTAGTATGCCTTGAGCCATTTTCCATTGATGACCGCTTCCAATTTTCCTCCATCCTCTTTGACAATCTTGTAGTACCCACTGTTATATGCTTTGGTGATCATGTAAGGACCTTTCCATTTTGGAGAAAACTTTGGTGCGGACATGTCTTGTTGAATGTGATTGGAAGTCTTTAATACCAGATCTCCTATTTGAAAATCTCGGGGTTTTACGGCTTTATCATATGCTTTGGAGATCCTCTTTATGTATGCCTGAGCATGCTCTTCCGCTTTAATTCTCCTGGAGTCCAGAGTATCTAACTCTACTATTTAGGAACTCGATGCTTCGGCCTCATTCCGTTGAACTCCACTTGTTGCTGACGGGATTTTAATATCTGCTGGGAGAATTGCATCTGCACCATATACAAGTGAATAGGGAGAAATGCCGGTAGCGCTCCTAGGTGCCGCCTGATATTCCCATAGTGCCATAGGCAGTTATTCGTGCCACGTCCTGGGATTATCATGCACTGTTCGACTGAGAATTGGAATCAGAGTCTTGTTGGTGCTTTCGGCTTGTCCATTCCCCTGAGGGTAATAAGGAGTGGAGAAGACCTGTTTAACTTCATATTCTTCAAGCAATTCCTGTACTTGCTTGTTGGCGAAGGGAGTACCGTTATCAGTAATGATTTGTTTAGGTACACCAAACCGGCAAATGATGTATTCCTTAATAAATGCTGCAATTGTTGCTCCAGCGGTTCCTCGAAGAGGAATAGCTTCAACCCATTTGGTAAAGTATTCCATCGCGGTTATGATGTACTTGTGCTGTTTTAACGATGGCGGATTGATTTTCCCAATAATATCAAGTCCCCAGCTGTAGAAAGGCCACAGACTACTTACTCAATGAAGGGGAGTAGAAGGCGTGTGGATGAGATTCCCGTGAATCTAACATTCATGGCATTTCTGAACAAACTCCGCCGCATCATCCTCCATAGTTAGCCAGTAGTACTTTTCGTGCACTTGAAGGAATAACTTTTTCTTCCCTTGATGTTCACCTTCATGTGTTTCTTTCAACATAGTCGGGATTTCAGACTTTTGGAAACATCGTAGCAGGTCTCCTCCAAAGCTTTTGCGGTATAGGATCCTGTCATGAAACACGAATCTTTTGGCCCTTTGCTTCATCTTGACTGCATCCTTCTTGTTAGCGGGAAGCACACCGTAGCGGAGATAGTTGACGTATGGCTCTCGCCAGTCCCCAGCATATCCAACGTTAAGAACTTCTAATTGATGTGGTGGCGCTTGACAATTTGAGCAGGACCCTTGGAGCGTTCGGGCTTGGTCTCCATATCCGGCCAGTAGTAGCCAAGACGTTGAAGACGTCGGTAAAGAGTCACCACTAACGTTTGTCCACAGATTTCGCCATGAATCCGGTTAAGTTGTAGCTGTGCTTCTTCATTTCCGAGGCATCTTGACAGGGATCCATCTGGGTTTCGGTGGTATAACACTCCACGAAGCATGAAGAAGTTTTGTAGGGTTTTGAGACTAACCTTTCCTTGGGAAAGCGAACTGTTAAGCTCTTGAATAATTGGAGTTCTCCAGTCGTTGGCTTCAGTATCTTTGGACTGTGAAAGCCGTGTTGACGCCATGGTGCGTCTCTTCACTATCAAAGTCTCTTCCAATACTTCGAATTGCAGCTTCTAAGATAATATAGCTAGGAAATCGGCGTGTTTGTTGTTGTTGTTGTTTCCGATATAGGTTATGGTTGCATCAGAAAAGTAGTTCAAAAGCTTTTGCACCTCATATCCATAAGCGGATAGTGTTACCTCTTTGAGTGAGTATACTACATTCATCTGGTTGACCAGTAATTTAGAGTCGCCTCTTACTTTTAGGTGCGTGGCTCCTTCTCTTTTGTCTAGTGACAATCCTATGAGGAAATCTTCGTATCCTGCTGAATTGTTGGTGTATTGAAAGTCCAGCTTGAAAGAATGCGAAAAGACTTCACAAGTTGGAGATACTAGGACTAAACCCGCTCCTCCGGTATTACTGCTAGGGGTAAATGATCCGTCTAAATATAGTAGCCACGCTTCCTCTTTGACAAAAGAGATTTCTGTAAACTCCCCAGGAAGTTCTTCATGCATTGCGGTAGTACCTTCGCCTGGGGATGCTGCTAGTAAATCTTCCACTGCTTGTCCTTTAATTGCCCTCGGAGGAGTGTATGTTATGTCGAGCTCTGACATTTGGAGTAGTCATTTGGCCGGCCTGCCTATCAAGGCAGGTTTTGAGAGAAAGAAATTGACAGGATCGGCTCTAGCTATTAGCACCACCTTGTTGGACAGCAAATAATGTCTGAATGTTTGAATAGTGTGAACTACATCTAGACACGCCTTTTCCACATTAGGATACCTGAGTTCAGCATCCCTCAAAGTAAGACTGAAATAGTACATAGGGTGTTCAATCCCTTCATCATCTTCTTGAGGAGGGCCCCAACAGCAGCATCGCTGGAAGCAGTGTAGAGGCATAGCGGTCTTCCTTGTATGGGAGATTTCATAACAACTGGTGATGAAAATATTTGTTGAATCTTCCGAAACGCTTCTTGTTGCTTCGTGGTTCAAATGAAACTCGCTCCCTTCTTCAGCAAGGGGGTGAATGAAGCGATAAGCTGGGCCAAACCAGGTATAAAACGACGAATGTAGTTTACCTTGCCCATGAAGCTCTGGAGTTCTTTCACAATTCGCGGAGGAGGCATCATGAGAATAGCTTGGGTTTTAGTTGGATCAACCTAGATTCCTTCAGCAGTGACTTGAAATCCCAGAAATTTGCCAGAAGAGACTCCGAAAACACATTTCAAAGGATTCATTTTCAGTTTGTACTCACGACACCTTTCGAACACTTGTCGTAGAACGTCCGTATGGGCTGCTCGAGTATTCGATTTGACTACTATTTCTTCTACATAATCTTCAACTTGCTTGTGCATCATATCGTGGAAAATTGCAGTCATGGAACGTTGATAGTTAGCAAAAGCATTTTTCAAACCGAAAGGCATCATAGTATAATAAAAGTTTCCGAGAGGAGTTCGAAAAGTTGTCTTACTTGAGTCGTGTTCATACATCTTTATCTGGTTGTAGCCGTTGTATCCGTCCATGAAGGAGAACACGCCATGCCCGTTGGTGGCGTCTTATAGCATGTCAATGTTGGGAAGGGGAAAATCGTCCTTGGGGCAGCATTTGTTCAGATCTCTGAAATCGACACAACATCTAATTTGACCTATTTTGTTCTTTACAGGAACCACATTGGCAAACCAGGTGGGATGGTGAATGGGTTTGATGAAGCCGGCGGCTAGTAACTTCTGAATCTCCATCTTGATTTGTTCCTCCACATCATGTCTGGACTGTCTGGGAGACTGCTTGACTGGCTTGGATCCAGGTATTATATGTAGATGGTGAGTGACCAGTTTTTCATCCAGGTTGGGCATTTCCTCGTATGTCCATGCGAATATGCCTTGGTAATCTTTAAGAAAGATCACCATCTACAAGATTCTGACAGGCGTAATGAGTTGTTGAATTAGTCCGAAGACCAACAATCTTTTTGAAAATTGGGGTTACAACCGAGAGATTAATCTTCCACTGCGGTCGCCAGTTATTTTGGAGTAAAAACTGATTCTACTGGAAATGGTAAATTTGGGTGTGCAACCGAGAAACGAATCTAAACCCTAAACAAATGTACTGCACGGGAGTACTTTAGATTCGAGAGATCAATCTGTAAAATTCTGGCCTAAACCAAGAAACGTTCGAGACTTGCTTTGGTCACAAAGTGAAGGAGAAGGGTTTATCTTAGGGAGGGAAGCGAAGAAGGTATTGAGATCAAAATATTGAATTTTGAGGGTGTGGCGGTTTTATGACTTGTATCAGAATTTGGAACTGGCTTGCGGAATGTAATCTATCATTTCTTTTTGTGTTTTTCTGAATACTTGTGTTGATAACAAAAACTCTTTTTTTTGTCGAAATAGGTCGAAAACCTATTTATACAAGTCATGATTGAGCACACCTGATCTCGTAGGAAGTGGAGACAGTTAAGTAGTGGAATCATGTAAAAGTGGTGACCATCATGTTTCCATCATGAGGTAAGACTGGTCAGCCTTACACCCACTACTCACCTACTGCTCATTAACCGTCCGCCCTTTCGTTACACTTTCTCGTAATGGGTGTGTTGCACGCCGCATGCTATAAACCTCCAGATCAATACCCCAGTGAGCATCCCCCATTTTGTGACATGTTTGATGTCTTGAGTATTTTCGTGGAAAATATGCAGCAGATTGTTGAACGGGTCTTGTGTGCAAGACCTAGTTATTCTGATCAATCGCGCGCAAACTGGGCGGCGGGTGATTGTGTGTGGCGAGCTAAGTCATGAGACTTACCGCAAGAAATAGTGTGTGACGCTATTAAGTTAGTCTTGGTTGGTCACCTAAGATTTAATCTAGGCCGGTCAATTCGGCTGGTGAAGTTGGACAGTCGAGATTGTAATTTATGGAAGAGGGTGGCCGTTGATTATGACCACATCTCGTTGGCACCTTCCAGTGGCATAGTGGCGTAATGATGCCTGCCAGTGGTATTGTGACGAAGTGGCGCCTGCCAGCGGCATAGTGGCATAATGGCGCCTGCATGGCGTAGCCGCGGCCACTGTACCTTGGTGTATTTGTGCTAGGTACAGATATGACTCAACAATATTGGCTCTAGTTCCCGTATAAAACTCAATGCTCTAGGTGGCATTATTTGGTATGGGTCAGCGTAGCGGCCTTATCCAAATTAGGGTTTGGCATGTCGAAACCATAATTAGCGCGTGCGGCCATGTGACCACGATATGGTGGCAAATATTGTCGTGGCCACGTTAAATAAAAAAATCATGGGAAGGCCATTATGTGGGGACGACCATGGATAGCCATAATATGGCGCGAGCGCCATTCTTTAGAGTCTTCTGGGTCCCACACGGCTTGGGGCATGTTGTGGGCCCGAAGTGGCATTGTCATGCCATGACTAGGAATTAGGGTTTCCTCTTGATTCGACCAATGCCATTAAAACAAGAGTTCTATTCTGATCAGAATACCCTGGTTAAAGTTTGTTATGGCGTTGGCCACGAACGAAAAGTGAGATAGCACGTGGCTGCGCTGTTATGGCATGTTAGAATATTGCTGACGTAGAATAGCCTGGCCTGTCAATTAGCATGCTAGCGCGATTTGGCAGGTTGATTAGCTAATTGTCATGGCGGCCACTTTGACACAACGTCCACTAGGTGTTGGCGCGATTTGGCTTTATTCAATGCGTGTGGCGGGTTTAAAGTGATTTGATTGGTCGATAAGAAATAGGGCCAGCAAGAAACATGGGCCCGACCATGTTCCAAGTGCGTGTGGCAGGTTTAAAGTGACCTGATTGGTCGATATGAAAAGGGGTCGACAAGGGCAACATGGAGCGTGTCCATTTGGCTACAGGTGGCGCCTGCTAGGGCGAACTGGCCGGCCATATGGCACGGCCACGCCTCCTCTTGTCATGTCACTACTAGAGTAATATATCCAATACACAGCTTTGCAGTTATGTTTTCAATATAGCACGACTTGAAAGATACGTTAGGAATGAAACAGTTCAAGTCAATATTACTAACCTCAAGAGGAAGGATGATGTCGTCGTTGTAGCTCGTTACTTCTTCACGTTTTTTAGGTCTTCGAGTAATACTTGTATGTCTCAACATTCCTAGACTTTCTAGTATAACCTAAACGAAGTTGCCTCTAGTACATAATCAAGCGACTTTTAGATGAGTTTTTACACACTAAAATATAACAACCAAACTTGACATACCAACGCTTGGTGGGTTTAACCGAGTTATGCTCTAACAGTACCTGTCTATCGTGCTTTGCTAGAAAACCTGCGCTTCCACACATTCTCTGAACTCCATGAAGCTTCTAAGCGCTCAGCCACAACAACACTTGCCTTGCTATAAAGAACCAGGCCTGCCAGGAATGAAGATGCACGTGAGACTCGAGGAAGTAGACGTCTCATTAACAAACAGTACAATGTTGAACACTCCGTAAGCGTGGTGAGTGAAGGAGGAAAAAGGAAAGCTCCAACTACGGAGCAACAGCCTAAATGTACAGTACCAACACCGGCTCGACAACCTCGGAAGGCTAATCAACAGGCTACAGATAAGCCTCCGGCTCGACAACAGGAAACGGGAGAAGCTGCAGCTCCAGACTTTCTATTTTCAATTGAAGAGGTAACTGAACTCTTAGAAGCATGGATACAAGATGGTGCCATCAAGCTACCTATTATCAGATGCCCACCAACTGAAAAAGAAATGGAAGACCCCAAGTGCTGTCGTTTCCATAGGTTCTTCAATCACCCAACCAGTGATTGCAACAGATTGTAGCGCATATTCAAATAGAAGGTGGACTTAAGAGAAATTCAAACAGGGAATTAAGGAGTAGACATAGACCCTCTTTCTGTTAGAAGTTGCATGCTTTTTGGGGACTCCGTCCACAAAACTGTGCAGTCCATGATGGAGCATGTATGTGAGATTCTCTATTTCTCAAAAGCACAACATCAATACATATTTGCATCTCTCGTGTCAGGCAATCAATTGCTTTCAGTCGGAGAAGCTACTCGTAAACCTCAACCTCTTCTGAAGGACACGACTGGTGTATGTAACTGGGGACTCCTAGCCACCGCTCACCTCAAAGGCGTCGAGTTCGAAAGCACACTGATTGATGTGGCCTCTAGATTTAACATTTTCACTATCTAGACTCTGAGAGTTGCAGGAATTTCAAAGCGAGAAATTGTCCACTGCCCGACTGTGATCAAAAACTCATAAGGAGAATCCATAAATGCCTATGGGTACATCAATCTTGAGATAAAGGTAACAGATGCCCTAACACACGCTAAGTTTCATATTGTTAAGGAAGACCCAAATTAAGATATGGTTATGGGGCACTCATGGATACATAACAATAAAACGAAGCTAGGAGTATGTCCTTTACCGGTGTCTATACTTGAGAGGATCTCCAACAATCCATCCAATCCTGCAGATTACTTGCTGTTGTATCAACAACTCACAAATGTGACACAACTTCCTGGATAGAGTGGAAAAGCATTTTTCTGCAGGTTCCATACACAAGTAAGTTTTATTGAACAACCTTTTTGCAACCAGCTATTCCCCGTTCCATCAAGGCCCGGGGACTCGATCCAATTGTCAACCCAGATGTTACTAGGCGATATGAGTGGGATGCTGGTCCTTTCCAATATTTTATCAAGTGCTTAGAAGATGTCTCAGTCAAAGACAATAAATCGAAGAGTCAAGTAGCTATACAACACCCAAACCCCTTTCAAGTTGGAGATACGGTAGTAAGAGACACTACTGAGCCTTCTCCACCAGATTTCCCAGAAGAAAAATGAAAACACGGGGATATAATAACCACACCCAATAATTCTTTCGAAAATCTGTATGGACTAAACTATTCTGAGAGCACCAACTTAAAAGCGAGACTCAATCAAGAATTACAACAAAGAATTTTTATCTTTTATTCAATAAAATCAGAAAACCAAACAGATAGAAATATGCAAGCCTGATTGATATGAGAAATAACTTGGATCGTACCAAAGACCAATGCCCAAGTGTCAATCAAGTTCTATCCAACAAACAAGGTTGAATTTATCAACTGATTGGACTATGCACAACATATGATGTTTCAATTATATAAACAAATATAATGCGGAAAATAAATAACACAAATACTAGAAATTTTGTTAACGAGGAAACTGCAAATGCTGAAAAAAAACCCAGGACCTATTCCAGAAGTGAACACCACACTGTATTAAGCCGCTACAGACTCTAGCCTACTACAAGTTAACTTCGAATTGGAATGTAGTTGAGTTCTAACCAAGTCTCACACCGATTAAGGTACAGTCGCATTCCTTACGCCTCTAGAACCATGCCGGATTCTGCGCATTTGATTCCTTTAGTTGATCTCACCCACAACTAAGAGTTGCTACGACCCAAAGTCGAAGACTTATAAATAAATCTGTCTCCCACGGATAAGTCCATTGTTTATTCGGTTTTTGTTTCGTGCTTTGATAAATCAAGGTGAACAAGAACCAACTAATAATCCGGTCTTATACTCCCAAAGAGCAACTTAGAAATATTAGGCAACTCACAATAACCGAACTGATTAACATGAAAATTTATTGCGGAATCACAAGAGTATGAGATGAAGAACTGTTGTGATTACTTTTTATATCTTACCTATCCGGAATAAATCTCGAGTAAATCTTAGAGAAAATAAAACTCAATACAATAGAACAAGTAAGATAAGAATACTAAACTACAGAGAAAATAATTGGATCTGGCTTCATGAATCCCAAATGAAGTCTTCAAGTCGTTAACCTATAATGGTCTTGGAAAAACCTAGGTTAAAGTAGAATCGACTCTAGTACGCAACTAGGACACAAGAAAGTGCTGGGATTAGGTTTTCCAGTTGTTAGAGTTCTCCCTTATATAGTCCTTCAAATCATGTTTGCTTTCAATCAAAGCTAAGATAGCTTTGTAACAAAGCATTCAATATTCACCGTTAGATGAAAACATGATTTAAGATTCAAGCTAAGTCTGCTTAAAAATAAAGCAATCAATCTCCACCATTATATGGTCTTAGCTTGTTGCACACAAATGAAATATACTTATATTTAAATATGGGTTACCGTACCTAAACATGTATATTGAGTTGTCTCAATAACAGTTAACCGAAGTTATCCATATGAACACTTTTGTCTTAACCATATTCATCTAACACTTCTAGATCAAATATGAAGATCAATCAATCACGAAATATTATTAAAAGAATCTAATTGTGTTTCAAATAGAGTTGTTCAACTGTTCACTATCTCATAAAAATATATATGAACAAACTGAGTCGAAATCGGTTTGATTCGTAATCGTACAAAGTACTTGTACAAGAATCAATTCATGAATATTAAGCCACGGTTTGGAAAGATTGCATTCCTTATATCATAAATATTTTAGTTCATGAGTATGAGAATCATACATAACCGATTCTAAAACTTCACCACTGTGTTCGCAAACCAGCTATGCGAACAGCAGCACTGGACCTTGGCCTAGTCAAGCTGTTCGCAAACCCGGTTCGCAAACAACCGTTCCAGACTCAACTCATGTAAACCCATTCGCATACTAGGTACGCAAATAAGAGTTCTGGACCTTCTCAGGTAATTCCGTTCGTATACTAGGTACACAAACAAGAGTTCCAGACTTGAATCATCACAATACAGTTCATATACTAGATATGCATACCGTGTTGTATCCAGACATGGGTAATTGTTCTAAACTCTCATTTCAATCATTAAAACATCCTTGGAATACGATAGTGGTTGTCTCACACAAACCACTAGCTTCAAGTAATTTTGAAGTGATCGAATGATCAATACGAAACTTCCCAAGCTAACGTCAAATGACTGTCTCACACAAATCATATAAGATGTTCAAGGTAATTTTTACATGATCAAAAAATAGATTGTTTCCAACACATAGATTGTTTCCAACTAAACTCATCAAGAATATGATGAACATAGCTAAAGCAAAAATCTTCCGACACATATTTAGAGAAATAGATAAGCGAGATAAACTTGGCTTGAAATATCAAATGTATAATGTAAAAGTCTATATAGCTATACGACTTAGTCTCATTAGAATATATAATAGAATAGACTTCTGAGTGATAGATATGTATTAGTCTCCACATACCTTTCGTTGATGAAGTTCCTCCAAGCTCCTCAGTAGATCTTCGTCTTCAATTAGTGAACGTCGTGAAGTCTAAAGATCAACTACACATTCTATCATAATCTGAGACATAACTATAAGTAGACTAGAAATCAAGTATATAGTTTTGATCAACTAAACTTGACAAACAAGCTTGAGATAGCAACGCTTGCGAGTTCGAATAAGTAGTGCTCTAACAATCTCCTCCTTTGTCAATTTCAGTGACAAAACTATCAATACATATGGATTACAAAATAAACTTTGTAGCTTTTCATCCATCATGCTTGATTTCCTTGGCTCTTCAATATTCCTTGAATTTTTTATTACTACAAGTACCTTCAACGATTCTGAACGTGTTTGGTAGGACTAGAAAGAGTACCTACAATTATCTGTAAGTGCACAGTGCCTTATTGTGTATAGTGAAAATACAGGTCGATCCTCAGGGACAAGGTGGGTGTAAGTTGAAGCCAAAGTCTCACTAAAACTGATTTTAAACAATAAGTAACCAAAAAAAGGGTTGTTTTTGGGTGTCGATATGACAAGATATTTGGTAGTAACTAAAATATTAAAGTAGAATGTAAAGCAAGAAGTAAGAACAGATTGTAAACAAAGGCTAGAGAGCACTAGGGTATTTGAATCCACCTCCTAATCCTATGCTAAGGCAATACTTATTCAAATTATGTTCTTGTACCCTTCCAAGGAATAATACAATGGATGATTTATCAACTATTCTCTCTAACTTACCCCTAGTATAAGTTGTCTTCTTACAGTACAACTGATCACAGGTTCATTTGATCAAAAAGCTAGCTAATCCTTCCTATATCAATTAAGCACAAATCTTCTTCCATAGAGGTCTCAAATGGATTGACTTATAAACCAATATCACTAACTCACCCCAAGTATTAGATGTCTTCTTATAGTACAACTAATCACAAGCTAATTTGATCCATTAGCTAACTATCATTCCTAAAGCAATGAAGCACAACAAGAACAACAATATGAACATGAATTATCTTAACATATGATTAAGGGTTTCATCTGAACCCTAGCAAGGTGAATTAAAACATAATAAAGATACTGAAAACCAACATAAACTACTGCTTGGTGTACCGGCTAATCCGGGCATGAATTTTACATATAACTCTCATCCCTATTTATACACAATTTCACTCAATCCCTTAAATTTGATAAATTAGAGAACAACCACTTACTCAAAACGTGTTTTCGACAAACACCCTTTGCAATTCTACCTGCAACTCTTGATTTGATGTTTGCTTTTAGCTATTGAGGATAACCGTAGCCTTACCTCTCTCAACCCTAGCTTCTAGGGTTCCTGATGTACAGAAGAAGCTATGATGGAGATAGATAGAGGCTAGGAGGTTGATTGATTGCATAGGGTGGCTGATAGGTTGGCTGTGCTCAGAGTTGGTCGGAGATGGAGGTGATTGATGGAGGGATGGTGAACTGATAGTTTTGCAGAGTATGGAGAAGGAGAAAGTATGAAGAGAAGGAGTGTTTGGTTCTGCTCGATTTGTGGAAGAAAATAGGCGGATATGGTCTTGAGCAGGAGCAGCAAACGTTGATGTACCGCGCGGATCCACCGTTGGATGTTGTGAAGCTCTATCAAATATGATGGCTCAGATATGGCAGCGGGTTTGGGTCTTGGGTCTTGGGTTTTATTACTTCTAGGCCCATGTATTTTTCAAGGCTAAGAATCTCAAGCCCACTTTTAGTTTTATGTCTTGCAAACAACATTCTTCATTCACGGATGAGGTGCACACAACATTCTTCACTGCCTTCTATCAGGAGGTTTGTTGTCTTTCTTCTAATATCACTAATTCTCTGCTCTTTTGGCTTTGCAACTCATCCAAGATTTATTTTGA
This sequence comes from Papaver somniferum, assembly GCF_003573695.1. Lineage (NCBI taxonomy): Eukaryota > Viridiplantae > Streptophyta > Magnoliopsida > Ranunculales > Papaveraceae > Papaver > Papaver somniferum. Next base: position 63,666,473 of record NC_039368.1, on the reverse strand, counting down.
AAACACAAAATTAATTAGTACAAGTATTTATTCTTGAAAACAAAGAAAATACAAAATTTGGGATAATATATGATTCTAAAGCGCAAAAGATGAGTTAATTGCCAATAAAAAGGTATAGACATATGCAATATTTGGCACTCAACAAATACCCCCAAACCTGAATTTTACTTGTCCTCAAGTGAAACAGAAATTAAGAAATCCTAACTATACCACTGCCGCTGGTCTATCGAATGCATTTAGCGTATGCACTAAGCCTTTAAACCCCTAGGTGTCCCTAGTGGACGAGTTGTAGTCTCGTGAGGGTTTACCAGAGGTGTACCCACAAAACCTTCTCCAACTTCAGAGCGTAATAGAGTCCTAAGTATCCAAGGAGCTATGAGGACATGGAGTTTCTGCATGCTAGTAACACGAAGTTAGAAATACCAAAGAACGCATTCTCATCCTTAAGAGTTGAACGAGAAATAACCACACCATATGAAAGAATTTGGGTTCGAGAGTGATCACAAGCCTCAACTTCTACCTCACCAATAAGGTTTTATGATAATTGCACTCAAAAAGATCGTGTGCATACATGAATAAAGAGAGAAATCCTGCACACGTTGAATGGTGGGAAGGAAAACCTTCCGAAATAATTTCTGGAGACTCCACAAAATTGTGGACAAAAAGAATCTTTTCTGATGATCTCTAAGAAAGGAAATCCATCATTAGCAAGGATGGCCTTCACATTTGATCGGCAATCAACACCACTCTCACAGCATCCATAGAAACGTCTTCAATCTTCGGTTTTCGGTCTTCAACTGTTGATGATGAACTTCGTAGAACCTTGACAATTTTTAATTCTCTCTTTAATTTCTTGTTGCTTGAAATTTCCTCTTAAATTCTTCTTCACCATGGTGTTATTAAACAAAACTAAGAAAGTAAAATACAATAATCGATATTTTTTTAATTTTTTTTAATTTTTGATTTTTTTTAAACATGAAAAACTGAAAATAACAAAATAAACAATGAAACTACTAAAGCCATGGATGAAGAACTTAATCACTTAATTCTTCACAATCTGTATTGTCTTGATTTTATGAACTTTCATTAATTCTCGTCTTTTTGTGTTTTTCTTTGCTCTTGTAAAATACCTCTTCAAATGTGTATAAAATTCTGCTCTTTGTACCGTATCTTCACTTTGAATAAGAATTTTACTTTTCCTTGTATTGTTGCATGTAAACCCCGGACTATTTCAACTTTCTTCATGGAATCTGACGTTGCTCTGCTCGTGATGATGATGTGTTTCTATGGATCTGTTTAATGTTGTCGAGAGAGAGAGAGAGAATGGATCTAACTGCAAATCAAACTACAAGAATGAGTTTTATCTTTAGACGTCATCCTCATGATTTACAAAATTAGCACTCAAGAGATTAAAAATAGTGCTGAAAGTGGTGCGAAGTTGGATAGCTCACAATTCCTACCCGGAATTTACGTATGGTGATACACAATCTAAAAGGACTTTGCAGCTCCCAATCGTCTCGTGTCAGGCAAGCGATTGCTTTCAATCGGAGAAGATACTCTTAAACCTCAACCTCTTCTGGAGGACACGACTGGTATATGTAACTGGGGACTCCTAACCACCGCTCACCTCAAAGGCATCAAGTTCGAAGGCACACTGATTGATGTGGCCTCTGGATTTAACATTGTCACTATCTAGACTCCGAGAGCTGCAGGAATTTCAAAGCGAGAAGTTGTCCACTGCCCGACTGTGATCAAAAACTCATAAGGAGAGTCCAGAAATGCCTATGGGTACATCAATCTTGAGATAAAGGTAAGAGATACCCTAACACACGCTAAGTTTCATATTGTTAAGGAAGACCCAAATTATGATATGGTTATTGGAGCACTCATGGATACATAACAACAAAAGGAAGTTAGGAGTATGTCCTTTACCTGTGTCTATACCTGAGAGGATCTCCAACAATCCATCAATCCTGCATACTACTTGTTGTTGTATCAACAACTCACAAATGTGACACAACTTCCTGGATAGAGTGGAGAAGCATTTGTCCGCAGGTTCCGTACACAAGTAAGTCTTATTGAACAACCCTTTTTACAACCAGCTATTCCCCGTTCCATCAAGGCATGGGGACTCGATCCAATTGTCAACACAGCTGTTACTAGGAGATATGAGTGGGATACCGGTCCTTTCCAATATTTTATCAAGTACTTAGAAGCTTTCTCAGTCAAAGACAATAAATCAAAGAGTCAAGTAGCTATACAACACCGAAACCCCTTTCAAGTTGGAGATACGGTAGTAAAGGACACTACTAAGCCTTCTCCACCAGATTTCCCGGAAAAAAACGAAAACGCGGGGGTATAACAACCACACCCAATAATTCGTTCGACAATCTGTATGGACTAAACTCCAATGTAATTCCGAGAGCACCAACTTAAAAGCGAGAATCAATCAATAATTACAACAAAGAGTTTTTATCTCTTTCTCAATACAATCAGCAAACCAAACAGATAGAAATATGCAAGCCTGATTGATATGAGAAATAACTTGGATTGTACCAAAGACCAGTGCCCAAGTGTCAATCAAGTTCTATCCAACAAACAAGGTCGAATTTATCAATTGATTGAACTACACACAACCTATGATGTTTCAATTATATAAACAAATATAATGCAGAAAATAAATAACACAAACACTAGAAATTTTGTTAACGAGGAAACCGCAAATGCTGAAAAAACCCAGGACCTAGTGCAGATTTGAACACCACACTGTATTAAGCCGCTACAGACTCTAGCCTACTACAAGTTAACTTCGAACTGGAATGTATTTGCGTTCTAACCAAGTCTCACACCGATTAAGGTACAATCGCGTTCCTTTCGCCTCTAGAACCATGCCGGATTCTGCGCACTTGATTCCTTTAGCCGATCTCACCCACAACTAAGAGTTGCTACGACCCAAAGTCGACTTATAAAAAAATCTGTCTACCACAGATAAGTTTATTATTTATTCGGTTTTTGTTCCGTGCTTTGATAAATCAAGGTGAACAAGAACCAACTAATAATCCGGTCTTATACTCCCGAAGAGCAGCCTAGAAATATTAGGCACCTCACAATAACCGAACTGATTAACATGAAAATTTATTGCGGAATCACAAGAGTATGAGATGAAGAACTGTTGTGATTACTTTTTATATCTTACCTATCCGAGATAAATCTCGAGTAAATCTTAGAGAAAATAAAACTCAATACGATAGAACAAGTAAGATAGGAATACGCAAATACAGAGAAAATAATTGGATCTGGATTCACGAATCCCAAATGAAGTCTTCAAGTCGTTAACCTATAATGGTTTTGGAAAAACCTAGGTTAAAGGAGAATCGACTCTAGTACGCAACTAGGATACAAGAAAGTACTGGGATTAGGTTTTCCAGTTGCTAGAGTTCTCACTTATATAGTCCTTCAAATCATGGTTGCTTTCAATCAAAGCTAAGATAACTTAGTAACAAAGCATTCAATATTCACCGTTAGATGAAAACCAGATTCAATCTAAGTCTGCTTAAAAATAAAGCAATCAATCTCCATCGTTATATGGTCTTAGCTTGTTACACACAAATGAAACATACTTATATTTAGATATGGGTTACCGTACCTAAATGTGTATATTGAGTTGTCTCAATAACAGTTAACCGAAGTTATCCATATGAACACTTTTGTCTTAACCATATTCATCTAACACTTCTAGATAAAATATGAAGATTAATCAATCACGAAAGATTATTAAATGAATCTAATTGTGTTTCAAATTGAGTTGTTCAACTGTTCACTATCTCATAAAAATATATATGAACAAATTGAATCGAAATCAGTTTGATTCGTAATCGTACAAAGTACTTATACAAGAATCAATTCATGAATATTAAGCCAAGGTTTGCAAAGATTGCATTCTTTATATCATAAATTTTTTAGTTCATGAGTATGAGAATCATACATAACCGATTCTAAAACTTCACCACTGTGTTCGCAAACCAGCTATGCGAACATCAACACCGGACCTTGGCCTAGTCAAGCCGTTCGCAAACCCGGTTCGCAAACAACCGTTCCAGACTCAACTCATGTAAACCCATTCGCATACTAGGTACGCAAATAAGAGTTCCGGACCTTCTCAGGTAATTCCGTTCGCATACTAGGTAAACAAACAAGAGTTCCGGACTTGAATCATCACAATACAGGTCGGATACTAGATATGCATACCGTGTTGTATCCAGACATGGGTAATTGTTCTAAACTCTCATTTCAATCATTAAAACATCATTGGAATACGATAGTGGTTATCTCACACAAACCACCAGCTTCAAGTAATTTTGAAGTGATCGAATGATCAATACGAAACTTCCCAAGCTAACGTCAAATGACTGTCTCACACAAATCATATAAGATGTTCAAGGTAATTTTCACATGATCAGCAAATAGATTGTTTCCAACACATAGATTGTTTCCAACTAAACTCATCAAGAATATGATGAACATAGCTAAAGCAAAAATCTTCCAACACATATTTAGAGAAATAGATAAGCGAGATAAACTTGGCTCAAAATATCAAATGTGTATAATGTAAAAGTCTATATAGCTATACGACTTAGTCTCATTAGAATATATAATAGAATAGACTTCTGAGTGATAGATATGTATTAGTCTCCACATACCTTTCGTTGATGAAGTTCCTCCAAGCTCCTCAGTAGATCTTCGTCTTCAATTAGTGAACGTCGTGAAGTCTAAAGATCAACTACACATTCTATCATAATCTGAGACATAACTATAAGTAGACTAGAAATCAAGTATATAGTTTTGATCAACTAAATTTGACAAACAAGCTTGAGATAGCAACGCTTGCGAGTTCGACTGAGTACTGCTCTAACAATCTCCTCCTTTGGCAATTTTAGTGACAAAACTATCAATACATATGGATTACAAAATAAACTTTGTAGCTTTTCATCCATCATGCTTGATTTCCTTGGCTCTTCAACATTCCTTGAATTTTTTATTACTACAAGTACCTTCAACGATTCTGAACGTGTTCAACTCAGCATCATTGTTGTTAAAGATCTGTAGCCATAACAATAAGAGAATAGATTTTCTCGATCATTGTTATACAGTGTCATAGTATTATTATATATAATCAAAGTTGAATTGTATCATAATTTTGAAATAATACTATGGTGATATATATCACTCCCCCTTGGTCAATACTTCATCTTACAATGAAACCACTCCCTTTACATAATGATCTGTAAACCATATGTATATAGTGTGAACTACCAAATAATTCTCCCTTTTTTTCAATATAAATTGGAAAAGGTACGCAAACTATGGGATTATAATGAAATTTTCAAAAACATACTTCATGACTAAAAGAGAACATATCAACTTTGTTTCGATGATTTCACATAGTCGAAACTTAGTGTATTCATCAAAGAGTTTATAAAGATACAAGATAACTTCTACAATATTACATAGCCACACTCCCCACAAATATATGTAAATTAAGCACAAGTTCAATTAAGAACTCTTCCCCATTTGATGTCATTCCCAAGAGAACAACATGAGCCACCTTACTTTTACAAGAAAATAAATATTTCTTTGGACATTAACAAATCACATGGATTTGTATCTGGTAAACTCGAATAAATTAACCACAAGAAGACCTTATTGATTAGTTTAACCGGAAACGTTCAACATAAGAAAAATTACGGAGCCATACAATACGTTCACATTAAAATGGATCAGGGAAAGATCAATACTGCGGAATTTTTCAAAAGTTCATTATATCTTTCATCAATATTTGCGTAATGACACAATAGACTTAACTTTTGAGCATATATGAGATAAGCACAATTCACGAACATAAACACATATATATCTCATAAGCAATTGCAATTAATAAAATCAAAAAGATTGAATACTGCAAAAATCATCTTCCAAATAACTTTAGAATTTAAATATATAAATCTAAAAACATTGCAAGATGAAAATTTTTGAATTAGCTATGTGTAATCACAAAAAATTCTATTCCAAACCCTAGTTATCCTTCTTAATCATAAGAATAAATTCTCGAAAAGAAGTTTCCTAGACATTAAGATTCTTGAAAAATTCTTTATCGTCCCCAAACTCCTTGTCGTCAACATACATTGGAACATAAGGTTCATGAAGAAAGAAGTCAATTCCAACAAACCTTCTTGACTGTTGCCGAATCAGGGCCTTCTGAATTGCAAAAGATCTTAGAACAATAGCCTTTATTTGCTGAATCTCCATCCTTAGTTCTTTCAACTCTTCAAGAACAATAGAAAACTTCTGAAGATTTGAGGTGTTAGCTCTTGGTTTCTTCATATTATTTCTTTTTCTCTTCAAAGTTGTAGATGAACGAGATTTTTCTTTTTCCTTCATGACTGATGGCTTAACAATCATATTAACATCTTTTCCATAAGAAGAGATGATGCTTGGAGTCTCCATAAAATTAAAATATAGGTTTTGTGAAAAAGAACACAAAAAACAATAGCTCTACAAGCAACCTTTTGAATAAAAGAGTTTTCAGAGAAGGAAATGGAGGAGAATGTAGGGTTACGGAACCTATATACAGTGTAATAGGGTTCACGTACGATCAATACAAACAACCCTAAAAAGGGTAGAAATGTTGATTTTGATCCCCCTTTTTTTATCTTCAGATACTGAGAAATCCTTTCAATATCATTATTTGTCGATATGAAAAGAAGAACTAGAAAATTAAAAAAAAAAAAACAAATAAACAAACTAGAATAGTTTCTGATCCTATAGCCCGCCCGACTATGCACAAACCTTGTCTCTTTTTGAAATACGGGGCACATGAGAAAAGATGCACTTTCAACATAATTAGACTGTGTTGGGGTGAACAATAATCTGTCCACCACATGGTTCCTGCACAGAATTTTCAACACCCATTTTCATAGGTCGTTCGGACCTAGTTCTTTTCTGTATAGATCTAACCTTATCCTTAGAAATCAACTTCTTAGGAGATGAGCTAAAAAGACATACCTCAGATGGATTTGACTTTAGAACAAGTTTGAGCTTGTTTGCTAATCGATTAGCTCTCCGTTGCAGTTTGTTGACATATCTTACTTTATGTTTGTACTTGAAACAATTAAAGAGTTCATGACCCTTTAATAGTACAATAAGAACATGTCAAAGTGGAGGATGGTTCAAGCACTATAGGCGAACATGCTGTTAAACAGAGTGAAGTGCCTGAAACATGTGAGGTAGAGTTTTCATTAGTCATAGAAAAATCCATTTCATACTCCAATGCGGTCGATGAGATTTCTCCAGGAAAAATATCAAGGTTGATGTGAGTATTGCTACAATTATCAAAATTAATATTTTTGCCAAGGAGTGCTACACTTGATTTTTCATCTTCAGTCGAATCACAGTGATCAGATGTTTCATCAAGAGTTGTAGCAAGACCTTTGTTCTCAGCGTATTTTTTCCGATTTGGACATTCATTGGCAAAATAACCAAAACCCTTACACTTGAAGCATTGTGGCATATCCTCACCATCAGTATCGACAATATCCCTGTTTTTTTGGAGGGGCACGATCATGGGGTTTAACTGATGATCTAGGTTTATCTCTGGTGAATCGTTTACTTCTCTTCAAAAGAAGATATCTAAAATTTCTTGTGATCAAATAAACTGAGTTGTCAAGATCTTCATCTAATGATCAGTCTCAATAGGATCATCCACAAAGTTGCCAACACTTTTACTTTTATCAAGTAGTTAGTGTTCTTTTGTTCTTTGAAAGCAATATCCTTTCCATCTTTGGATGAATGCTCGTGATCAAAGATATTTAACTTTCCAACAAGTGTATTTCTGGAAAGTGTTTCAAGGTTATTTCTCTTATCGATGACATGTTTCTTAGAATCCTATCTAGCTGGTAGCGATCTGGGAATTTTCATCACAATGTCCTTTTCAGGAATAGCCTTACCCAATGCAAAAGATGCATTAACAATTTCAGACACTTTGTGATTAAATCCATCAAATGACTCTTCATCATCCATACGAAGGTTTTCCCAATCAGAATTTATGTTTTGAAGCCTAGCTTCCTTCTCAGAGGCATTCCCTTCAAATACAGTTTATAAGATATCCCAAGCATCTTTAAATCGAGTGCACATAGTCACATGGTGCTGAATATTTGGGGTAATGGCATGGATGATGGCATTTAATCCGTAGGAATTTTGCTTTGCAGTGAGAATCTCGATAGGATCATACTCACCAATTTCCTTTGCAACAGCTACACCGTCTACTGGAACTAATGAAGGATCATAGCCATTAACAACGCGAACCCATGATTGAAAATCACGCGCTTGAAGAAAGGCATACATAGAAATTTTCCACCATAAGTAATTCGAGCCATCAAAGACTGGAGGCACGTTTATAGAGATAACACTTCTGTCCATAGAGTCAGATTGCTACAAACACAGACTTATGAGGTCTTAGTGTGTTTGCCTGCTCTGATATATTTATTTTTGACAAAATATTCTATTACATCAGTTCATAATTTTTCTCAGCTGAATCCTATTAATTAATGATGAATATTCGCTTTCCGGTCATACGGGCCATTACCGAATAAGCCCCGAGAAAATGGTGCGGGTGTATTTAGCAATAATGCTCCAAAGAGCACCCAAAAACATGGACGAATGAGGATATGGAATACTCAGCAAAAGAGGAAAAAAGGAGAGAGAAAATAAATAAAATGATAATAAAAAGATGCTCGGGACCGAACCCACCTTCCGGCAGGCTATGCCGCCAGTGTCTTGATCGGTTCCCCCGTTTTTTTTAGTTTTTTATTTTATTTTATTTTATTATCTTGTTTCCTTGAATAAGGACTTCCTAATTATATCAACTTCCTTGATTTTTTTATATGTTATTAAATATGCTCCATTCACTATACGGTTTACAAAGAAAGTGGGCCCGCAATCGTCAGGTTTTTTACACCATATAACATATGTAAAAAATAATAAATATCTGTTCAGAAAGGTGTTGGTGCGCGGCTTGTCGCTCGGCTACCTCCTACCGACGTGTAATGAATATCTTTTGCCTTTCTAATAAATGCCCCGGTGGCTTGTCATAAAAATAATAATAATAATAATAATATTTTAGTATTTTCAAATACAAGTCTTTAGAGCAAAATCCTACTTGTTTGTCTAAGAAAAATTGAGTGTTTCAGTCAATATCAGACTCTTCTGAAAATATAAAATAATGCTCGAATGACCACAAAAAAACACCAAAATTCTCAGGAATGGTCAGTCGTCGAATGGTGGAGCGTGCACCACCATGGCCGGTACTGGTTGGTCCCCTTTTGCTACCATGACCATTTCATCACATATGTTGATTAATCATTCAATAATCCTCTGCAATCCATTTTGGTATATCCTCTTTACACCAATTGGACAATTGTTCATATGCCGCCTAGCCGGTCCAACTACCACCAATGGCCGGTCCTCGTACCCATTGGTCGGTCGGTCCTCATACCCATTGGTCGGTCTTCCATGAATTGCTTTCATTTGCCATGTTTCATACTTAATGCTAAGAGCATAAATCTAATTAGGTCTGAGCATCAGTAATTTTTATATTGATCCAACTATTAATATTTAATTTAATATTTAATATTCGGTCTTGCTACCAATATTTCAATTGATCGGTGAAGCAATATTTTATTCATTCAACTATCAATTCCCAGTTTCTCATCCAATATTTCATTAGTCGGTCATTCAATATTTCATTGGTCGATCATCCAATATTTCATTGGTTTGTCTACCAGTATTTTAATGTCATAGTCCCTGCTTTTTCAGTCGGACTACTCATGACATACTGGATCGAGGATGAATGTTGTACAATAACTCAACACTATTCATCTTCATGCGGTTGCTTGTCAAATGCTTGACACATCAAAATACATATTGATTTATTATCAACGCGACAATCTTATCAGACATATGCTCATCAATCCAAATCATTCGAATATCATTGATGCCTCAGCGCGCTGACACGATTATATGTCACAATTATCAATAGTCCATCAGACTCAACGTCTATGGCCTGTAAGGCATCGGTACCGTCTCAACAGACATCTTATGCTTCATTCCTCATAAACAAAATCACAACATGTTAATTGATCATTGAGAATCATGATCTTAACTTAATAACTGGATGCTCATTCTTGACTCGCGGAAGGATTGCTCGCACTAGTGTACCAGATGTTCTCTAAAAACTAAGACTCATAGTCTAGTTAAGTCAATAATTGACCAAATAAATACTTGTATGCAAAGCAGACTTCACATGAGACATCAATCATGTCACATGGGGGAATACTCACTAGGGTTTGGGTCTGGTAGCCTACAACACGTGAGATATAACAATACAACCATGATGAGAAAGTGCGTAAGTCATGCTGGCAGTTGAAGTGGATGGACAATCAACCAAATCTCAATCACAACGTGAAACTGGTTCAACCACGATTTCCCACTTCCCTACACTTTCACTCATCTTTGAACGTCACCACTTACTGAAGATCAATGTGTTAACTACATCTGCTATAAATAGGTCCTCAACCTATGATCCGATGACATAACTTAACGTAATTCAAATTCAACTATGATAGTCTATGATTATCATCCACAAAAGCTTTCTCTCGGTCTAATACATAGAAATCATCTTCAAAGCAGTTTAACAACATCATCAACAATTAATCAATTACCATTTATTTCAACATATTCTCAACTTCCCCTTACAGATCGACCCTTATCCTTCATTTGTGACATAATTGCTTCTGCGAAGGCTATTTCTTGGTTTAGGACAGAGTCTTACAGATTGATCTCTCGAACTCAAAGCACTCTCGTGCAGTGTATCTATTAAAGGTTTTGAACGATTTTCTTAATCGAGCATTTGCGTACCCCACCATTTTACACTTTAAGTAAATCATTTTTACCCATCAACACTAAGATAACTTGAGATTCAAATATCTTATTCCTGATCTAAAGTCCGTGAACATCAATAACCAGTAGAACAAAATCCGGATACAAGAACTGTGAGGTAAAAAGATAGTATGACCGGGATTCGCGAATCCCTAAGTGAAGTCTTCAAAGTCGTAACCTAAAAATACATATATATGAAAAGCCTAGGTTATAAAGGACGACTCTAGATTCGCTAGGACACAAAAGTGTCATGGATAAAAAATCCCCTTGCAATAGTCTCTTTATTTATAGATATTTAAGGCTCTAAGTAATATGAATTCAAGCTAAGATAGCGTGAGATCTAAGCAAACAATTTCTCAATTATCTATATAGTCGATATTACATCATTGAATATCATTAAAAAGTAATCTAACGTGTCTTGAAATAACACGCTTAAAGTATCAGTAACAATCATAGTGGTGGAAGGGTCGGCCATTACGTGTATCAGTACGTCTCTTCTAAAATAATAATAATATTAACATAGGTTAAAACCCTCACCACTCAAAAAAACTTCACCCACTGGTAGCTTAGGTTGTGTCGCGCGACCCAATTTACGCCACGCTTCTCTTCAGTTGTCACAGATTGAGTTTTTTCAAAGTGAAAAAGCGCATTCGTCCATCCACGTGGTTGGAAATTTTTTGTTATTTACGAATTCCCATAGGAAATGGCTTAGTACTACCCATACAGATCCATTAAACTGGTCTTACTGATGTTCCTAGCCTTTTCCAAACAAGAAAAATCGTGGCCTAAAGCTCCAATTCCCGCTTATATTCCCTCTCACTTTGAAACCTCCGCGGGAAGATGTAGTAGACGTACAATGATTGTCCGTTTAGAAAGTGTAAAACGGTTAATGGTTGTCCGTTTCAGCCAAGATATACGGAAAACTATTATTCCTTCCCTGGAAACGAATAATGATCATCCACTTTAGGAAATATTATATGGGCAACCATTTATTCGTTTATTGGTATGTTGCCCAGTCAAAATAGCATAAATAAATAATAATTATTCGATTCTCAGAAAATAAATTATTCGTTTTTCATCAAAGTCGGTAATCCGTAATAAAAACAGGGAATCACCGTTGGACCCAGGCGCTTCCCAAGGTGAATTGGGAAGAACTTGGGAAGCTCCATAGGACCCGGTCTCATATTGTGGCCTTGGATTGCAAGTTACAACACGGTACGTAGAAGGAGAAAACGGTCGTCTATCGGTCAACCATTTTCTACAAATAAATCTTTCTGGCCGAAGGTCCGAAACCAACGAATTGTCTTGCGATTTCCCATCTGCTTTCGTTTACTGCTCTGCTTCTATATTTTCTGTCTCTATAGAACTAGAGAAAACCCCAAAAGTAACTCTACTTGGAAAACCAACAATGACTGAAACTTCTTCATCAACAGCAGCAATGGCAAAATCAGATGAAGATAGAGAAGAAATATTGGATCGAATGTTAACACGTTTAGCTTTTACAGATGATGATAAACTCGATAACTTACTTTTCAAGCTTCTTCCTTACTCTATTTCTTCACTTAGTTCTCAATCTCCAGCGGTTCGGAAAAAGGTTCGATTCAATTACTTATTCGTTTCATTGTAGGGTTCTATTTTCTTCAAATTATGATTTTCTGGGTTGAAATTTATGTTTATGGGCAACCATACTTGTATGGTTTACATATTATGAAGAGATCATTTGAGAATTACAAACTTCAAATTTCACCCTTATGATAAACTAGTAGTGCAACTGTTTATTCTGCTGTGAACTACACGGAATTAATTGTCTATCAAGTTAATTTAGGGCAGAACTGGTTAATATCTAGTCATTAATGCTTGCCGATAGTCTTCAATTTAAGCTTACCATTTCAAGTCAGTGTGTTGCAGGCTCTAGTTCATGATTCGTAATTCTACTTTGTAGCGTAACAGCAGTTGCTGGTTATTGAGTTTAGGGTTCAAACATAAGTGAAATGTGGTCCTAGTGCGATCAAATTAGCTGAGTGGAATCATGGCGCGACTTAATTTAGCTTAGTGGAATCAAGACCAAGTGCTAGAAGTTCGTCTGGTTAAGTATATCTTGTTTTGGTTGTTGCATAAATAGCTTGAATTCGGTTGAGTCATGTTCTGCCGCGCTTTTGTTTTCTGTAAACAACACGTATTTGAATGTGTTGTGAATCTTGTGATTTAATTTTCAATTGCATGATTTTTTCTTCAGTTTGTTGGATCTCGAATTGCTCATTCATGTTGTTGAGAGTTTTGAGGTTGTAGGTTATGGAGATATTGACTCATGTGAACAAACGAGTGAAGAACCAGCTTCAGATTAGTTTGCCTGTGTCAGAATTGTGGAAGATGTATATAGAAGCTAATGCCGCTCCCATGGTGAAGAATTTCTGCGTTGTATATATTGAGATGGCATTTGATCGCTTGTCTTTAGAGGTCAGTTTTGCTTCCTCAAGAGTTGAAGTTTACTTTTCTACGGCAATTAAGATGATTGATTCTCATAACAACTAGGTCTGTGTTGATTAAAGTTGTATTTTATAGGAGAAAGAGATTATGGCGCCTGAGCTGGTTGCTAAAATCTCAAAGCTGCCTCCTCAACACCAGGATATAATACTTAGAATCGTTGCTAAGGTATGTACTTCACACCCAAAAATTATGATCAGTTTGCTTTTCCTCTACTGTTCGCACTTCAGATTAGCAATTTGTTTCTTATCCAAATTTTTGAGCAATAGCACCGATGAGTAACCTGATTGGTTTTGTGGCTTTTTATGTAATGTCATCTTTCAAAACCCATCTTTTATGAGACTGCCCATCACACTCTCTCCGAACATATTGGGACTTATGGTACTTACCCAGTTACCTTGCCAATATGGAGAAATTAGCTAATTGTGCAGCTCTCCAGCTCAGATGTTTGATTGCATATATAGATGTAATTCATTTAATATGCAAATAAATGAAGCGATTTCGATTGCATCTGTGGTTTTATATTTCAAAACAAATACATTTGTTTTTACAGTTTAAATTCTGCAAAATGCCTTGATGTGGAAACTTTTACGAGAAAACATATCGTCATGTGTTACAAACCCACAATCAATTCAAGGACCTGATTGATGGACAATATTTTTATCATTTCTGAACTTTTCTTGTTTCAGGTCATTGGAGAATGCCATTCAGTTCGAGTTAAAGAGGAAGTTACTGCAAAATATCGATTGATGAATGAGCCTCAGGATGTCCAGCTTTTTCTTGATTTTTGCCTTCATACTGTTTTGTATCAGCCATCATCTCAAGGGTCGGTTTTCCAGCTTAAGAATTATTGTAGTCACAATTTTGACAGATTGCTTTAAAATATTGTACGTTTCCTGAAATCAACCATGTACTATATTTTCAGAGTGCGGTGCCCACCAGGGCTTTCTACTGCTCAGTCAGATCGCATTTCTGGGAAAAATCCATTAAAAGGTGATGCACTCTTAAAGCAAAAGGTGAGAAAACTATTTTGAGGACTTTTTTACTTTCTACATATCTTGCTTTCTCTACTGTGATCATTATCAGTACGAGAATATTCAGGTTGTGTTAGTTAACTTTATTTTTTAAATTTCTCTATTAGTTGGGTATCTTGCACGTGGTTGAAGCTCTGGAGCTATCTTCTGAACTTGTCTATGTTATTTATTTGGCTGCTTGTTCAGACAGGTATGCATAGTCATAGTCATATTCATTATTTGGCTTCTTTATTTCTGCAAGTAGGATTGCATATTATGTTTTTTAGCTCAAGTCTCTGTGCAGTGCTTTAGACTGACATGTTGGTTTATGGATGAATTTTAAGCTATGAGCCCGTCATTAAGAGAGGGGAGGAACTTTTAAAAAGAAAGGCAGCTGATGCCAACTTGGAAGACCCGCAACTGATAAACAAACTCTTTTTGCTATTTAATGGTACGTGGTATATATTATGTTGATTTGTAATAGACTTATTTTGAATTGGTTGGTCATTAACATTCGTTTTTGCAGGTACTGTCGGGGTTGAGAGTGTTGCTCTAGAAGCGAGGGTCATTCCTGGGAACTCTACTTTGAGACTTCGCTTAATGTCTGTATTTTGCCGCTCAATTAAAGCAGCAAATTCTTTTCCAGCCACTCTGCAGTGCATTTTTGGGTGCATATTTGGTAAAATTAAGCTTGTTTTTGTTTGTTTATTTGTTCACACACACATACATATGAACACACACAGTAGTGTGGGTAGGTTTGACTTCTTGAAACATCCGGTAGTATATTGGTTATAGTTATTATACATAATATTATTGTATTAGTTTACACGTAAACTAATATCTACTTTTGGTGTTTGCTTATGTAAGTTCTATTATATTATCTTACATTCCTAGGATCACATTGCATGGGTGTACTTTTAGAAGTGTGTTGCAATAATTGCACCATTTTCTAGCATGATGCAAGTATATATACTCTTTTTTAAAGTATCAATATGTTTCATATCAAAAATATGCTCAAGCACCTGTCATGTATCAGTTCTTAGCTGTGTTGTCTTTCTTTTCTTTTCCTTTTTTTCCGTTGCTTTTAGAATCTTATATACAAACTCAAACTTTGGATGAATATAGGAAATGGGACAAATTCAAGGTTGAAGCAGTTAGGGATGGAATTCACAGTCTGGGTGTTTAAACATGTAAGCCCATGTGGTTTTGGTTTGTAATTTTACCTTTCATGGATGCATAGAAAATTAATCTTTTTACATGTTAGAACTTCTCAACGTATATCCAAATCTGAATTATATTCTATTATACCTTCTGTTCCCACAAGCTAGCAACTATGAACTAAGTCATTGTTTGATTTATCTGTGCAGGCAATTATGGATCAGCTCAAACTTGTGGGCCCTGTTATTCTTAATGGGATATTGAGGTCCCTTGATGGTTATTCCAATACAGAATCAGGTTCTTAAAAAGAGTATTACCCTCATGCTTGTTGTACAATCTCAGCAATTTCGAAAATTATAGCTTAATTAGTTGTATGGAACTTTCATCATCCAGATGTTGTTGCTAAGGATGTCAAAATCTTTTCCTTTCAAGCAATTGGATTGCTCTCACAGCGTATGCCTCAACTTTTCAGGTATTCTTAATAAACCTGTCACATCCCATTAACTGCCACCCTTTTTGTTTTCTTAAGGTAACGCCTCACTTCTGTCTCAGAGATAAGATAGACATGGCTGTTCGGCTTTTTGATGCTTTGAAAATTGAGGATCAGTCTCTTCGTCTCACTATTCAGGAAGCAACCAATTGCTTAGCTATAGCTTATAAGGTATATTAGTTACATAGGCGTAATATATATTGCAATTGTCATGCCTCAACTTCTCAGGGGTGCTGTTAGGTTAATGTTCTTGTCTTCTGGCCATTTCATTGCGTAACTATCTATCAATACTAACCTGATCTCCCCATGTACTCACTGGGCATGTCTTTTCTGCTTTTAACATAAATTTGTTTTAGGTGTAATTTTACCCCACTTTTGTTTATCTTTAATCAGGGAGCCTCCTCGACCATCTTGAAGGATCTGGAGACACTATTACTGAAAAACTCTCAAGTGGTAAGGACTTGCTTTGCTTAGGTTGCAGTAGGAGTTGACAACTTTGAGATATAATTCATAATTCTTGCTGCTTACCATCCTCTTTATTTTGTTGGTGTTCTCTAGGAACAAAGTGAAGTACGCTTTTGTGCTGTTAGGTGGGCGACATCTTTATTCGGTCTGGATCATTGTCCCAGTCGGTTCATCTGTATGGTTGGAGCTGCCGATCCTAAGATGGATATAAGGTCTATTCACTTATGTCCCGGTGATGTCTTTTACAGTTATTTTCTTCGTGATTATGCTACATTTTGCATCTAAACCTTGTACGCGTAGTGGTCTAGGAACAGCTTCTACTAGTGGTTAACAATGCAAATTATAATGGTAACTAGTCAGGAAAATTCTGAATTAGGTTTTGTTTTCTTTCTGACTTCTAATTATATGTTTTTTGTGCGTATAGTTTCCTTTTCAACTGTACTGCCTGATGAATTTAATTTCATTAATGTTTTAGACAATTGCGCCTCAATGGTCTTCCATTGGTTTTCCACCAAGTCGGGAAATCTGTACCATTTGTCACCTGAGTTATATAAGTGTCTTGTTTCAGAGAAGGTTGGAGATAGCTGTTAGTTTGCAAGACATTGTGGAGACCCAACTGAGATAAATCTGGATTTATTATTAGGTTGTAGATTTTGTTTCAAATTATTAATGGGCTAACTTCTACATACTTTTACCTCTTTCTTTGTAGGGAAATGGCACTTGAAGGTCTCTTTCCTATGAAAGATGAAGGAAAATCTATAAGCAAAACTACCAACCTTAGATATCCTAAGACCACGGATATGCTAGAATATATTTGCAATCAGCAGCCGAAGTTATTGGACCCCTCTCAAATGAGGGAAGGCGAACTCCCTTTTCCATCAAAGATGTATGTGGTTATGATTAGGTTTCTGTTGAAGTCCTTTGAGGCAGATATTGAACTGGATAGTTCTGTACGTGGAACATCTGAGTATCAGTTTTCTATGCACAAGTTGTGTCTATTACTGGAACATGCTATGGCAGTTGAAGGCTCTGCTGAGTTGCATGCCACGGCAGCCAAAGGATTGGTTTCTGTTGCCTCCAGCACGCCAGAGGTTTATTTCTGCTATCTTCTTTTTTCCAGTTCAGTTTCTTTCTGGTTGTTGCGTTCTTCTAATTTGTTGTTTCTACCTGCAGATGGTCGCATCATGCGATGCAGAGAAAGTTTCGTGGCTGAAGAAGTTATTGGGTCATGTGGACTCTGATACTCGTGAATCTGCAGCACGATTGCTAGGGATAGCTTGTTCTTCTCTTTCTACACCGACAACATCTGCTCTTATTTCAGAACTCGACTCCTCAATAAGTGGGGTAAAAAAATTTGAGGTTTGTTTGAAATGGGTTTATGTATAGTGTGAATTTTCAATTTTCACATGATTTTGAGTTTTTACTACTTTTTCTAGTATCAGGCGAATGCATGATTTAGGTTCTTCTAATCTTAAAACTTATGGAACCTGGCCAGGTTTGAGAATCACCATGGAGCATTGTGTGCAATTGGATTTATTACTGCAGAGTGCATGTCAGCATCAGTCAGTGTAAGTTTCCGATTAGGCAAAAATGTAGGGGCCTAATCGATGTATGATTTTATATTTACTTATTTGTACAGGCCAAGAGCATGTATAGATGTTTTTTTACATATATATTTTCTCCGATCAATACACTTGCAGTCCTCTTAATATTCCGTGTGGAAGACAATTTGTCCTCTTGGTTGCTTTTTTCTGGAAGCTGACTTGTCATTACCTTTTGTGCTGATTTCCTTACGTTCAGATTTCAGAATCCTTGCTTCAAAATACACTGAATTGCTTGGTAGATGTGGTTCATTCTGAAACTGCATCTTTGGCCTCCTTTGCAATGCAAGCACTGGGTCATATTGGATTGCGTGGTCCAATGCCAGCACTTGTTCGGGACTCTGGTTCTGGTAATTTCGTTATGTATGCTATGGAGTAATTGGGATGCTTGATATTTGCATGTATAGTTTCATCAATGTGTGACGCATCTTGCTACTGCAGGTGAAATTTTGGTGGTTTTGCAAGAGAAGTTGGCTAAGTTACTCGCTGGAGAGGATATCAAAGCAATCCAGAGAACTGTGGTCTCTCTAGGGCATGTTTCTGCAAAAGAAACATCGTTTTCTTTTCTAAAGATTGCCCTTGATTTAATATTTAGTCTATCTCGATCAAAGGTGGGTGGTTAAGTTCATTTTCCTCATCTACTGACCCTCTATGACGATCTAGCTGCCCATGTTATCATAACAAATCATTTCTAGTTTGAGGGTCGGAAAAGATTTCATCACCTAATATCCAGAAGAAACTCATCCCACTAGGTTTTTGGGTTTCACAGGTTGAGGACATACTCTTTGCAGCTGGTGAGGCTCTATCGTTCTTGTGGGGCGGGGTGCCTGTAACAGCAGATATGATTCTTAAATCCAATTATACATCCCTTTCTCTCAATTCGAAGTTTCTCACGGTTGATGGACCATCATATCTTTCAACTGATGCTTCTAAGGAAGAAGCCGAAGGGAATGAAGAATGCCATGTTATGGTCAGAGATGTAATAACTCGAAAGCTTTTTGATGTGCTTTTATACAGTAGCCGAAAAGAAGAGCGTTGTTCGGGAGCTGTCTGGTTATTATCACTGACTATGTATTGTGGACAGCATCCAAAAATTCAGCAACTGCTTCCTGAAATTCAGGTTTGTCGTCCCATTTGCTCAAACTTAGTTCAATGTGATAATATTGATGCCGCCTTATATTGTCTGACATTACATAGTGTTTTCTTATGAAGAATGCGCGGAATTAGTCACTCATCTTGGCATCACAATTATGTCAACTGTTTCTTATTGTAACTACCAAATGTTCTTCTTTCACTGAGACAAACTGATTCCGATCTTTGCCACATTTTTTCAGGAAGCTTTTTCTCATCTACTAGGTGATCAAAATGATCTAACACAGGATTTGGCCTCTCAAGGCATGAGTATTGTGTACGAACTTGGTGATGCATCCATGAAGAAAGACTTGGTAAATGCTCTTGTAGGCACCTTGACTGGTTCAGGGAAGAGAAAAAGGGCTATCAAGGTATTTATTATGTTTCAAATTTTATTCGAAACCTTTCAATTTCAATTGTGTATATTGCAAGGCTGGTTTTCAAATCTAAAAGCGCCCAGTTATTGTCGTTTTAGCTGATGGAGGACTCTGAAGTGCTTCAAGAGGGGGCTATAGGCGAGAGTCTTAGTGGAGGAAAACTTAGCACATATAAAGAGCTCTGTAGCCTTGCTAATGAGATGGGGCAGCCAGATCTAATTTATAAGTTTATGGATTTAGCTAATTATCAGTCGTCGCTGAATTCCAAAAGAGGAGCCGCTTTTGGATTTTCCAAAATTGCAAAACAAGCTGGGGATGCCCTTGCGCCACATTTACGTCTGCTAGTTCCTAGACTTGTTCGCTATCAGTATGATCCTGATAAAAACGTGCAGGTAGTGATTTTGTCGCTTTTACGCTGTCTTTCAAGAGACACCTTGCAGATTGCAGAAATAGGTTCAACTGAGTCGGTAGCAATAACTTTTGTTTGGGGTAATTGTGTTACAAGCTGCAAAGTGTTGCCAGTTCGTTTTTTTCTTTGTGTTCTCCTTTCATTTTCCACAGAATTAGTCAAATTACTATTCACCTTACTGATTCCTTTTGAATATTTTGGTGCTCTTTTGTTATCTAATTTTGATATTTTTGTAGGATGCAATGGGGCACATCTGGAAGTCTCTTGTCGCAGATCCAAAGAAAACAATTGATGAACATTTAGACCTTATTTTTGACGATTTGTTGACACAATGCGGGTCTAGACTTTGGCGTGCACGAGAGGCTTCATGTCTTGCTCTTGCGGATATAATCCAGGGACGCAAATTTGACCAGGTAAATTAGTTTCTAGGTAGCTGTTGGTCATTTTAAATTGAAGAGACTGCTTGTAATAATTATGCATGGACGGTGTACTCTAACTGTGTTTATCACAACAAAAACCCACCCCTATGAGTTCATTATAATGTCGTTAACACAAAACTGTTCAAGTTGGCTAACTAAGTACAGATATGCTCTGCTGTTTCCTTTTATTTTCGTCTCTGTAGCAGTATCATTGTCCTTCTTATTCCGTGCTTCTTGTTATTATCTTCGTTTTTTTTACTATCCAACCTTTTCTTAACGTAAATGGTTTCTTGGAATTTCTACTGTACTTGATAGTTACAGAAGTTTCTTCTTTCTGGTACATGTTCTAGGGTGCTAAGTACAATATATGCTTCCAAGATTATCCAACACAATTTTTTCTCTCCTCATGCAGGTGGGTAAGCATTTGAAAAGAATATGGACGGCAGCATTTCGTGCTATGGATGACATAAAGGAAACTGTAAGAAATTCCGGCGATAGTTTATGTCGTGCTGTAAGTTCACTAACAATAAGGTTATGTGATGTCTCTCTCACACCGACAGCAGATGCCATGCAAACGATGGACATTGCATTGCCGTTTATGTTGTCTGAAGGCATTGCTAGTAAAGTTGCAAGTATACAGAAGGCATCTGTAGGAATTGTCATGAAGTTGTCAAAGGTAAGGCCCTCTTTTGTCATGAATTGATGCCCACACCAGCTGCGAACTTGATTATACGTTTGGGCATTTTGAATATAACGACATCAAATTTGAGTATAAGCACACATGCAGATGCACTTGTAGACTGTTTTTGAGAAACTGTTTCTCATGCTTCCTAAATCTTCCTTCTTGTTGCACATTTTTAAGATGGAGCCACTGGCTTCCTTTGCGTCCCAGTAATTTTTGAACAATGAAATTTATATTTTTTTCTCTCTCGCTGATATGGTATAACATATGATACATCCACTTAAATTATCTGTGCTTAACAAATGGTGTTTTTTCATTATCATAGATCATATTTTTCTTATTTCAGGGAGCTGGGGTTGCTCTTCGACCACATTTGCCGGATCTAGTTTGTTGCATGCTAGAGAGTTTATCCAGTTTAGAAGATCAAAGGCTGAATTATGTTGAGGTTTGGCTAATTTTATATAAATCTCTTACCTTATAAATAGCAGTGGCACCTTTCTGGAGACTTGTTTAAGGATCTCAACTTTAACGGTGATTAGAGTTCACTATCTTATCTCTTCCTCATTATATTCCTTTTCTCTTTCTTCTGTTCAACTAGTTGCATGCAGCGAATGCTGGAATACAGACAGACAAGCTTGAGAATTTGCGGATATCAGTAGCAAAAGACTCTCCCATGTGGGAAACTCTAGATTTATGCCTCAAAGTTGTTGATACCGAATCATTGGATCTATTGGTTCCGCGACTTGGCCAGATGGTACGATCTGGGGTCGGCCTCAATACTAGGTTTGTTCCCGGGTTCATAAGTAATTTAATAATTCACCAGGTGATTGTAATATTGTACAAGTTTGCTAGATGTATATGAAGGTATTTGTTGCGTCTTGCTAAATGTAAGGTGTTCATATAGAAGAGAGAACAACTGGACATGCACCGTTGTGTTCAACTACCTTTCTCTTATTTATAGTAAATGGCTTCCCTGTTTATTGGGATCATCTGACGTCAGCACCCCTGTAGCTAAATGAGAGATCTCCCAAGAGTTTTACTAAGTAATAGGAGTCACTTCTACCTGCACTTTTGCTCTGAATAGGCAAACTTTTGTTAATATTCTCCCTGACAATCAAATAAGAGCTTTCTGCCTAAACTGATGGAACCTCACCTGAAATTGGTCCTTCGCTAAATTCAAACACTGGCTTTTGGAATGTCTGGTTCCCTTATTGAGATAATTAATAGTTAGCACTTGTATTTTGCTATTGCTACAGGGTGGGCGTTGCTAGCTTTATTAGCTTATTGGTTCAAAAGGTTGGCATGGATATGAAAGCATATACTGCCACGTTAGTGAGGGTCTTGTTTCCAGCTGTTCTGGAGGAAAAGAGCGGTGCTGCAAAAAGAGCTTTTGCTAGTGCTTGTGGAATCTTATTGAAGTACGTAGCTTCCTCCCAGGCCCAAAAGTTGATTGAGGACACTACAGCACTGCATACTGGTGATCGGAATTCTCAGATATCGTGTGCAGTTTTGCTGAAGAGCTATGCAAGCCGGGCTGCAGATGTTGTCAGCGGCTATGGAGCCACCATTATTCCTGTCAATTTTGTTGCAAGGTGAGAAAACTAAACTGGCCAAGATCATCTACAGGAAAGGCCCTTGTTGAGCTTGCTTTCACTCGGTATCTGAGTTTCAAATTTAAATGCTGTTATTTTTGGTTGGGAACTTAGGATTTTGAGCTTGATGTCCTCTGGAGGCTTATTTTAACCTTCATATTGGTTGCTGATCTCCACTTAATGTTCTCGAAGTAGTCGATTAGATCAGTTTTGTTGTCTAACATTGTAAAGATTAGGAATCAGTAAGGAAGTTAGAGCTGATCATTACTATTTTCTATAAAGTTACAACTGAGCAGACTATTTTTCCAGTACATTATGCGTACTTATGTCATTTTCCCTCGTTTACAGATCGTCTTTTTTTCACTCAATAACATTTGAAATACCCAGGAAATAACCTCCATGTCCAAGTGCAAAACCAACCAAATTACATTTTTGGATCCTAAACTTAAAGGGCGATAAAATAAAAAGAAGTTGTCATCTTCCATCCTTATGATTTGCTAAGTCCAATGCAGATTTGAGGACGATAAAGATGTTGCTAGCCTTTTGAGGAGCTGTGGGAAGAAAACACGAGCAGCGAAAGGGTTACCCTTGAACTCTACCTGGCTGAAATTGTTTCGCTTATTTGTAAGGGAATGATGTCATCATCATGGGCAAGTAAAAAAAAGGTAAGAATTGCTGTTTATTAACTCATACTTGTTCCCTGTCTGGTGCATGTTAATTTCAAGGACCTTTGGTTTGTGATATCTTTTAAACTTAATGTGCCGGCTTTTTTCTTGCAGTCAGCCAAGGCAATCAGAAAACTCAGTGAAGTTTTGGGCGAATCCCTTTCGTCTCATCATCATGCATTGCTTTCTTCTCTTTTAAAAGAATTACCTGGCCGCTTATGGGAGGTAGGAACCTATCATATTCATCAAAAATTCTTGCTACTATGATGTTGCTATAAGTCATGTGATTTACGACGTTATTTAAATTGCATGTGTTGTTTCTGGTTCTCCACATATTCCTTTTGCACATTATATATGTTAATGATCGGGAATCTCAATGTGTGTCACCTATTCTTCCTCTCAAACTTGAGGTAAGCGTCAAGATAATATAAAATGAACCATCATGAACTTCTGAAGCTCATTAATATAGTTATGTGTATGCTACAAGTTCTACCTTACCTTATGCTTTATAGGAAGTATCTGTTGTCTTTCGCTTGCCTTTATAAATCAATTTTTCACTCGGTTATCATTCCTTACCGTCCATTGCATTTTCCAAGTCTGAGTAATTATACTCATTTAGAAGATCTACAGTAGCATCTGACTAACCTATATCTAAAGGTAAAAAGTTTTTTTTTTCCTTTTGAGGAAATATTAGCTCAAGTAACCGTTTCTACTCTTTTGAGATAAAAACTGTTGCCTCATCTTACCATCATCATTATCCAATATCCTCACATTTTCTGGACGACATGGATGAAAAGAAGCTCTGAAAGGCTTCAGAGTAATTTTGATTGGGGTATTTTCAGGCCCATGCCTATTATGAGTCCCCTGAGAGTATACCTTAAGTTATCCTTTTGTTTTTCTTCTTCTTATCCTTATTGCTAAATCTGCTTAATAGGGAAAAGAAGCTATTTTACATGCAATTGGTGCCCTTTGTACTGCATGCCACAAGTCAATTTCTGTTGAAGATCCCACGGCACCAAATGCTATTTTAAGTGCTGTATCCTCTGCATGCACCAAAAAGCTCAAGACATACAGTGAAGCAGCTTACTCGTGTTTGCAAGAGGTCAGAGAAGCTATCTTGCTCTTGTTTACTACCATATCCATTCTTTCGTTTTAACATTCTAAGTTTCCACCTTTAAAGTCAGTTTCATTTCTTCGCTCTGGGATTACTTTTGCTTTCCTCACGATGTAATGTCTTGTTGTATCCTTACATTTTCCTAGGTAATAAAAGCCTTCAGGAACCCAGGTTTCTTTGGAATAGTTTTTCCATTATTATCTGAGGTGTGTATTAAAGCAAGCGCCTCCAAACCTCGGCAAACATCTTTGGGGACTGATGCTAGTAATGCGGGTATGTACAAACAATGATATGTACTTCTTCTCCCTCTGTCTTTTTTTTTTTATTATTATTCTTTTGATTGTTTAAGAGAGAATGATAGTAAAGAAAGAATATGCAACTTTACCTTTTCACTGTACAGTTGATAATTGGATTAGAGATAGCATAATTTGCGAAGTTGATTTCGAAAATCCTAACTTCTCGTTAATCACGTAGAATCCATAATCGATGAGAACACAAGTTCATACTAAGTATAAAATTTATGATCGCATTAGAAAAATGTACATAATGTTTATCTTGGGCCAGCTAAAGCTACTATTTCACCTCGAGTGGTTTAGTCAGTTTTTGGTCTTAAACAGCAAAATATCTAACCAACTTTGCTATGGGCATCAAGTGCTTAATGTCAGTGCGGTAAGGCGTTCTGTCCCAAGCCGTAATTCTAGTTCATGTGACTGTAGCAATTAACCTTTCCACTTTGGATGCAGTATATCCATTGCATTGCTAACTGTCGTATGTTCGTGAAATACAGCAGAAGACAAAGAAGAAGAAGTTTCTGCTCCACTTGATAAAGTTCTAGATTGCATTACATCTTGTATCAGCGTTGCTCATCTACCTGATGTTCTCGAACAAACAAAGAACTTGATCCATGTATTCTTAGTTGTCTTATACCCGAATTTGCAATGGACAGGTATATACTTTTTTATCTTTGTCTCTAATTTACAGTTTTGAAAGGGTTTGGGAGGGTTTTTCTGATTGTTCAGTTTCTAGTGTTAATTTGGTTTAGTACTAACGTCTAATGCCTTCATTCATGGAACTGTTGAAACCAGTCAAAATGTCAGCTTTCTCGACTATCAAGCAGCTTTGCTCAAAAACTCGCTCGGTTGTCAGCGATTCTCAGGACACGTCTTTACATGCAGAAGCCACTGTTGTCATTCAAGAGGTAATTTAGAGCATATTTTGTTCTTTCCTTTGCATTATATTATCCTCCTGAGGTGCTGGTACATCTAACATTTTGGTTTCCTATCTTCAGTTGTTTAACTGCATGTCACCAAAAATAGTGGAGTGTATATTCCCAGGTATGTCTTCCATTCCAAATGTTACATGTCGGCTACTCTCGTCCGTTGATTTCACGTTGATTTCAAATTTTTCTGTACATAACTCCAGATTTATATGTTCTCTTGAAGCGTTCACTTACAAACTCAGTCTTTTCACCTAAGTTAGAAATTTGAAAAAATTCTGCTCACGATCAAACAATAACCAGAATAAATATAAAATCAAACCAAAAAAGTAGTTCTAATTTTTGGTAGAAGTTCAGTTTCTTACTTAGCTTTAGTTATCTTTTGATTCGTTTTATATTGTTCCTGCAACTTCAGGTACATGTGGCTGCTTCAGAGTGCCTCTTAGAAGTAACCAAGTTGTATAAAGATGCTCAGCTTATGCAGAGTGAAGATGTCAGTTATAAAAGTGAGCTCATTCATCTTTGTGATGTGGAAAAGAGTGAGCAAGCGAAATCATTGCTAAGGAAATGTATTGAAATTCTTGAAAGCCTTTGAGAAAAAATACCTTTCATATAGTATTTGGGTTGTCAAGGTTGTCTGTAAACTATTGCTGCTTCAATTTTATTTGGTTGCATGTACTTCAGCTAGTTTTATTGATGTTTCAGTATCTAATTTTTCCTATGCTTGGTTTATTTACAAGGAAATTGATGCTTCATATGCAGACGTGCTAGTTATTATGATACTTGAGCAATAACTAGAATACCTAACCTGATTTTCCCTCCCCCTCCCTCCTTACTGCTAATATTAGCCAAACAAAGGAAAACCAAAAACAAAGAAAAAGAGAAAAGAACAGTCTGTTATAGAGCACCAGACTGTAACCAAGTACAACCAAAAATACCACTACTGTTAATTAGCAAAAACTGCAGCAAGAGATCCAAACCCAACTGATCTCTCCAACATCCCAAAGAAACAACAACCAATATCCCAAACTCAACTCCCTGGAAACCATGATCCAACATAGTAAAAGCCAAACCAGACTTTGCAACTACCAACGGGCTAACCATGTTTATCCCTGAGAATAAGGACACCAGGATCCACACACCACTAAAGTATTCTTCCAAATTAGATTCCTATCTTCTACTTGAAACAATCAATCCCCTAGAATTCCAACAACCAAGCTTAAACAACATTTACTACTAGAGTTTACCCTTCTTACCTCTAACATATTTCTTCAAATCTGTACCTATATGATGGATACTCTTCACCACTTGATGCTTCTTTGCATTTAGATCTCTAACCCTAGTACCAACAGAAATTGCACCTTGTTGTTGGGCCACCAGGTTAGGATCCAAATTCTCAGCAGCTGAAGCATTGACAACAAAAGAATTACCTCCTGTATTCACCTCCTCAAAAGCTTTAGGAACTTCCAAAAAGACCTCATAAGCATTCTTAGTATGGAGATCAGTCACTACTCCAATACCAGTATTATTTACAGGAAGAGAAGGCCCTTGAGCCATATTTTCATCATACATCCTCTTTCTACTCTCCATCACCATCTCAATAGCTGTAGGAGTAACATCAGGGATGTCCCGAATCTCTCTATCCTCAGCAATATGAATTTCCATAACAACTTCAGTAACACCATCCAAATTAGTAGCAGGAACTGAATCTTGTACTTTATATGTATTTTTAACCACCCAAACAGTTTTCTGAGGTAAAGAAGTAGGTTGCACCTTTTGCTTCTCAACTGGAATGTGTTGTTTAAGAGGACATTTAGCATCTGAATGTCCAAAGGTCTGACACCCAAGACACCTTGGTGGTTTCCAAGAACACTCCACAGGTATCTTAAAAAGCCTCCTTGCCATCAATCACCACTGGAATCTCACTAGGGAAGTTACAGCTAGTGTCAATCTCCACACAAACCTTAACAAAGTTCATTCTAGATCTCTCCAAGGTTTTCTTATCAGTCATCAAAGGAATGCCAAGGTAACTAGCAATAATCCCAATCCCCTTCTGGTTCCACATAAACATAGGAATCTTCTTAAGATTGAACCAAACATGAATAGTTTTAAGATCCTCTGCCATTTGTTCAACCATTGGAGACCATGGTCGAATCATAAAAAGTCTACTAGCAATATACACATGACCGATTTCTAGTACTCTTTGTCTATCCTCATTATTACTAAAATCAAACACAAAAGAGGCATCACTATGCAAGGTTATGTGAACCTCCTCTTTGAGTTTCCAGAGCCTAAGCAAAATCTTCTTAACAAAATGAAAAGGTAATCAACGACCCACAAAAGCCCCAACAACCAATTTCTCATACTCTCTAATATCATCATCAAAATAAGCTAAAGAGGCAACAAAAGCTTTCTTACCATTAAATAGTTGAGGAGCACGATACTTCAAATCATCCCTTAGATCTTTAGAAACCATTCCTTCCCAAGAAAAAGTTCCACCACCCAAAGAACCAGGAGGATTCCGGTGATCAGACGAACAAGAACCCACAAGTGGAGGAAAGTTCTCCATAAAACTCTTCTTAACAGACTGTAACGAATCGTCTCCCTGAATAGCATCTTCAATCACCATGGGAGAAGATGAAAGAGGGTTAAAGGTCGGAGTGAGAGAACCTACGACACCACCAGACGGCGGTGCCATGAGATTCGAAGCAGCAGAAGAAGAAAATCGCCAAACCCTAAATCGCCTTGGTCAAACCAGAACGGCCAAGGTCTTGGTCATGTTGATTCATGGACACCTTGCTTTCTGATGTTCAAGTGCTAGGTTGGTTGGTGGAAGATACATTTTCCATAATCTCAAGTTGCACCCTATTAAAGAAATAGGACTTAGAGCAAGTCTTATGGTGGAAGAGTTCCATCTTCCATGCCAGCTCAGCATTTGGAAGGGTTATTTTGTTTTTGGTACTTACATTTTGACCAACATTAGTATTTGGTCTAACATTTGTCCAACTTAGGGTTTGGTACCTGGAAATCACGTTGACTTCCATTGACTATGTTAGGTCAAGTTTTAATTAATTTGCAATCTTATATATTTACACAATTACTATTTTACCCTTCATTTTGTTAAAAATTTCATTGACTATGCTAGGTCAACATAGGGCTTGATATTGCAAGTCTGTAACCACCACCATCATAGTGCCACCAGCCACCAACAACCAGCATCACCATCACCACTTATAACATAGCCGATGATTTTTTGCTCTTGACAACAATTCTCCCAATTCCTTGTTCTTGACAACACAATCCCTAATTTCCCCTAATTTCTGCCACAATTCATAAAAACCCTAGAATCCCATCATCTTCGTCTTATCAACTGATGAATTTCATAATACAACATTTAGGAAAATTCACAAAAAGATTTCATCAGCAAGATACCCAATTACATATCTCAATTTCAAATCCAATTCAAAGAATAGACAACACCCATCAATTTCAATTGACACCACAACCAATACCAATTTCAATAGATCCTGCAATATCAATTTACAGCACCAGTTGTATCTGATTCCAACACATAACAACCATCCAACCATCACACATCACCCCTCAAGCCATTATCCATAGCTACACAAAATCCATCAGCACCCAATTGTTCTTCATGGATCCACCTGACTGCAAACCAAATCTTCTCCATGTTCTTCTATGTAATTTATTGGTTTAAAAACAACTTCTAGATCATACCCATTCTTCAAAATACCCATCTCAACCGAATCCACGACAACACTTCAATTATTTATTCTGCTTCTTCGATTGGGTTTTTGGTTGAATCTGTTCATGAGGTTATGCACAGAGGAAGATGCACTGATTAAGTTTTTGGTTGAATATGTTCTTGGGGTTATGAAGAGAGGAAGAGGAATTCATTGGATTTGGGGGAGAAATTGATAAGATTTGGTAGTTGCTTCTTAAATAGGTTTTGGTTTGGATCGGTTTTTGGTTTTATGCAGAGTGTTTGAATTTGTTCATGGGGTTATGCAGTGAAGAGGAGAAAATTCGATCTGAGGAAGATGTTTTTTCAATTGAAATTTTCGTTCATGGGTGATGCAGAGTTGTAGTGTTTGCGGAGGCGAAAGAAGATGAAGTAGAAACTGATTTAGGGTTTCATCAAAGCCGTTGGATTTTAGTCCTCCTATAAGGTTATACTTGTAAACCCAATATTAATTATAATATAAATTTAATTAAAATATGGTCATAGACGGTCAAAAACAGTCAACGTGATTTCCAGGTACCAAACCCTAAGTTGGACAAATGTTAGACCAAACACTAATGTTGGTCAAAATGTAAGTACCAAAAACCAAATAACCCCATTTGGAATTGTGGTTGGAAGTGCAAGTGTAATGGTGGAATAGTAGAAACGCTAATATGAATAACGCTTTTTTTTCTCAACCATTAGATATTCAACGACTCGTTTGCTTTATATCTATGGATAAAAAAAGCGTTATTCTGAATAGCGCTTTACGCTATTCAACACCAGAGCTATTCAGATTAGTGTTGGGCGTTATTTTTATTGGCGTTTTCCGTCTTCTAGTGCGCTATTCTGAATAGCGTTTTACGCTAATCTGATTAGCGCTTCCATGGATTCCACAGACCATCCCACGAAATCATGGAATATGGCTTGGAAAAACTGTGGAAGACCCCAACTTGGAAGTCACTAGACTTGAGATTCCACAATTTTTCCACACTTGGAGTAGGTTGGATTCCACCATAAGACTTTCTCTTAGAGCTAAACATCCATGGGTCCTCATTGTTGATTTGAACATTACCATGGCTACTCGTGAAGATCTAGCTTCTCTTGTCATACAACTTCTTCCATTCCTGAAATCAAAAATATTATTAGTTGTGTTGATTTATCTGATCTTGAATTTGTTGGTTGTCGATAGACTTAGTCCAATAAACAGTCACCACCTTATCTGATTAAACCCAGACTTGATGAGGTTTTGGTAAATGGTTATTGGCTCAATCATTACGGAAACTCAAATTTCTTTTAAATTGAATCAATAGGCTCTGACCATTTACCAATTCTCTTGGTTACTGATTCTAATTCTATCCAAGGGAAAAAACCTTACAAATACTATAAGTGTTGGTTTAGAGACCCAGATTCTCACGAGGTTATTAAAAAGGCCTAGAACTTAGAAGTACGAGGCTCACCTGCTTATAAATTTACAAACAAACTAAGAAATGTTAAGTATGGTTTGAAAAGATTTAATATCGACCATTTTGGTAATATTGATAATAGGGTCTAAGAGTTAGAGTCTTAACTCTCAACTGTAAACCTAATAACTTAGAAGATGTTGAGTCTATTAAAATTGTTGAAAGTTCTCTTGAACATTGGCAAAAAATCCAAGAATATTTTCATGCTCAAAAGTCTAGACAAGACTATATCAAGAGCCATGATAGAAATGCTAACTATTACTATACTTATGCTAATATAATGAAACATTTCAATCATATCTCTGCTCTTTAAATCAGTAACGGTCAATGGTCTAGTGATAGAGCTAATCTTGAATACCTTTTAATATATCATTTCAGTGGCATTAGTTCTTTCACCAATCCACTGCCAAATAGAGATTTTCTCAACTGTATTGACCCTTGCATTAGTGATCTGGACAATGAAAATTTATTGAGTCCAATCACTATTGAGGAAGTGAAAAATAATATCTTTCAAATGAGATCATGGAGTGCACCTGGTCCTGATGGGTTTCCACCAGGTTTTTATAAGCAAAACATTGATCTCTTGATAAATGATGTGTGGCTTATGGTAAGGAATTTCTTTGAGACTAAACACATCCTTAAAGAAATGAACCATACTTTCCTCGATCTAATAGCCAAGACTAACAACCCTTTTGCTCCATTTTAGACCAATTTCTCTTTGTAACACTGGTTACAAAATTATTTCTAAAATCATTGTTAACAGAATGAAACCATTGCTAGGCAAAATTGTATCATCATTTCAGGCAGCTTATGTTCCTAACAGATATATTCATGACAATGTGGTGATATCCCATGAGCTGGTTCATACAATGAAAAAGAAAAAGGGTAAAAATGGTTATAAGGGTCTCAAGTTAGATATGTCGAAAGCTTTCGACAAAGTTGAGTGGTCTTTCATGATAGATATTCTTAATAGATTTGGTTTTTCAAAAGATTAGTGTGATATTATCCAACAATGCATCAGTACAACTAATATCTCTATATTGCTTAATGGCACTTCTTGCACTTCCTTTAAACCTTTCATGGGTTTAAGGCAAGGAGACCCTTTGTATCCTTGCCTTTTTATTATATGTATGGAGTCTCTTTCTAGATATCTTCTTCATGCTGAATCTACTAATCTCATTCACAGAATTAAGTTTACTAAAGATGTTCCAAGCATCTCCCATCTGTTTTTTGCATATGATTGTCTCATATTTAGTAATGCTTCCCATGAAGAGGCTGATAACTTGATGTCTTTAATTAATGATTTCAGTGCTTGTTCTGGTCAGGTCATTAATCTTCAAAAATATAGATGCTTTTTTATTAAGAATTGTAATCCAGATTTTTGTGTTTCTCTCATTAGGCAACTCAAAATTAAGAAAATGATCTTAAAGAAAAATGCCTTGGTATTCCTCTTTTCATTGGTATATCAAAGAATGAGGCTTTTGAACATCTACCTTATCATAAAAGAGTTGCTAAATGGAAAAGAAAACTGTTAACCCAGTTTGGTAGATCTATAATGGTTAATCATGTTCGTCAGCCTTCTCCTCTTTATCAAATGAACATTTTTTTTCTTCCAGATGGTTGTATTTAAATCTCAGAGAGAATTTTGGTGGGGTAAAAACCAACCAGGTGGGAGCTATCCTATGGCTTGGGACAATATTTGTTGTCACAAGCTTTAAAGAGGTTTAAGTTTCAAAAACCTAAAACACTTCAATTTGTTGTCCCTAAACCACCATTTTTTTCTTAGGCAATTTGTATGGACAAACCCAATACAACTCCGGGAGTTAAACTCAATCAAGCAATAATATCTTAGAGTTATATCCTTCTCTCTCGCGATTAGAACGTTTACAGAATCAAATCCGTGAACCTAACCACAAAGAAATAACTTGGACGGAACCAAAGACCAATGTCCAAGAATCAATCAAGTCTTATCCAACAAACTAGGTCGGATGTCTCTCCTATGATTGATCAACGCATAGCCTGTGATATTTTAATAAAGATAAACAATATAATTGGAAAAATAAATAACACAGACACCAGAAGTTTTGTTATCGAGGAAACCACAAATGCAGAAAACCCCCGGGACCTAATCCAGATTGAACACCAAACTGTATTAAGCCGCTACAGACACTAGCCTACTACCAATTAACTTCAGACTGGAATGTAGTTGATCCCTAAAGGGTATCCCACCGGTTAAGGTACAATCGCGCTCCTTACGCCTCTTGAATCCCAACATGACTACGCGCAATTGATTCCCTTAGCTGACGTCACACCAACTAAGAGTTTCTTCAACTCAATTGAAGACTTTAAACCAAATCTGCCTCCCACAGATTAAGCCTATACATGATTTCCTTTTACAATAAAATAGTTTGATCAAAGTTGCGGAAATCGATAGCAATAGACAAAGTCTAGCTAACCTCAAAATCTGGACTTATGTAACCTGAAGTGCAGCCTAGATTATTATTCACCTGACAAGTATAAAACCCGCGCAATAGATCAAGATCAGGATACACGAGTTATCAAGGAAAGATAACTGGATATGGCTTCACGAATCCCTTTGAAGAATTTGTATTCGCCAAACCCTAAAAGAGTTAGGAAGGGAACGACTTTAGATACAACTAGGACATACAAAAAAGTAATATCGGGATTCAAAGATCCCAGTTGCTTGAAGTTTCCCTTTTATATAGACATTCAAAGCATAAGTTACTTCAGGTTTAAGCTAAGATATCTTTGGAACCAAGCAAACAATATCCACCGTCAGATAACTTTTTGAATCTGATTCACCTAAATAAGATATACACTCTGGTTAGATAAAACCGTAACCGGACCGTGTACAAAGACTATGTTCAACATGGTTAGCCGAAACTAGCCGGTTTGAACTTAAAAGCTTAATATTCATTTTCATGAACACAAAGACATTAACTCTGAGTCACAAACATGTGATCAAATATATCTACTGTTTTTAGAGAATTAATCAAATGATAATTATCTCGTAGAAATAATTTAAACACACTTGAAAATATAATCGACATGGTTAGTAGGTGTACAAGGTACAAATACCATTGTCGTTCGTGAACCGGTTCAGTCACAGTACGCGTACCGGTTTATAAACGTTTAACCAAATCGAGTTCCAGAGTTAACAAAACTATTTAAGTTTGTGTACCGGTTCCGGAGTTCACAGAACTAAATCAGTTTGTGTACCGGTTTAAAAACACAACCTAGTTTAGGAACACAGAACTGTTTCAGTTTGCATATCGGTTTGGAAATAAACCAGGTTCCGTAACTCACAATTCAAGAATGGCCTATCCGGTTCACAAGTCAAACAGATTTTAATATGATATACATAAGTATATATGTACCACAAATCTGTAAGTCAATATATATATATATATATAGCTACTCCGCAACGTGTACGAGTACATGTAATACGGTTTCAGACATATAACAATTTTCCCAGTTTGTAAGACTGATACCACTTTCTTGTATCTGAATCTATAGTAGTTATATATTTCTCTCTAAATCGATTCGAAACATTCTTGAATAATATCAATGACACATATCGCTATTCCATGCTATTTCCTAATGATAAACTGGAATCATGATTTTGATTCCGAACAATGAATTTTCCTTAATCGAAATTCATCAAGTATGAAAAAATGTTCATTAAGCATAGTCATTATATTTCGAGAACTAATTATCAAGATAAACTTGACTTGAAATTCTTGTCTATGCATAACAGTCTAATTAGTTATGTGACATCGTCTCAAATGATAGAAAAGTGAATATAACTTGAGATATATGTGGTTCAGTCTTCACTTACCTTTTGTTGATGAAGTTCTCCAAAAGCTTCGGTTTATCTTCGCCTTCAAATGATAAAACGCAATGATGACTGTTGTGATCCACTATTTCTCAACTACATTTCTATCCTAGTCTGAGACTTAACTAATTGTAGACTAGAAATCAAGATATAGTTTTGAAAACTAAATTTGACGACAAGCTTGAGATATCAACACTTGTGAGTTCGACCGAGCAATGTGATAGACACATTTTTGTGTCTAAATTATCCTCATTTATCTGTATTGTTGGTACTCGATTTTGTTCTTATTATGGTGTTTTGTGTGTTTATAGGTATTGTTGGAAAATAAAATTCGGTGGAAAAATCGGCTCGAAAAGTTGCCTAAAGCACCGGGAGGACACATGTTATTCGGACTCGCATTGTTGGTTAAGGGGCACCTCAATTATTAAGGGGCTCCTTCTTGCTATTCGCACCCCAGCTGTTGGATAAGGGGAGACCCTTTCTTCTTCGTTTGAATTTGCTTTTGGCGGGAAAATGTTGCAGCACATGGCCATATTTAGGGTTCGAGTTTTGATCATGTTCTGGAGAGATTCAAGGGCAGAAACTCTTTGGATTTGTTTATTTGAGATAAACAGAGATAGTAGTAGTGTTGGATTCAATCCAGTTGGACCAGATAATCGCTGAAAAGGAAACAAAGCTACATGTTCACGGAAAATACTATGAAACTACGAGATTTTCTGGATTTGATTAGGGAGAATTATGGAGAGATTCAAACGCTCCAATGGATTGATTTGGGCATGTTACACTTAAACCGAACCGGTAAGTCCACTAGAATCGAGAAAATTGGGCTGCAACGTTGGTTTGGAAGAAAACAAAGTATCTTTTATTCCCGTGAGTTATTCTCGAGATTTTCTTTATTCTGGGAAAGATTGCACGAGTTCAGAGCATGTATATCTTCTTTTGGGACGTGTATGAGTCTGTTTGAAGTATGTTAGATTTTTGCAGATGCGTGAAAGATTTAAAAATGGAAATTATTTCTCATGTCTGGCAGTGGAGAATAATATGATAAAGAGAGGATTATCTCGAATTATGGCGGAGATTTGGTGGTGCTGTTATGTATTTAAAGGGTGCTGGACGTTCAGAGAGGGGTATGGAGAGTTTGGGGAGCAGTTAGAACGAACAGAGAGTCGAGAAATCAAAGTTGCAGGAAACGCCAATTATGTTGCTGCATAGCTGAAGAACACGAAGAACAGACCAACCAAGACAGTCGTTTATCAACAGTGATAACGACACACAGCTGTGGGACTATTGCCCGACATTCTTATTTTCTATAGTAACATCGACAGTCAACATATATCGTTCTCTGTAATTTTAATCATTCTCACACTTTCATCATTTGTAAACCATCTTTGAGCATAAATGAAATCAACTTTTGAGCGTGTTTCCATGATGAAGAGCTAAACCCAATCCCTGGGGCGATGGAGGAAGCTGTTGTTTCGGTAAAAGTGATATATCTTTATTTCAAATTAATTATAGCAATTCTATTATGATTTTTGCATTGAACCAAAAATGGATTATATGATTTTGATTAGTTAGGTGTATTTTCTCTTGATAGAATATGCTTGCTTTAGAGTTTTGATATTCTATGCTTGGATTAACATCTATTCTTTTAAAAATCTACATGTCTAGGCAATACTATTAGAATCAATTTGAATGGTGAGTTGCGAAATTATTGTTTTATTAAATCACTAATATCGACCAATGGTGGAATCCTAGCCCCAGTCTCTCCACAGTATTCAGATCACCTTTTTTATTTGAGTTTATTATTATCATTTATAAAATTTAAGTCTAAAAAACCTGCTTTCACAAGTCTCAACGAACTTATTACTACAAGATCATTGAAAATAATCATCACAATGCTCTAACACTATCTATGAGACTATGTCGCATGACTAAAGTGGACTTTACACGCACCACAGAAATTTCGAATCAAGTTTATCTTGTTAATTATTCTCGAAATATGTTGACTAAGCTTAAGAACATTAATTTATTCATGCTTGATGAATTTGGTTAAAAATAATTTGTTGTTTATACCTAAATCGTGATTCAAGTTAATCATTTGAAAGTATCCTGGAACAGTGATATGTGTCATCGATATTATTCGGGAATGTTTCAAATTGATTATTAGAGAGATATAAACTATTGTAAACCTGGATACAGGACAATACACGTACCAGCTTACATACTGGCACAACTGTTATTGGTCCGGATCCGCAGTACATGTACCCAATACACGTACC
The DNA here is from genome assembly GCF_003573695.1 of Papaver somniferum. Lineage (NCBI taxonomy): Eukaryota > Viridiplantae > Streptophyta > Magnoliopsida > Ranunculales > Papaveraceae > Papaver > Papaver somniferum. The sequence goes on along the minus strand of NC_039368.1, from coordinate 63,629,325 downwards.
GACGTAGCTATAATTCAGCAACAACTTTTGGTACACATATCGAGTATGCAAACCCAAAAAAGTTTGTTGACTCGTGAACTCAGGAAGGTTTTTTCATAGGAAATCTCTAAGAACTAACTCAACACAACTCCAAGAGTTAAAACTCAATCAAGGAATGTGTCTAGAGTTATATCTCTCTCCCTATCTTTTGTTGTTAGAATGTTTACAGAACTGAATCCGTGAACCTGACTACAAAGAGAGTTCTTGGACGGTACCAAAGACCAATATCCAAGGATCAATCAAGTTTTATCCAACAAACAAGGTTGGACCTATCTACTTTAATTGATTAACGTACAACCTGTGATATTTCAATTATAAAGATAAACAATATAATGCGGAAAAAAATAACATAGACACCAGAAATTTTGTTAACGAGGAAATCGCAAATGTAGAAAAACCCCGGGACCTTGTCCAGATTGAACACCGAACTGTATTAAGCCGCTACAGACATTAGCCTGCTGCAAATTAACTTCGGTCTGGAAAGTAGTTGAGCCCGAATTCAGTCTCCCACTGATTCAGGTATAGTCGCGCTCTTTATGCCTCTTGAATCCCAGCAGGACTCCATGCAATTGATTCCCTTAGACGGTCTTACACCAACTAAGAGTTCCTTCAACTCAATTGAAGACTTTAAACCAAATTCGCCTCCCAAAGATTAAGCCTATGATTGATTTCCTGATTTACGATCTAAACGGATGATCAGATCAAATGAAAGATCCAAGTGATGAAAATCCATAACAACTTGATAAAAATCTGTCTATCCTCAAAATCCGGACTTATGCAACCCGAAGTGCAGCCTAAATTATTATTCACCTCACAAGTATAAAACTTGTGAAATTACAAAGTATGAGACGAAGAGAATTTTGTTGATTACTATCTATCTTGATCGTTGGAGCAAGGCTCTACAAACAATCAAGATTAGGATACTCGAGTTATCAAGATAAAAGATAACTGGACCTGTCTTCACGAATCCCATTGAAGTCTTTGTAGTCGTTAAACCCTAAAAGGGTTTATGGAGAGAACGACTCCAGATACAACTAGGACACACCAAAGTGTCAGGATTCAAAGATCCCAGTTGCCAAGAGTTCCCCTAATATAGACTTCAAAGCCTAGGTTGCTTTAGGTTTAAGCTAAGATAGCTTTGGAACCAAGCAAACAATTTCCAACGTTAGATGAAAGCTTTGAATCTTATTCACATATACAAGATATACACTCTGGTTAGGTAAACCATAACCGAACCGTGTATAAATAATATGTCCAACATGGTTAGCCGAAACTAGCCAATTTGAACTTTAAAAGCTTAACACTCATTTTCATGTTCACTAAGACATTAATATTTAGTCGCAATTATGTGATCAAATTAGTCTAGTGTTAATTAGAGAATTGATCAAATGCAAATCAATTCATAGTGAAAAGGCGAGGGTACCCAAACATACCTCAGGCTAAAACTTTTCCTACCTATAAGTCCTTTCTTCGAAAGTAATTGTCTATGGACAGAGTCTAGATAATACAACTAATCGGTTCACACTTCGTGTGATAGTCTATGGATACGAGATCGAGAGAATACAACAACGAATTATGCTTACTTGATATAAAGGTTCGGACTTAACCAAACACAATAGGATTGCTTATCAAGTAAATAGGAATTAACGTTTGTGTAATTTACTTTAATTATAATAAAACAATTATAATGCGGAAAATAAAAGTAAATGACACGGCAAGATTTTGTTAACGAGGAAACCGCAAATGCAGAAAACCCCCGGGACCTAGTCCAAAATTGAATAATCTCAGGATTAAGCCGCTACACAAAACTACACCTAACTTAGTATAGTTGAGACCAAGTACCTAACTCTATAGTATACCTAGTTCCGTCTGTATTCCCACGCCTCCGACTTGTGAATAAGTCACGTACTTGGAACAATCCCTTTGGTTCGTATTGATAGACACATTTTTGTGTCCGATTTGTCTCGATTCTATATATTGTTAGGGCTCATTTTTGTACTTATTATGGTGTTTTATTTATTTGTAGGTATTTTTGGTTAATAAACATTTTTGGAAAAAATTGGCTCGAAAAGTTGTCGGAAAGCACCCGGAGGACATTTGCTATTCGGACTCTCACTTTGGATAAGGGGAAACCTAATTACTAAGGGGCATCCCATTTCCAGGCAGTTGCTAATCGCACCCCTACTCTGGATATGGGGCAACCATCTTCAACATTCAAAAAAAAGGATTTTGGCGGGAAAAAATGTAGTTAAAGAGCAGTTTTGGCAATCGTGATTTGGAGGAGTCTGAGGTCGATTAAACCTCTAATTTTCATAGGATAGACTCCTTATGGGTCTAGGAATCTGATATGGGTGTTTAAATCGATTAGATTGGGCTCAATCGACGGATTTTTCTCACAATAAGAAAATATGGAAAGTCACGTGTGTGACATGTTTTAGGGAATTTTAGAGAGATTAAAATGCTGTAAACCTTCCCAAAGATTTGTATCTATCTAAGGAAGAGTTTAGAATAAAAAGGAAAGCTCAGAAACGCGTAGAAATCCTAAAACAAGAAATTGTCGCAACTTGGCCGTGAAGAGAAGGAAAGAGATTTTGGAAGATTTGGGAGAGATTTAATCGGTATTTTTGATATAAATAGATGTCTTGGGTCATATAGAAGAGGTGTCGAGAGTTTGGGAACCTAAGGAGAGCCAGAGAAGAAGAAATCAGAGCTTTACCAAACTCTGTTTCTGTTGCTGCTGCTGTTGAAGAAGAAGAACAACTGAAGAATATTGACCCTCGGTAGACAGTCGCAAAAAAGTGTCACTGTTTAACAGCTGAAGAACATTAAGATGTTCAGGGCAGTCTTAAATCAGCGACAAAGCAACAGTTTTTCTGTAACAGCTATTTTGCAACACCAATACACTGTTGCAAACAGTCTGTGTTATTAATTTTCACTCTTTTAATCATCTTTTGAGCAACAAACACATGTTTTGAGATCATGATTAATAGCTAAACCACATTGCTGAGGCGATAGAGGAAGCTATTTTTCCAGCAAAAAGTGGTATATTCTATTTTATCTTTTTATTTGCAATAATTATATGATTATTCGCCTTGAACTATTATTGAATATGATTTTTATTTGAGTGATTGTGATCTATTTTAATGGAGTATGCTTAGTTTTAATACTTTTGATGCTTCATACTTGGTATTTACAATTATTACTTTTGAAAATCTACTTGTTGCAATATTTTAGAATCAAATTAAACAAGAAAATTGCATAAATATAAGTATTGGTTTAATCACTTTGAACTTGGAAAATAGTGGAATCTTAGCCTCAGTGTTTCTTTTAGTATTGATATCATCTTTGATTGAGTTTGCTATAATTTTTAGTGAGTTTTCTATTTTAATATTAGGATTTAAGTCTAATTAATATCCTTCACAAGTCTGAGAATCGAACCACTTTTACCACTATCTAAAAATCACATCACGTATTCCAAACAGTAAAGGAACAAGAAATATGTTTGGTATCAACTCTATTCAAGCAAGTGATATGAGTCAGACAAAGGCTCTTCCGTTTATCTCAACATAAACTCCTTCGTCAGGTCTAGATCTATCTTATGTTCAATCACCCAAAGGTAATCGGTTAAGATTAAGCCAACAACACCTTTAATCCGAAGAATCGTGTTGATTTCGATCTACTCAATTAATCAATCCAATCTACCACATGGATAAACCGATTATTAATTGGATCCTCTTTTCCCAAACAAGTATTGTGCACACCAAAGATTATAAAATCCAAGTCAGATCTTCAATATCTTCTTTGTCTTCAAATCTTCTTAAATCTTCAATAAACACCTGCACACAATCACTTGAATCTCTTGTGATCAATCACGCACAGAACGGAGTCTGTTAACAATGGATTATCACAAGATTGTCTTTAGAACTAAAAACAGTCTAAAGATCCCTGTCGAAACTCTGAACTAGTTTGAGTGAATCTTATATCAGAAGAGAAGATTCTCAAGAAAAAAACTAGGCGCAATTAGATTTCAACCACCGTTAGTCAATCAAATCAATCGAAAACAAAGATAAACCGCAATTATCTAGTTTCCCACCAACGGGTCGCGCTAGATCTTCTCAATCCCAAAGAAGACTTTAAAACGAGTGGCCGTAAGAGATTTCACCTAATTAGATTATTATCCTCTCCGGTAGGCGGAAAACACCAGTAACAAAGACAAAAGAGGAAGTCTGTTGTTACGAAGGATTAGTTTGCTAGAAAGGCAAACTTCGTGTATTTATATACAAGGAAGTTTGGACACCAAGGAATTTCCAAAGACAAAAGAGGAAGTCTGTTGTTACGAAAGATTACGGTTTTACCAAAACAAGTTTCGGTTCTACCTCCATATGGTATTAAACTCATATACGTTGCACATGTCCATAGGATCGGTTCCCCTTTCTGCTATAAACCTTGCTGCACCCCATACAAGGATCGGTTCCCTATTGCACTGCACCCCTTAGGTTAGGTTCCTTTTCCCTCACTAGGATCGGTTCCCTACCCCCAACAAGGATCGGTTCCCTTTCCCCAAGGCACATACAATCCGATCACACCAGGTGATTACTTAAGATTGGTTTTACTAATAAAAGTTATACCGATAAAAAAGTCAGGAATTTGTGAATAGTTCTACCAAGAACACAACAAGTTGTGAGCGGTTGTACTCTATCATACATATTGGTTGTTATAAGATATGCAATGAATAACAAAACCAATAACTCCCAGCATTTTCCTTTTCGGTTCACAAACAAGTTTATGAACTTACTTCCTTAGAACACATGTAAACATTGTTCCCTAGGATGAAATCCTCACCTTATACCCATACATAATCACAATAGCATTCAAATGATTATGGAGATGTCTTATCTACAAAGTTTAATGGTTAAGCAATAAACCTCGTATTGTATTCCTTAATACTATGTCTATCTAGAGTTCAAACATGCTTCGTAGTTATGTTTTTAATATGCACAACTTGAAAGATATGTTAGGGAATGAAACAGTTCAAATCAAATATCACTAACCTCAAGTGGAAGGATGATTGTTGTCGTTGTAGCTCCTTGCTTCTTCACATCTTCAAGACTTCTCAATACTTGTAATGTCTCATATCCTAATACTTTCAAGCTAACCTATACGAAGTTTAACTCTAGTACATTATCAAGCGACTCTTAATATGAGTTTTGATTCACTAAAATATGACAAACAAACTTGACATACCAACGCGTGGTGGGTTAAACCGAGCAATGCTCTAATACATAGAAATAATTTAATTACACTTGACTCATAATCGACATAGTTGGTAAATGTACAAAGTACAATTACTTGAATCATTCTTGAATCGGCTGAGCCATAATATGTGGACCGGTTTGCAAATTTATAAGCAATAACCGAGTTCCGGAGTTGACAGAACTTTTGCAGTTCATGTACCGGTTTGCAAACTTGGGTGCAACTCAAAGTTTCGAAGTTGACAGAACTTTTTCAGTTCACGTACTGGTTTGCAAACTAAACACTTTTTACCGGTTCCGGAGTACACATAACTTTTTCAGTTCACGTACCGGTTTGGATACTAAACTGGTTCTAGAATATAGAACTGTTTTGGCTAGCATAACGGTTTGATTATTTTAACCCGATTCCCTTACCACAGTTCCAAAATGGTTTGCATATGAATTTGCATACCTATGCGGATCCCGAAACAAACAGATTTTCCCATAATGTACATACGAATATGTATACACACAAATATGAAAGTCGATATATAGCTACTCCGCTACGTGTACGAATACATGTAATACGACTTCAGACATATAACATTTTTCTCAGTTTGTAAGACTGATAACACTATCTTGTATTCCGAATATATTAGTTCTATATTTCTCTAAATCAATTCAAAACATTCCTGAATAACATCAACGACACATATCACTGTTCCAGACTATTCTTGAAGCTGAACTTGAATCATGATTTGGTTCCGAACAATAAATTGTTCTCCACCGAAATTTGATCAAGTATGAACAAATGTTCATTAAACTTAGTCATTATATTTCGAGAAATTCATAAACTAAATAATTAGTTCTCGACTTGAAATTTTTGTCTATGTAAGCCAGTCTAATTAGTTATGCGACAATCGTCTCAAGGATAAAAAGGTGAATATAACTTGAGAAATATGTGGTTCAGTCTTCACTTACCTTTTGTTGATGAAGTTATCCAAAAGCTACGATTGATCTTCGCCTTCAAACGGTAGAACACAAATGATGACTGGCTCGTTTGTCAACTACCTCTATCCTAGTCCGAGACTTAAACTAATTGTAGACTAGAAATCAATATATAGTTTTGACAACTAAATTTGACAACAAGCTTGATATAGCAACACTTCTGAGTTAGACCGAGCAATGCTCAAACAGGTACATGTTCATCATCACCCTTTTTTTCTTTCTAGTTTTAGAAATGTCAATAAGACATATACAGGGAAGGGGTGTTGGTTGAAAGGTGCATCAAGTGGAGATGCATCCTTAAGATTTAAAGCTTGGGCGGTGAAGCATATATAATACAAAAGCATCATTATGTTGTGTTGCCTACTCGAAAGAGCTTCATAATGCGTATGCATCATCGTTGTTGTGTCATCAACCAAAAATGCACCATTATGGTGCAAAACCAAGGAAATGTGAACATTGCGATAATTCACATGACCCAAGCTAGAGAACGCATACTTGCGAACTAAGCAGCCCCAGTGATGCACACTCTTACACATCATTCGTGAACAACCCTTTGGATTATATGTACTAGGTTTTGCTTGTCTTTGGCCCTACAACACGAGTTGGCTTTAGTTGGCAGTCCCGACTCCCGACATTGATGAACAGGTCTGTGCTTGATATCTTCAAACCAAGGAGTAGGGTACGTATGAAGTCATAATGAGTTACATTATTTGTGGTCCAGCATATTGTTGCTCATCATATCATCCAATTGCGAGATGATTGCGACAACATATCACCATAGTAATGCTTTGAAGTTGTGGTACAATTGAACTTTGAGGAAGGTAACAATACTATGTTTTTGGCATAACAACCGTTGAGTTGAGTGATTTCATCATTCTAGAAAAGCTCTAAATGAGCATTCTCATAAGTTGTTAACACTATGAATATTCAACAACAACGGAGCTGAAACTATCATATGCAGAACCATAAAAGAACTTGAAGAACGAAGAATTCAAGACGATGTTGAGGAACCAAGAAAATCAAGGGTGGTGGATTTTGAACTGAAAGATTGATTTATTTTGAATCCATGTGTATTGATAGTTTTTCACTGAGATTGAAAAATGGGGAGATTGTTAGAGCACTGCTCGGACGAATTCACAAGTTTTCTATCTCAAGCTTGTTATCAATGTTAGATGCACAAACTATATCTTGATTTCTAGTCTACTTAAGTCAAGTCTCAGACTAGGATTAAAGTCTGCTAATTCTTGTTGCACTAGTGATTTTTAATATCTAAGGTTGGGTAACAAATGAGTAAAAGAATTCCTCCTTGCACCGTCTCTTATTTAATTAGTATTCCAATCACAACAAACTGCTTGAACAAAAAGTTGGCTTGGTGTTTGTCGAAATATTGTATGTTTCGCCTAATTTAGCCAATAACTTGAGTATTCGGTGTACCGCCTATAAAATCACAAAATCACTAAATTTAGAAAAAATATTATCATTAAAAAAATATAAATTAGGAGATAATAATGTATAAATTAAGCACCCATCAGTGCTTTGAATTCGTTAATTGGGGAAGGTGAGATACTCAATATGCGTACCTTGGCCATCTGAATTCACGAACCGGTTCATAAGTACGCGTACTCTTTCGCATACCTACCCATTACGAATTAAGCAGATGCTCATGAACTATTTTTATAAATATATTTAGCATTGCTACAACTCTCATGAACACATCAAAGACATCTTTGGTCACTAAAACACCTTGTGTATGTGCATCATGATTCAAGTCTTAAGTGTTTAAATGAACACGATATTGCTTATTAGTTCTTAAGGCATACTTGCCGTGAACTATCAGTATACACGGTTATGGTACTCTGGACCGTAGTGTATATTCTTCTATGTAATTTCAAGGAATACTGACCACATGCTTACATGAACTCATAACAAGAGTTTCATGTAAAGAGAGAAAGTACTTGCTTGAATCCCAAGTTATCTCACTTGAATTCTAAGCAACCCTAGTTTTGAAAAATAGGGAGACTCAAACAATTGAGAAATTAAATCCCTGACACTTTTGTGTCCTAGTTGTTCGCTAAAATCGTCATCTACGAACCTAGGTTTCCTCTGAGAAATATAATTAAGTTTATGACTTAAATACTTCATTTAGGGGTTCATGAAACCAGATCCGACTATCTTTACCTTGATAGTTCGTGTATCCTGATTTTGTTCTTTAAGTTATCTAGGTTTTCGTAATATCTTTCAGGAACGAGATAGATATAAATCATAAATTTCTCTTCATCTCAGACTTTATGATTCCTCAAATAAGATATCTAAAACTTTATTTTATTGATTGGTTTACGATTGTTCTTGAGAGGTGGTTAATAATCTAGGCTTTTAGCTAACTTAGTGTAAATGTTTCGAATTTGTGAGGTTCTTTGGCTTTGTATATTTCAAACAGTTTTCCAATCCTTGATATTCGATCTAAATGGAAATCAAATAAGCTTATCTGTCAGAGGCAGATTGGTAATAGAAGTCTTCACTCAGATTGAAGCAACTCTTAGGCTGTAAAGGACGTCAGCTAAGGTAATTAATTGCGTATACCCTTGCGATATTCAAGAGATGTTAGGAGCATGACTACAATTGAATTGCTTAGAGGGTGAATTTAGTCTCAACTACATTCCAGACCGAAGTCTGATAGTATTCTAGTGTCTGTAGCGGCTTAATACAATTATGTATTCAAATCTGGACGAGGTCTCGGGGTTTTTCGGCAAGTGCAATTTTCCTCGTTAACAAAACTTCTAGTATCTTGTGTTTTTCCTTTTTTGCATTATAAAATGTTTCATACTTGAAAGAATTCGGATTTGATTATTTGGATACGACGAGATTGATCTTAGATATTGATTTTTGAGATCGTCCAAGTGCCTTTTTATACAATCAGGTTCATGGACTTTATTTTCTTGACTTTCTGATTGTGAAGAGAAAGATATATAAACTTATGTTGTCCATGGATATTTAAGTATGTTTACTTGCAACTGTATTAGGTTTTGTCCATACAGGTTGCCGAACGAAAATATTGGTGGTGTACTTGGTACCCTATCCTTTTCAGTTTCGAAAAAAAAAATATTCGATAAATTTTTAGGTTTAATGAAATCTTAGATAGTCAATTGTTGGTCCAGCTACCAACGACTAGTGTGGTAACTCTCATTTTCAAGGTAGTAATGAAATATAAATATGTCAAGGAATTTTAAGGGGTCCAGTGAGACATATAAATGTGGTACCCATTACTAATGCTGGATCTTGTAGTAATTGGTAGTCTGGGATGGCAAAGGAAAAACGTCGTCAATCGCTCAAATTAAATTTCGAACACGTAATTATTATGCGCTTTGAAATTAATAAGTGCATAACCGTTATGCGTTTTCAAGAATAATGGTTATGCATTTTTTACCAAAATGTTTTTAATGGTCCTATACAAGATATTCACAATATGCATAATGGTTACGCCTGTTAACTAGCCAATTTGGCATCACCATAAAGTGTCTCACATTCCAACTGTGAAATCTTTACTAGAGTCAGTCCAAAAAATTGCACATGAGGATAGCAAATTGTAAAAACATGTGAGTTGCAACTTGACGAATTATCGCCGAATTGTTAGCAAATATATGCTTCCCGCTCAAATTCGGTCCAAAAACACGTTTTCATTATATTTTTTGATAATCCGCGTATTTCACGAATTTGGGAATTACTCCGCCGAATAATCCCGAATAAAACTATTTTGACCCCTTCATTAACCCTTGGTGTGTCTGAATAACTACCACATCTTTGACAACAACTTTGGTTGTGTTCGCGCGTAAAAACGGTGTACTGGTTTATTGGATAAAAGTGGTGGAGTAGGAAAATGCTTGATGAAGCAAATGCCTGATGAAGCAAATCTTCTAAACCTTTAAACAAATGTACTGCATGGGAGTACTTTGAGTTCGAGATATTAATCAGTAAGAATCTGGCCTAAACCAAGATATTGGTCTTCCAGATTTAATTAGGTCACAAGGAAAGAGAAAGGTCAATCTGCAGGGAGGGAAGCTGAGAATGTGCGATTGATGATGTGATGTATTCAACTGCTTTGAAGATGATTTCTCTGTGTAAGACCGAGAAAAATCCTATGTGTTTGATATGGCTGTTAGATGACTGATGTCTTATGACATGAATTCAATTCTTTCTAAGTTGTGTTAAGTTTTCCATATCATATGTTAAGGAACATATTTATTGCAGCACATCGATCTCCTGTAAATTGTGACGGTTGAAGGAAGTGGAAGAATGGGGAAGTGCATGGGAAATCGTGTGTGAACCAGCTCCGCTTCACATGGGAAACTTGGTTGATTAACCATCCACTATTTCATTTACTCCTACAACTGCCAGCACGAATTACTCACATTCCTCATCATATATGTATTGCACATGGAACATGATGTAGGCTGCCAGACCAAAACCCTAGTGAATATCCCCCCATGTGACGTGAATTGATGTCTCATATGAAAGTCTGTTTTACAGATGTATTTTATGTGGTTAACTGTTAACCTAGTTAGACTATGAGTCTTAACTGATAAGTTGAACATAATTCAAGGTTATGATGGATGAAGCATGAAATGTTTGCTGGAACATAAACATGCTTTGTGGAACATAGATAGAGTCAATGGGTCAATGATAATTGTGACATATCATTGTGCTAGCTGAAGCAGCAATGAAAGTTGAATGACTTAGAATACAGGTTTAATGAGATTGTTGGATCGGTCATAAACCATTGTGTTGATGTGTCAAGCATTTGACAGGAAGTCATTGAAGATGATCATAAAAGTTTCGTCTCGATTCACATGTCATGAGTCAGTCTAGCAGCATTTAGTATATTCAGATGATCGAGATATGAGAAGGGAATATCATATTCATTCTAAATATTTTTAGGAATCTGCATCCGTATGGGTTAGCACTATATTAACGCCTTGTACTAGCAGACAACCTGTCTAGAAGCGTTTTAATTAATCACCTTGTACTAGCAGACAACCTGTCTAGAATCGATTAATTGATTCAGACATGAGATGGCAGCAACATGTTTTTTCTGAATATTAAACTTGGAATGGTTATAGCACCAGGCATCTTTCAAATGTATTTCGAGCATTGAAGGGAATACTGAGTTGCTCAACATGAAATACATGGAATATTGAGAGCTCTTGAGCAAGAGGCTCCGATAATGCCGTCATGTATTATTTCTTTGACAAGGTTATAGAATTGCAATACAATTCTTTTTCGGAACATGAAGACATAAAATCTCTTATGTTTCTGATGTTATTAGAAATACATAATTCTCCATGTGATTTTACGAATGTAACCTTCGTCAAAAATTCACCATCAACAGGTTGTTAATATTGTATATTTGTATGTATTATATATACTTCATTTAAACTAAAATATCATAAACTTAACCTTAAGTTCCTTTTTAATCATATTTTGAAGATAAAATAATCAATTTTTTGTGGATGTAATGACATTTCATAATTTATTATGTATGGGCATGCATATTTTCTATAAGTAACTAATTATATTTGAAAAGACGAGAGTACCCAAATACACCACAATCTTTTTGTTCCAACCTATAAGTCCTCTACCGAATGTGATCGTCTATGTATAGAGTCAAAACAATACAAAAATTCGGTCCACACTTTGTGTGATTGTCTATGGTTACGAGATCGAGACAATACAGTAATAATATAACTTGTGTGATTGATTATGGATACAAGATCGAGAGAATACTACAACAAAGTGTATTACTTGACAATAGGTTCGGTAATAACCAAACTCTACATGATCATTACCAAGTAATGCGGAGTTAACATATATGTGTATTTTACTTTATTATAATAAATAATTATAATGCGAAAATCAAAGTAAAAGACACAACAAGATTTTGTTAATGAGGAAACCGCAAACGCAGAAAAACCCTGGGACCTAGTCCAGTTTTGAATACTCTCAGAATTAAGCCGCTATACAAAATCTAATACCAACTTCGTATAGTTGAGACCAAGCAGACTCCCCCTAGCTACTTAGTTCCATCAGTATCCCTGTGCCTTCGACTTCTAGAGTCATCCACTGAATAACAAGTCCTTTGGATCGTATTCCAAGCAGCAAAGGAAGAATCTGTTTGGTAACCACTCTAATCAATCTTGCTACAATATTTAGACGAGTCGTTGACAAAGGCTCTTATGTTTAATCTAATAAACTCCTTTGTCTGGTTAGATCAATCTAACTATAACTACCAAAATAGTCAAGTATAGATTCACATTCAATCAATATAAATCTCAAAGAGAAATGTAGAGAATGCCGATCTCACGTAACTAATCAATCAGATCTATCAAATTTAAACTGATTCTAGTTGGATCCCAACGGATCAAGCTTTTTGCACACAATTCACAAGATACGAAAATTAAAAAGAAATCTTCTTCGTTTTCAAATCTTCTTTTATCTTCAATAACCTGCACAACCCCACTTGAATCTCATGTGGTCGATCACGCAAAGAACGAAGTCTGTTAATAATGGATTATCACAAGATGTCTTTAGATATAATTACAGTTCTAAAGATCCCGTCGATACTCTGATCTAGTTTGAGTGAATCTTATTGAAAAAGCGGGGGTCTAACAACCTCACCCAATATTTCGTTTAGGCAATCTGTATGGACAAACTCCAATATAATTCCAAGAGAGTCAACTAGACAGTCAAACTCAATCAATGGAAATATATCCAAGAGTTGTATCTCTGTTTCACTATGTAATAAAAAAATCAAACAGATAGAAATCCACGAGCCTGATTATTATATGAAATAACTTGACCAAAGACCAATGTTCAAGTGTCAATCAATTTATATCAACAACCAAAGGTTGGATTATCTAATTGATTGAATTACGCAAAACCTGTGATATTTCAATTATATAGAAAATATAATGCGGGAAAGAGATAACACAGACACCGGAAATTTTATTAACGAGTAAACCGCAAATGCAGAAAAACTCCGGGACCTAGTCTAAATTTGAACACCACACTGTATTAAGCCACTACAGACACTAGCCTACTACAAGTTAACTTCGGACTGGAATGTAGTTGATCAGTAACCAATCTCACACTAATTAAGGTACAGTCGCGTTCCTTATGCCTCTGAATCCCCGCATGACTCTACGAACTTGATTCCCTTAGCTGATATCACCCACAACTAAGAGTTGCTACAACCCAAAGTCGATAAATCAATCTGTCTCACATAGAAAAAATCAATTGAATAGATGAATATCTGTATCCCACAGAAATACCTATGAGTTTTGTTCCGTCTTTTGATAAATCAAGGTGAACAGGAACCAATTGATACACAAGACTAGTATTCCCGAAGAAAAACCTAGTAATATCAATCACCTCATAATAATCTTAATCGTATGGTAGAGAAACAAGATATTGTGGCATCACAAACGACGAGACGAAGATGTTTGCGACTACTTTTTATCTTTCCTATCGGAAATTAATTCTCGAGCAAATCTTAGAGAAGATAGTACTCAATACGATAGAATACATCAAGATCAGAACACGCAACTGCAGAGAAAATAGTTGGGTCTGGCTTCAGAATCCCAATGAAGTCTTTAATTAGGAAAAACCTAGGTTAAAGGAGAATCGACTCTAGTCGCAACTAATATCACACAGGAGGTGTGGGGATTAAGTTTTCCAGTTTCTAGAGTTCTCCCTTATATAGTCTTCAAATAAGGGTTTGCGATCAATGTTACCTTGGTGATAAAGCATTCAATATTCACCGTTAGATGAAAACCTGATTAGACTCAAGCTAATATCTTTCAACCGTTAGATCAAACTTAGCTTGTTACACACAAATGAAAAGTGACTTCATTTAGATATGGGTAACTGTACCTAAAGGTGCACACCTTGTTGGCTCAACAATAGTTAACCGAAGTTAGCCATATGAACACTTTCATATCAACCCTGTTCATATTAACACAACTAGTTCAAATGACTCATATGAAACTAGTTATAGAGTTGTTCAATTGCTTATATTCTCATAAAAGTATACAAGACACAATTGAAGCAAAATCGGTTTTGATTCACTCGAATCAATTCATGAACATTATAGCCACGGTTTGCAAAAGATTGCATTCCTTAATTTATAAATGTATTAGTTCATGAACAAACCGATTTTAAAATATAACCTACTCAAGTATGCAAACGGGTACGCATGCCTAAGTGGCCGGACTTGGTCTAGGTTCGCCAGTATGCGAGCGGGTACACATACTGTCATACACCACCAAACTCAGTTGAATTCCCAGACTTGAACTTACGCCGGTACGCATACGAGTATGCATACTAAGTTCCCGAACTTTCAACTAACCAACCAGTACGCATACGGGTATGCATACTATGGTTCCCGGACTTGGAATAACTTGCAACAGTTAGCATACAAGTACGCATATTGTGCTATATCCAATCATGGTTAATTGTTCTAAACTCCCATTTCAATCATTGAAATATTCTTAGAAGACGACAATAGCTGTCTTACACAAACTATTATCTTCAAAGAAATTTTCAAGTGATCAATAGATCAATACGAAACATTCTGCGTCTGCATCAAATGACTTTCTCACACAAATTATGTAAGATGTTACCAGGTGATTTTCACATGATCATATTTTGACTTTCGTCAAGAATATAAGATGAACTTGGTTAAAGCGAAAGCTTACCAACACATATTTCGAGAAATATGTAAGCGAGTTAAACTCAGTCCGAAATATCAAATGTGTACAATTGAAGTCTATGTAGCTATACGAATTTTGTCTCAAATAGGAGATATAGTAGAAATAGACTTTTTAGTGATAAATGAGTTCAAGTCTCCACATACCTTTTGTTGATGAAGTGCCACAAGATCCCCTTAGTAGTTATTCGTCTTCAATCGACGAATGCCGTGAAGTCCAAAGCTCAATTACACTTTCTATCCTAATCCGAGACTTAGATATAAGTAGACTAGAAATCAAGACTTATAGTTTTGGAAACTAAACTTGTCAAACAAGCTTGAGATATCAAAGCTTGAGAGTTCGACCAAGCAGTGCTCTAACACTTATATTAGAAGAGAAGATTCTCAAGCATAAACAAACTAGGTGCAATCAAAGTTTCAACAACCATTAGTCAATCAAATCAATCAAAACAAATAACATTGCAATTATCTATTTTTTCACCAACGGTACTCGTAGAGCTTCTTGATCCCATAAAAGTCTTTAAACGAGCGATCGTTAGAAAATCAATTCTCAATATATGCAATGAATGGAAAAATTCGGTTTCTCCTAATTCAAATAAATGCTTGTCTAATATTTCCGAAATATCTCAATAGAAAATCTCCAATTAGTAAATGCACATTACTAATTTTTATTCTCTAGAGATATGCATTAATTTCTGGTAATTAAAGCATATAAAACCAAAAACCTTAATTAAAAGATTCTTAATTTATTTTGGCACAAGATCATCTTGAGTACCTAGGAGAATTTTTGAAAAATAAATGATAAGAGTTATTGATCATGTTCAAAGTATGTTGACATATTTTCACTGCAAATCCTTATTTCATATTTACATGGATTTGCATTCTTGGACTCGGTTATACCACATTTCGAAACAAGTTTTGAATTGGTTCGCCTGTTTTCCAAGACTATTATGTGATTGATCAAATACCAAATCACATACATGGAGTTCAATCGGTTCTACCAATCACTAGGATCAGTTATACCTAAATATGGAAACACTTGTGATTGGTCACACCAGTCATTAGGATCGATTACACCAGTTACAAGGATCGGTTCCATCTATACATGGTATTATTTGTGATCGGCCACACCAGTTACCAGGACCGGTTACACCAATTACAAGGATCGGTCATATAAGACTTATGATCGGTCACACCAATTACGAGGATCGGCCACACCAATTACAAGGATCGATCACACCATCACATAGTGATTACTTAGGATCAGTTTCGCCAATTATTAAAACCAGTCATACCAAATCATAAGTCTAGGCATTGTGATTAGTTATACCAAGATACATAACCTGAGTTAATATCGGTTCTAATAACTCACATATATTGGTCATCTAAAGATTTGCAATGAATAGCCGGACCAATAATCCTATTGATTTCCCTTGCGATTCACGAAATAAGTTCATGAATATACTTCCTTTAAACAAATGTGAAACATTATTTCCTAAGATGAAATCTTCACCATAACTCATTGTTTGAGGGTGAAAACGGTTTCTGCTGATTTCGGTAATTTCACGTGTGTGGGTGAGAAACGAGTCTAAACTCTAAACAATGTACTGCATGGGAGTAATTTTTATTCGAGAGATAAATCTGTACAAATCCGGACTAAACCAAGAAATGGACGTTCCAGACTTGCTTCGGTCACAAAGTGAAGGAGAAGGGCTGGTCTTAGGGAGGGAAGCGAAGAAAATGTTGAGACCAGAATAGTTGATTCCGAAGGTGTGGATGTTTTACGACTCGTATCAGAAAATTGGACTGGCTAGCTGAATGAAAAGCTGTCAGGTGATTTCTGGATGTTGTATTGTTCTCCTGACCAAAACTTGTTTTTTGGTGGAAATAGGTGAGACCTATTTATACAAGTCGTAATAAAACGTACCCTGGTGTCCTAGAAGCGAAAACGGTTGAGTAATGGAAGAAATGAGTAACAGGTAATGCCTGGAATTGATGTTTCCATAATGAAGGATACGTTTTCACCATTACTAACCGCCCCGCTTTATGACACTTTCTTGTAACAGGCGTATTGCACGCCGCACGCTATAAACCGCCAGACCAATACCCTGATGAGTATCCCCAATTTGTGACATGTTTTGATGTCTCGAGTGTTTTCCTGGAAAACATGTAACACTTTGCTAGTGTGGGCAAGTTAAAATTGAGAGGCATGTCGTAAGTGAATAGCATGTGATGCGCTCGTCTTGGCTGGTCGCCTAAAACTTGCTACAAGCTTGCTGGCTTGGCGGCGAACTTCGATGGCGGAGATTGCATCTTATGAAACAAGGGTAGTCGTTGATCGTGGCTACCTTGTGTTGGTGCCTGACAAGTTTGGCGGTGCGGTCAAAGGATTTGGCGTTGTGGCCGAAGAATTTGCATCGTAGCCAAGTTGGTGACGTGACCAAAGAATTGGCATTGTAGCCAAATTAGGGTTTTGGCAGCACAACCAAGGATTTGGCGTTGTGGCCAAAGAATCGGCATTGTATCCAAGTTGGTGCCGTGACCAAAGAATTGTCATCATAGCCAAATTAGGGTTTTGTCGGCACAACCAAGTATTTGGCGTTGTGGCCAAAGAATCGGCATCGTCGCCTAAAAGTTGCCACAAGTATTTCAGTTTGATGGAGAACTTGGAAGGATGAGATTGCATATGAGGAAGGATAACCGTTAATTAGATCTACCTTCTGTCGGCGCCTGACAACTTTGTCTAAATTAGGGTTTAGCATGACGAAAACCTAATTAGCATATATGGCATGCCGTTTGGCATTTTTGCGCCTGGCATGTGTGTTTGGAAAGTTAGGCATGCTGCTTGGTATGTTTGGCATGCCGATTGGCATGTGCGTATGGCATGCGCGTTTGGCGAGTTTGGCATGCTACTTGGCATGTGCGCCTGGCATGCGCGTTTGGCGAGTTAGGCATGCTGCTTGGCATTTTTGGCATGCCGAATGGCATGTGTGCCTGGCATGCGCGTTTGGCGAGTTTGGCATGCTGCTTGGCATGTGCGCCTGGCATGCGCGTTTGGCAAGTTAGGCATGCTGCTTGGCATGTTGGCGCGGGTTTTGGGAAGCTAAATGGTTTGCGATCATCTGGCGTGGTTTCCTCCTTTTCAACATTGTGGCGAGTTTAGGTCAACCTGATTGGTCAATGGGAAGTGGGGCCCACCATGCATGGGCGTGGCCATACTTCCTGTGTGCTGTGGCGGATTTTAAAGCGACCGGATTGGTTGATGGGAAGTGGGGCCGACAAGCTAGGGCGCGACCACACTTCCATTGCGCTGTGGCGGATTTAATCGCCTAGTTTGGCTAAGCATAGTTTCGACCAACGGGGTCTAGTGTACTGCGCGGGGCGCGAAACCCTATTTTTTGCAAATTGGTCGGGTTTATGAGTTTTTGTGAGTTATCACAATAATTGTCTGGATTTTGTATGCTTCCACAAAATCCTTATCTATAGAATGCAACGTGCTTTCCGTCTGAGTATTTCGTGCGATGGCCTTAACTTTGGTACTTGGAGGCTCATGCTACTCCGCTGCGAGTGAACATAAATCCGTCATGCCATACCGATATTAAAGGTTCTGCTGGGGAACATAGCACAGGAAAGTACTCAGTGAGTCTTATGTAGGCAAAGTGCCGAAATTTATAGAGTGTTTGGGATGGTTGATACATCCTCCAGTCTGGATAAATTACATGTAAATATATTGAATGGCTCAATAAATATGCCGGTGGAGAGGTTAGCCCTCACGATACCGTTTCCTTGCAGAGTGACGTCACATCAGATGCAAGGTTTTACGATTTTAACCCTAAGCTAAAAACCACCATCAACATTAAGTCCCCTGCTTAGCGCGTAACAGTGGCATTGTTGCGGGGTAAGCATGAGATGGTGACAGACGAGAGTAAAATCGAAAGAGCAAGACGTGAAAAGGTTGTCAAGGAGATTCAACTAAGCTTTGGTGGAAGGCATGAGTAATCCGTGATCCTTGTGTTGGCGGCTTTTGTATAAATTCGTCTTGGCCATGGGATGTTTCCACCAATGCGACATCTTTGGATACTGGTTGAGGAATGGTTCATGGCGCTGCTGGCTAGGGCATTGGTTAGGACACGGTTGGAGTTGGATTGGGCTACGGACAACACTCGTCAGGAGCGGAAAAGTTGGCGCTGAGAAGGATGCAGGTGCATCGGATATCGAGCAGAGAAGCTAGCGCTGGAGGATGCGAGATGTCGGTGCTGGCAAGGCCGTGGCGCTGCTGGCTTGGCTTGGCTTTGGCACTTGTCAAGAGCGGAGAAGTTGGCGCTGAGAAGGACGCAAGATGTTTGCATCGATTATAGAGCTGACTGTTGGCATCGGCATAGAAGATGACGCTGAAAAGGACGCAGGCTGTTGGCGCATCGGCTATCGAGCAGAGAAGCTAGCGCTGGAAGGATGCAAGCTGTTGGTGCTGGCTAGGAGCGACGGGCGCTAGTCTGGCTGGGACGCGGAGAGGATGGCGCTGGTTAGGGTTTGGCTGTGACGCAGAGATGGCGCTGGTTAGGAGCGGGTTCTTGGTGCTAACTTGGCCGTGGATTGTTGGCGCCATGGAGCCTTGCTAGCGCGGGTCCGGCTGCCTCTTTTCATGTGTAACCAAAAATAGGAAACCTTCCTCCATTCAAACTCCCAAAAAATTGTGCCTATAAAAGGTGTTGCCCATCTTATTTATCCCGTATCATGAGTTTTATTTCCACGTCTTCGAGTTAGCGGAAAAGCAGTAGCAACACAACAGGCGAGCATATTTCAGGTATGTATTATAGCGTTCATTATTTAGCTTGTTCTTCCATCTTGGTGTAAACCCTAGCAGGCATATCTTCTGTAAGTTTGTAGAAATACTTCAATATGAATAATGCCTCTTTACCAGTAATACCACAGTAATGTTAGCCACCTCATTAGTAACGATGAAAATGAATATTATGCAAAGCAGGCATGCACGAGCGGATGATTGCTATTAATTCTTTTCCCATGAAAACATAGCTTTAGGGTTTCCCTTTTCTTTTTCGGTCGTGGGCATAAATTCCGTGGTGGGATGCACTCTTCCCTTTGACCGATAGCACACCTCCTGTTGCTAGACACGACTATGGCTAACGGCGTGTTTTCCGCGGCAAAATACGGCTTGTTGAAGCGAGCATCAGTCCCCATTCCTTCGGCTATGCGTGTTCCTTTTGGCCATGTGTGCTATGACTTGTGACCAAAATAAATTGGCCTGTGACTAAAATAGATTCTCCACCAGTGATAAAGTAGGTTACATGCACTCTCCTTTTTTTTAGTAACTTTTCTTCGTTTTGCTCCGTTGTAGTTATTTTGAAGGCAAAAGCAGCATAAGAAAATTCGGTTAGGATGTCACCTGAAGATAGTCCCGCCGCCATGTAGAAAAACGTTAGCAACTCCAAACCCAACATGAGTGACGAAATTTTTACAAGGTCCGCCACAGTTAAGAGAAACCATCCCAAATATGTGGTTATCCTTCTGGGTGGTTCAGAAAATGAAGGGATGCCCATCGGTTCGTCCAGGACGCGTGATACGATTTTGTCTTTAGAAAAATGAGTATCCTACTTCTCCTGTTGACTTCAGGGCTTGTCAGAGTCCATTGTGATCTTTTGAGGAGTGGATGCGGTTCATGATAAGTCAAGACCGCGTAAGAGACAATCTGACCAGGGCGCAAATCCTCGATGCATTCATGGCTTCTATAACACTTCAAATCAGGAAGGACATCGTGGGTTTGGTCGCTTTCATCTCCAGATGGTGTCCGGACACTCATACGGCCATATGCAGGTGGGGCGAAATGACTATTTCTTTAGAGAGTGTATCCGTCCTGCTGAATCTTCCAATAACAGGTAATCTTGACATCACCTTGTCTGATCAAGAAGAAGAAATGCGCGTCACTCTTGTTGCTAAGTCGGCAGGGTTTGTTCGGAAAGATTACGAAACGAATTGCTTCTACAGTTGGTGGGTGTCTGAATGGTTCTCGAAAGACTCGGAGCTGGATCAAATGAACAGTACACTCCACGTTGCGGCATTTTTGGCTCTGTGGTTATCCAGAGATATTCTTGATGATGGTTCCGTCAAGAAGGAGATAAAACATGAGCTCATCAAACTGGCTATCAAATTGGCGAAAGGTGTCGTCCTCCCTATCGGTGGTTTGTTTCTTGGATCTTTGTATACCCATCTGGATCACTTGGTCGCGGATATGTATGCTTCTAACGGTTACATGAAAGTAGACTCGTATGTCCACATTACCTTCCTCCAAACGTGTTTGTGGGAGCATTTCAAAAATTATGCTCCCAAGCCGCTGACTTCACTTCCTGAATCCTATGGTGGTTCCAGGATACTTCGCTTGTTGAACAAGCGTCCGAAATTTGGATCGAATCTCGTCGACTTACTTGATAATGCATATGCAGTTAGCTTTCGTCCTTGGGCTCCGGTCCATGCGTCCATAGTTAAGACGAACACTTTTGCTGCTGCCCCAAATATGACTTTGCTTTCTACTGGATAAAATATGAGCGTGGGAGAAATCATATACATACAAAGCTGTACGCCCGGACATGTGCCATCTTTCTTTAGAGGATTTTATGAGGCAGACCCATATAACATTGACAGGGCCGCTCGGCATACGGGTTTTGACCAAGGTGTCCCGTTTCTTCGTCAGTCGACGGCTCCGAAATAATTGTTTTCAGCTGCTCTCGATGCCAGTGTCCTTGCGCCAGGTAGAAGCCTCCCTTTTCTGCTCTCAGAACGGAGCCCATCAACGACCTCCAAATAAAATGTATTCTGGCAGGATATGTTTCTTGCCATTCATGGATTTTTGAATTACGTGGTGAAAGATTCTCGCGGCAATCCTTCTCATTCAATTTTAGCGGAACATCCATTATTGAGGGAGCCTTTCCAAATCAAACAAAAGTCCCCTATACCGGACGCAAACAATCCCTAGGTGAGGGATCAAAGGTCGAAGAATCGTGCGGGCGGTTTTCGGTAGGATTCAACGACTTTCGTGATATTCAGTTCTTCTAACATTCGGGTATGTATCACTTTATTGCTGACTTAGCCGGATTGCATAAATCTTTCATTCCATTACTAATGTCTGTCCTCATTCCTTACTCAGGGTCTCAGCAGTGTGAATGCCTTTACCAAACTCGCACGTAGTCAGAAGACAACGTCTCTCGAGGCGGAGGATGGAAATGCTGAGCCTTTCCGTGGTGAAGAAGAATCCGAAGAGAAGGAAAGCTCGGAATCCAGTGATGATGAGAATAACTCTTCTGACAGTAGCGCCGGGTCTTCCTCCAGCGGGTCCGAAAATGAATCAGTGAGTCTTCCGCATATTTTCTCCTTCTTCCCTTCTCTTTTTTCTACTGGAATAGATGTCTAATCTGTGATATCATAGGGAAAAACCGTTTCTGAACATGGTCCCAAGATGGAGACTCGTGAATATACGGATTTGTCTCCAACCGTGGAAGCCGCACCTGGCGATATGGAAATGGAGGTCGATCAAGACAAAGATGTTGCTCTGTCTCAAGCGGTGAATACTACTTCCAACACTGCTGAAGCGATTGTCGTCAAGGAGCCTTTTCTCGTTGTGGGCTCTGTTGCAGGCGCCATTTTTACTCGTCCATTCCTGGTTCCTTTCCCAGGTCACGTGCTGGTCGGAGTTAGTGTGCCAGCCGAGTATGCTGCACTGTACACCAAGATATGGGAAAGGTATGGACATATCGCCACAACCAGGAAGATCACTATCCGGTTCGCGATGGTTAAGTGTGTTGAAGAAGCCATATCTTTGATCCATGATATGTATAATGTGACTGGTCATACCGTTTCTGAAGATGTAATCTTGAGTTGGGAGTTTCACCGTGATACGTGTGTAAACTTTGAGTTCAACGCCTCCTGGTTCTGCGAGGGTTTTTTCGAGATCCAAAGGTTGCAAGAGGAAGCGGTCGAAGGTACTTCTGCAAATGCGATCAACCGACAGGAGGAAATAATCGAAAAGTTGTCTCAGGAGCTAAAGCTGAAACATGCGGCTCTTCAAAGCACGGAGGATGCTTTCTCCGAGAAGAACAAATTGTTGATGGATGATTTCCCTTGAATATTTTCTATCTTCTGAACTTCATTTGCTTAGGTTTTTTTTTTTTTTTTTTTTTGAAAGGAAAATGAAACGCCTAGTTCATGGTTTGATTTTTTGGATTTGATAGATAATTGTTACCTATTTGGATTATTCTTTGAAATGAGTTATTTTAGAATATTGCCGTTTTGGTTATGACTGCAAGTAGGACAAATATTCCAGGAGAGTCACGGAACCGTGAGTGTTGTATGACAGTGGAAAGTATCGGATGAAACTTGGGGGTAACATGGTTACCGGTTTCTATTATCAACACGTAAACCCGAAGTAACAGGTCATGTATTTTGACAAGACTTACTTGTTTTTAGGGTTTCTCAACAAAATGGATCCTCTGGGCGTAAGTCCAGTTTTATGAGCAATGTCGTCCTGACCGCAAGAAGTCCCCAGTCATTCCTCGTCGTGATGATGACCGATAACTGAGCTGATTGATAACTGAACCGTTTGATAACTGAGCCGTCGATCCCTGAGCGGATTGTTTGCTTCTATCGTCCCGAGACATGAGTTGAAAGATGAAATCGGGGATTGAAGATTGATATTGTAACCGAGATATTAATCTCCCACTGTGGTCGCCAATTGTTTGAGGGTGAAAACGGTTTATGCTGATTTTGGTAATTTCACGTGTGTGGGTAAGAAACAGGTATTAACCCTAAAGAATGTACTGCACAGAAGTACTTTTGATTCGAGAGATAAATCTATACAAATTCGGCCTAAACCAAGAAATGGCCATTCTAGACTTGCTTCGGTCACAAAGTGAAGGAGAAGGGTTGGTCTTAGGGAGGGAAGCGAAGAAAGTGTTGAGACCAGAATAATTGATTATGAAGGTGGGGATGTTTTACGACTCGTATCATAAAATTGGACTGGCTAGCTGAATGAAAAGCTGTCAGGTGATTTCTGGATGTTTTATTGTTCTCCCGACCAAAACTTGTTTTTTGGTGGAAATATGTGAGACCTATTTATACAAGTCGCAATAAAACGTACCCTGGTCTAGAAGCGGAAACGTTTTAGTATGGAATAAAGGAGTAACGAGTAACGCCTGGAATTGATGTTTCCGTAATGAAGGATACGTTTTCACCATTACTTATTGTCATTACTAACCGCCCCGCTTTATGACACTTTCTTGTAACAGGCGTATTGCACGCCGCACGCTGTAAACCGCCAGACCAATACCTTGATGAGTATCCCCCAGTTTGTGACATATTTTGATGTCTCGGGTGTTTTCCTGAAAAACATGTAGCACTTTGCTAGTGTGAGCAAGTTAAAATTGAGAGGCTTGTCGTAAGTGAATAGCATGTGATGCGCTCGTCTTGGCTGGTCGCCCAAAACTTGCTACAAGCTTGCTGGCTTGGCAGAGAAATTCGATGGCTGAGATTGCATCTTATGAAACAAGAGTAGCCGTTGATCGTGGCTTCCTTGTGTTGGTGCCTGAAAAGTTTGGCGGCGCATCCAAAGGATTTGGCGTTGTGTCCGAAGAATTGGCATCTTAGCCAAGTTGGTGCCGTGACCAAAGAATTGGCATTGTAGCCAAATTAGGGTTTTGGCGGCACAGCCAAGGATTTGGCATTTTGGCCAAAGAATCGGCATTGTAGCCAAGTTGGTGTCGTGACCAAAGAATTGGCATCGTAGCCAAATTAGGGTTTTGGCGGCACAGCCAAGGATTTGGCGTTGTGGCCAAAGAATCGGCATCGTCTCCTAAAAGTTGCCACAAGTATTTCAGTTTGTTGGAGAACTTGGACGGCTGAGATTGCATATGAGGAAGGATAGCTGTTGATTATGGCTACCTTCTGTCGGCGCCTAGAAACTTTGTCTAAATTAGGGTTTAGCATGCCGAAACCCTAATTAGCATATATGGCATGCCATTTTGCATTTATGTGCCTGGCATGTGTGTTTGGCAAGTTAGGCATGCTGCTTGGTATGTTTGGCATGCCGGTTGGCATGTGCGTCTGGCGTGCACGTTTGGCGATTTTGGCATGCTGCTTGGAATGTCCGCCTGGCATGCACGTTTGGCGAGTTAGGCATGCTGCTTGGCATGTGTGCCCTGCATGCGCGTTTGGCGAGTTTGGCATGCTGCTTGGAATGTTTGGCATGCCGATTGGCATGTGCGCCTGGCATGAGCATTTCGCAAGTTAGGCATGCGGCTTGGCATGTTTGGCATGCCGATTGGCATGTTGGCGCGGGTTTTGGGAAGCCAATTGGCTTTGCGATCATCTGGCGTAGTTTCCTCCTTTTCAACACTGTGGTGAGTTTAGGTCAACCTGATTGGTCAATGGGAAGTGGGGCCGGACAAGCATGGGCGTGGCCACACTTCCTGTGTGCTGTGGCGGATTTTAAAGCGACCTGATTGGTCGATGGGAAGTTGGGCCGGCAAGCTAGGGCGCGGACACACTTCCAGTGTGCTGTGGCGGATTTAATCGCCTAGTTTGGATAAGCGTAGTTTCGATCAACGGGGTCTAGTGTACTGCGCGAGGCGCGAAACCCTAATTTTTGTAAATTGGTCGGGTTTATGAGTTTTTGTGAGTTATCACAATAATTGGTTGGATTTTGTATGCTGCCACAAAAATCCTTATCTACAGAATGCAGGGTACTTTCCGTCCGAGTATTTCGTGCGATGGCCTTAACTTTGGTACTTGGAGGCTCATGCTACTCCGCTGCGAGTGAACATAAATCCGTCATGCCATACTGATATTAAGGGTTCTGCCGGGGAACATAACACAGGAAAGTACTCAGTGAGCCTTATGTAGGCAAAGTGCCGAAATTTACAGAGTGTTTGGGATGGTTGCTACATCCGCCAGTCTGGATAATTTCATGTAAATATATTGAATGGCTCAATAAATATGCCGGTGGAGAGGTTAACACTCACGACACCGTTTCCTTGCATAGTGATGTCACATCAGATGCAAGGTTTTACGATTTTAACCCTAAGCTAAAACTACCATCAACACTCATTCACATAATCATAACAATAGATACAAGATTATGTCAATGTCATATCTAGGAAGTTCAAAAGATAAGCGTTATACTTTGTAGTATAATTCCTTAATATTATGATCATACTATTATGATTATGTCACATCATTAGAGTGTTATACAATATGTACAGTATATACAGCTTCACAGTTATGTTCTTGAAAGATACGTTAGGAATGAAACAGTTCAAGTCAATATTACTAACCTCAAGTGGAAAGATGGTGTCGTCGTTCTAGTTCATTACTTCTTCACATTCTTCAGGTCTTCGGAATAATACTTGAGTCGAGTTTTGATATAGTTTGAGTATAGAGAAGAGATAACAGAGTTTAGAATAGGTTTTCAGTTAATCTTCCGTGCTTTGATCATACGATGAATACAACTATTTATACAGACTCCTAGACTCCTAAAATAACTTAAAGACTTACAATGCAAGTATTAACCTTTCCTAGAATACAATATATTCTATGTATAATAAGTTCTAGAATATACATAAACTTGGATTGACCATCACGTTATAGAGATTGGATTAACACCCTCCCGCAAGCGTAACGGGTCATATTGAACGGTTAGCTTGAATCTCAGAGAAGCAAACCTGTCTTTGGAGAGAGGATTTGTGAATATATTTTCCGCTTGATCTTTTAAATAGATAAACCTAACATCCAGCTGCTTAGAAGCAACTTGATCACGAACAAAATGATAGTCTATTTCTATGTGTTTTGTTCGTGCATGAAATATCAGATTAACTATAAGATATGTGGCTCCAAGATTATCACACTATAGAATAGGTGAAGGTTGGGTAGTTAGTTGTAACTCTGAAAGAAGAGACTGGATCCACATGATTTCAGCTGTAGCAATAGCAAGACCACGATATTCAGCTTCAGTACTTGAACGAGACACTGTCTTTTGTTTACGAGCACTCCAAGAGATAATATTACCACCCAGAAATATACAATAACCACTGGTGGAACGGCGATCTTCCAAAGAACCAGCCCGGTCAAAATCCGTTAGGCAGTGAATGATAATTGCAAAGTGTTTGCAGGTTTAAGTAGAATCCCAAAAGTAGAAGTATTCTTTAGATAACGTAATATACGTTTAACTCTAATGATATTATTTTGGAGCATGCATGACAAACTTTATTAACTGCATAAGATATATTGGGACGAGTAAATGTCAAGTATTGCAATGCACCAATAATACTTCTGTACTCTGTAGCATCAGTAAGAAGAGTACTACAATCAAATGATATATCTCCAGTTGTTCTAAGCGGAGTTTGAATTGGATTAACACCATCCATTTTAGATCGAATAATAAGATCATGAACATATCTTATTTGTGTAAGAAATAATCTTGAAGACGTGCAGGTAGCTTCAATTCCAAGGAAATAAGACAGAGAACCAAGATCTTTCATATAAAACTCATGTTGCAAAGAATTACGAATAGATTGAAACCCTATAGAACTTGAACCATAAAGAATAATATCATCAACGTAAACCAGTAAGAATACAATACCAGTCTCATCACGGCGAATAAAGAGAGATGAATCACATTCAGAAGTAACAAACCCATTTTGTAAAGAAATTACTGAGTCGATGGTACCAAGCATGTGGGGCTTGTTTCAATCCGTAAAGAAATCAATGAAGTTTACATATGTATGTAGGAAAATTAGGATCAGTATATCCTGGTGGTTATTTTATATAAACTTCTTGTTCAGAATTACCATGTAAGAAGGAATTCTGAACATCAAACTGATTAATATACCAATTGTGTGAGAGTGCCAGTGTAAGAATAACTCGTATAGTACAAGGTTTTACCACTGGACTATATGTTTCACCATAATCAACAACTTCTTGTTGATTGTATCCTTTTGATACTAGACGAGCTTTATAACGTTCAATAGTACCATATGCTTTCCTTTTAATACGAAAAACCCATTTACATCCAATAAGATTCATAGAAGGATGATAAGGTACAAGATTCCACATACCATTTTGAAGTAAGGAATTGTACTTAGTATCTGATGCTTGACGCCATTTTGGATCTGCCTGAGCCTATGAATAACAATTTGGTTCAAGATGAGAATCAACTACAAGTGCATACTTAGAAGCATGAAGAATTTTTGGTTTAAAAATTCCATCTTTAGCTCGAGTGATCATAAGATGACCAGTAGGAGCTGAAACAGTAGATGCCCAGTAGGAGCTGAAACAGTAGATGCCCAGTAGGAGCTGAAACAATAGATGTAGATAAACTAGACTCTTCTAGTGTAGGTATACTGTTATCAGAAGCAACATGAACATCCTGACCATAGGAAGGTAGTTGTAATGTTGCGTGAGACAATTCTTCTTGTGAAGTAGTAACAAAAATGGTTCAGATAGAGATAATTCTTCTCTTAGTGAATGAGAATCAACAATTGGTGAATCGTTAGCTTGACAATCACATGAAGAAGGTGGTTCTTGCATAAGATTATGAGATGAACTTACAAAAATTGGAAGATCATGCATGGAAGTAGAAGTTACCTGATCAGTATTTGGTAGAGATGGTGTTGACGACGCAACAAAGAGAAAGATAGTCTCATTGAACACAACATGACGACTGATGTAGATTCGACCAGTAGGAATATGAAGATATTTGTATCCTTTATGCATGAGACTATACCCTATAAAAACACAAGGGGAGGATAATGGTTCCATCTTATGAGATCTATAGAGACGAAGATGAGGATAACAGAGACAGCCAAAAACACGCAAATAAGTATAATTAGGCAACACACCAAACAAAGCTTCATAAGGTGATGTTTTCGCAAGAGCAGAAGATGGCACTCGATTCATTAAGTAACATGCTGTAAAGAATGCATCATACCAATATGATGAAGGGGTAGAAGCCATAGATAAGAGAGCGAGGCCAATTTCACGAATATGTTGATGTCTGCGTTCTACCAAACCATTATTTTCAGAGGTATGTGGACATGAAAACCTATGAAAAATACCATTTTGTTGGAGATGAGGAGTGAGTTTACGATATTCCATAGCATTGTCAGACTGAAATTATTTGATCTTTCTATTAAAAAGGTTTTCAACATGTTTCCGAATTATAAGAAAGGTAGAATAAACATATGACTTGTGAGATAGAGGAAACATCCAAGTAAACTGATTATGTGCATCAATAAAAATAATGTAGTATCTATAACCTTCATTAGACAAAATATGAGAAGGACCCCAGACATCCGAAAAAATTAAATCCAAAGGATGCAGATATTGAGTCATACCAGAAGAGAAAGGTAACTTATGACTTCTATGCTCATGACAAGAAGAGAAAAAAGTTATAGCTTTATTAGAAACAGGAAGAGAAAATTTCAAAAGAATATGACGCACAATTCGCATCAAAGGGTGTCCTAATCTAGAGTGCCAATTAAGTAGACCGGCTTTTTCATTAACACAGGCTTCTGGAGAAACTGACGAAGCATCCAGTTCATATAGACCACCTTTCCTATGGCCGCGTAGAAGAACCTTCCCTGTACACCGATCCTTTACAAGACAAAGTAAGGATGAGATTCAAACAACACATTATCATCCTTCGTGAGACGAGAGACATATAATAAATTATGAGAAATTTCGGGAGTAAAGATTGTGTTGTGAAGGTGAAACTTACGATCCGGTGTGCCTAAAATTGAAAAACCAACATGAGAGAGTGGAATAGAATCATCATTGCCTAATTTGATTTGGTTGGGACCATTATATTATGCATGAGTATGTGTAACGACACGGATATTTTCCTTGGGCTTTGAGTCCTAGCCCAACCCATATGAATTTTTTGTTTAAGTCAAGTAGTCATCCCTTAGCATCAATTGGTGAGCATGATTAGTAGATTCCTTAGAAGAACTCTAGTTAATAAAGAAAAATAAAATAAAATAAAAAAATATTTAGCATGTGTGCCAGTGCCACGTTATAGACATGATCAGCTTCGGTCTTTGATACTGTAAACCAAATTTAATGGAGTGAAGACTCATTTTTCATTGTTTTATTCAACACTCTCTTCTCCTTAAACCACTGTTTCTTTCCAACCTTCTCAAGCAGATAAGAAATTATTGAATTGTGAAGACAAATTTGGATGCGACTTTTATCCCATTTTCGATTAAGGATTTTCACACACAAAGGTAGGGGTTTTTCTCTCAATTCTTCAATTGATGTTTTCTTTCCTTTTGAACTATAGTATTTCTAATGATTGTTTGATTTATGTTTCTCTCTGATATTTTGTGATTGCTACAAATTTAGTAATGGCTAATTGCAGTTTCTTCTGGTTCATGTGTAGTTAAAATTTTATTGAATACTTAACAACAAAAAAAGTCCTTAAAACCGTTTTGTCGTAATTGCCGAGAATGAAATTTGTTCTTCCATATTTTAATATGACTTGGTTTGAAACTCTGAGCATTTACAGTGGGTTAGTTCTTTGAGTTATAAAACTATCTTCTTTGAATGTCTAGAACATGCAATGAACTTGCTTAAAAGATTACATTTTCTTTCCGTTTTATTCTTTCTGTTTACACAATAAATTTTCGAGTGCCGTAAATGGTTCTTTAAACATTGAAAATGTTATGCAGTTTCCTAACGATGATTTTCATGATGAGTCAAGTCCTGGATTGGTTTTTCTTTAACCCAACCTATTAACTGTTTGTGAATATCACCTAATGAATTTCGTTTTTGAAACTTACAAAACAACCTGAACCTCCTTAAGAATTGATGTTGCCCTTCTTCATAAATCTTGAATTTGCATTTTCATTATTTGAAACTCCCTTCATTAATGATATTAATGATTAAAGATTTCTTACTTGAATTTAAACAAGTCCGTCATTCTGTTATTTCTAGTAGCAAATTTTTTGAATTTTTAAACATATCTTTGTACTTTGTACCCTTCCCACAGTGCATTTCAAATATTCTAAATTTCAGATCAACGTTTTGTCTTATGGCACCATCTCCCTTGTCTTTCCTAACAGCCCTGTTTGCATAACTCAACTTAGTTATTTGTATCAATTTGGATAATTTTGTTCGCCTTTTACTTCAGTGAAAACCTCTCGGCAACTAAGACTAATTTGGCTTAATGAAAACTCCAATTTTGTAACTAATGTGAGATTTTGCCATGTTTAAATCAGACTTGTGTCAAGTATTCATCTTCCTTGGATATTCGTTTGCCGATAATCTTGCTTATTTCTTTGTAGCTAGTGATTTCGATCCCTCTTTTAAGAATGAATGCCTTTAATCTTGGTATATCGACTGTACTTTCACTTTGGTATTTTTCTTATGGAGCAGGCTTTTGTGTAAGTTGCGGCATTGTTGCCTTTCACTTTTGTGAATTTGCTGTGGTTTAGAAATGTTCTTTTATGTGAGAGTTCGCTTGAGATGGCTGCCAGTAAGAACTAGAAAGCTGTACTTTAGAAACGTCGGGCCTAAGTGGCACCCTACCATCTCGGTGGCTACCCGGAAGATCGTTGCGGGAACGATGGCTGGTAACCAGAACTACCCCGACGGTGGCACTGGCCATGAGAATAGTAGAGGATCTTTAATTGCGGCTCAAAATATTTTTATGATCCACATTTGCTTAAGATTTACATTTTTACTTTGATCTAGCTGCTGCTTATTGTCGAGGCCTTTATATTTCACGCTGGTATTATCTTTTCACGGGGATATCTGGGGTAGTTTGTTTGCTTGATCCCATGTTACTTTTGTTAGTTTATGCTGGTATATATGTGTTGGGATATTGTACATGATCTTTATATGGTTTGAACTGAAAACTTGCCAGTTTCGTGTACGATGGATCTGGTTTTGGGCATATGTTGACTAGTTTGGGAAATCATTTTACTGTCTTTTGTATCGTATTTTCTTATATGTATATAACTATCTTGTGCATTTCCACCTAAGAATTATGACATCATGGATTTCCTTTATGTATTTTTAGTTATACCTTTAACTACTACAATGCTAGTATGGCCGTCGATTTGCTTTTGTTTAAGTATACTTGGTATTTACCCTATTTCCCTACATAAATTGAATAATAAATGTGCTTAACTGTAGTGCATCACCTAATAAATTATTTGTGCTTGTGCCAGTAAAAAGCAAGGTGTCATTAATTTAAACCAAGAATCATCGTTGGCAATAATGGTATATGGGCTAAAATGTATTTGAAAAGTGAATATATCTTGGTGTTTACAAACCTCTTGTGAAGCTCTCTTTGGACGTCAAATTTTTATGTAACTGAAGTTCTTTCCTTTCTCTATATCTTTATTGGAATTACTGTATTATGACTGCACACTTTCTTTTTCATTGGACTAGCATATCCTTACAGGAAGAGCATCTGAATTAGACACCTATCTAGCAAATATTATTTGGTTTTTAGAAGGCTAAAGGACCTGTGTGCCCTGTTACTGGAAAAAGGATTCAAGGGGTAAGCTTCTTTCACTTCTAATATTCTGTGTCTGTTGTCTTTTTTTTATCTTGATTTCAGTTGGTTTATTTCTGTATCTTGTGTTACCCTTATATTCTGCATAGGGTATGTATATTTCTAGGGTTTTATCTTTAAGTATGGATGGGTTGGGATTTAGGCAAGTAATTTTTCTTCAATATCTAATTGAAAAGCCTTTAGTCTGTGTGTTTCGATTTTAGGTGTTGACAGTTCAATTAACATTGTATCTTGATGAGCAATGGACTGGAGCTGAAGGAGATGCAACTATGATAGAGATAATTGTTATTAGTAATTGAGCCAAGTGTTCTTCTGTTCATTGAGGTAATTAGAGAGTGAGTTCTTGTGTGGAATCACACGATGAGTGTGTATAATGAAGGTCAATGCTTGGTTGCAGAGAAAGCTTCGAGGTAACTATTACATATGCTGCCTTACTCTTTATGATTGATTGTTGAGTATCTGCTGCTTAGTTTGAGTAATGACTTGGTATCTTAATGGGATACATGATGAAGCCAGTGATTTCATATACAGGAGAATTCATGTTATATCTAAGTGAATTGGAGGTTTGCAAAAAGTTTCCTGTCGGATTAGACCAGGCTATCCTACGGTATTACTAATGGTGCTCTTTGTTTTATTGCTTAAGTGAACCTTGTCGTAATGTCGGTACATACATATATAGAAGCAGGTAGGAAGTATACAAGGACCTTGTAAGGACGTGGTGGGTGATATGGCTCACTGGTCTTACTCTTTGATAAGTACCATTGCCTCGACCTTTGGAGCTACTTTCTGTTGCTCTTTGTTTTATTGCTTAAGTGAACCTTGTCGTAATGTCGGTCCATACATATATAGAAGCAGGTAGGAAGTATGCAAGGACCTTGTAAGGACGTGGTGGGTGATTCGGCTCATTGGTCTTACTCTTTGATAGGTACTATTGCCTCGACCTTTGGGGCTGAAGCCCCAGTTGTGAACCTAGGTGGTCTTGGAAATGCACCACTACTCGTGTCCTTATATTGGTCTAGCAATAACTATGTGATGATATTATAATTGCTGAGTGTCAGGTATACTGTGGACTTGCATATATCATGTAAAGGCCTAATACTGTATTAATTTTCTATGTTCAATTTATGCATCATTGTCCATTTTAATGTCCTTAGTATGCCTTTGCTAATCTACCTGATAGTTAAATAATAACTAATCTGGTAATATCCAAATGACTGAATCAACTTATACAGACTTTTATAAGGAAAAAGCAACGAGGCTTATTATCTCTCTATTTTTCTACTTACTGTTATTCCTTCATTTTCAAGGTTATCAATATATGTTTGTTTCCACTTTGACAGCTGGACTTCCAAATGTGAGATGGTTTGGTGTTGAAAGGGACTATAATGTTCTTGTGATGGATTTAATTGGACCTAATCTTGAAAGTCTATTCAACTTCAGCAGTAGGAAAATCTCTTTAAAGTCTGTTCTGATGCTTGCAGACCAGATGGTGGGTATTGAAAGTTCACTCATTGTCTATTCTTATTCTTAATACCTCTTTTTTTTATTTTTTTTTCTTGTATGTGTGGTAGGTCAATCGTGTTGAATTCATACTCGCCAAATCTTTTTACATCGAGATATTAATCCAGATAATCTCCACATGGGGCTTGGAAGGCGTGCAAACATGTTTGTATCTTTACTTTGTAATACTTTTGTCTATTCTCCAACAAATGCTCAGGATAAGTTTTTTGATGCATTGCATGCCTTTGCTTTCCATGCAGTTGTACATTGTTGGCTTTGGTTTGGCTAAGATGTACAGAGATACTACAACACATTCCATATAAGTAAGCAAATAGAAAAGTTTAATCTTCTTGGCATTTGTACACAGTTCTGATAGCATCAAATATATTTAATATTTGGTTTTTCAGATTTAGAGCATTGTTTCTTTGTACATTAACTTGAATATATATGAAGGAAACATGTTAGGAGGCTTCCTAATCATGCCTAAGGTTACCAGAAGTTTAACTAATAGCTGAAAACTTGTTCTGCTTTTCTATCTGAATTTTTTATTTTATTGATTCTTCATCATATGGTATGCAAGCATTAATACTCACCTCGGCAAGCAGGTACAAAGAAGAGTGTACTCATCAGTGAATACATGCAGGGTTGTGGATGCAGGCAAGATTATGGATGCAGCTGAAGTTGCCGAAAACAAGCTCTTTCTGCTTCATCCAAAACTGCAACCAAACTGGGTAGCCATAGGTGAGGATCCTCAAAAGAACCTAAACAAGTAATTGAGTGATTTTACTGGTGATGTTTGCAGTCTTACTTGTTTGTGCATTTTCTTTTCGTAATGCAGATTGGTTTTCTGTACATCATGCATGTCTTTGCTTACCCGCAGTTTATATGTATCTTTTAGAGATTTGATAGTTCCTGAAGTAATGTTTCTGCATTGTCTAACACTTAACTGCAGGGATGGATGGGGCCAGACTATCCAATCTCCACTGCTTGGTTTTCTGACTGTAGGTCTGTTTTGATTTTGTAGTCGGAAGAAAGAATGTGGGTTACAATGCTAATACGTCTCCACAATGCAGGAAAGCAAGATAAGATCCTATTATCTTTGTAAGTTTGTAAATAGTACTGCTTATAGTGGTTTATGTTAGAAGAAACTTAAGAACGTGATACTTAGCAACAAAAAAAAAAATTGTACCAAGAAGAATTTATTTCCTTTTTCTGATATGAATTCACTACACCAAAACATCGGATTTGGGACGCATATACACGTTGCAATGAATTTCACCAACGCATATATCAGTTGGAAATAGCAAAGTTTTGTGCAACGCTTTCCGTTGGTCAAATTAATTTGTGCAACTCATAAAAACGTTGGTCACCAGGTTTACCAACGTTTCTTGAGCAACGGAATCTTTAATTTGTGCAACGCTTACAATAATTTAGGCAACGTATTACTCTAATTTGAGAAACACATATACGTTACAAACCAATTTAAAGGTAAAAGAAAAAAAATCCGACGATACTTTCAGGTAAAAAAAAATTGATGATAATTCCGGCGGATTTCTGCACCTTCATATGCCATTGTAGATCAACTAAAAGACCCAATTTTTCATATGGAAAGAATCTCATAAACACACCATTATTCATCATCACAATCCATCAATATATTAATATATATCAGCTTGTACCAAATGAAATATAATAAACCATACAATTATTTGGTTGATTCAAAGATAAATACCAACTTTGGTCAAGAATCCAAGTTTTCGAATTTGACAATATGAAAGTTAGTTCATAAGAATACCTTCAGTTATTAGTGTAGCTTTGCCGCGACCTCCTCTCGACACAGCTGTGATAGTAGAAGTAGCATCTGATCCAGTTGAACCTATGCAAAGATCACTATTAGTCCCACCAACTGCACTTGCAACTTGAAAACCTCTTCTTGCCTTAGTTGTTTCCCACCCTGACTAGTAGTCTTGTTATTCCCATGTATGCCACAGGTGCCACACTTTTTCTATCTCCTGGGTTGTGTTTCGTATTCTCTCCTCCTCTAAGTTCTTGGACTGCCAGGGTTTCATCTAGTAATTGGTGGGTTCACAACAGGTAATGGCTGAAATCAGACAAAATATGATCTGATTAGTTTCAGTTATGAAGAAAAAGTAATCAAGTTTCTATTGTTGAATGAAAATAAACGCAAGATAAGTAATAGCATCAATTTCCTAAATGGAGAATCTTCTGGGAGGTTTTGAATCGGTGCACAAGGCCGACAAGTGTGTATAGATCAGTTTCCTCCATCATGAAAGTAAAATAAAATAAATGGCCATAAGCTAGGTTACTTTTTATTAAAACATAAAAGTGGTTCAAATTGAATGAGAACCATCCTCAAAGCACCAACATTACCGATTCTGAAGAAAAGAGTACATAATTGAATGGCAGGCTAAAATATGACAAATTAAGGAGAGTGAAGTACCTGCTAGTTAAGAAAATTAATATAGCCAACAAACCAACTGTAGAATTACCTGAAGAATTTAGGATCTTCTTAGAATCAATAAAAGATCAACAAGAGAAACCAAAACAACCAAATTAGATCTGTACCTAAAAAAAAAAAAAACCCAACACAAACACCACAAATCTGATATATAAGCGACTAAATTCTTTTAAGATAAACCAACAACACTCAAATGATTAATCTAATTGATTCTGCTTACTTATAAATACCACAATAAAACCTTAACAATGAATACAACCATATTTGAAATAAACAACAGTCAAAATCAAAACTCAAATCCAAAGAAATCGAGAGAATAGTTTTCTAGGGTTTATAAAGGAAAAAATTACATACCTAGGAATTGAACAAAATTCGAGTTACCGAAGATTGAGTCTGATTTCATAAATATGGGTTTTGATTTGTGAGATAAGTTATAAAGAAATCTCACAAATCAGATTCAGTTAAAACCAACATCTGAAAAAATAAAAAATAAACAGTTTAAACTCAATCTTACCAAAACCCATCTCACAAATCAGATTTGTATGAGATATCTCATAAACTCCGTTAATTTTCAGAAATATCGCTTTTGAATTTTAAAGATCTAGTTAGGTTTCAGCAAAAATGAAGAGAAGAAACGAAAAGAGAACTAGATATTTTTTTTTGAGAGCCGGATAACAAAATAGAAGAACAAAATTAGGTTAATAAAAAAGATATTTTCTACGGACATTCAAGCCCTCAGTCATTTAATTAAAGTACGAGCGCGTCCTTTTTTTCCTTTTTCTTATCTACTATCTAGTATTTGACCAACGTATTTGTCTAATGTGCAACGGAAAAAGGTTTGCAACCTTAATATCCGTTGCACGCTCGAAAACTAAAATGTTGGAGAAACCTGAATATGGTGTAGTGATTGATTGAATGTTATATGAATTGAATGGATGTTATATGAATTTAATGAATGATGAAACTATTGTTGAGTGTGAATGATGAATGGATAGAGTTGAGTGTGGATGATGGATGG
Organism: Papaver somniferum; assembly: GCF_003573695.1. Taxonomy (NCBI): domain Eukaryota; kingdom Viridiplantae; phylum Streptophyta; class Magnoliopsida; order Ranunculales; family Papaveraceae; genus Papaver; species Papaver somniferum. The sequence goes on along the minus strand of NC_039368.1, from coordinate 63,591,714 downwards.
ATAGGTGTAGGAATTTCGGCTTATTTCCGGCAGAAATGGACTGCCAGTAATATTGAACTGGTCAAAATTGGACGACAATGACTAATTTTGACCAGGTCAATGTTGACCGGCAGTAATTTTTTTGGTGTTACGAAAAAATTCGTAAAGGCTATGGTCTGTTACTAATTTGCCACGTAGTAACGGCTCTGGCATGTTACGACCTCGTTGTTACAAAATAATTCGTAACGGCCATGAGCTGTTACGACGTGGAAAATTAGTAACGAATCACAGATGTTACTAGAGCAGTTACAACCAGAATTGGTAATGTGTTCAAAGACGTTACAAAAAATGTAACACCCACTTTTGAAACAGGCGACGACCGTTACAACCCATTTAAGTAACAACTCAGTTCTGTTACTAATTCGAAAATTTGGTGTAGTGCGTATTAGATGTGATCAACTTTAAAGTGTAACTAAAGGATATCGCTACTCTAAAACGATATGGAGGACCATAGTTAGATTAGCGAAATGAAATCCTTACCATAATGCTTGACCTTATGGAGTCTCCTTAGAAATTTTGCTTTGTGGGAATTATATAATTGCCACTAGTTTTGATGGGCTTCACAAATACCCTTATCACAGAGTAAATATACCCCTCTCCATCTAGGAGCTCGAACGTTTTTCTCTTTCTTTCCGTATTTACCCTTCCTGTTCGACTCCCTGTTAGATCGAATTTTTCCAAATATGAAAATTTCATTTATTTCTTCTCTCAATCTCTTTCAACTCACCACCAGTACATCTGCAATTACCACCACCAGCTCCGTCGCCGCCACCACAACATCCTCCACTATTAGAAACAAATCTATCACTATGTTTGTCGTCGTCGTCGACAGAGAGAAAGCAGAGCTTTTCGTCAGAAAAACCAAGAGAAAGATATTTTTGGAGGAATCAGTTGAAGATTGAACTGAGATTGGGGGAAATCATCATCAGTAGTTCGTTTTCATCTTCTTCTTCTCTATTTTTAAAGGTATTTCCAACTAAGTTGTAGACGCCATAGATCTGGATGATCTGATTTCAGGTTTCAATTTCGAGTAATTCTAAGCTCAACAACTAATCTATTGGTGTAATTTATATTTTAAGATTTATCATTTTTTCTTGATTTCTTACTGATTCGTTATATACTTTGACAAATTGATTAATGGTGTTGTTGTTTCAATCTGAAGAGGTTTGTTAACGTTTCGTGCAAATTTAGGGTTCTATACGTTCTTATTCATGTTTATTGAATTATTCATCTATATTCATGTTGTTGATTCTGGAAAACTTAACTTTTTTTAATGAGAAGATTCTTTGATTTTGTAGTAATTGAGATTTAGAATTTGTTATTCTGGTTTTAGTATGAGTGAACCAGGCAAGGAAGGTAGCAGCGAATCTGTGCAAGAAAACACCGATGGTGTTTGATGTCTTAAAATGTAGAACCATCCCAGTTAGGTCCAAGCAGAGAAAGAAATAGAAGATGAAGCAGCAGAAGATGGATTGTGCAGGATAATCAGAGATGGTAAGCATGTGAAAAAATGATGAACTTGAAATTTGTATTGAGACTATATGAAGATTTGCAAGGGTTTTTAGTTACCAGTCTTTAAATGCCGAAAACAATCACATTAGTTTTAGAGTTTTACTGTAACTAGTTAGCTGTAGTTACGCATTTACTTAAACAAGTTTTTGTACAGTCTTCATGTGAATTTTCATCTTACATTAAGATAATGGTGAGATTTTTGGTAGAAGTATAATTGTTGTTTTGGGGACACATTTATCTCAAGGATGACAAGGTCATGTAATTCAGATGCTTGATCCAACTAGATACTTCTTCTGTCATTTCATGTTCATTGTAAAATAATACACCAGTTAATTTATATTGGATATGTGATAATTGAGAGATAAGATCTCTGTAAACAAGCATTCATTACAACTGAGTATTTGTTAATAAAGGTAAACTTGCTTTTAGTTTCATATCAATTGATTGTCTATTATTATTGTTTATGTTTCCGAAAGATTGTGTATTCTTATTTAGTTTCTCATGCTTCCAGCAGGAGAAATGTGACGTAGAAGTGAATGTGCGAGTCCCCGAAGAAAATGTGACGTAGTAATTGTTGGTGTGTTCGCAGTAGTGGTGCTGGGGAACGAAGTTGTTAATTTTCCCAATTTGCAGAGTGACTAGACAACTTAGACATACAGGTAATAAATTTTTTGGATCAATTTTTGTTGTTGACGCCAGATTCAGGGATCAACTTTGGTTGTTGACTCCATTCTCTGGGATCAACTTCTTTTGTTGACACTCATGAAGATTATGTTTTTATTTTTTTGTTAATGCTTATCTGTAGCGTAATCTGGAAGTTGTTCTAGCCATGCTATAGTTTAGTTCATAACTATCATTTATCAAACTTCCAAACTTAATAAGTTTTGTTCTTCTTAATAGGTGGTTCCTGGACTGTGGGTTCTATGAATGTTTGGAGCTTGGTGCAATTTCTTGACCCTGTTCCACGTAGGTATAAGAGCAGTAGAATTTATTATGCTTGATGTATTACTGTCTTGACCCTGTTTGAAGACACCAACTTGTGTCATCCATGCTACACGTATTACTGTCATGCCCAAGTATGTTCAGCTTGCTAAACAATTTAAACTACAAGTGTTGATGATGGTCTCTAAGAGAAGAAATGTGTTTAAGAGAAGAAATGTGTTTAGTGGATGGTGTCAACTTCCATTGTTGATCCCAGTGAATGGGATCAACATCCATTGTTGACCCAAAAAAGTTGGAGTATTTTTCACTTATTGTATCAACAAAGGAAATCAACCAACTTTGGTTGTTGACACCATCTTTTGGGATCAACTTTGGTTGTTGACACCATATTTTGGGATCAACTTCGGTTGTTGACACCATATTATGATGTTAAATTCATTTGTTGAGGCCATATTATTTTATATTTTTTTTATTTTATTTTTTGATTTTTTTATTTGAGGATCAACTTCGGTTGTTGACACCAAATTTTGGATCAACTTCGGTTGTTGATACCATGTTGTTTTGTCATGAGCTTTTGATTTTTGTTTTTGGGAATCAACTTCGGTTGTTGACTGGTGGAGGTGGCGGTGGTAGGGTACTAGTGGTGGTGGCGGGCGGGCGGTGATGGACTGGTGGTGGTGGCGGGTGGTGGTTGTGACGGGCAGTGGTGGGGTACTAGTGGTGGTGGCGGTCGGTAAGTGGTGGTGGAATGATAGTTGAATGTTGTTGGTGGTGGTGGGATATTTGGTGGTGCTAGTAGTGGTGGTGGCGGTGAAATGGTAGATACAAATTTTTGTTGTATTTGAAATAAAGAAATGAGTGAGGGTATTAAGGTAATCTAATTTGTAATGGATAAGGTTTTTAAATGATAGGGGTATATTTATTTTTGTATAAGGATATATTTGTTGGGTGTCAAAACTAAGGGTATTTAATTTAGCATGGCTAGTGCCCAGTGGTAGTCAGCAGACTCAGCACGGGGCATCACCAGTTTGTGTCTAACCGTACGAGCGAACCCTAATTGCCTAATAGCACGTAACTCATAAACCCAAGAATCCCTCTTTAAAACCCTCAAAGTCGTGAGGAACTGATCATCAGTCGCATTCTACACAACGATTTGTCTTTGTTTTCACTAATTCATTATTCCCTCCAGAAATTTACTCTAATGGCGAAGCGTTTGATCCCATCTTTGAATCGCGTTTTAGTGGAGAAGATCGTTCCTCCTTCCAAAACCACAGCCGGAATTTTACTCCCCGAGAAAACCGCCAAGGTAAAGTCTTCCAAAAATAACTTATTTCTCCCCCTTCTATATCTACATGTAACATTGTGTTTATCAAGTTTCATTTCGTTGTTTACTTCATGAGATTTGTTAATTATTAAAATAGAAATAGATAGTTAAAAGAAAATACCTAGGCTGAGATAAAATTTGATTCGAGTTGGATCATCCAAACTATATCGCCGGTTGATTAATGTCTTTAGCTTGTTATTTGTTGTGTTTGGTTCAGTTGAACTCTGGGAAAGTGATTGCAGTAGGTCCGGGAGCTAAAGATAGAGAGGGGAACCATATTCCTGTCTGTGTAAAGGAAGGTGAAACTGTCCTCTTACCTGAATATGGAGGAATGAATGTAAAGCTTGGTGAGAAAGAGTAAGTTACAAATTACTCTCTCTTTAACATTACAGCATCGTTGTGTTTCTCTCTATTTGCTTGTTCAAAATGGGATATGTCATATTTTAATGGGTCAGAATAGTTTCAATCATGACTTGTTCCTGAGGTTTCAATGTTGGCTTGTTAGTTACCACCAATTTGTGTGTTTTTTTCATAGAATTTTAAACATTGTTTAACACCATTACCATGACTTTGTAAAAAATGGAACATTAAATTAGTAATCCATTGGTTGTATTTTCAATTAGTTAAAGGATTCGGTTCAGCGTAAAACAAGACAGTGCTAGATCAGGTTCAAATTCTTTTGGGAAGGAGTTGACATTGTGACATGGAGATTTCATGTTTACCTAGTTAGGGGAGACCCTTATGCAGGTGGTCTTATGGTGGTTTTGGTTTAGTTCTTGGCCACTAATCGAGGAGCAATTTTTTATTTTTACTCTTTCAACTGATAAAACAGAACCTATTAAGGTAAAATCAGTTTATATAATATATGCTCTGGGAAATGTGCATGATGTGATATACATATGTATTATGCGTCTCATATCCCTGACTAGTAGTTCTAAAGCTGACAACCGACTGCGTAACAGAAAATATTTCTTGTTTGCTTAGTAACACTAGTACAGATTGATTGGATAAAGTATACCTCTTTGCATTGTTGTGTTTCTGTAAACAAAGTCAAAAGGCTAAAGCCAATACCACATATCTTATACGTACTCAGTTTTCATTTCCACCTATTCCCCTTTCTTTTGGTATGAGGCATTTTCAAGAACCTTAGAAAAATGACTTTCTGTCGAGAATCCAAGGTCTAGTTGCTCTTTTGAGAAAAACCTCGTTGGCTTCTTTTTACTTTTTACTTGACATAGCAGAACTTGTTGTGTTTTTCACACTAGGAGCTTATCTCTCTGATTAGGACTTGTATTAGCTAACATATAATATCTCTAGTTTGCTCTTACGCAGTGATTCAGGACAAAAAAACACCTCTTTTCCTTGTTTTCTTTCTGCTATTTATTTACTAAAAAGGCTAAGTGCTTATAAGCCAATACTAAATATCCAATACCCACTCGCTGTATATCCGTCAGCTATCAATTTCTCCTATGCCTTCTTGTTTTTGTATGAGGATATATTCGTGAACTTCGGGAAATTGCCTTATGGTTGAGAATACAAGGTTTAGTTATTAGTCTATATAAGAAAAATCTCGATACTTCAAACCGAAAAGAAATCTCTGAAGGAATATTGTTGTTAACCCTTTGCATGAACTTTTTAGGATGTTTTGTACCTTTGAAATCATATATTTTTCTTACGATGCTTGTGTTGATTGTTAACGGTTGATCTATGAATTCATTAAAAAGCGCAATATGTGATTTTTTTCTAATGTTCCTTTGAAATCCTTACAGGTATCTCTTGTATGGAGATCAGGATATATTGGGAATTCTGTGCGAGTAATTCCACCCTTTGGTGACCAAGCATAGAAGTTATTTAGAAGGGTTCTACTGATAATGGTCACTAATTGCAGTTTTAGGTTGTAGGCAGTAAATAAAAGTTCTACTTTGTGTCGACTCTTTTATGCTATTGAGGCTGCAAACTCCCATCAAAGATTTAACATTTATGAAGAGTGAACTTCCGAATTTCAAGTATATTCATATTCACCGGTGTATTACCTAATAATCTTGGGGAATTGATTTCATTACATTGGCCTTCCAATTGATCGCATTTGCGGTTAAAAGTGTCATGCCCATGCCTGTTGAAAACTGGACAATGGTGAACTGCATATATGAAACCGAGTACTTATGGACAATTTTGCATTAGCACGAAAAGTCCTCTCGTGTTGTACAATGCTTGTTGAGTTTCCTCATCACTCCCCTCCCCCTTCGTTGATATTCTATATGGGCTAAAAGACCCTCCTATCTTGCTTATTTGTGACCAGTTACAGTGTTTTATTTTTAATGCTTTAAAAATAAAAATAAGATGCATACAAATCTGAGGGTTCTTATCATCAAAATTGAAGTCTTCATTTCAAGACATAACATAAGTTGTATACATCTAGTTGATCTTATAAAGACACAATCATCCTTTGCTAGTAAGTTGGGATAGATGGATCAACTTTCTCTGAATATGCATGAATTCCTCCAGCAATGTTGAACACTCTCTTGAACCCCTACAAGAAGCAATAACAAATTATCAGCAGCGACGTGATTGATCGAGATTTTTTCTTCCTGGCCAATCCGTGAGGCAAAAGATTGATCACTTACTTTAGAGAGAGTCAAAAACGTTGAGTAAATTCAAGCATTGAAGGTATTTCACAATTCATGTTCCACACAATCAAATAAAATGGTCAAAGCAATGAGGATCTAACCTGAGCCTGGAGCCACTTCGCAACCTGTAGAGATCGAACTCCGTGATGACACTGCAGTTCGAAGAATGAAGAAAATCAAAACATAATCTTTATCAATACTGAGTATATCAACCTAGAAAAACGTAAATACTTCAAGAATACCAGAACGTAAGTGTCTTTTTCAGGATTGAATTTGGTTGTTACTTCTGACCCCCAACTGCCAAACTGACGAAGAGGAAGAACCTCAAAACCAGGCAATGAAGCTTGGGTGCTGTTTCAACAAAATAATCAAACAGATTAGAGATGAGAATATCGAGCCTTGAAGATAAAAAGCTTCGGATTAAAAATGAAGCTCTCTTGGTTGACTTAGAGAAGTCTGCAAAGACACTTCGTAAGATCCATACATCTCTTCGGGTTCTCGAACATCTAATAGTTGGGCCTCTTCAAGGAAACTTGGGTCTTGCATTTTTATATGGAACTCCTCTGGCTGAACATCTTGGAGCACAGCTTCTTCCCTATATATACACAAAGGAATGTGAGAGAATTTTTTTTGGGAGAATTATTGTCTTCTTTTTTGAGATCCTTCTAAAATACCCAACATTTAATATTTACTCCTGATGCAACAGAGTTTGTTGCATAATGTATTAGTTTCTCTTCGCAACAAGTGATTAAATGGGTAACTAAGCTGCTTTAATTATTCAAACAAATGAAGGTCAAGAATGCATACCTCTCGGACACTACTTGAAGCAAGTGCCATCCAAACTTGGTTTTACATCGAACTACTTTGTTTAAAGGGGCACTAAAAGCTGCTTCCTCAAATTCTGGCACCTTATTTAGGATACGTAACCAAGAAACAAAAGTCAATCAGGGATCAACAAAATGGAAGAAAAACTATTCAAGAACGGATGAACAGAGTTTAAGAGTGCTTTACAACATGTGAAAGTAGTATATGAATAGTTTCAAGATGTACCATCTGCCCCTTCCTAACCCATCCAAGCATGCCCCCCTGATCTTTTGATGGACAAATTGAGTACTCGACAGCCAAGTCACTTAAATCCAGTCCTGCATACATGAATAAATTACCACTTTATTAAACAACAACAAGGTGCTGCAAATCTCTTACTAGAAATATCTAGAAAAGGGAGAGAGTAACAGAACGGGAATGGGGGAAGAAGAAAAATAAGATAATTTAGCATTTATATGTACCATGCCAGTGTTCAACTTTGCTACTTGATTAAGATGTACATAACATGCTAACAATTGGATATGAGACAACTCGCGTCTCACAGGCAATAAATATAGGTAAATGTGTCTGACTTAAACTGCAGGGAATGATTTATCACTTTTATGGGGTGTTAAATGAAAAAAAAATTCAGCTTTCACTTCATGAACCACTGGGGGTCTCGGACAACATAAAAGCTAACAATTTAAGCTCACCCAATCAGATACAAGAAGCAAGATGTAAAGCCTAAGACGTGCCGTTTTCTATTCGCTTAAAGTGCAGTTTATTGTTTCTGACCTCTTGCTATACTCGCTTGAACCTCCACCAGAAGTTTAAGATCCTCTTCTTTAACAAGTAAATGCTGAACGAGTATTTCCCGGCTTTCACCTCCTCCACTGCTTCCAGAACTACAAGAGGCTGAAGACAGACACATACACACTCAGAGCTTGGACCTAATCAATCATAACAAGCTTTTTACGAAGTAAGAGATACACAGAAACACCGGAAACATCCGTATTGATGCTTCAAACTATTCAAAACTCAATCCCACTTTACACAATACAATAGAGGACCTCCTACCAATGGATGAATGCATAACAAGAACAGCTATTCATGATTAATTACCAAGTTATTAACACGCACAGTTACTTCAATAAAAGAAACAGATTTGATCAAGCCCCTATTATGTCTCACCAGAATGATACAGAAAGAAAATCTGAAACTAATAGAAATCCAAATTAGAACAATCCATTCACCTGAAATCGTACTAATTACTAGAAGAACCAAAAATATAAGAGCTAAGAATAACATGAGGGTTTTACGAGAACCCAGTACTGACCTCTTCCATTCGGAGTTGTCATGCCTTTTCTCTTAGACAAAGTAGTATCCTTGAATCTAATAGGTGTTAGAAAATGGGAAGATGAAAGTGAAATGGGCGCGAGTGTGATAAAGAGTTTAGAAAAAGAACAAGTATGAGTATTAGTAGGTTTCAATGGAGATAAACTTAATCTATTACTAGTATTCTTGAGACTGCATAAATAACTTGACGCTAGTGATGGTAATTTTATTGAATTAGGGATACAACAAGCTCTACTCCACATTATTTAGGGTTTCTCAGCTCTTCCTTTGTCTAGATTTCTTCCTTGATTCAATTGTAGTCGTCTCAGTAATGGCGGGCTTGCTTCTCTTAAACAGTTCTCAACTTCCATCCACTGCTTCCCAGTTTCAAGAAATTCAACTCAGTCCCGTGGGCCCATGTCAGTGCTTCCAGTTTGAATCTGTTTTGGGTCCGTGCCCGTGTCAGGCCTGATATTAGTGAATTAGATTCATTTATTTTTTAGCCACATCTGAGGAGAACCACCGGAAAATCTCCACAAGTGAATCTTTCCCATGGAAGTTGAAACTGATAAAGATAAAAAGGATGATTTTTGGAACTACCATGAGAGTAAATTTAATGCTGAACGGTGTATATAATAAGCAGTACTTCGATTGTTTGTTTCAGAATCCACAACCTAAAATGCTTAAATGTCCATCAAAATTTTACTAGAAAGTAAGGAGTAACTCAAGTCGCAACAACAAAATCTTAATCTGCACATCAGAACCTGGAGGAATACACAGATGCAACTCACTTCCAAAAAAATACCATTAAATTACCCTTTGAAACTTATAGGAAGCTCATCTGTGTATTAACAAACAGGAACTAAATTGTTTATAGATTAAAGATTTGAACAGAATAACTTTGTTTTCGACCATCTACACCGACTGCAGAAGTTTCCAAGGATATATCAATGCTACGATGCTCCGCTGCACGAACAATGCTGATGCGTGCTTGGATTTTTGCAGCGGGGTAAGATTCAGTTCCGATTTTTGCCATTCCGTCGGCTTCGGGTTTTGCAAGTGCCAATGCAATTGGTTCCCGGAATGTGAATATAGTCTGGGACCAATGTGTACTAGGAGTATAAGGTGATGTAGAGAGGACCGTTGGCATTTCCTTGCAGAATCTGCTACTGAAACCAGTCTCAAACCAAAGGATCACTCCATAACACCGAGTTGATTTGGCATTTCCATCTGTCAATGAAAGATCTGACTTCGCCTCCAACTCGAAGCTTGACGTAAAGTCCATCTCTTCAGCCTTCATAGTTGCCAAATCAAAAGCCTGAGAAACAAAAACCAATTTTAAGTCAAAGTTAGATACAAAGTGTTCTTGAGGGTTCAGAAAGCAAACTAATATAATGAGAATATCACCAATGCTGATAATGCGTGGATCGAAGTAATCTCAACCGGCGCATAACATTTTTTAAAAATGAACTAACCTGGAGAATAGTATTTTGGGTCACTATATCGCGACTGTCCAGCACATCAACTATAGGGTTTTCTGAAGCATCCTCTACAACCTCCTTACTAATGCAAGACATATTGAAACCATAAACATTTTCCCAGAATGGGATGCTGGTTCCACTTTTTCCAAAACCTGCTACGAACTATACAAGATGCCTCAATCAGAAAGTGTGTAAAATCTAAGGTTAAAAGTTAGATGCACAGGAACTTGAAGCAGATAGAGAACTTACAATAGTTGCAGTGTCAGGGAGAATGGCACCACCTGGTTTTAACCAGCGATCACGGGCATAAAGCACTGAGGTAAGCATCGTTTCATAGAGGAGACAATATCCCATCCATTCACTTAGTAATACGTCGACACTGTGATGTGGAATTTGCACCACTTTGTCAAGCTCTTCAACCATGCCTTGAACTATATTGACTACTCCAGTGCAATGCTCATTACCAGCACTTGAGTTTGCATCATATAACATTCCATTTTCTCTGGCAATCTGCGTTCATGCATACATCCACGCCATTAAAACAAAACCAATCTTCACATACACAATTAGAGAACAGAAAAAATAATAGGGAGATGAGCCTATACCTGAGTAGCCACTGAGGCCATTTTTTCACTGCCTTCTATTGCATACACTCTTGAAGCCCCTGCTTGGGCTGCGAACAGACTACAAAAGATAATATGAAACACAGACATGAGAAACAAGTAATGTTCATGGTTAGGACTGCCAGAGTGGAGACATTTATTCAATAAACAGAGAATAACCAATTACTGGACCTATGCAACTAACTTATCTTTTTACCCTTTATGACGGCAGGGAATATGAGGCTCAATTGAAATACAAAATTCAAATATTTTTGACAGAATCAACCAACAATTACTATCCTTCTATTTCAGTAGAAGTTGAACGAACCATAGCAAGACTTCAACGTTCATGAAAGAGAAGATTACTAGAAGAATCTGCAACAAGATTTTCTATGGAATTTGCAGGATTCAACTAGGTCCAGATAGCTCATACAGAGACTCATTATAGTCTCCTACTCTTACATAATACAGGTGGAAGCTACTAGTTTTAGAGATTAGCTACTAGTATCAGAGATCATGGAAGAACTAGGATGAGGGTTCATAAACTGGGTCGATTTCTGAAAGAAAGTAGTTGCACTCACAGCACGACATAACACGGGGATACAAATGAACAAGAAGAACCAACCTTAGTATTCCAGTACCGCAACCAACATCCATAACAGTCGCATTATTCATGAGAGAGGGATTATTCAAGATTGCTCCTCTATAAGCATCCATTCTCACCTACACGGCAAGATTCTGTGAGTCTATACTGAATTTCTAGAGCATCAAAAGTAAAAAGTGAATTTATGCAAACCTCTGATTTCTTGCGACACAGATTAATAACTAGTGATTCTTCTAATTGAAAAATGAGAAAAATTCTTCTAATTGAAAAATGAGAAAATACCTTATCACTGATCATCTCTCTATGGATGCCAAATTTGCCATATGCCCCAAAATAATTCTCATTTACAGTCTTGATTTCCTTTGCAACAACATTTGCAAAAGAAACCTTCCCAAGCTTACGCTTTTCCTTATTATTAGATGATTCACTATCTTTACCAGCTACTCCACCATTAAGTGTGACCTTCTCCAATGATCTTAACATGTCCAAAGACCCATTTGACTCTGGGAATCTGTCTTCGCTTCCATTTTCCTTACTAGAAGGAACCACATCCATAATGTCCTCATCCATGAGCTGATTCATTTCAACATCTTGATTGTTTTCTAGCTCCATCAGTATTTCCTCTTTATCAACCGCCATTGCATAATCTTCTTCCTCATCATCTTCATCCTCCCAGAAGTTGTGCAATAAGGAATCCTCATTCATGAAAGGTTTCAGATACTTGTCATCTTCCCAACATCGCTTTTCATTCTCCAAACAACTCCAACTCCAACCTTGATTTTCTGCTACCTAACAACCAAAAAAATCAACTAAGTTTAACAGATTAACACATCAAACCAAGATATTAAGTAACAGACAGAAAAACGAATAAGAAGGTACCTGAGACCTGACGTAATTGATGAGCTTAAAGGAATCGTAAAAATTCAAGCTTAATGTTTTCTTTATACTTTGAAAATCAAAAGAATGATTAGAGCTACAATATTTGAAAACAGATTCGATGGATTTGTACTTTTCATCACAGAACAAACAGATAAATTCTTCTGCTTCGTATTCTTCATCAGTTTTCCAATCCTCCCAATCTTCATCAAGCTTCTGTTCCAACCCTTCGTCATCGTCACTATCTTCGTTAAGTCCATTTACAATTTTGAATTTGTCCGCCATTGGATTACTAAGTTCTATTCAGTGGGAAGAAGTCTCTCTCTGATTAAAACCTTACAGAAACCCTAGCAACATCAAGGTTTTGTTGTTTCCGAAACTTCCAATTTACTCCCTAAACACCTAACCAAATCACTCGTAAGCCCTCAAGCTATCACAAGTATTGTTCCCGCCGCCAACGGATTAAGTCCGGATTTGTGCACACTCGCTTAAAACTCTTTGGGCGAAAATATCCACTTTGTTAACTTCTTTTTCTCCTGCTACATGAAATTATTAGGGTTTAAGGAATCTCCCAGAGAGGTGAAGTTGGTGTAGGAGGAAGGATTCGCTGATTTTGTCCAGGAATGATGGAATTAGGGTTTCCTAAGATAGAGACAGAGGTGGAGGATGAAGGAAAAGAGTATTCAGTTAAGTTGGTTCCTTGGTTAAGCTGGAACGAATGGAACTGGGTTCGTGAATGTTTATTTTCCTCTTCTACAGAATCTATTAATGAAGCTCTAAAAAGAATATCGGCATGGAGAAGTAGAGGTTGTCTTCCTATTGTTATTGAAGTTACAGCCTCTATTATTGAAATTCAGCTGAAAGATCCTTTCTTCAGGTAACCCCAACAAGTTCAGTCATTAATAGTGTTGATATTTGGTCAAATTCTTCAACATTGGTGTGTGTGTTGATTACCCTTTTTTATTTCCTGTTTGATGCTGTAGATTGGGTTCCAGTAATGAAGCAGTAGACTCAGACGAGATTCTGTCCATGCTACACTGCATGTCCATTCTGAGGTGAAATGTTTTACTTGTCCCACTCATGAGAAAATACAAATTATATATATATATATATATATATATATATATATATATATATATAAAAGAGTATTAGTAGTGCAACATCCCATTCGGAACCTGATATAGATTGTCTGCAAATTTTTGATTGCCATGGATGAAAAAGAAAAACTAACTGGTTGTTAGGAATTAGGAAGTCTTGACTGATTTTAATGTGTAATTCAGCAACACGAAATTTACCAATTTGATTTTCTCAGCATTATGTTCCGAGCCATGGTGCAGTAGAAGTGTAGATGGAAATTTGCATGCTGACAGATGACTGGATCTTTTTGTTATACACAGTGTTTGAGTTTTATAGAGACGTTTAATTAACATGCTTACACTTGTTATTACCTTTTCATTTTCTTTTTAGTTTATTTTTGTGGCTCCGTTAGAATTTCAGAAGAAGTTTAGGCTTACACTTAAATCTCATTTGTGAAGGCTTGTAAATGGGGTCGTTGAGAAGACACGGAAGAAATCAGAAGTTTCGATTGCTGATGCAGCAAATGCAATCGGTATCCCGCGTATGCTGATAGATATTCGTCATGGTGAGGATACTTTATCTACCATTTAATATATACCCCCTCAAGGTGAATGTTATTTAATTCCCATATCTTCAGGCACACAATCATTAGGCTTGAAATAGATGGGATTTCTAAATTTTTTTGTTTTGTTTTGAGGTCCCTGAGTTTGGGGCATATTGTACCTTATGCTGTTTTATTTGATTATACTTTGCAGAGAGTTCTCATCGTAATCTACCTTCACTTAACATTGTTCATCTTGCCTCTGTAAAGGTACACAAAGCTTCTGTCACTAGTGGTTCTAAATATTTTCAGGAGCTGGTAGTGTATGTTTTTCCCGGTTGAGATACAAAACTTCCCGTTAGTTTGTTTCCATCATATAAGAGTAAGTTAGTTTCCATTATATAGGATCTGGTAATATAGGAATATACTAAAATAAAGGAAATCCAGTATTATCTACATGACAATGAAGAATCAAGTTTCTGTGTTATGGATGCCAATATTATCCATCCTTATCCAGTTTATATTATTTTATTGACAGTTTAGGCCTATTTCTATTCTACTGTGTTGAGTCCCAGTTCATTACCCATGGTAGGGAATCTCAGCTAGATAACCACCATGAAAGTTAGGTAAAAACAGAATAATAGAGCTACAATATAAGCTTAGTTTTCCTGGGAACCAAATTGCTAACATCTTTGAATGTTGGCAGAGAAAAGCAGACATGAACCTGGGTCGGGCTGGTTCATTACTGAGTGTTCACCTTGTATCGACCTGGGCATAAGATACCACTCCCAACAGAATCTGGATTAGAAACTAGTCGGAATAGGAACAGTTGATTTAGAAACTACTGCTACTTCTGGGAAGTTTATACGAATCAAACAGGGAAAGAACCTGATACTCAATCATCCCATTAATCTCCAATATCACTTTTGCCCTTAATCTTTCTTATGGAACTTCAGCTCAATATGCTTGATTTATTATTGTTTCTACCTTTTGAACTTTCAGGCACTTGACTGGCTTAAATCTTATTATTGGGAGTCTCAAAAGAATTCCTTACCATTTAACACGGATGGAAGCACTAACATCAAAGAAGAAATCAAGTCTAGATTGCATGAATTAGCTTCTCAATTAACCACGAAGCAGGGCTCAGAACCTCCATCAAAGAAGGCAAAACGTAAGTTTAATATTGTAGTTTTATCAGGTTAAGCTTTGACGTGATACTATGGTTTAACTTGCTTCTAATCATATGAAAATCAAAATCAAGATTCTGTTCAACATTTTTTGGTCCTGACTTTTAAATACCTTTAACTGGATATCCTTTGGTAATCTGCCTTTGATTTGTAGTCTACCGTGGTTCTTTTGCTTGCCTGCATTAATTGGCTCATGTATAAGATAGTGATTGGATAAACAGTTTTAGACTTCAGAAGAATCTTACAATAGCGTGGATGCTACATTATAAATAAATATTCTTTTTGAGCCTTCCTTCATGTGTCCTGGAGGCTGTGAACTCCTTATTATCTTTTGATATAACGTATCTGATATTGCTAACTTTACATGAATTTTCTTTCCCGTTATGGACATTTGCTAGGATCCACTAAAGTGCTCTGAAGTTGTTTTATTCTCGTTTATGAAGAAAAGAATCCTCAAAAGTTGTCATGTGTATGAAGCAACCACATAAAATCATTTTGAAGCATTTTCCAAGCTTATTAGTATTTCTCCACACCCTGGCTTATATGCATATAATTAGGTAATTTCGGGAAGTACATCTCTCCACATGGGAGTTTTTGGGACCTGCAAGATGTGCTTTTTCGACTATAGACCCTCAATGTGCATTTAGGGAGCTGATAAACTTCGGAAAACCAATGATCTCCGGAGTTTTTTTTCTTTTGCACAAATAACATATGCTCACGCACAAATGCTTACAGGCGAAAATTTGTTTTCAGGTTCAAAGAAACAGGTTAAAAGGACTCTGCTTGTCCTTGTGCAGTTATACTCTTCTTTCCCCATGGAAGTGGTTGCCATGATGCTGGAGTTTCTTTGTATATCAGGGGGTGACGAAGCAGGACCTGTGGATTGTTCTAAAATATCCGCAAGCGCGGCAGATATCTGGAAACTCTTGGTGACCAGAATTGCATCTAAAGAGCCAGAATTTCTGCTAATGATACTCAGCGAACTTCTTCAAATGATTGGGACTCGAGAAACCAGGGCACTTGAAACTGGTAATTTGGCTTACGACTGTTTGTAGCATTTTCTAATTCACTAAAACTTCTGTTTTACTAAAAATTTGCTTATTATTACCCGAGAACACCCTTTTTGTAACCCATATACATAGAAACTTATTGGGTTTGACCTTTGGTGCTGAACTTTTCGATGTCTTCTCCTTGTGAACTCAACAGGGTTATATCGACTCTCGGCGTCGCAGTACAAGGCTGAAAATCGTCTCCTTGAATACCTTTCTTCATTGGTGCCATGGCTCATTGACAGATTAAAGAAAGGAAAGGGTCCCAGTAAGATAGGATCTGGGGATAAAAATCTAATGGAACTTCTGAGAAAGTGTCTTCTGGTATCTTATCCTGGCAATACTCACCTTTCTGAGTCAGCAATACTTCTTGCTCAAATGTTAGGAAATGAAAATCTGGTGATAAAACTAAAAAAGCTTTCTAACTTAAGATTACCGAGTATTACATATGCTGAAGAATGCTCCAGTCTCCCAGGGGTTGAAAAGATCCTTTATGAGCAAGAGGTCTGTATCAGTGAAGCAGCAAAGAAGCTGGAGCTTCTCAAACTACGTCGAGCAAAGGGTAATTCCGGGAACACAACAGCAATGCCTGCTAGTGCCAGAGAGAAAGAAAGCACGTGGAAAGAAGCTGAGTTTTGGAATGCATGTCCCATTGGTATGTTGCCTCGTGTTCTTGGTTCAACAAGTGTTCTTCCCGTTCTCGATCCACAAATCAAAAGGCCTGAGGATGTGCAAGTTACAGAAACCAGTCGTTGCAGTAAGAGACAAGCTAATTGTGATGTTGAGTCACTGGAGATTTCAACTTTAAATGAGATAAAGAGTAGTGAAGCAGAGGATTTGAAAGGTTATTTGATGATTGGTGGTGTTTGGAAGAAGGTCAGACAAGAGGAGATTCATGCTATTGAGTCTGCTATCAGAATTTTGGTGTAACGCGTTAGAATAGTTATGTTTTCGATTTCAGGTAAATTTGGAAAAAGTCTTTACTTATATGATCATTGGATAAATTATTGTCTTTTGTGTTTAGCATTTCTTTCTTTTTACTAGCATCCTTATGATTTATCTATAGGTTTTTTCTGTTATGTTTTATTCAACAACAAAAAAAAAAAGTACTTATAATTTGGAAAGTGGATGAGGATCGCAGCTGCACTTACAGTATTAGCGAAAATGGTAGAACAGTTGCAACACAATATTTATGTTCAGAGAGACAGATACACTCCCAGCAAGATACTATTTCTTAAAAGCAGAGCATCTCTAAGTGAAATCCCTGTCCATAACTTCACATAACTATGCAGCAAAGACTGGGTATTAAGGCTCTTCAGAGCATTTTCGTTTAGTTTCATGTCCTTGAAGGATCTTTTGAGCTGTAGCAGATATGCAGCCCGACTAATCATTAGAAGAGTGGTTCCCATTTCCAGATAGGTTACTTCTCACCGCTGCTGAACTGCATGATTTATAATTGGAAAAAACGGTTTAGTCCAAAAATGCATTAAAAAGTACGGATTAGTCCATCCCGAGTTAACTAGGTACAATTTAGTCCAAAAATTATTTAAAATATGAGAAATACACATATAACCTTTCTGGTTTACAATTTAGTCAAAATATTTGCAGTTTAGCCCAAAGTGATTCAGGATGATGTCAACAATTTTAAATAATATAAAAAATATTTAAAAACAATTTATCTTTCGAACCGTTTGTCCAAAATCTGCAAACTTTATATATTCGGAAAGCTCTTTACGAGAGCTACAAAAAGAGTACCCATATGACTATATAATTTCATTTTTAAAAAATCTTAGTTTACATTGGTATACAAGCATGTATACATCTACAAAAATATCAAAGACAAGACAAGGTGCATCAGTATGTTCACTACATACAACTTAAATCGTCCATTTAAGCACTAGTGACGCTATCCATATTAAATAAACATAATATGGAACTCAAATGAATTTGAACCATACCTCCGCAAACCTTGTGATAGGCTTGGACGCTTTATCATTTTGAGCTCACGAGTCCCTAAAAATGAACAATAAAAAGAATCAAAAACATGTATACCCATGTGTACAAGTCCATATCCAAGGATATTATCAACCAACATGTGTACAACTATACAATTACCAAAAATGAAGATGTTTTATCACAAAATAAACGTTTTGCAGACACTGTCCTGCAACCACAATTCTAACAAAGTGATTGCTTGGACACCTACATTTTGTTGCCTTACATTGAGTATTCAAATAAGTATTGTGCATAACTAACAATTTAGAAAGGCATGCATGCCACTATTTATAAATCTGAAAATATGTGGTTTGTCCTTGTGACATGAGGGCTACTTTAGGTGCACTGCTGTCAAACAGAGTACACCTGAAATTTCACAAGCTTTTCTAGCAATTACCATGGTGTACATACCTACAAAAATTAACTGAAGTTCGGAATGAAATTACCAACCAAATGAAAAAGTTCTTGTGCTTTAAAATCAACTGAACGTTCTCTCACCTACAGTCCTTTAAACAATAATATACCATTGTACCTCGTCTAAACCCTGAAAAATCATTATGTGCACATCCTTCTCAGATACCTTTGATACACTACATATAACTACAGTGTACAAAAAAGCGCACATGCCAAAACAAAATACAATGTACAATATCCTATATAAAGGAAGATTATAATTTGCTTTCTCAATTCATCACCAAGAAAAATTACGGTGTACAATAATGTGTACATCCTATATGAATGAAAAAGTCATTTCCTCTCTTAAGTCAACACCATAAACATGTATACAATCAAGTACACCTCACTGTTTCCCAACAAATTATCAGTCTTATACCTCCTAAATTAATATCTGGCATCCAAATTTTCAAATGCTAGTATCATGTGCAACTTCTTCCATTTCAAATATGATTAAATCTAATCAGGGAGTGTATTAGACAACAAAAATAAATGTGATACCGTGTAATCTACGCCTAACTAGTTATAACTTTATATAAATGTAGATTCCTTAGACTTTGCTAGGATCTAGACTGTGCACATAATGCTGCAACATTCCTTTCCTACTAATAAGTTTTGTAATAAGCTGCTACTTCTGATTTCATTAACTTGATTACACATAGTTACAATTATTCATCACTCTTTTGATAAATAACCAAAATATTTACATACAGTGAAAGATAAAACAACTAACCTTCCTTAACAAGAAGTGTCCCAAATCTGAGCTTTGATGATTTTAACTTCAACTTTCAAACTCCTAATAGCCAGCACGACAATAATGGTAGACTTGGTTTCGAGACTGAATTCATTCCTAGTCAAGTAGAAAGAGTACATTCGGCTTGCCAACACCTGAAATACAAATAAAAATTCAAAGAAAGTTAATATTATTTTTATCACTGTACAACTCCCAGAAAAACAGATCATACCAAAGTTAAGAACTCGAAATAATACCTTTTTAATAATCAATAGGTGTACATTTATATCCACATTAACGATCAACAAGTGTAATATTACGTGTACATTGGAAATCAACATGTGCACAATTATGTACACATTAAGAATAAATATGTGTACAATTATGTACACATTAAAAAATCAACATGAACTCCTTACATTCCATGTCTTTTGATTCTTCTTATCAGAATTGATGAGTACATAAAAATCCCATCCATCATGTCCACAATGCAATGAAATAGTCTTACCAAAATCCAAAGAAAGCTTCAGTGCATTTATATTGTTACCGAACCTTACTTTTGTTGCCGACACTTACTTACTTACTTTTGTTACTAAACCTTACTTTTGTTTTCGGACATTATGTCTTCCTTCACCTCTTATTAATCTCCTTAACCACATGCACAACTATCAGCAATGGGGTTCAAGACCTGAAACACAACAACATGAGTACTAGTTCATTAGATTTAAAAAATCAATAAGAAGCAAATCGAGCATTGGCCATCTATACCTTTCTTTAACTTTTTTACTAGCATGAGAAGTGTCCTCCATAGAGTTTTGACAACCATTTCAGTATCATCTTGCAATCAGGGTTCAAGCAGCTTCAGCATTTGGGATGAACTGTTTTGATTTCTGATGACGTCGACGACCTAATCAACCATACTGGCCTTTTTCTTCTTAAGAAGCTCATTTACTTCAAATCTTATCCACAGTCTCATTTTCACATGCAACTTATGCTGTAAAATATCATGTCCAAAGGTAAGCCTGTAAATACCCGAATCAGGGAAGAATTCCAACAAAAACAAGACAAAATTTTATTTTACATTTATAAAAAATGCCAAAATCAGACCAAGTTTGTAAAAGAACAGTTCGGGTCAATATATCTAAGGATCAAACCCAGACAACGTGAAGGTATTGAGTTTCAAGGGCCGCAAATTACATTTAAAGATTCAACCGAGACAACTTAAAGAAAGTATTTCATGCAATAATTTGAAAAATAAATAAGAAACAACGAATAATTGTTTTTTTGAATCTGAGTTATTGGATGCGAAAAAAATAAGGTTTCAAAGACTAATAGAGACTCATCCACTTATATAAAATTAGATGCATGCAACGAGCTAGTGAAACATAATATATTGAAAATAAGCGAAGGAATGAGTCTCACCTAGTCAAATAGCCCAGTTTATCTCAAGAAAGAGCACCACTTCTTTTGTTAGGTGTGTCATCGAAAATTTCGACCCCGAATGGATTCTTTCCATTAACTGTCTCTGAAATATCCAAAAGCTCTTAATGATTTCTGCAATCACTAATCTTATCCTTCATCATATTTCCAGTACAACTACTATTCTCTATACCAAAATCCTGATCTTGTTGACCTGGTGGTTCACCAACTTGCGCATCTGTTTCTTGTTCCAGTTCAGATAGTTGTTCAACAAGAGCAACACTGGGGACATGTGTAGCATTTGCAGAGGTACAATATCAAATACCAAGAGTATGTGCACATTAAAAATTAACACGTGTACAACTATGTACACATTAGAAATCACATGTGTAGAACTATGTACACATTAGCAATCACATGTGTAGAACTATGTAAATATTAACAACCAACATGTGTACATAGTTGTACACTTGTTGTCCGCACGTGTATCCAAAACATATATACCCAAATGAGGGATGAATATGGGAACTTAAGTCTAAGATAAAATTCAAAAAAACAAAGTCTTAGATAAAATTCATTAAACTAGATATCAATTTAATACCTACTGAAATTAGGAATCTATGCTATTACCGGTAACATGGGATATAATGATAGTGCTATAAAGCAAACATCTGATCTTATCATTTTCATGTCGACGAGCACCATTAAATTTGGATTATGAACATTTCAAACAAAAAGAGACCATGCAAGCGATGTCAAGTTTTAAATTTATGTATTCGTGCTATATGCATCTTACTGAAAACATAAAGCTCCCAAGACATCCTCTTCCATTTCTATGTGTATCTTACTAAAAACTTCAGCAAACACATATAACAGATTTGTACCCATATCTACGTAAACCGTACAAAGTGTCTGAAATGCCATTGCAAGTATGCTCAAAAATGGAGATATCATGAGTGATACATGTTTAACAAAATACTTCCATTAAGAACTGACATTCAATAAGTAACTATTGCAATACTCATTTCCACAAACTATATCTACTATCTGATTGATAACAAAACCCACAAATACTAAAATACTATGGTAATTCATTGTAACTTAAACTATAACTAGTTTACAAGCATATACACCTCTTATAACAAGCAAAAAAAACACAGTGCACTTTTATGTGCACCGCTTATAACTGGTGTACAAGAAAATACACCCATCTTGTAGAAACTGCAAGCTCATGTTGCCTAACAGTTTAGGAGTTTTTGCAGCAGAGTGGTGCTTTTCCAACATCTGACCCAAAAAAACAACAACATGTGTATAACTATTTGCACATTAGCAAAAAAAAAAAAACAAACTAATTATTAACTTAAGACACATCTTCGACGTAAAAATGGGTATTTTAAAGTTTTGACTAACTGTGCATTTGACCCACTCACCGATTTGCAGTAACCATTTGCAAGGAAAAGCCTCGTACTAGCTCCGCATGCACTTCAGGGATCCCATCATTAGTGAACCCATGTCTACTTCTATCAACACTCTTTGTATCAGTCACCTGAATGTGAACAAAAATAAGTACAATTTCAATGTACCTACCAAATTCATAACAATAACGATAATATCATCTTCTAAAAATTTTACTAAAAGATAGTTATGGGATTTAGTTCTTATAAATTATAATAGTTACAATCACTAGATTATTAGATTGTTCTCGTTGCAAAATTAAGGCATGAAATAACCAATATGAGTTTTGATACATTAAGTAGTCAGCAACGTAATACGCCTCGGGAATCGGTCCTGGCTCGGCTGGAGACCTATCCCCGAGTTTTTCCCGAACCCGGCCGACCCAGACCGAGTAACTCGGTGAGTCATACTATGCATATAGTTTCTAGATACATGAAATGTTTGTGATGTGGAACAATAAGGATAAGAAAACTGGTGTAAAAATAGTTCAAAAAAGAAGTAGAAACATATAGAGTTGGCTATTCCTTGTGCCTCCACTGTTGGTCTAAGTTTTTAGGGTTTTATAAACTATTTTGATCCTTGCCTTCCGAGTTACTCGCGACTCAGTAAGATTGACTCGGTCCGAGTCACGAATAACTCGGCGAGTAAATAGAGAATACTTTGTTCGACCGAGTTTTTGAGGATCGTATCGGCCAAAGACCGATACCCGGGTTACTCGCGAGTAACTCGGCTGACTCGGCCGAGGCATACTACATTGATAGTCAGTGATATTCAAAATGACAAACGTGTCATTGAAAAGTAAACGACCCTTTTAACTGTGGTTTCCAAAACAGAACAAGACGCTCACTAAATGAGTTATCTAGAGACCATATCATTTTTGTTTAAACCTTAAAAAATTTCCATTCATTCCCAAATTTATAGAAGTGTTTCCTAATGGTTTTTCCCATAGGAGCATCTAAAGAAGGATTTTGGCAAACAATCTCATCCTAATATAAGACTATATACCTCGAGAAGATTTTAGAAAACTGATTTTTTACAAGTTTAGGTGTTGGTCACGTAATGGCAATGAACTTGGACGAAGAAAAATCATTTTCTAGCAAATTAAATTGAGACATCTATTCATATACTCAACTTCTTCCCCAACATTTTTGCTTTTTATACTTCCTAGCCACTGCGAAGCCTTATGTAAGACAATTTATAAAGGACTGCTCACTGTGTGGTTCCATGCTAAGACTCTTTTTGCGGGTTGTCATCCTATACGTATCTAATCTTTCAAACAAACTTCTTATAATATTGTGATTTAGTATGCATTAAATAACTATAAATTGTGCATAAGAAATCAGCTAAACCTCAACATGCAACAGAAGTAGAACGAATACCTAAATGAAGTCCATTAGATTATATTAAGTGCATATGTCAGTTTCCAAAAAGTCCTCAATGCAAGATATGTTGGAGGAGAAAAAAAAAAGTGATTAACAAAAATACAACCAACAGACCACAGACCTACTGGAATAAAGTGAAATAGTGGGTGGCTCTAAGGAGAACTCCTGCTGCCCTGTTACAAAAATTGAATATGAAATCAAAACTAAATATGAAGATATGATAATACTGTGTTTGAAACTGAATAAAAATCATATTAGAAACATCATCTAGCTAATTTAAAATTTAAAAAACCTAAAATCACCTTAAATCTGAAAATTTTGGCATAACCTCAACCTCGAATCCTAGTACACGGCTAGGTGATTGTTAACCCCTGGCTTCTTGTCTCAGAATAACTCTTTTTCAATTCTGTATATAAGAAAATTAAATCGCAATGCATGAGTTGTAAACAATTAACAATCAAAATCAACGAATTCTCAACAAAAATTAGGAAATGTTAAAAACAAGCTACCGATTTAGAATCTATGAATCTAAATAAGATTTAGATGGAATTTTACCAGATCTGTTTGTTTTGAGATCTTCTTTCATAGGTTGATCTAGAGCGTTCATTGTAACAGCAACGAAGAGAACTGAAATGATAAACAAAGAGAAATTTGATTTGATTTCATGAAATAAACGAGAAATGAAGAAAGAAGGAAAAAGTAGACCTAAGACTACAATAGAAAATTGAACAAGAGAAGGAAGAAATCATTGAAATAACATTAATCAAAAATCAAAAATCAAAAATCAATATCCTAACCTGAAACGAGAGATCCCTGTTAAAACCCAAAATATCACTTCTCTCTAGTCAAAAGTCTCGGAATTTAGGCTTTCTCTTGATCGGGGGACATTTAGGACAATATGAAAAGGTCGAAATTTCCGGATTGGTGAGATTTTGGATTAAGTCGTTTGAAATTTGGACCAAACTGTAAACACGGGGATTATTTGGACTAACTAGTACTAGGCCTGAGATGGATGGACTAGAACGTCCAAAGCCCAGCAAAAATGGGATTAAACGTCAATTTCTACAATTTATAAAGGGAACACCATTATTAGCTGAACAATCCGATGGTCAGTCCGCTAAAATTTGTTTGTCCTATATGTAGGCATCACCCCGCTAATAACAGTTATATCCCTCTTTATAAATCGTGGTGAATCTTATGGATGAAATAAAATTCCAGTTCTTTTAAGATAGTTTCTTGATGCATTTGAGTATCACCTATCCAGCACTAACCATCTATTTATAAGATTTGCAATCTGATTTGATATAGTAAGTTAGTAAAACTGGTTTTGATAAAATTTTACATAACACCATGTAACTATCCCTTGCTTTCCAGATGAACCAGGTACTCTCTAGAACAATTGATGTTTGAAATTTGAAAGTTAATGTTTGTGGCATGTCGAGCCAAACCTCATCTCTAAAATCACAATGCGTGTTTAAGGAATATTTTCTTCAGCTTTAAAGCGGAGAATGAGTCCTATCCAAAAAGAAAAAAAAAAAATGGCGAAGAACGTCAGGTGTTTTTCTATGCTGCACACGCAAAGATGTTACGAGAGCATTTCCACACAGGAAAGGAAATAAAAAGTAAAATTAGTTTCTGCAATTAGTATTCTGGTTCCAAGATTCTCGCAAGTCTTCATGTTGCTTTCATTGCTTGGAGGTATAGTTAGCTTGTGATGCAAAGATTTCACTCTAAAAACAGCATTATTTGTTAGAGACCATTTAATTTTAACGCTTGTGCAATCAAAACAGATGCTTAAAGCTCATGGACTTCTGTAAACTCACAAGGTTTCTAGGGGAGTACAACATAGAACCCTCCGTTTGATGATCATGTATATAGTTAGATGTGCTAAAAATCCGACACTAACTTCACATTTAGTGTCTTTTTTTCTCTTTTCCGATAGCGTTAAAACTAAAACTAGTTGCGAAATTCTTTTTTTGGAGGATGTCTTCCTTCAATGTGCACCCAAGTCTCACGTGAACTTAGTGCATTTCGTTGTGTTACCGTCTTATCTACCCGTTTGAATTTCTAAGCGACTGAATTCCTTAATATAGTTCTCCATTTTTCATCCATTTTGAGAAACATAAATAGGTTTTTTTCTTGAGGGGGCGGCATGCAAGGAACTAGCTGTATGTTCTACGACTTTGTTTATTTTATTTTTGCTGATCTAAATGATCAACTGAAAACTAATGTATCCGCTTAGTCCAAATAAACATACTCCAAACATCTTCAATGAAAACAAATGGTACTTTTTCATAGATAATTTGATAGCAAACCTGAAATTTATATTCTCAGGTAATTCATGATAGACATTGATCTTATGACTTATGTTGCAGTCTAATTTATTCAAATAAACACACATGCATCCCACAAACCAAGTTTACACAAATAAGCCGTCCAATAATTATTTATGCTGCCATGGACGAACACTCTCGTAGTAGTCGTAGATAATCATAATGCCAAGTTCCAGTTATTATTGATAGGTTTAGAGATGGAAAGGGTCCCCGTTGAATCCGCGTTGGAGAAATCCAACTTCATTGAGGTGACTAACATCACTCCATGTCTTGAATACCCATTTCTTCTCAGTGAGATGGACTACATTTATCGATGCGTTCATTATTTTTCCTGCACTGGGTTTACCAGTAACCGCCATGTAAATGGCTCTTAGAACACCACCGTGTGTCACCACGATAACTCGTTCACCTGTGCATACACAACAAACGTTGAATTAGTACTAGATCTTTAGTGATGCCAACTCAGAAGTTTTCGTGAAATCCAGGCCAAGCTGGTTCTGGTGTTACTTTTCGTGATGCAACTCAGAAGTGTTTGGCGTTCTTTGTGTTGGCCTTGGTTGGCAAACAAATTATTATGCGGAAATGTGTGCGGTTATTTATGGTGCGATGTTAGCTAAGAGATGGAATGTGAAGAATATTTGCATTCGTTCAGATTCGATGAGTTGCATCCAAGCTTTTCAAAAGGGTGAGCTGACTTGACAGCTGGTGCAGAAGTGGAGAATGGCGAAGTCTTTTTACAACAACATTCGCTATATTCATAGCTATGGGAAGTTAATTTCTCAGCTGATGCTTCGGCCAAGCAAGCATGTTTGCTGGTTAAAGATATTTTTGAGTTTTACGAGGGTAAGCCAGGTTTTATTCCGTCTGTGGAATGACCTGGAAGGGTTTATTATCACTTCAAATAGGTTTTCTGGTGGATGGGCTCACGGCTAGTCACTAGGAAAACCTAGTCCCTGTATAATTTTCGTTTTTTTTAATTTTATTTGACGGAGTAAAAAAAAATAGTACTAGATCTTTAGTACTCGTTCACCTGTGCAACAAACGTTCACCCGTCCATTGGTATATGTACATTTTTTTTTAATGTGAAGATAAACTTGAAAGTTTTGTACCAAATCTCAAAATAATCATGTAAATCAGGAAGGATGGAGTATAACTTATACGGAGTAATATTTATGACCTTTGTGTTTGGATGCAATTTCTTCGAGAGCAGAAACAGACCTCTCGCACAGTTGATTAAAGCTCTCTCCTCCCCCCTGTGTAAATGTGATGCACAGGATATTTTAAATTTAGAGATGACTTGTAGCGGATGAACTATTAATGAAGTTGATTCTCTAAATTTTATTAGGTAGTTACTTACAGGGATTTCAAGGTCTTTCTCGGAAGAGAAGAAAGCAAGGTAAGCCTCGGGTTCTTTCTCTTGAATTTCACTCCAGTAGTAACCTTGTAGGCTTCCTACATGTCTCTCCTTCAAGTCTGGCACTTCTATCACCTGATATCAGTTGATATTATACACATATTAGTGAACTCATATTCGGAAACTCTCATTACAATCACTAGTAAGAAAAGGACAAAAGGAACTAGCTAACTAGAATGAAGTTATGAAAGAACAAAAAATCAACCTCAGGGATATGGAATGCCTTGGAAATCATTTCTGCGGTATTTTTAGCACGTTTGAGGTCAGATGAGTATATGGCCGCAGGTTTCAACTCTTTTCCTAACCTAGCTGCGATCTGTAACAATAACATCCATAGTTGCACTACCAAATTAATTGTGTAAGATCATAATATTTTGGTGTTTTTCTCACCAAGTACCAGATGCCCGTAAATCAAGGTTATCCAAAACAAGGAAAAGAATATTTTACAGAATTTTTTTTACTTAAAATTCATTTTCATTTAGGCTGTCACCAAAAAAAGAAAAAAAGCTAAATATCAAGGAAGCGCCAATCTAAACATGTCAAAAAACGGTGTCTGATATATTAATCTACAGGTTATGTAGGAAAGGATATTAACTGCATCGGCTTGCTTCCATCCAGCCTCATTAAGCTCAGATTCTAAGCTTCCTTGAATTCTTCCTGCGTTGTTCCATGTGGTCTCCCCATGTCGAACTAATACAATCTCAGCCACATTATGTGGAACTTCTCTCGGTCCCTCTGTGTCAGCTACCATTCCAACCATGGCGTTGATTCTGGTATTTTGACAGAAATAAGTAGACAAAGCTCATCAACTGGTTTTACACGTAAAGCAATAGAGAATATAGTTGTATATGTGTAGTTAGTTTTTCTGGTTGGTTGCATATAGCTAGTACGTAGTGGATATTGTGGGAAACATCACAAATATCGTTCCATCAAAAACGATTCAGTAACAACGTTTAATGTCGACGGCAAATTCTACCAGTACCTATATATATATATATATATATATTAATAAAAATGAAACTCTTGTCAAAAGGAAAAAAAAAAGAACGAATCTATATACAATCGAAAAACCAAATCTACTTGATGAATGATGATCGACACCAAAATGGTTAATAAAACAGTAAAATGAAAACAAAAGGGTTACGAAAAATGATCGTGTATGTATATCGAGTATGTAAAGGAATAAACTCAGAGGAAATATAAACGTACGCAGACTGTTCATTAGAAGAAACAACACAAGCTGCCATTTGATAGATACCGTACGAGATAGAAATATTTATGGTTTAGAGAAAAAGAGAGAGATAGAGAGAAATATTTAGTGCAATGCTAAACTTGGTTTGTGAATGAAGAGTAGCGAAACTTGATGAGTATTTATAGAGGAAAAAAGTAGACCCTTTATTGACACCTGAATGCTGAATCATTGCTACGAAATTATTGTTATCTTAAAATAATGGTATTTAGTAATGCGAAAAATAAAGGAGAGCAATTTTTAAAATTAATTATAATCAGTTAATGAGTGATTTAATACATGGTAACTACGTCTCCTCTCAAATTTGGGAGGAACCAATAGCCGTGTTGTCATTGGACGAGGTTACAACTCGTAAGGCTTTGTTTGTTTTATCTGGTAAACAAAACGTAAGGGTAAGTGGGAAACTATATGTCACCAGTAGCGTATTATGGCTTAAACTTGTAAAAATATTTGTAAACTTGCCGATTAAAACACGGAAAATAATTTAGACTTTTGTTTTTTAGTAACTAAGCATCAAAACATCGGAGCACACAACCAATGGTTTAATTGTTGTACAGTTCATATACATATATTAATACTCTGTATATTAGTAATCTCTATATACTGATAAAAAATCATAGTTCCAATTTGGGTCGGCTATAATTAGTAATAAACTCCACATTTTTATATAATATTTTTTTCTCCAGTCCTGTTTTAAAGAATTTACCTCCATATAGTAATAATGGACATATCTTGAAAAAATACAGATCTTATTTTATCAAATTTATAATTAAGTAGAAGTCAAATACTTATCAATGATTTTTTAAAAAGAAGAGGTAAGATTTTAGTTATCACCGCATCTTCTAATAACGTACTATTTATAGACGTGGATAACATAAAAAAAATATTAACGGCCTTATAAGTTCACAGATACATGCATGTACTTGCATATTGGAACTATAATGTATGTACACTATCTAATACCATTTAGATACATGAACTAGTAAAAAATTTCATTCAGAAAACATAAAAGAAATATTAATGGCCTTATAAGTTCATAGATACGTGCATGTACTTGTATATTGGAACTGTAATGTATGTACACAATTAAATACCATTTACGTACATGAACTAGTAAAAAGTTTCATTCTCTTGTTATGCCTCTCTATATTAATAACCTCCCTATATTAATAATTTTGTGAGTTCCCAAGGCTATTGATATATGAAATTCTTATTGTATATAGTTACACTAATTAGTAACGACGTGAAAAATGAGAGTTTCCTCTTAGGCCGCTGTCAAACATATATGGCTAAGTGGCACTTAGCCAGAAAATATCTACCGATTGATAGAGACTTCATTACTCTGGGGATTTTTATATCGTCTGGTAGTCATAGGGCGTCAGCAATAGTCTCTGTATCGCCCAACTCTATGGTCATCGCTCAATGGGTCATCATCTAACGGTTTAGATTCATTTCAACTTATACCATCTAAACTTTAATTCATTTCAGCTCGACTAGTGCTCGCTACACCGACATGGCTAGTGTTCAATTCATGAAGAAGATGTTTTTTTTGATCCGAGCTTGGATGTTAGTTGCAAAAGGTGAAAATTTCAATTTAGTCACTTTTAATTTATGGGACTATGTCTTTCAATGGTTTATAGTGTTTTCTGGTACTGAAACTCAATAAGAACAAATAAGAACCTTCAAATAAGATTTTCCTTTATCAACAAGAACATGGGAACGTATGAAGAAATTTTGTGGATGATAAATGGCGATGATCCTGGGTTTTCAATTGACGGACTAGTGAGTATCTTACCAACTTTTTTTTTTTGGTGACTCGGTTTATTTAATTACAATCATATCTACTTATTATTCATATGTTTTTTTCAGAAAATGAGAGCTCATTCCAATTTTTTTGAAGCCATAAAAGAGAGTTTCATAATGAATGATGTAAACTTTATAAGATTCATGTGCAAGGATATAAATTTGATTAAATGTTACATAATCCGATTGTATTTTCTTTATTAAATGTTGGTCTAATTAAAACTTAATGAAATATGAAACAAGTTAGGATTTGAACATTAAATTTAATTAAGATGGTTTTCGTTTATAAAAACAAAACAATTTCATCAGAATATTAAAATTGAATTACATCCATCAACTACCGATTTACATGTCCATTTCCTGACTACTAATGACCAAATTGGCCAGGTTTTATGGATCAAGACAGTTTCTCCAAAAAAATAGACTGTTGTTCAACATTATAGAGATCTCACCGGTTTGAGACTCAATTGGTGGTTGAGTCTCATCACAATCTTCAAAACCTTGAAAAGTAACCCGAAGGGGATCATTCTTGCGGAGGGCAACATGATATCAATCTGCAAAAGGGTGAGTTTGAAATGGTTGAAATCCTGATGCATTTGAGGAAATTGGGGTATAGAGAGTAGATCGCCTAACTGATTCAATGGTCAGACCACCATCAGGAGTCATGGTGTCAGTTGGCAATTGGTTAAACAAACCTCCAGAAGATGTTTCCATCACCTCCTCGTACTTGAGTATCTAACATTATATTTGGAGTAGAACTATCTACCACTACATTGTGCATAGAACGACTGCTCAAACTTCTTCGACTTCCATAACTTCCACGACTTCTCAAACTTCGTTAAATTCCACTACTAAGACTTGAACCCCTTGTACCACCGGGACTTGAACGTACACTACCATGATGTCAAACATCATGGTTTCCCTCATTCTTTGCATCTCTTCGAGGTGGAATTTTTGAAGTCCCTATATTAGATGGTTATAACCATTCAACTGCCTCTGGTGCTACTCTGGTATAACATCTACCCCACATATGAATAAGACCGTCTGAGACGTTCATCACTAATTGGAACAACAATAATATTTTCTTCCAGAGATATAGTTTGTACTTCCTAAATAAAATGTGGCATAACCGAATGCGTCCGTCTTCTGTGGTGGAAGTTGGTAAGGAAGATACTCATCAGCAACTGGTATCCTACTTAAAACTAGGAAACCCACCCGACCCAAATTTTGCGGATGCAAAACAATATTTGGCTTGTAAATCCCGTCAAACCAAGAAAGGTACTCAATATCATCATGAGTATCCTGGACCAAAAATCTTCAACTTGTTTCCATTGTCGAACATCCCTTATCAATCTCTCCTAGTCATTTTGAGAAATCTCTCCACTTGGATAGGAGTTGATAACTTTCACCTTTCTTCCTAGCGATTGAAGAAGGTGTCTTTCGCCAGAATACAAAACACACTTTTTAGAAATAAAACTGTATAACACAATACACTTAAGGCTTAGCTGTAGCATACGCTGGGGTTCCACTTCTTCGAACTTAAGGATTGTTTGATATAACATGGTAATAATGTTATTACTTGTTCTACACAACTGTTGAGTCATGTGAACAACGACAATATGTTAAACATATTCAATCTGTTCCTTCGTCTAATTATCGGCTTTGTACTTCCGCATGATTGGAAAAATAACGAAGTGTTGTTGTGAATATAAGGTTCACGAACAAGTAAGTAAGTATAATAAATAAATGATAATAAATATACAGGAAAAAAAACAAAAAATAAATGATAATAAATAAATGATTGTTGGATTAGTACATTTACCATTTCAAAATTTGTAATGATAATAAATAAATGATTGGGAAAAATGGTTCTTACCTCCAACTCTCCCCGAAAACCATTCAGGTTTTCTTTCAAACACGACGACCATTGACCAAGGTCCAAGTAAAAATATGATAAAATTGGAGACCCCAGTCATATGTTGATGCTCACCCTAAATCTTCTAACGATTCGAGATAACCAAGTAATGTCACTAAGCTAGTATTTGGAAATGGACACTGGCCTATTGTCCACAACACAAACACACTTTCGATATCCTCATAATATTCAGGGGACAAATATTGTGTTTCTCCAATCCTGTTTTTATTCAGTTTCCTAGGATAACGTTGTAAATAACTTTTCAACCTATACATCTTTAGTCTATGAGATTTTGGTTTCCTATGATTTGAATTTACTTCTATCTCATTTGAGTATAATTGATGTCAGCCTCTCTATCTTCCTTCCGACCCCCACTTTAAATTTTTAAATGGAAGTACATTTTCCTCACA
Organism: Papaver somniferum; assembly: GCF_003573695.1. NCBI lineage: Eukaryota > Viridiplantae > Streptophyta > Magnoliopsida > Ranunculales > Papaveraceae > Papaver > Papaver somniferum. Next base: position 63,559,153 of record NC_039368.1, on the reverse strand, counting down.
TGTAATTCCCGCCAACATGTACAAATCTAGCAGTGTAACTCCTATTAAACAACGCATTCATAATTAAAGTTGGTTGAATGTTCATAAAACCAAAAAAATATATAAAAATTGCATTAAAAAAAAAACTAACCACATTCGAAATCTTTGGAAAAAATGAAATTGTAATCTTCCACCATCTTACTAATATAAGTCGAAAAATTTGTTGCACAAAATAAAAAAAATGCTACCAAGGATATTTCTGACTTTATCTTGAACACTAAGCGGAAGTAACTTGAATATTGTATTGAACTGAGACCACCTACATCGTAGAGCGAATTTATTAATTCGCTCCAGATCACCTGCTAGTTGTCTAACATTTTGAAACTCATATTCTTTAACTTGCTCATAATTTAATCCAGTCACTGGGATGCTGGTTGATCCTCTAGATTTTGTGTTTCTTTTTGTTCCTGGTCTCATTTTGCGGAAAAAAAATAATAAAACAAGAATTTAGAGAGAAATAACTATGGTTCAAATATTATTGTTTAGGAAAAATTGGAGAAAGAATAGAAGGTGTGAATGAGGAATGGTGGAAGGCATGGGTATTTACAAGCGAGATAGAATCTACCGTTGGCGTTATTAATTCAATCGTTGGCGATATTGATTATATAGAGCGATATAGATAAAATCGCCAGCGATAAAGACTCTACTCTATGCTGGTGTTATAGATACAACCGCACAATTGCAAGTTTATCTATGGATAACTTCCCATAGTGTCTCGGCTAGTTTACCAAGACACTTGGTGTAGCAATTAAAGTTTTTTGACATATTCCATAGGAACCGACCTAATGGCCTTTCTAAATCTGAGGAAGAGTTAAATTCATTCTATTAGATCCAAATTTACACATTCCAGGAATATACCCGTTACAACTGTTGTTACATTCTCCATTGAATCATAACATATATGGATGGATAATTGATGAATGAAATAATGTTTTGTAAGGAAAACAAACCCTAATATTAACAATATGTTCAAACAGGAAATGTATTTAATCAATCATCTTTTGTTACCACATACCCATGTATATATTGAAAAAGCGGGGTATAGCAATTACACCCAATAATTATTTCGGAAATATGTATGGACTAAACTCCAATATAATTCCGAGAGCACCAACTTAAAAGTGAGACTCAATAAAGAAATAAATTAAATATATTTATCTCTTTCTCAATACAATCAGCAAATCTAACAGAAAGAAATCCGTGAGCCTGATTGATGTGAGAATAACTTGGACGGTACCAAAGACCAATGCTCAAGTGTCAATCAAGTTATATCCAACAAATAAGATTGGATTTTATCAACTGTAATTGATCTAGGCACAACCTGTGATATTTCAATTATAAAAACAAATATAATGCGGAAAAGAAATAACATAGACGCCATAAATTTTGTTAACGAGGATACCGCAAATACAGAAAAACCCCGGGACCTAGTCCAGATTTGAACACCACACTGTATTAAGCCGCTACAGACTCTAGCCTACTACAAGTTAACTTCGGACTGGAATATAGTTGAGCGTTAACCAAGTCTCACACCGATTAAGGTACAATCGCATTCCTTACGCCTCTAGAACCACACCGAATTCTGTGCACTTGATTCCCTTAGCTGATCTATCCCACAACTAAGAGTTTCTACGACCCAAATTCGAAGACTTATAAACAAATCTGTCTCCCATAGAAATGTTTATTCTTGGTTTTGTTTTCGTCTTAAGATAAATCAAGGTGAACAAGAAACTCAACTAGTACCTCGGTCTTATACTCCCGAAGAGCAGCCTAGAAATATTAGTCACCTCACAATAACCTAACTGATTAACAGAAGAAGTTATTGGAATCACAAGAGTCTGATTCGAATAACTGTTATGATTACTTTTTATATCTTACCTATCGGAGAAGAATCTCGAGTAAAATATTAGAGAAGATAAAACTCAATACGATAGAACAAGTAAGATCAGAATACGCAAGTACATAGAAAATAGTTGGATCTGGCTTCGCGAATCCCAAATGAAGTCTTCAAGTCATTAACCTAATAATGGTTTTGGAAAACATAGGTTAAAGGAGAACCGCCTCTAATTTACAACTAGGACATAAAAAAGTGTCGGCATTAGGTTTCCCAGATGCTAGAGTTCTTCCTTATATAGTCTTTCAAATCAGGGTTACTTGTTGATACATGAAAAATATTATCCCTTAGCCGGGCTAGTGTTCCCCTAAAAGGGAGGCAAGCCCAATATGAGACATAGGGACTTGGGGACTAAAGCCCAAGTCCACTAAGAAGGTATCTATTAGATGGAAAGGACAAGGGAGGAATTAATAGGAAAAAGGAGGTTTTACTAAAGAAGGAATGACATTATTAGTAATTAAAGAAGAAAGGACACATGGCATGATGTCATAGAAGGAAGGGGCTTTTGGAAAGTCTATAAAAAGAAGGACAAAGTACAATGGAAGGGCAACTCTCTCTCTTACTATTCTTAGAAAAGTGAGGTCATTTGGCTAGCTAGGACGAGCAGAACCTCAAACCTAAATTCACCCCTCAATATTTGGCGACCACACCCGGAGGCTCGTGCCTAGCTCACCATGACACACCTAGAAAGCGCTATCTCGGGCGCGACAGGAAAACAAGTGGCCGTTCAACCCCTTAACCTCGATGAATTGACAATAAAAGATGATGACAGTGAAGAAGAAACATTGATCCTGGGCGTTATCAAGCAATCGGTAAAACGTGGACCCCAAGATAAAGAGGTGACAACGTCATAGGAGAAGATCAAGCAGGCAGCCCAGCTAGCGAAACCCATATCATACACTTTACAAAACATGCAGGAAGAATTGGATGAGCGCACACGAAGGAGACAAGAGCTTGAAAACTGGATAACACGGGAAGTAATGGCAGGACAACGTACTTCCGAAGAGGCAATGGGGAGCGCACAACACAAAGGTGACAAGACGACGGTAACGTCACAAAAAGAAATATCCAAGTACCTAGAGCAGAACTATCACGTGGTAAAACAAGATAATCATTGCCGCGTAAATAACCTATACCCCGCGCACATCCGAGAATATTCGTATCCTGAAGACTACATCTCTCCAAAGTTCAAAGTATATGAAGGCCAAGGAAACGCGCGAGAGCATCTCAGCCGATTCTTGTCAGCAATGAACAACAAGGCTACCGATGGAAAGTTGTACTTAATATAATTCCCCAAGTCACTCACGGGCACATCGTTCACTTGGTATGACAACCTAAAGGAAGAAAGCGTGGACTCCTGGAAAACTTTGTCCATGCTCTTTCTTGGGAAGTTTTACTCGACCAAAAAGAAGATCACGTCGTTAGATCTGAGCAAGAGCGGGCAAGGAATATGCGAGGAAGTAGGAAAATATATCTTGCGGTTCCGGTGCTTGACATTGGACTGTCACGAACAAATCAACGAGGAAGCGCTTGTCGAAATCTGCGTACAAGGAATGGTCTCATCTTTTAGAGGGAGTTTAATCAATTTGAGATTCCAGACCTTCGTAGAACTAGAAGAAGAAACTGAGAGGATCGCCGACTGCATAGAAGTGGCACCTATAGATTCTGTTTGGCGTACTACGGTTAGTGTTGCGTCAGGAACCCCACGCAACGTAAGACCCAACATTAGTTAGGAAAATAGAGACCAACCCTAGATTGATGGCAGAAGCCGAGGGAGAAACGGAAGAAGTAGGCGCGATTATAAAACGCCACCCAATCTCCCCTGCAGCAAAGAACGCGCAATTAGACTCTTGAACCAATGGATCTCCGAATGAGAAATTCAGCTACCCCCGACCACGGTGGATATCAACAAAATGGATAAAAACGCAGCCAAATACTGCTAATACCACTGAAGGATGGGGCACGCAACAGAGGTATGCTTTGCAATTCGGAGCATATTTGAACGAAAGCGGGAAGCAGGGGAACTAGAGACGACAAGACAGACGATTGCACATGACCCGTTCCCTCGCCACTAACCCAAAAAAAAATGCGGAGTATAGGCCCGCGAGTTGTAAACACTTTCATTTGGTAAGTAAATTTTTCTCTCATGTTTGACAAGCAAGTATATCAAAAAGTCTCAGGAAATCCAAAGGCACCTGATTGACCGAAAAATTCACAAAAGGTCATGGGAATGCCAAAGGCGCCCGGTTGACTGATAAAAGGTCTCGGGAAAGCCAAAGGCGCCTGGTTGACTGACAAATTCACAAAAGATCCCGGGAACGCCAAAGGCGCCCGGTTGACTGAAAAAGGTCTCGGGAAATCCAAAGGCACATGATTGACTGACAAATTCACAAAAGGTCCTGGGAATGCCAAAGGCGCTTGGTCGACTGGCAAAAGGTCTCGGGAAAGCCAAATGCGCCTGATCGACTGAAAAATTCACAAAAGGTCCTGGGAATGCCAAAGGCGCCCGGTCGACCGGAAAAAGGTCTCGGGAAAGCCAAAGGCGCCTGATTGACTGAAAAATTCACAAAAGGTCCCGGAAATGCAAAAGGCGCCCGGTTGACTGACAAAAGGTCTTGGGAAAGCCAAAGGCGCCTGATTGACTGAAAAATTCACAAAAGGTCCTGGGAAAGGCACCCGTTCAACCGGAAAAAAGTCTCGGGAAATCCAAAGGCGCCTGATTGACTGAAAAATTCACAAAAGGTCCCGGGAACGCCAAAGGCGCCCAGTTGACTGACAAAAGGTCTCAGGAAAGCCAAAGGCACCCGATTGACTGACAAATTCACAAAAGGTCCCGGAAATGCCGAAGGCGCCTGGTTGACTGGCAAAAGGTCTTAGGAAAGCCAAAGGCGCCTGATTGATTGAAAAATTCACAAAAGGTCATGGGAATGCCAAAGGCGCCCGGTCGACCGGGAAAAGGTCTTAGGATATCCAAAGGCGCCTGATCGACTGACAAATTTACAAAAAGTCTCAAGAAAGTCACAGGCGCCTGATTGACTGACATCCATAAGTAATCTCAAGGAAGCCAAGGGCGCCTGGTCGACTAATAAGCCCACATAGGTCTCGGGAACGCCAAAGACGCCTAGTCGACCGACGCTTTACAAAGGATCCAAGAGAAACCAAAAGCGCTCATACGTTTTCCCAAACACCTACTCAACCCATCACCCTTTTGGACTAAAATAAGGGCGTAGGTACGCCTTATCCTCGCCCATCCCGCAGAAGGCGACTGATTGACCAATAGGCATACAAAGGCCCTGGCTATGCCAAATGCGCCTGATTAACTACCAAACTTGGAAACTGCTCTCAGAAACGCTAAATGCGCCTAATTGAATGATAAAGCACGCTCGGATCTTAAGGGATAACAGACGCGTCTCACCGACGAAACAAGCGTATAATCACCCCTTCCTACCATTGACAACACCCTTGCAAAGTAAAAAAAAAAACGGGAAGTAGGTGCGGTTGATAACGATTATAAGCAAGCCAATAAATAAGATTATACAATAAAGGAAGAGTATAATCATCTGACAATCGACATACCCAATAAGTACGATTATAAGCAACCAAAGCAGTTAGTTAAAAGATAATGAAATACTAATAACAGAAAGACAATCAAACACCACAATATATCCCACAACATAAAAAAAAACAAACAAAAATCACGGTGCCTCAAGGGAAAGCCCAACAAAGGGAAATTAAAGAAAAGCTTCCACAGGGACAAAGCGCTCTAAGCCAGTTAAAGCCTCTCCAGCTCATTCCGTTTCTCCTCAAGCTCAGCTCGAACAGTTGCCTCGGCGGCCTACGCCCCCAAAACCTCATCGGTAGCCACTCCAACATCAGCAAGCAATGAATCCAACACCTCCTTTTTGATAGAAGTTGTCTCCGAGCGCTTCTTCAACTCCTCCTCCAGCTGAGAAATTTGACTCGTGAGCCGACTACGTGGGTCATTCCGTCCCTTCACCTTCGCCAGCAGCTCCTCCAACCACTGCACTGGGAACTTAACATTAAACTCAGATTGCACAACAGCTTCCCAACTGCGTAGAGTTTACGCGTCAATGGTATCATTACCCACGCGCATAAGGTGGTCTGCGATCTCCAAGAGGTTTCTAGTCATGTAACACAAAAAAGGAACGACCAAGAGGCCCTCTTTTTCCATATGACCTCCACCATGCTCAACAATATCCCTGTAGGCAGCAGCAAAACCTTTCGGCACCCAGAAACAAGAGTATGGGTAGCAGGATCTACTCCAGCCTCAGCAGCGCTCACCACCAAAGGGAATCGAAAACGCGCATCCTCGGAATATTCTATTACAACAGGGGTGGTTGGTATATCAGCCGTAGGAGTATCAGCCGCTTCTCTGGAAGAACAGACGAGCCACCACCATCCATTTTGGTTTGCTTAGAGGATCCCTCGCCGCTAGGGACCACGCTCCTGGTACCATCCATGTCAGGCTTCGTGGTTTATTTTCGCTTCTTACCCATATCCTAATACCAACGACAGCATGTCAAAAAAAGGAAAGATGGAAGGGAAAACCAACCTTGGGAACCGACGAGCCTAGCGGAGTATCAGCGACTTTAGGACGAGATGCGGAGGAACTAGAAGACGATTCAGAGCCACTAGTGGAGCCTGACAAATAAGAAATGAGCACCATCGCAAAATAACTTAAATTTATAAGAAAAGAGGAGAGAAAGGCAAAAAGAGAGGAATAACAAAAACAAAGACACGTATTAAATAGGGAGTTACATGCAGGATCATTAGCGGTTAACGCCAAGTGGGATGGGGACCCACCAAAAACTGACCGGCTGGACCCAGAAGGGCTCATTGATTGCAGCACGACACTAGGAGATACTAGAGGTTCCCCCCTGCCACGTATGGTTTCAGTCCTAAGAGGGTGAATTGATGATATATGAAGGCGCGATGACACCCAACCAGATAATGTGGGGAGGTTAACCCCTAAGCTCCTCAGCTGATCCACGGACAAACGAGTCGGGCTGACACCCATGTCCCTGAGAGGCTGTGATGCGCTCCTCCGATGGCTTTGACGAGGCTGCAAAGGCACGGTGCTAGAAGAGGAACAAGGTCACGGAGCAGACGACTGGTTCTCCTCCCGCCTGGATTTCTTCTTTAGACTACTTTCAGTCCAGTCACACTCGGGAATATTCAAGTATTCCTCCATCACATAAGAGGGGGTATTCCACCCTAGGCGTCTGGAAGGAGGAGTCTCCTGGGGAAGTGATTGCCGCCGTCCAACTCATCAAAACAAAATAAAGGGGGAACGAAGTGGTAAATAACAAAAATAAAAGACAAAGGAAATAGCAAATACCTGGGGAGCTAAAGGACTAACAGGCGGCTTCACATTTAGCCGCAGGGGATTACGATCAGAAAACGACCCCTTTTTCAGGCTCATGACCCTCGGGCAGGGCTCAAGAGGTCAACACAAGATCCGAGCGACCTTTGTTAGCTGGAACTAGGTGATGCTCAGCAGCTACTACATCATCAATTTTGATTCGGCCAGAGGCGTGAAGTTCCCGAAGATCTTGAACGGTCAAGTCATGAGCAATGTAGTCAATATCGGCCGTATCGGCCGATATATCGGGGATATTTCGGATATCGGCCCAGAACGATACGATAAGAAGGATATCGGGGATACGATATTCGCCCGATAATATCGGCCGTATCGTTCGAATATCGGCCGTTTCGGTCAAATATCGGTCGTATCGGTCGATACGAAATTTTCCTACATTTCCCGATATGAGACGATATTGGTCGTTTTCTATAAAGTTTAAGGGTAATTTTGGCGAAGAAAGTCTTCCAGGTAGTAGTAGAGGTGCATGTAGCTCTCGAAGCATGTCTACTAAAGTTACTCTTTTGTTTTTTTGATAAAATTGATGTTATCTATTATATCTTATCCGAAAATGTGTGGAGAAAATGTTTAATATAAAATTATAGTTTCTAAATCTAGAACCGATATTATACCGATATTTCAACGATAATATCCCCGATATAAAATCGTACCAGTGTATCGGTCCCGGCCGAGATGAACCAATATCCGATATTAACTACATTGGTCACGAGGAGGAGATGATTCGCGTATAAGGAAGTTCAAAGCTCGGCGCCATAAGAAGTCGTGATACTGGTGGGCCCTTTCAGTAACCGCCAAAGACCGCGCAGAAATAGGCTGCTTGAACGAAAAATTAATCCGCGATCAGACAAACGATTCGCCTCCTTGAAGACGTAACGATTGAAGATATCAACAATGTCTTCGACTCTAGAATTTTCCGTAGGAGGGAACCTATGAGGAACCCCTTGATCGAACCCCACTTGCCGAGCCGCGCGATCAGGGTTGTAAGATACGACGACGAACTTACAAGCATAGAAACCAGGAAGATAACCAGGCAACACTGCCACCACTGAATCAAAATCTGCCTCTGACAAGGGCTTTTCCACGTCCAATTTCATGTCAAAGGGGGAAACAACATCATAATGCGCCGGGCCTGATCGACCGTCTTGATAGGGAAACGGTTCGAAATCCTTGTCCACGTCTAAATGCTTACCAAGATCTCCCTGGGGTACTTTCACCTTCAAGTTCCAAAGAGCCATCCGTGGGTAGCCGTAAGCAACAGGTAGCTTCTTGACCGAACCATCATCCTGCTCCACATCTTCATCACGAAGAATTGCGAGTTCGTTAGGCTCAGGCGCGCACGGAGGAACATGTTCCCAATACCAAGCCTGCATAAAAGAAGCGGGGATATAGGTATCGATTTTGTGCAATGACCGTCTGGAGATCCTGACAGAATAGATCAAGATGGCGGCACAAACCACCTAAGAACATCGGCGCCAGCGGAAAAGAGACACCGCGAGACAACAACACTTCCGTTGGCACGAGCTCACCCTTGATAGTATCCTAGGGACTATATTCAAATACGTCGTGGCAAATCCAAAACAAGATGAAAGCGGATAGCTCCGCACGGGGATTCTTCTCCTTGCGTTTGGGGGGGAACGCTTTCCCATCAACTATCTGGGGATCCCAGTATTTCAACCAAAGAGAAAAATAAGCGCGACGGTTGACTTTAACAAACCATTCAGGGGCCAGCTCCCGTTGGATTCGATGAACCGTGAATTGCCTCATAAGCGCAGATGGAGCTAGATAGCATGCGATCTCCATACGGGCGCTTAGGAAGAGCCTTCATCTCCACCCACTTGGTTTTTCCTTTCAGAGCGGACGAAAATTCCCCCTTCTTGCCTGCGCCAGTGACCTCCTTGTCTCCGCCTCGCCCCAATGGAGCTTGACTCTTCTATACTAGTTCACAACGGGAATCATCTTTACACTTCAACAAATAGGTACACAGTTCTTTATCCTCTTCATTAAGCACCCTGTAGACGGCCGCCTCATTGTACGAATGACTGTCGTGAATCGGCAACCCTGTAAAAGCGACAACGTCTTCTAAAATGACGGTGGCTTCCCCCCACGCCGTGAGGAGAGTATGCACGGGAGGATCCCAACAGCATAAAAGCCATGTTATATCGCGAATGAACCTATTTACTTCCCGCTTAAGAGACGAGTCTATAGCTTCATTAATACCTGCCTTTCGGAGAGTAGCAGCATGACTGGGGTTGGAGCGTATGCGGGATGCCCAATGCGGCCATACCAGGTGAGTTTTCGATTTAGATTGAATATCTATGGAAGGAATATCGTAGTCGCCACGATGGATGGCCATCCGCGACACGGTCTTAAATGCGAAAGCGTCCATGGTCTCTGACTCGGGTTGCAAAAGCCATCCGGGAGCGGAAGGGTAAGGAAGTACGGGCGGATTCAGTAGGCGAGAGGCTAGGATGTCGTCTAGAGGGAAAACACGCTTACCTCCGCGGAATTCTCTTAGCCTCAGCGCCTGCTTTAAGGCAGGACCACTCGTAAATTCAACAATCATGTATGACCTACCGTCCGCCGGGGCGGGTAAGATGATCTCGTCTTGATTGGAATACTCGGCTTCTTCAGGGTCCTCATTTCTGGGTTGATCGGATTCACTAGACTCCTCAGACGAAGAGCTACTGGAAGAGATGCTAGACATGGAGAGTGTATGGGTGTGCGTGGAAGAAAAGAAGAAGAAATATTGAGAAGAAAACGAATTGACAGTCCTATATATAGAGGGTCCTGGGGATTGAACGTGGCAGTTATGCATGGGAAATGGTAACCGTCAGAAAATAGAAAGAGAAGAGACTTACCATGACAAGGAGGTGAAATATCGCCCACGATCGAAAACTCAACAAAGGGAAAAGACCCATCATGTCTATGGATCGTGAAGAAGGGCGCTCAAAAAGGGGGTTCTTTGACTATTGGATCATCTGATAATTGATCCAATAGTCAGGGGATTAATGTTGATACATGAAAAATATTACCCCTTAGCCGGGATAGTGTGCCCCTAAAAGGGAGGAAAGCCCAATATGAGACATGGGAACTAAAGACTAAGTCCATTAAGAAGGTATCTATTAGATGAAAAGGACAAGGGAGGAATTAATAGGAAAGAAGGAGGTTTTACTAGAAAAGGAATGACATTAGTAGTAATTAAAGAAGAAAGGACGCATGGCATGATGTCATAAAAGGAAGGGGCTTTTGGAAAGTCTATAAAAATAAGGACAAAGTACAATGTAAGGGCAACTCTCTCTCTCTCTTGCTATTCTTAGAAAAGTGAGGTCATTTGGCTAGCTAGGACGGGAAGAACCTCAAACCTAATTTCACCCCTCAACATTACTTACAATCAAAGCTAAGATAGCTTAGTAACAAAGCATTCAATATTCATCGTTAGATGAACTCCTGATTTAAAATTCAAGCTAAGTCTGCTTAGAAACTAAGCAATCAATCTCCACCGTTAGATGGTATTAGCTTGATACACACAAATGAAATATACTTATATTTAGATATGGATGAACCGTACCCAAACGTGTATATTTGTTGGCTCAATAATAGTTAACCGAAGTTAGCCATACTAACTTAGCCATATTAATCTAACACTTATAGATCAAATATGATGATCAATCAATCATGATAGATAATCAAATGAATCTAAATGTTTTTCAAGAGAGTTGTTCAAATGTTCATCATTCCATACAAATATGTATATGAACCATTTGAAGCAAAATCAGTTTGGTTTGTAATTGTGCAAAGTACTTATACAAGAACCAATTCATGAACATAATATCACGGTTTGTAAAACTAGTTCACATACCTAAATATATTAAAGTTTCAGAGACTTTAAGTTCGCAAAAGAATCTTGAGTTCATGAGTATGAAAGTCACACTTTATCGATTTCATAACATAACTGCTCTGTTCGCAAACTGAGTACGCGAACCAGAGTTCCAGACTTTGGATTTGTCCATCCGTTTGCAAACAACATAGCGAACATCCGGACTTGGCCTTGTCTAGTCCGGATGTTCGCTATTGGGGTACGCGAACACAAGCTCCGGACCTTTTCACATGTAAACCAGTTCGCAAACAGAGTTCGCGAACAATAGTTCCGGGACCTGAACTAGACTTGCACAGTTAGTATACAAAGTATACAACCTGTATGATATCCATACATGGTAGTTCTAAAACTCTCATTTAATCATTGAAACATCCTTTGAAAGACAACAATGGTAATCTCATACATATCACTAGCTTCAAGTAATTTTCAAGTGATTAATTGATCAATACGAAACTTCCCAAGTTGGCATCAAATGATTGTGTCACACAAATCATATAAGATGTTTCAAGTTAATATTCACATGATCATTTTTTGACTTAACATTTAGTTTCCAATAAATAAATTGTCTCCAACTAAACTCGTCAAGAATACGATGAACTTAGCTAAAGCTAAAAGCTTCCAACAGATATTTCGGGAAATAGATAAGCGTGATAAACTCCGATCGAAATATCAAACGTGTATAATGTAAAAGTAAATATAGCTATACTACTTAGTCTCATTAGAAGATAGAATAGAGTAGACCTCTGAGTGATAGATAAGTTTTAGTCTCCACATACCTTTTGTTGATGAAGTTCTTCCAAGATCTTCAGTAGATCTTCTTCTTCAATTGTGAACGCCGTGAAGTCTAAAGCTCAACTACACACTTGTATCCTAATCCGATACATAGCTATAACTAGACTAGAAATCAAGTATATAGTTTTAATCAACTAAACTTGACAAACAAGCTTGAGATAGAAACGCTTGGGAGTTCGACCGAGCAGTGATCTAACGTGTATATATATATATACTTCATATAACTAATCCTAACCGCACATTTTGATCCAATATGAAAACTAACTAGAATAATAAATATTTATTATTACAATTGATATTGTTAATCATGTAACATTCCTCCCCCCATTAATTCATACTTGTCTTCAAGCCTGTATATTAATTTCTTTGTTATGTAACATCCCTTCTGCCTTGAGATTTACCTTATTGAAAATACGAGGGTACCCAAATATACCTCAATCTAAAACTTTTTCACCTATAAGTCCTTTCTGCGAAAGTGATTGTCTATGGTCTGAGTCGAGACAATACAACTAATCGGTTCACACTTTGTGTGATCGTCTATGGATGTGAGATCGATACAATACAACAACAAGATAACTTGTGAGATTGACTATGGATACAAGATCGAGACAATACAACAACGAAGTATGTTTACTTGATAAAAGGTTTGGACTTTGTTAGAGCACTGCTCGGTCGAACTCGCAAGCGTTGCTATCTCAAGCATGTTTGCCAATGTTAGTGATCAAAACTATAAGTCTTGATTTCTTGTCTACTATAGATAAGTCTCGGACTAGGATAGAAAGTGTAGTTGAGATTAAGAACTCCATGGCGAACATCATACAAGACGAATAAATACTCAAGGAACTGGTGGAACTTCATCGACTAAAAGGTATGTGGAGACTTGAACTTATCTATCACTCAAAAGTCTATCTACTTTATCTCCTATCTTGAGACAAAAGTCGTTTTGCTATATAGACTTTGATTATACACATTTGCTATTTCGATCCGAGTTTATCTCGCTTATCTATTTCTCGAAATATGTGTTGGTAAGTTTTCGCATCTTTACCTAGTGACGAAAGTCATGTTATGTTTCAATCACTTTGAAAATGGCATTGACGAAAAATGGTTTGTGAATAACAACTATATAACTTCCTCTAAAAATGTTTCAATATTTGAAATAAGAGTTTAGATTATGTATCCATTGTTGGATATAAGCATTGTGTGGAAACACATATATGTATAAGTCCTTATTTCTTGAACCAAAGTATGCGTACTTTGTTGATCAGGAAAACCGGAACAAGAGTCCGCGAACCCAGTCCGCGAACTGGCGGAGGTTCTCATCCCGAGAATATCTGCTGGAGTTTGTGAACTCCTTCCGGGAACTTAAGTCCGCGTACTTGAGTTGGTTATATCTAAAGACGATTATTTGTGAACTTATATTTATATTAACTAAGGAATGCAAGTTTGCAAACCGTGGCTATAAATTTCATTAATCGATTCGAGTGAATCAAATAGTTTTTGCTTCGATTATGTCTTGTATAGTTATATAAGCTTTGTACAATTGAAAAACTCTCTAACTAGTTCATTTGAGTCATTTGAACTAGTTATGGTGAAGAAGAATATGGTTGATATGAAATTGCTCATATGGCTAACCATTTGGTTAACTACTGTTGAACCAAAAAATATACATGTTTGGGTACGATTACACAAACCTAAAATCGTGCATTTCATTTTTGTGTAACACGCTAAGTTTTCGATCCAACGGTTGAAAGATATTAGCTTTAATATAATCAGGTTTTCATCTAACAGTGAATATTGAATGCTTTGTTACTAAGCTAACATTGATTGCAAACCCTGATTTGAAAGACTATATAAGGGGGAACTCTAGCAACTGGGAAACCTAATCCCCACACCTCTTTTGTGATACTAGTTGTATTGCTAGAGTCGATTCTCCTTTAACCTTAGGTTTCTTCTCGAGACCCTGTAGGTTAACGACTTGAAGACTTTATTGGGATTGTGAAGCCAGAACGATACTACTTTCTTGTAGTTGTGTGATCTGATCTTGCTGATTATATCGTGTTGATTACAATCGTAACGATTGGCTTGAGATTGTTATCTCCGATAGGCAAGATATAAAAGTAGTCACAAACATCTTCGTCTCATCGTTTGTGATTCCACAATATCTTCTTTCGCCGCGTCGATTAAGATTATTGTGAGGTGATTGATAATACTAGGATGTTCTTCGGGAATATAAGACCGGGTTATCAATTGGTTCACGTTCACCTTGATTTATAAAAAGACATAACAAAACTTGTAGGTATTTCTGTGGGAGACAGATTTATCTATTATCGTAGACTTTTCTGTGTGATACAGATTTGTTTATTAAAGTCTTCGACTTTGGGTCGTAGCAACTCTTAGTTGTGGGTGAGATCAGCTAAGGGAATCAAGTGCGTAGTATCTTGCTGGGATCAGAGACGTAGGGAGCACAACTGTACCTTGGATCAGTGTGATATTGATTGGGGTTCAACTACAGTCCAGACCGAAGTTAGTTTGTAGTAGGCTAGTGTCTGTAGCGGCTTAATACAGTCTGTCTTCAATCTGGACTTGGTCCCGGGGTTTTTCATTTGCGGTTTCCTCATTAACAAAATTCTGGTGTCTGTGTTATTTCTTTTCCGCATTATATTTTGTTATATAATTGAAATATCACAGATTGTATGTTAGTTCAATCAATTAGAATATCCGACCTCTGGTCATTGATTTACATTGATTGACACTTGGATATTGGTCTTTGGTACCATCCAAGTTATCTCTCAAATATTTAATCAGACTCGCAGATTTCTATTTGCTTGAGTAAGGATTAAATCGAGAGATCGATATATTATAACTCTTTGATATACTTTATTATGATTCAGTCTAGTTGATTCTCTTGAAAGTATATTGGAGTTAGTCCATACAAATTGCTAATCGAAATATTGGGTGTGGTTGTTGTACCCCGCTTTTTCAGACTTAACCAAACACAACAGGATTGCTATCAAGTAAATAGGAATTAATGTCTGTGTATTTTACTTCTAATTATAATAAAACAATTATAATTGTGGAAATAGAAAAGTAAAAGACACGGCAAGATTCTGTTAACGAGGAAACCGCAAATACAGAAAAACCCGGGGACCTTGTCTAGAATTGAATACTCTCAGGATTAAGCCGTTATACAAAATCTAAACCAACTTCGTATAGTTGAGACCAAGCAACTAAACCTATAGTTCACATATTTCCGTCTGTATGCTTGCGCCTCCAACTTGCAGTAAGTCACGCACTTGGAACAATTCCTTTGGTTCGTATTTCAACAATAAAGGAACAACAAATCTGTTCGGTAACAACTCTTTTTAACCAATTGATATGAGTTCGACAAAAGGCTCTTCCGTTTATCCCAATAAACTCCTTTGTCAGGTCCTTAGATCTATCCAATAACAATTACCAAAGTAATTGTCAAGATTTTGCAATCAATACTTTGAATCACAAAGAATTGTATTGATCTCTATATACTCAACTAATCAATCAAATCTATCACAAAGATAAACCGATTATAGTTGAATCCTTTTCCAGCCGAAACAAGTATTGTGCACACCAAAGATTATGAACCTAAATATGTTCTTTGTCTTCAAATTTCCTTTGATCATCAATAAACACCTGCACACAATCAACTTGAATCTATTGTGACCAATCACACACAGAACGAAGTCTTTTAAAAATGCATTATCACAAGACTTAGAACTACAAACAGTCTAAATATCCCCATCGAAACTTCGATCTAGTTTGAGTGAATCTTATATCAGAAGAGAAGATTCTCAAGCATAAACAAACTAGGTGCAATCAAAGTTCAACAACCGTTAGTCAATCAAATCAATCGAAAACTAATAATAAACTGCAATTATCTAGTTTCCCACCAACGGTACTAATAGAGCTTCTCAATCCCAAAGAAATCTTTAAACTGAGCGGCCGTAAGAGATTTCGCCTAATTAGGTTACTTTCCTCTCCGAATAGGTGGCTCCACCAGTAACAACACAACTAGGTAGTTTTACTGGATCTGAGGATTAGTTTGCTTGAAATGCAAACTTCAATATTTATAGACCAAGGAAGTTTGGGCACCAAGGAATTTCCAAAACCAAATATTCTTCAAGATATGCAATAAACACAAAATCGATTTTAATAATTCCTGGAAATGCTCTGTCCAATTAATGACCGAAATCACAATAGAAAATCTCCAACTAGTAAATGCACATCACTAATTTTTATTTTATAAAGATATGCATTTTAATTGTTGTAAATTAAAAGCATATAAAACTAAAAACCTTAATTAAAAGATTCTCAATTTATTTCGATCCGGGATTCTCCTTTAGCTATTAAGGAATATCTTTGAACAATAAAAGATAAGAGTTATTGCACATGTTCAAAGTATGTAGACATTGCACACAATCAACTTGGATCTCTTATGATAAATTACACACATAACGGAGTATGTTAACAATGGATTATCACAAGACGTCTTTAAAACTACAAACAATCTAAAGATCCCCGTCGAAACTTCGATCTAGTTTGAGTGAATCTTATATCAGAAGAGAAGATTATCAAACATAAATAAACTAGGTGCAATCAAAGTTCAACAACCGTTAGTCAATCAAATCAATCGAAAACTAATAATAAACTGCAATTATCTAGTTTCCTACCAATGGTACTAATAGAGCTTCTCAATCCCAAAGAAATTTGTAAACTGAGCGGCCGTAAGAGATTTCGCCTAATTAGGTTACTTTCCTTTCCGAATAGGCGGATCCACCAGTAACAACACAACTAGGTAGTTTTGCTGGCTCTGAGGATTAGTTTGCTTGAAATGCAAACTTCAATATTTACAGACCAAGGAAGTTTGGACACCAAGGAATTTCCAAAACCGAATATTCTCAAATATATGCAATAAACACAAAATGGGTTTTCTTAATTCATGGAAATGCTCTGTCCAATTAGTGACGGAAATCTCAGTAGAAAATCTCCAACTAGTAAATGCACATTACTAAATTTTATTTTAAAAAGATATGCATTTTAATTGGTGGAAATTAAAAGCATATAAAACTAAAAACCTTAATTAAAAGATTCTCAATTTATTTCGACCCGGGATTCTCCTTTAGCTATTAAGGAATATCTTTGAACAATAAAAGATAAGAGTTACTGCACATGTTCAAATTATGTCGACATCTTTACTTTGTAAATACTTTTTCACATTTACGATCTTGGAATCGATTTTCCACACTTCCAAAGAAGTTTAGAATTGATTCATCTGACTTCCAAGAACTATGTGATTGATTATCCTATCAAATCACAAATCATGGGTTTCACGGTTCTACCAAAATAAGTTTCATTTCTACCTCCATGTGGGTACTAGAATTAGTCATGCTAGTTACCAAAACTTGGTTGACTAGGTACTAGGATCGGTTCCCACATATATATGGTATCTAACTTGTATTTGTTGCATATGTTCATAGAATCAGTTCCCAATAACTAAAAACGTGTTGCACATGTTCATAGGATTGGTTCCCAATAACTAAAAACTTGTTGCACCTCTTACAAGGATTGATTCCCCTTTTATGATCGGTTGCACCTCTTACTAGGATCGTTCCCCCAATATCTAGAGTTGGTCATACCAATTACAAAAAATCGATCATACCATCTCAGGTGATTACTTAAGATTGGTTTTACTAATAAAAATCATACCAATACATAAGTCAGGCCTTGTGAATAGTTTTACCAAGAATATAAGTAAGTCGTGAGCGGTTATACTATATACACATATTGGTAATCCAAAGATTTGAAATGAATAACAATACCAATAAGCCTAGCGATTTCCCTTTCGATTCATAAAACAAGTTTATGAATTGTACTTCCTTTAAACTAATGTAAAACATTGTTTTCTAGGTGTTGATAGTGGTTTTTAGCTTAGGGTTAAAATCGTAAAACCTTACATCTTACATGACGTCACTACGACCACTAGCGCATTTACTGATTCAATC
The DNA here is from genome assembly GCF_003573695.1 of Papaver somniferum. Lineage (NCBI taxonomy): Eukaryota > Viridiplantae > Streptophyta > Magnoliopsida > Ranunculales > Papaveraceae > Papaver > Papaver somniferum. The sequence goes on along the minus strand of NC_039368.1, from coordinate 63,541,115 downwards.
AACATGCCTACGTAAGAATTACCAGGGTACTTTTTCTTACATGTGTCATGTTCCACGGCAGAACCCTTAGTATTGACCGACATCATCTTTGTACATACCAAACCCTAATTCTCACGCCACCGTGCCAATGGTAAACCATGCCAGCCACGTCTCCACGCCAAGGCATGCCAACCATGCCAGCCGCACCACCGTGCCAATGGAAAACCATGCCAGCCACGTCTCCGCGCCAAGGCATGCCAACCATGCCAGCCGCACCACCGTGCCAATGGCAAATCATGCCAGCCATGTCTCCGCACCAAGGCATGCCCACCATGCCAGCCGCACCACTGTGCCAATGGAAAACCATGCCAGACGAGTCTCCACGCCAAGGCATGCCAACCATGCCAGCCGCACCATCGTGCCAATGGCAAACCATGCCATCCACGTCTCCGATCCAAGGCATGCCAACCATGCAATCCGCACCACCGTGCCAATGGCAAACCATGCCAGCCACGTCTCTGCGCCAAGGCATGCCAACCATGCCAGCCGCACCATCGTGCCAATGGAAAACCATGCCTGCCTCGTCTCCGCGCCAAGGCATGACAACCATGCCAGCCGCACCACATGTGCCAGTGGCATGCCGTGCCAGCCACATCTCCGAGCCAAGGCATGCCAACCATGCCAGCCGCACCACATGTGCCAATGGCATGCCGTGCAACCTTTCCACGCCAAGGCATGCCGTGCAACCTTTCCACGCCAAGGCATGCCAACCGCACCGCATGTGCCAATGACATGCCGTGCCAGCCGCATCTCCGCGCCGAGACATGCCGACCATGCCAGCCGTCCCAACATGCCATACACGACGCTGGCTGCCAAAACGAAGGGTTGCAATAATCAACGGCTTCCCTTCCTTCTGAGATGCAAATCTCACCCACACAAGTTCGCCACCTAACGCATGGCAACTTGTGGCCGAAATCCAAACATCACGGTTCATGCAAACCCTAATTTTGGCCGTGCCTAACACATGCCAAAGCCATGTACGACGCTGGCTGCCAAAACGAAGGGTTGCAATAATCAACGGCTACCCTTCCATCTGAGATGCAGATCTCAACCGTCCAAGTTTGCCACCTAATGCATGTCAACTTCCGGCCCAAGGCCAAACATCACGGTTTGTACTAAACTCTAATTTTGGCAGCGCCTAAACTATGCCAAAGCCATGCCGGCCTTACCACATGTCGCTGGTGATAGGCTCCGAAACCTACAATAAAATACTGCAAGTGCACATCGTCTAACTAGTAGACAATGGCAAGTACAAGTCGTTCCCACGAGGAGTGTGAAATACTCTACCAACTAATACCAAAAACTAAGTAATCAACAATATGATGTTTTTAAGAGTTTTCAGAAATTCAGACAAAATGAAATAATAAATAACAAAGACGTAACCAAGAATGTGAGAGTCGGTAACCAGAGTTTTATGGAATCCACCACTATTTCTATTCAATTACTGAAATGAAACATAATTATGAATACTTGTTTATCTTTCGTTCTATTGACATCACCTATTATAAGCATAGAATCACAAATGTCACTGGTATACCCTAAGCATGATGCATCAAAAGAATAAATCCAAGCATACACCATCAAATTGCATCAGTGAGAAAATTAAACGAAACTAAATATTAATTCACAAATATTATTTGACTATTCTAAGCATAACCCATCAAAGAATTTAATCCAAATATGGACTATCAAACAATAAGACCAAAAATATTTGTAAAACTATCAATTACGAGCAAAGGTTTCTAGAACCGGCAATGCAACAACTTATTTTTCAATTAATCAATAAACAATAATAAAAAATCAATCAATTCATATCCTAATGGTCTATTGCTTCATTATTCAGTTCAACTAAAAGTATCCTAAACCCCAAGTAGATTCAACTATAAAAACCCTAGTTACAAAACTATTAGCAAGACATGGCTTTCTCAAAAGCCATAAACATGTTAAAATAGAAATCAATTGCTAATCGGTAGAAAAAATACAAGACTTGCAAACCATAAAGCATAGAATCACGAATCCTTCTCTTCAATATTTCGGCCCTGCAGCCGCCTCTAGCTCGCTCCCCTTTTCTTTCTTCTTCTCAGTTGATATATACTCGTGCTAAGAATAAGTTCTGTCAAGACCTAGCGACAGCTTCCAATGCCCAGCCCAATGACCCGAACGCAGCTTCCAACTTTAAGCTCCACCGCTTTCCTGGACCATTTAAGTATTTACTTGGCCACATCTAAGATATCCATCAAACTTCAGTAGCGGCACACAGGCCAGCCACATCATCTAATCCAACATCTCCCAATACGCAGTTTCTCAACACCGACATCTCAGCACCTTCCAGATCTGGCCACAACCTGCAAAAACGATTCTCCCTGACCACCTAAGCACCACGACTGTGAGCTCTCCATCTCAGCTACCACTGGTAATAACAGCTCAACTATCTACTCTTTGTTTTGCTGCCATCAGCATCACTTCCATTCACCGGCAAAACTAACTCACTTCTATTCTTCTCAAGCTCAGTCCACTGCACCAATTCGTTTTCTACTCCTTTCCCTCTAGTCATGTAAACAACCCAGTGACTATTCAGGCTAGGCGTTTCATCTCTGTCCGTCTCGGCTACAGCATAAATTCCTCCACCGATTGCACCTAGTTCATCTTCATTTCTCAATCTCGAGCACAGTACAATGCTATTCTCGGTACAAGACCCATCTAAACATCACTTCCATTCATCTTCTCCATTTGGGTACGCAGTAGCTTGATGTTCTTTTATCCATCCACCAAACGAACTGCGACAACACCACCTGCACCGGTTCTCAACACACAGACCATACATCTCCTACTTCCTTGAACTGAATTTCAGAACCAACCAACTCCGACTGCAACCATCTACCACTGTACGACAAAACCAACTGCAATTTCTGTTTACTGAACCTTCTCGACAATCACCAGTCGACCAGCTCATTGTTTCACTGCCATCTCCATTCGAGTATCGGAGGTTCGATGCCATCACTTCCCATGCAGCCTTCTTAATCATTCGCACAATCGCAGCAGCCATAGCATCAACATTTCCACCAGTTCGTACGTAACACTGAGATCCAGACCAAGTCATTCTTCTTAACTCAGATCAGCCAAGATCCGGACCCAAACTACAGATGAGCACCTTTCTTCTTCGCAATTTCATTTCTCCATTTACGTCTCAGCTTCATCTAGCTAAAATCTGCCAACCAAACACCATCGGCAGAAATCACCATGTTGTAGTTAAAGAATGTCTCCTCTCTTTCTTTGTTTCTGTAGGGAACTCGAGAGAATCAGCACTCTTCATTGGGAACTTTCAGTAAAAACCATTCACGCCTGAATTCGGTTATCACTAACTTCAATCTTCCATATCCATTCGTACACAGCAAACCCAACGGCATAACCAACCAGATTGAGGACATATATCCATCACTGCCTTGTCTCACTGCTGCCAACGAAACCATCAAATAATTCTTTCATTACCACCGGCATACAATTCAGCTCAAATATGACCCAAGTCTTCACCTTGAATCCCATACCACCATTGCCTGTTGACGTTGCTTCAAATTCAACTCGTCAAGACATGAATAGAATATCGACCCCATATCTCTGTTTGGATCCATGAAATTGCAACATAAAGAATCGGTGACGCAGCTGCTTCAAACCCATTACTCCTCACTTTCTCACTTTCTTCGATAAGAGATGAACACCACTAATTGTGGTTGTACAAATGGAAACGTTTTCCACTATCTGTTTAAGCTCTAATGGGCTTCTCATGATTCCTTGTACCACAAAGTCTATTGTTCTCTGGTCGTGAAATGATTCCATGTTGCTGATATATGGAGATACCAGGCCAGGCCAGCTATTTGTTATTTTCGTCGCAAACATTATTTAGTTTTATATGACCATTTATTCTACCGGGTGATCTAATTCACTTGTACTTTCTACAAAAGCACTAAAATAGTGTTATTAGTAAAAATATAGAGTCCTAGCTAATATAAATGCGGGTACAAAATGTCGCGATTACGTGCTTATCAACTGGCTGCCAAAACGGAGGGTTGCAACAATTAACGGCTACCCTTCCATCTGAGATGCAGATCTCAACCATCCAAGTTTGCCACCTAACGCATGGCAGCTTCCGGCCCAAGGCCAAACATCACGGTTTGTACTAAACCTTAATTTTGGCCGCGCCTAAACTATGCCAAATCCATGCCGGCCCAACCGCATGATGCTGGCTGCCAAAACGGAGGGTTGCAACAATCAACGACCACCCTTCCATCTGAGACGCAGATCTTAGCCGTCCAAGGTCACCAACCAACGATGGTAATCTTTGGCCGCGCCTAAACCGCGCCAAGGCATGCCGACCATGCCACATATGCCAATGGCATGCCGTGCCAGCCACCTTGCCGCGCCTAAACCATGCCATGCCAGCCTTTCCTTTACGTCTGCCAAAACGAAGGGTTGCAACAATCAACGACCACCCTTCCATTTGAGACGCAGATCTTAACCGTCCAAGGTAACCAACCAACGCATGGTAACCTTTGGCCCAATGCCAAAACCATAGTTTTGGCCGCGCCTAAACCGCTCCAAGGCATGCCGACCGTCCCACATGTGCCAATGGCATGCCGTTCCAACCACCTTGCCGCGCCTAAACCATGTCATGCCGGTCTTTCCTTTACGGCTGCCAAAACGAAGGGTTGCAACAATCAAAGGCCACCCTTCCATCTGAGACGCGGATCTTAGCCGTCCAAGGTCACCAACCAGCGCATGGTAACCTTCGGCCCAACACCAAAACCCTAGTTTTGGCCGCGCCTAAACCGCACCAAGGCATGCCGACCATGCCACATGTGCCAATGGTATGCCTTGCCAGCCACCTTGCCACGCCTAAACCATGCCATGCCGGCCTTTCCTTTACGGCTGCCAAAACGAAGGGTTGCAACAATCAACGACCACCCTTCCATCTGAGACACAGATCTTAGTTTTCCAAGGTCACCAACCAACGCATGGTAACCTTTTGCCCAATGACAACACCCTAGTTTTGGCTGCGCCTAAACCGTGCCAAGGCATGCCAACCATGCCACATGTGCCAATGGCATGCTGTGCCAACCACATCTCCAAGCCAAGGTATGCCAACCATGCCACATGTGCTAATGGCATGTTGTGCCAACCACATCTCCGCGACAAGGCATGCCAACCATGCCAACCGCACCACTGTGCCAAAACCATGTCAGCCTTTCCTTCACTACGTTGGATGCCAAAACGAAGCGGTGCAACAATCGACGGCCACCTTTCCATCTAAGATGCAGATCTTAGCCGTCCAAGGTTACCACCTAACACATAGAAAACTTTGGACCGACGACAAGCCATAATTTTGGTCGCACCCAAACAATGCCAAAACCCTAGTTTTTGGCCGCGCCTAAACTATGCCAAAATCCTAGCTTGGCCATGCCTAACCATATTAAAGCCATGCAGGCCATCCTTCCATACCACTGGCTACCAAACGAAGGGTTGCAATAATCAACGGCTACCCTTCCTCTCAAGATACAAAATCTCAACCGTTGAAGGTCACCACCGAGCCAGCAAGTGTCCCAAGCTCAACTTTCCAAACAGCAGCAACATGCTACATGTTTTCCACGAAAACACTCGAGACATCAACACATATCAAAAACTGGGGGATGCTCATCGGGGTATTGGTTTGGCGGTTTACAGCGTGCGGCGTACACTACGCCCGTTACAAGACAGTGTCATAAGGATGGGGCGGTTAGTAAATACAGGGAGTAATGGTGAAACGCTTTCCTTCATTATGTAACATCAATTCCAGGCGTTACCGGTTACCACCTCCTCTGATTTACTCATTTGTTTCCATTTCTTACGAGACCAGAGTACGTTTCACTTCGACTTGTATAAATAGGTCTTACCTATTTCCACCGAATAACAAGTTTTGGTCAGGAGCATACAACACTCAGAAATCACCTATTAGCTTTCCCATCTGTTAGCTTACGCTTTCTGATACAAGTCAAAACAACTACTCTTCCAGAATCAACTATTCTGGTCTCAACACTCTCTTCTCTTCCCTCCCCAAAACCAACCCTTCTCCTTCACTTTGTGACCGAAGCAAGTCTGGAACGACCATTTCTTGGTTTAGGCCGGATTTGTACATATTGATGTCTCGAATCTAAAGTACTCCCTTGCAGTACATTGTTTAGGGTTTAGAATCGTTTCTCACCCACAACACATGAAATTACCGAAACCAGCAAAAACTGTTTTAACCCTCAAACAATTGGCGACCACAGTGGGATATTAATCTCTCGGTTAAAATATCGATTTCCAACTCCAATCTCATACTTCAACCCAGACATCATGGTGGTAGAAGCAAACGATCCGCTCAGGGATCAGCGACTCAGTTACCAGTCATAACACGACAAAAGGTGACTGGGGACTTTCATGGTGGTAGAAGCAAATGATCTTCCCAAGGATCGACGACTCAGTTACCAGTCATAACACGACAAGAGGTGACTGGGTACTTCCAAGATGGTAGGAGCAAATGATCCTCCCAGAGATCGACGACTCAGTTATCAGGTGGCTCAGGGACGACTAGGGACTTTCCAAAATCGCGGCGGTGCTTCCCACAAAACTCGGACTTACACCCGGAAGATTCATTTTTCGTCAAGATATCCGAAAAAACTGAGTAAGTCTTGCCTATACAAAATACATGGTTTACTACTTCAAGCTTTCACGGGAATGATAAAACCGATAGCCATGTTACGTTTCATCCCACGCTCTCTACCGACAAGCAACACTCACGGTTCCATGGTTTTCCTGGAATGTTTGCGTCACTTGCAATCGTAATCAAGACAACATTATTCTAAAACAATTCATTCTAAAAGAATAATCCAAAACCTTCGTAGATAAAAGTTATTCATCATTTCAAATAAAACCATAAACCATGCGTTTTGTTTGCCTTTCAAAAAAAAAAGAGAGAGAGCCAACCCCTTTTATACGCATAACACTTTTGGAGCCAGCAGCCGCTCCGCTTCAACGTTCGCTCCAGCATCCTCTCCGCTTCAGCGATATCTCCACAAGCTGCTCCAGGATCTGAAACAACATTTGGCTCCTTAAGTTTCAACATCCTCTCCAAGAGCAGAAACCGCTTCAACATCACTCCTTCCTGCAAAGGGTCCTGTCACTACACTCCCCATGTCAAGGATCATGATCGCAACCAGCAAATATTCGTAGTCATGGCCACCTTTTGATCCATCCCGCCAAAACTCGTGACCATGGACAGTTTGCTCGCTTACGCATCCAGCCAATCCTTTTACTTCCGTGGATGCCCATACAATTCTATCCAACATACTTTGTTCGCACGACAATGTAGTCTCTTCTGATTACATCTGCCACCAAGAACTGTTGCCGCTCATTTTTTGATATCATCCAGAGCTTCACCACAGCAGTAATCACTACAAAGGTAACCCGTACTCCCCCATATTTTAGTTTCACGTGGAAGAAGTAACAAAATCACTAGTACGAATGCACGATGGTGATGTCTTTATCATGGTCAACCCACTGACCATACAAGATGGAAACATGTAAACCATACTTAGGGACTGAGGATCTATACGGAATCCTTTCACTGTCAAAGCTCATAAGACACAATCAACCAAAAGGCCATAACCAAAACAAGGTCATCTACTCTTCAAGGGTGTAGCATAAGAATATTATCACCTCTCTATCTAGAAGACGCTTTCAACACTTTACGAGGCCGCGGAGGATCCCAAGCCTGCTCAGAGGAAAACAACTTCAGAAACTAAAGAAAAATGCGACTGGGGACTGCTCATCGCAGTCCATCCCGACGACCATCAAAGAGTCAGGAGATAACTCCGGAGACGCGGCTGAAACATTTTCTTGAAGAAACAGAGGGAGCCATGATAAACAACATAACTCTCTCATTCCTGCCTCTTCGCTATCCAGAATATTTCGTCCATGTGCATCCCAGCTTCATATCCAGAAGTGTACAATAAGCTTGTATCAAATACCGTGGACATGTATTTAAGGCGATGCGATGAAAGTATGCTACACATGGGGACTACCAGCATGAGACGCGTTCACTCCCCTCAACCTGGTTATTTCTGATTTCAACACCATCACTGCCGAAGTTTTACGAGCCGCGGGAATTTCTCAACATGAAGCCGTACATGTGCATTGAAAACTCCAAAAGCACGCCACAAAGATACATTCACATATTCGGCCATGCCATCAGATCTAACAGAAATATAACTGGGGACTGCTCACCGCATCCCATTCCATACGATAGTCAAAGATTCAGAAGCTGGTTCGAAGGATGTCTCTTGGAACAAAGTCCTTGAAGAATTGATAGAAGCACATCGACAACAAAATGTCTCCCAACTCATCTATTTCATCTTGTGTCTTCGGAAGATTTCTACCATACAATCATCCACAACATATCAATCATCGTGATCATAAGGTCCAGACACTTAACAACCTAAATTCAAGGATGGGCAGACAACGCAACAACAATCTCCAAGATTAGCCCTGACATGATCGTTGCCGAGCATATATTTCATCCATCCATCCCAAAAATGCAGTGGAGTTTTGGTATATTTTGGAATCCACTGGAGAGACACTACAGACGAAAGCACAGATCCAGGCGAGCAACAGAAGAGGGTCGATACCTCTTTTCATGCGGACGGAGTTTCTAGAGTTTGAATAGAATGAAGATTCTTTCTTGCTCCATGAGCGGGAATCGGTGACTGGGCGCGACTATTCTACCTCGGGCCCGCAATATTCCTCCTTAATTCTTCCTGAATTTTACTGTTGAGCTGTTTCCACCTCCCGAACGAGCACAAAACCTAAATATTCCCTCGTTGGCAGATAGGATATTCTTTTTCGTTCAGAATGGAGGGGCGTACCGTCAAAATCCGCGTCCGTACGAGAATTTTACAAAGATTCTAGTAAAGGGGGATAATTAGGGTTTTGGCATGCCAAACCCTAATTTTGACAAAGTTTCCATCATTCCACGGAACTGAAGCCGGTCGTCATCCTTCCAAGGAACTGAAGCCAGTCGTCATCCTTCCGAGGAACGCAAGATAGCTCCACTCCAAGTTGCGCAACGCTAGCAGCCCCATTCCAAGCCGACCAATGCTGAAGGCTCCATTCCAAGCCGACCAATGCTGACGGCTCCATTCCAAGCCGACTAATGCTAATGGCTCCCTTCCAAACCGATGCCAAAAGTCTGCATCCCGACCATCAATCGTCTCTACCACTCCGCGGCCTAACCTGCAGTGTCACGAGCAGAATTTATGCAATGCCGCCAAATGCAAGGATCACGGATTCTCCTTATTTCTCGAAAAAGGTTAGAAGAATTTTCCTGACCATCTTTCATGACTTGCGTTTCGTTTCAGTCCTTGCCTGTCACCATCTTATGCTTACCTCACAACAATGCTCCTGTTCCGAGCTAAGCAGGGGACTTAATGTTGATGGTGGTTTTTAACTTAGGGTTAAAATCGTAAAACCTTACATCTGACATGACATCACAACGACCACTAGCGCATTTATTGAATCAATCAACATGCCTACGTAAGAATTACCATGGTGCCTTTTTTTACTTGTGTCATGTTCCACGGCAGAACCCTTAGTATTGACCGACATCATCTTCGTACATACCAAACCGTAATTCTCACGCCACCGTGCCAATGGCAAACCATGCCAGCCACGACTCCGCGCCAAGGCATGCCCACCATGCCAGCCGCACCACCGTGCCAATAGAAAACCATGTCAGCCACGTCTCCGCACCAAGGCATGCCAACCGTGCCAGCCGCACCACCATGCCAATGGCAAATCATTCCATACACGTCTCCGCGCCAAGACATGCCCACCATGCCATCCGCACCACCGTGCCAATGGAAAACCTTGCCAGCCACTTCTCCGCGCTAAGGCATGCCAACCGTGCCAACCGCACCATCGTGCCAATGGAAAACCATGTCAGCCACGTCTTCGTGCCAAGGCATGCCAACCATGCCAGCCGCACCACCGTGCCAATGGAAAACCATGCCAGCCACGTCTCCGCGCCAAGGCATGCCAACCATGCCAGCCGCACCACCGTGCCAATGGCAAACCATGCCAGCCGCGTCTCCGCGCCAAGGCATGCCAACCATGCCAGCGACACCACATGTGCCAATGGCATGTCGTGCCAGGCGCACCACATGTGCCAATGGCATTCCGTTCAACCTTTCCACGCCAAGACATGCCAACCGCACCATATGTGCAAACGGAATGTCGTGCCAGCCGCATCTCTGCGCCGAGGCATGCCGACCATCCCAGTCGTCCCAAAATGCCATACACGACGCTGGATGCCAAAATGAAGGGTTGCAATAATCAACGGCTGCCCTTCCTTCTGAGATGCAAATCTCAGCCACACAAGTTCTCCACCTAACACATGGCAACTTGTGGCCAAATCCAAACATCACGGTTCATGCAAACCCTAATTTTGGCCGCGCCTAACACATGCCAAAGCCATGCACGATGCTGGCTTCCAAAAAGAACGGTTGCAATAATCAACGGCTACCATTCCATCTGAGATGCAGATCTCAACCGTCCAAGTTTGCCACCTAACACATGGAAACTTCCGGCCCAAGGCCAAACATCACGGTTTGTACTAAACCCTAATTTTGGCCGCACCTAAACTATGCCAAAGCCATGCCGGCCTTACCACATGCCGCTGGCTGCCAAAATGGAGGGTTGCAACAATCAACGGCTACCCTTCCATCTGAGATGCAGATCTCAACCATCCAAGTTTGCCACCTAACGCATGTAAACTTCCGGCCCAAGGCCAAACATCACGGTTTGTACTAAACCTTAATTTTGGCAGTGCCTAAACCATGCCAAAGCCATGACGGACCTACCACATGCCGCTGGCTTCCAAAACGGAGGGTTGCAACAATCAACGGCCACCCTTCCATATGAGATGCAGATCTTAGCCATCCAAGGTCACCAACCAACGCATGGTAACCTTTGGCCCAACGCCTAAACCGCGCCAAGGCATGCCGATCATGCCACATGTGCCAATGGCATGCCGTGCCAGACCCCTTGCCGCGCCTAAACCATGCCATGCTGGCCTTTCCTCTACGACTGCCAAAACGAAGGGTTGCAACAATCAACGACCACCCTTTCATATGATACGCAGATCTTAGCCGTCCAAGGTCACCAATTAACACATGGTAACCTTTGGCCCAACGCCAAAACCCTAGTTTTGTCCGCGCCTAAACCGCGCCAAGGCATGCCGACCATTCCACATGTGCCAATGTCATGCCGTGCGAGCCACCTTGTCGTGCCTAAACCATGCCATGCCGGCCTTTCCTTCACGACTGCCAAAACGAAGGGTTGCAACAATCAACGACCACCCTTCCATCTGAGGCGCAGATCTTAGCCGTCCAAGGTCACCAACCAACGCATGGTAACCTTTGGCCCAACGCCAAAACCCTAGTTTTGGTCGCGCCTAAACCGCGCCAAGGAATGCCGACTATGCCACATGTTCTAATGGCATGCCGTGCCAGCCACTTTGCCGCGCCTAAACCATGTTATGCCGGCCTTTCCTTTACGGCTGCCAAAATGAAGAGTTGCAACAATCAACAACCACCCTTCCATCTGAGACGCGGATCTTAGCCGTCCAAGGTCACCAACCAACGCATGGTAACCTTTGGCCCAATGCCAAAACCCTAGTTTTGGCCGCGCCTAAACCGTGCCAAGGCATGCCGACCATGCCACATGTGCCAGTGGCATGCCTTGCCAAACACATCTCCATGCCAAGGTATGCCAACCATTCCACATGTGCCAATGGCATGTTGTGCCAGCCACATCTCAGCGACAAGGCATGCCAACCATGCCAACCGCACCACTGTGCCAAAACCATGCCAGCCTTTCCTTCACGACGTTGGCTGCAAAAACGAACGGGTGCAACAATCGACGGCCACCTTTCCATCTAATATGCAGATCTTAGCGGTCCAAGGTTACCAACTAACGCATAACAACCTTTGGCCCGACGCCAAGCCCTAATTTTGGTCGCGCCCAAACAATGCCAAAACCCTAGTTTTTGGCCGCGCTTAAACTATGCCAAAATCCTAGCTTGGCCATGCCTAACCATATTAAAGCCATGCCGGTCATGCTTCCATACCACTGGATACCAAACGAAGGGTTGCAATAATCAACGAATACCCTTCCTCTCAAGATGCAAAATCTCGACCGTCGAAGGTCACTACCGAGCCGGCAAGTCTCCCTAGCTCAACTTGCCAAACAACAGCAACATGCTACATGTTTTCCACGAAAACACTCGAGACATCAACACATGTCACAAACTTGGGGATGCTCACTGGGGTATTGATTTGGCAGTTTACAGCGTGCGGCGTACATTACGCCCATTACAAGACAGTGTCATAAGGATAAGGCGGTTAGTAAATACAAGGAGTAATGGTGAAACGCTTTCCTTCATTATGGAACATCAATTCCAGGCGTTACCGATTACCACCTCCTCCGATTTACTCATCTGTTTCCATTTCTTACGAGACCAGAGTACGTTTCACTTCGACTTGTATAAATAGGTCTTACCTATTTCCACCGAACAACAAGTTTTGATCAGGAGCATATAACACTCATAAATCACCTGTTAGATTTCCCATATGTTAGCTTACGCTTTCTGATACAAGTCAAAACAACTACTCTTCCAGAATCAACTATTCTGGTCTCAACACTCTCTTTGCTTCCCTCCCCAAAACCAACCCTTCTCCTTCACTTTGTGACCGAAGCAAGTCTGGAACGACAATTTCTTGGTTTATGCCAGATTTGTACAGATTGATCTCTCGAATCTAAAGTACTCCCTTGCAGTACATTGTTTAGGTTTCAGACTCGTTTCTCACCCACAACACACGAAATTACTGAAACCAACAGAAACTGTTTTCACCCTCAAACACTAGGACGAAATCTTCACCTATACCCATACATAATCACAATAGCATTCATACGATTATGTCGATGTATTATATACGAAGTTCGAAAGATAAGCGTTATACTTCGTATTGTATTCCTTAATAATATGTCTAACTAGAGTATAATCATTCACAGCTTCACAGTTATGTTTTCAATATGCACGACTTGAAAGATACATTAGGGAATGAAACAGTTCAAGTAATATATTACTAACCTCAAGTGGAAGGATGATGTCGTCATTGTAGCTCCTTACTTCTTCACATTCTTCAAGTCTTCACGTAATACTTGTAATGTCTCATATCCTAATACTTTCAAGCTAACCTTATACGAGTCGACTCTAGTAAATAATCAAGCGACTCTTTAAATGAGTTTTGGTTCACTAAAATATGACAACCAAACTTGACATACCAACGCTTGGTGGGTTCAACCGAGCTATGCTCTAACACTTGTCCTCAAGGTTGCTAATTTGACAGGAATTATTGATGATAAATGAGGTTCCAATACGAACTAGATACCTTCCAGCGTATTGATTACTAATAACCCCCTTCAAATAAGAAATCTTTCGCAAATATATATGCAAATAAACTCGAAAAAAATTGATATAAAAAATTGAACTTTATCGGCTGAAGATGCTTGCAATGGTGGAATAAAAAAACATGAATCTTCCTTGTCATCGATTTATCAAATAAAAAAATATAATTATAAAAGGCTTGTCAATCCCTGATATTTGTTCTTGAGATCCACTTATTATCTTCTTTAAAAATATCAATAAAATCACTCAAATTAAAAACCCTTGTCTGTAGAGATTTTAATTGTATAAAATCAGAGGGTCTATGAGATTTTTGATGTTCTTGTTTAAAATCTATAAATACTCCCTGAATTCTTTGAAACATCTTTGATTTCTATAGCCGGTTTCAACAATTCCTAAATATGGTTGTCGTTGCGGGTCTGATACCAACGATTACATTCTCCATGACACATATAGGTAAATCTATAAATCCTCCCTGAATTCTTTGAAACATCTTTGATTTCTATAGCCGGTTTCAACAATTCCTAAATATGGTTGTCGTTGCGGGTCTGATACCAACGATTACATTCTCCATGACACATATAGGTGGATAATTGATTAATGAGATAAATGCTTATAAGGAAAATAACCTATGTTTATAGGAAAACAATCCCCAATATAAACAATATGTTCAAACACACAATATATTTCACCAATCATCTTATGTTAGCACACACCCATATACAAAGATACTTCATATAACTAATCCTAACCACATATTCTGATCCCAATCATACGACTCACTAGAATTATAAATATATATCATTACAACTTATATTGTTAATCACGTAACAGTTGTTCTTCGTAATTGGAAGACCTTTGTCCTCATTGATATATATCTTTATAAACAATATTGAAAGTTTATTTTCATATTGACCTTTTTATTTCAAAGAAGAGAAGAAGAAAAAGACGCAGGGTCAATGAGGAAAATGCTCACATCGAAAAAATATTCATATATTGTAAATAGAACTTCTAAATAATACATTTGAGTCGGTGACATTATCTTCAGTTAGTTTCTGCAGTCATCTAGCAATAGGGAAATCTTAACGAGCACCACCAAGGTTATATCTAGACCAGACATTGTAACTGTAGGGTTCTTTCCACCTTTAAGTCAATTAACAAAAAACTTCAGAGAAATTTCAGAATACATCACTACTTAAATTCCATTTTACCAAGGTACCACTGCCAAATTATAGGTAACAAGACTATTTGTATCCTTTTCTATTTGCTGATTGCGGCTTGAATTAAGAGTTATAGTTATTATACCCTTTGATATACCTTAATCTAGATTGAGTCTGACTGTCTAGTTGATTCTCTAGAAAGTGTATTGGAGTAAGTCCTCTCAGATTTCCAAACGAATTGTTGGGTGTGGTTGTTAGACCCCCGCATTTTCAATTGGTATCAGAGCAGGCAAACACATTAAAGACCTAATAAGTCTGTGTTTGTAGCGATCTGGTGATGGAAAATATTGTCTCTAAAAACGCTTCACCAGAAATGGATAAACTCAACATCGAGTGTGTTCTAGAAACCGTCGAAAAAGGTTGAGAATCCTGATTTTAAAAACTTATCAAGTTCTTGTGTCTCGAAAAATTTCGATGGATGAAAGAAATTGATAATCCTTATTGCGAAGGTTATATCAAAAAACCTATTGCTGAAGACTGCTCTGAAGAGGTTTTTGATCTCCAGAAAAAGTTAGATAAACAAATCCAGATCAATTATGATCTTGCTGCAGAAATTGCAAAGCTTAAGGATTTGAAGTTCGTAAAAACTTTTTCAAAAGTTTTGAATAACAACTCTAATTCTTCCTTGAAGAATTGTCGTTTGTCAGGTGATAAACAAGGTCTAGGCATTGTGAAATCTGACAGGGCTCAGAACTCTTCAAACAAGGTTAATGATATTGGTGCATGCTTGTTTTGTGGTTCTCAAAATCACTTTCAACATGTGTGTTTGTCCTTCAAGAGAAGACTAAAGGTTGCTAGTGATTTTCATAAAAAGACTACTCAACTTGGGTTATCTCTTAAATGACATTCAATACTAACAAGAAATCCCAAAATGACTAGTAGTGCTAGTATGGGAGCTTTTGCTCTAAAGTCAACATTACCTTTTCAATGGTTCCTTGATAGTGGATGTAGCAGGTACGTGACTAGAGATCTCTCATGGTTCATCAATTCAAGCGATTTGGATGGTGGACCCGTAACTTTTGGAGAGGGAAGCTGCTGCTACATAAGCAAGAAAGGGACAATCAAATTACCCGGCGTTCCTAAAATTCATGATGTCGTATACGTTAAAGGTATGACTGCTAATCTTATTTCTATAAGTCAAATCTGTGATAAGGGCCATAAGGTTGTCTTCAATGATAAAGGATGTGACATTGTCGACAAATCTGGAAAAGTGATTTTTCAAGGATCACGTGGCTAAAATAATTGTTATCTTCTAGATACTTAGTTCAGTAACTGTTGCAATTTGATTAAGGTTGAATCTACACACCTTTGGCATGAACGTTTTGGTTACATAAATTATCGTCTTCTAACTAAGATCATTAATAAAGAACTTGTTAGAGGCGTTCCCAAAATCAGCGCTAAGGTTGAAGGTGTATGTGGTGCCTGTCAAAAGGGTAAACCAACGAAAGTTCCACACAAATCATCCCGGAATATTCTCACCAAATCTCCACTTGATTTAATTCATATGGATCTTTTTGGCCCAATTAAACAATCTACAGTGGCTGGGAAGAAGTATGCTTTGGTTATGGTAGATGATTACACTAGATTCACCTAGGTGGCATTCTTGGCTCACAAGAATGAAACTCTCAGTGAGTTCAAGTTTATTGTTAATAGATCGCAAAGTAAATAAAATTAGAAGCGATCGTGGCACAAAATTCAAATACACCAAGGTATTTGAATACCGTGACTCTCTGGGAATTATCCAACAATACTCACCACCAATCACACCACAAGCAAATGGAGTTGTATAAAGGAAGAATAGAAATATTCAAGAAATGGAAGGGGTAATTCTCCATAACAAAAACCTACCATTAAGGTTTTGGGGTGAGACTGTTTTTACAACTTGCTATTTGATCAATCGTGTTTACTTACGGTCAAATACCTTAAACACTCACTATGAGTTGTGGTACGGTAGGAAACCCAACTTACACTATCTCAGAGTGTTCGGCAGTAAGTGCTACATTCTAAAGGATCGAGAACAGAAAGGGAAGTTTGATTCAAAAAGCGATGAGGGAATTTTTCTCGGCTATGCATCTGACAGTCGTGGTTTCCGAGTCTTTAATCTCAGAACCCAAGTCATGATGCAATCGGCTAATGCTATAATTGATTATTTAAGTAACTTTCATCATAATGACTCTCCTACTGAATTGCCTCCAACCGAGACAATTGAGAATGTCAAAGAAACGTCAGAATCATAAGAAGTTGTTCCAACGGTTGCTGATCCTGATATCTCTAGTGATTAGGAGAAAAATTCTAGTCAGGATGTTCCTCTTTAACAAGAGCGTGTTTCCGCTCGACACCTTTGGGTTCAAAAGAATCATGATACTAACAATATTATTGATTGCAAGGACTCTACGGCTAAGACGACAGGTCAACTTCAAAATATTTGCAATTTTGGTTGTTATCTATCACAAGTAGAACCTAGAAGCATTGATGAAGATCTTAGTGATCCCTTTTGGGTGAACTCAATGCAGGAAGAGTTAAATCAATTTGAGAGACAAGACGTATGGAAACTTGTACCTTGTCCCTCCAACGTAAATATTATTGGTACTAAATGGATATTTAAGAACAAGTTTGATGAATTTGGCACCATTTTCAGAAATAAATCTATACTTGTCGCTCAGGGTTATTCACAGATTGGAGGAATCTATTTTGACGAAACCGTTGCTCCTATGGCACGTCTTGAGTCCATTCGTTTGTTATTAGCCGATCCTTGTTTTCTCAAGGTTAAGCTGTTTTAGATGGACATTAAATCCGCCTTCCTAAATGGAAATTTAAAGGAATAAGTATATGTTTCTCAACCTAAAGGTTTTGAAAACCCTGATTTCCCTGGTCCTTAAGCTTAATAAGGCATTATACGGGTTAAAACAAGCACCTCGTGCCTGGTTTGAAAAACTAACTACTTCTCTTCTAAGGAAAGGTTTTTCAAGAGGTGGAGCTGATAAAACTTTGTTTACCAAATGGAGTGGGAAAGATATTGTGATTGCTCAAGTTTATGTAGATGATATCATCTATGGATCAACATCGGAGAAACTTGCAAAAGAGTTTCAAGTGTCTCTTGGTAAGGAGTTTGAGATGAGCAATGTTGGTGAATTAAAATTATTTTTGGGTTTACAAATTCAACAACATAAGGATGGGATCTACTTATCTCAAGAAAAATATGCAAAAAATCTTGTCTCATGATTTAGTCTTGATAAGTCAACTCCAAAACTCACTCCTATGCCTCATGTGTAAACTACATAGTGATGGGAAAGGTGTAAATGTGGATCAAAAACTTTATCGATCTATTATTGGAAGTCTTTTGTATCTCACTGCTATGAGACCTGATATTTCTTTTAGTGTTGGTTGCCGTGCTAGGTTTCAGGAAAATCCAAAGGAATCTCATCTTGCTGCCACAAAGAGGATCATACGTTACATCAGTCACACTACCAGGTATGGTCTTTCTTACACTTTTGATACTAACACTGATTTTACTGCCTATTCAGATGCCGATTGGGCAGGATATGTGGAAGACAGAAAGAGTACATCAGGAGGATTCTATTATGTAGGAATGAATCTTGTAGCTTGGCATAACAAGAAACAAAATTCACAATCTCTTTCAACATGTGAAGCAGAATACATTGCTTTTGGGTCATGTTGTACTCAACTTATATGGATGAAACAAATTCTTGCTGATTATGGAATAATGAAGATCATTTGTGATAACTCAACTGCGATCCGCATCACTGAGAATCCAGTTGAGCACTCAAGAACTAAGCACATAGACATCAGGTACCATTTTATTCGAGATCTTTATGAAGATGGTATCATCACTATGGAATTTGTGCCTTATGAACAACAATTGGCTGATATTCTCACCAAACCATTAGACACTGCCACGTTTCAGCACTTGCGGCAGTCTATTGGTGTTGTTCTAGTTCATTAGCTCCTTATAACTCTTGCCCCTGATTTTATCTCGATCTTTGGGGAAATTGAGTTTGGAACTCCAGAATAATGTTAAGTCATGTTTACATTTGTTTCTAGTAGATATGTTTATGTCTCGTATACTAGTGTTTATAAGAAATCCTTCTTTTCTTTTGAAAGTAAGGTCGCCTTTGTTGTTCCTTCGGGGATGACATTTTATGGGGGAGAGCTCTTCTAATTTGTGCTTAATTTCCAAATCTTGTGGGGAGTGCGCCTGTGGAATTTTTAGGGGTTATCTTGTATCTTCATTAACTCCTTGATGAATGCATTTAGCTTCGGCTTTATGATTGCATCTCAATTTTTTGGTATGTAATACACCATTTGGTCATGATGTATCTTCATGGAAATTTCATTAGGATCCCACTAATTTTCATACCTTTGCCAATTTTTTTGACAAAAAGGGGGAGAATTAATGTGTAGTTCACACTACAAATACATATGGTTTACGGATCATTATATAAGGGGGAGTGGTTTTCATGTTGAGATATGTATTGACTAAGGGGGAGTGATGCATATCACCATAGTGTTATTGTCAAAGTTGTGATATAATTGAACTTTGATGTTGTATAATAATACTATGACACTGTATAACAATGATTGAGAGCATTTTGTTTTCTCATTGTTATAGCTACGGATCTTCAACAACTGTGATGCTGAACTTACAACCTTTAGGATCATGCAGTACTTGGAAGTGACAAATATTTCAAGTCGCATTGAAGATGCCAAGGAGACCAAGTATGTGTACAAGAAGCTACATTTTTTTATCTTTTTTGTAATCCATATGTATTGATATTTTTGTCACTAAAATTGACAAAGAGGGAGATTGTTAGAGCATTGCTCGGTCAAACTCGCATGCGTTTCTATCTCAAGCATGTTTGTCAATGTTAGTGATCAAAACTATAAGTCTTGATTTCTAGCCTATTTGTAGATGTCTCAGACTAGGACATAGATAGTGTAGGTGAGCTTAAATCTCTCGACCCTCATCTCTTGAAGACGAAGAACTACTAAGGGGAGCTTGCAGAACTTCTTCGACAAAAGGTATGTGGAGACTTGAACTTTTCTATCACTTGGAAAGTCTATTTCTATTATCTCCTATATTGAGACTTAAGTCGTGTTACGATATTGTTTTCTCTATACATATTTGAGATTTCGAGCTGAGTATATCTCTCTTACATATTTCTCGAAATATGTGTTGGTAAGCTTTCGCTTCGACCAAGTTCATCTTATATCATGAGAAAATTTCCGAGTAACATCTTACATGGTTTGTGTGATTCAATCATTTGGTGTAATACTTGGAAGGTTTCAATAATGATTATTTCAATATCTTGAAAATTTCTTTGATGCTAATAGTGTGTGAAAACGGCTATTGACATTATAGAAGAATATTTCAATGATTAATATAAAGAGTTGATGATGTAACCATATTTGGATATAAGCATATATAGTGTGTTCGCACATTAGTGTATAAGTCCATAAACCGGAATCCAAGAGTATGCATATGTCTGTATACGAAATTGGTGAAGGAGACAGGTTAAGTATGCGTACCCGTACGCATACTGGCGGAAGTTCTCGAACCGAGAATTTCTGCGGAGTTTCGTTTTGGAAAAACTCTTAACTAGTCACCTTAAGTATGCGTACACGTACGCATACTGGCGGAAGTTTTTGAACTGAAAATTTCTGTTGAGTTTGAGAACTTTACAAACTCAATAATCGGTTGCTTAAGTACGCATAACCGTACGTATACTTAAGCTGGTTACTTTGTCAAATCGGTCAAGTCCATGAACTTAAAGATTTAAATCATAAGGAATGCAATCTTTGCAAATCGTGGCTATAATGTTTATGATTTATTCAAGTGAATCAAACCGATTTGATTTCAATTGTGTTTTCTAAACAATTGAACAACTCTTAACTAGTTTCATTTGAGTCATTTGAACTAGTTATGGTTAAGATGAATAATGTTGATATGAGAGTAATCATATGGAAAATCTCGGTTAACTATTTGTGAACCAACATGGAGTACACGTTTAGGTACGGTTACATAAACCTAAATAAGGGTACATTTCATTTGTGTGTAACAAGCTAAGTCTGATCTAACGGTTGAAAGATATTATCTTGGTTGAATCAGGTTTTTCATCTAATGGTGAATATTGAATGCTTTGTTACCAAGGTAACTTGGATTGCAAACCCTGATTGGAAAACTATATAAAGGAGAACTCTAGCAACTTGGAAACTTAATCTCCACACCTCGTGTGTGTTACTAGTTGCATAACTAGAGTCGATTCTCCTTTAACCTAAGGTTTCTTCTCGAGACCCTGTAGGTTAACGACTTGAAGACTTCATTGGGATTGTGAAGCCAGACCAAACTATTATCTTTGTAGTTGCGTGATCTGATCTTGATGTTTCTATCGTGTTGAGTACAATTGAAATAATTGGCTAGATATTTTATATCTCCGATAGGCAAGATTGAAAAGTAATCACAAACAAACTTCGCCTCATCGTTTGTGATTCCATTATAACTTGTTTCGCTAGTCGATTAAGTTTATTGTGAGGTGATTAATAATACTAGGATGTTCTTCAGGAATATAAGTCCGGTTTATCAATTGGTTCCTGTTGACCTTGATTTATCAAAAGACGAAACAAAAACTCTTGGGTATTTTTGTGGGAGACAGATTTATTCAATCCTATAGACTTTTCTGTGTGAGACAGATTTGTCTATCAAGTCTTCGACTTTGGTTCGTAGAAACTCTTAGTTGTGGATGAGATCAACTAAGGGAATCAAGTGCGTAGTATCCTGCTGGGATCAGAGACATAAGGAGCGTAATTGTACCTTGAATCAGTGTGAGATTGATTAGGGTTCAACTACAGTACAGTCCGAAGTTGATTGGTAGTAGGTTAGTATCTGTAGAGGCTTAATACAGTATGGTGTTCAATCTGGACTAGGTCCCGGGGTTTTTCTGCATTTGCGGTTTCCTCATTGACAAAATTCTGGTGTCTGTGTTATTTCTTTTCCGCATTATATTTTGTTATATAATTGAAATATCACGGGTTGTGCGTTAAGATCAACCAATTAGAATATCCAACCTTTGGTTGTTGATTTACATTGATTGACACTTGAACATTGGTCTTTGGTACCGTTCAAGTAACTCCTCTTATATTCAATCAGGCTCGCAAATTTCTATTTAATGATTGCGGATTGAATTAAGAGCTAGAGATATTATACTTTTTGATATACTTTAATCTAGATTGAGTCTGACTGTCTAGTTGATTCTCTAAAAAGTGCATTAGAGTAAGTCCTCTCAGATTGTTAAACGAATTGTTGGCTGTGGTTGTTATACCCCTACATTTTCAATAATGAACCTTTAATTTAGATTAACGGGTTTATATAAACAAAAAAAAAACAAATTAAATGGAAGAATCATCAAGGATGGTCGGCGAAAAAGGCAGGAGAACTGTTTAAAAATGATTGATTATCTCTCAGTGAATACATGGACGATATATGGAAATGACTATTATGTGCTCGGAAAGAATAAAATCAAGGAAGTTGAATTTGGTGTTAATGAAAGGTTTGTAAGTGGTGAGATTTACAAAAGAAAAACAAAAGGTGAGATTATAGATATGGGATTGAGAAATAAAATGGAACATCAGTCACAAATCTCAATTGACAGAAACGGGATAAGCAATCGAAGTTTCAACATGTTCTTAGTGGCATCACTAAGCATTGTATCGGAGGAATGACTGGTACGATACCTACTAGTCCTTCAGGCACAAAAAATAAATAAAATTACAAGCTATGGAGGAAACTTTGATGAAGTATGTTATGGATCAAGTTTATAAATTCCTTGAGGAAATTAATCAACATCAAAAACACTTGAGGAAATAATATCAAGGATAACTCATGTACAAGATCCTGTGAATTTGGGTAGCATAAATAAGATGATCTACCCAATAAAGATTACTCCTTCACCGAATGGATCCAACCGTCATGTAAAAGGCACAATGAGAGGATTCACATGGCGCACTGGTGCTATTATGAATTAAATTTTCCTAAGAATCTAAAATAAAATAAAATATGATTTTCATTTTCAGTAAAAAAAAATTTTGGTATACAAAAACAAAAAACAAAAAACAAACTAAGTTGTTACATTCCAGAGCGTAAAAATATTTCAGAGGGAATGTTAGAGCTAGTCCATTTAGCTTGGACTTTGCGAGACACTACATAAGCTGCAAGAGAATGAGCAGCAGTATTTGCCTACTTTGGAACAAAGTTGTTAAAACTGTTCCGTTGAGTGTAACCATCATCCCTTGAATGACATCTTTTAGTTTCCAAATCCTCCAAGGGTGGTTCTCGATTCCCGATATTTTAAATACAACTTGATTATTATCTTCTATGGCAATAGTGGATAGATTCAACCAAGTGGGCATTTAAGAGAAATCCATCGACTTCCGTATAAACCAGTATGTCAGACCTGCCAAGTCGTATTCTAATTCCACAACAGAATCCACTATTATATCTACCAAATTACCAATCGCGGCGCAGGCATACAAGCCATCTTTCCATGTTGCGTCGAGTTGATGATTGGGGAAAGATGGTGGAATATAAACTTCATTCCCACCATTTATTAAGTCAGGCTTATTAAATTCCTCCACTTCAGTCTCTCATTCTTCGGCATAATTATAGTATAAGTTGAACCACTAAAGTGCAATAGCTAGAGTCCCTTGAACATTTGCATTCTTGTTCTCAAAAGCTTTTGCATTTTAAGTCTCCAATATAGCTCAACAAATGGCCATTCATGCATCCAGAATATTTATTGTCATTATTTTTTAACCAAAGCTAAACCAGATTTGAAAAGTTCAGTTGGTGCTTTTCTTGAAGTCGTAATCCTAATGGAGAAGCAAATCAAATTTTCTTATAAAACTTTCAATAGATTAGAAGATGTTCGACCGTTGTTGACGGTGGTTTTTAGCTTAGGGTTAAATTTGTAAAACCTTGCATCTAATGTGACGTCACTCTGTAAGGCAACGGAGTCGTGAGTGTCAACCTCTCCACTGGCACACTTATTGAGCAATTCAATACTTTCTTATGAAATTTATCCAGAATGGTGCATGTAGCAACAATCCCAGGCATTCTGTAAATTTTGGCACCTTGCCTACACTCAATTAATATAAGTTTCTTTGAACGCTTTCTGTGCTATGTTCCCCGGCTGAACCCTTGATGTTGATATGGCATGACAATTTGTGTTCACTCGCAGCAGAGTAGCACGAATTTCCAAATATCAAGGATAAGGTCTTTGCATAAGGTATTCAATCAGAAAGCATACTGCTCTCTGGCAACGAACATAAAAGAACTCTGTGTCAACATATAGAATTCAATCAATTATCCTGACTAACTTGCAAAAGTTAGGGTTTTATTCCTTGCGCGGTATATCAGACCTTGCTTATCGAAATTAATCCTAGGCAAACTAGGTGATTAATCCACCATGGATTAGCAGATGTAAAATCTTGCCGAGAATCAGAAAACAAGGAGCCGCAGGATAGGAGCAGCAACAAAGAGAGGCGTGGCCATGCCTTAGGCCAACCGGCGCCATTTGCCATTGGACACGCCCCATCCTAAACCGACACTATTTTCATCGACCAATCAAGTCGCCTTAAACTCTCCACACGCACATAAGTTGTGGTTGGGCCCATACTTGTCGGCCCTATTTTCCATCGACCAATCAGGTCGCACTAAACCCGCCATGCGCACCAAAAGGGTGGCCACGCCCATGCTTGGCCGGCTCCCTGCTTTCATTGACCAATCAGGTTGCTTTAAACCTGCCACAACTTTAAAAAGGATGGAAATTGTGTCAAAGGTTACCCTACCAAGTTGGCGTCCCAAAACCATGCTAACGGCATGTCAAACATGCCAAAAGCATTCCAATTGCACACGCCAAACAGGCATGCCAAGTGCACATGCCAAACGTGCCACCTACCGCATACTACATGTTATATACGCTAATTAGGTTTTCGACATGCCAAACCTTAATTTAGGCAAAGTGGCCACGCCAACCGAGCCAAACAATGTTGCGCAGAACATGGGGATCAATGTGGCCATTAAAACTGATGTTGCCACACCATGTTTGAATCTAACACCAACGTGCCAAAAATCCAGCTGCTATGGCTAAGACAGGCGCCACTTGCACCATCGTGCCGCTGGCATGCACAAACTATGCTAGCCATGCCGCAACGCCACTAGCATGCACTAAAGGCGCCACTGAGCCATTGCCAGGCGCCAACGGAAGGTATCCACAATCAACGACTACACTTCCCCATGAGATGCAATCTCAGCCATCCAAGTTTGCTACCAAACTAACAGACTTGTGGCAACATTTAGGCAACCAGCCGCCTAAATCACGTGGCCATGGCTACGCCAGGCGCTACTTGCACCATCGTGCCGCTGGCATGCACAAACTATTCTAGCCATGCCGGAACTCCACTAGTATGCACTAAAGGCGCCACTGTGCCATTGTCATGCGCCAACGGAAGGTAGCCACAATCAACTGCTACCCTTCCCCATGAGATGCAATCTAAACCATCCAAGTTTGCTACCAAACTAACAGACTTGTGGCAACTTTTAGGCGACCAGCCGCCACTTGCACCATCGTGCCGCTGGCATGCACAAACTATTCTAGCCATGCCACAACGCCACTAGCATGCACTAAAGGCTCCATTGTGCCATTGCCAGGCGCCAACGCAAGGTAGCCACAATCAACGGCTACCCTTCCCCATGAGACGCAATCTCAACGATCCAAGTTTGCTACCAAACTAACAGACTTGTGGCAACTTTTAGGCGACCAGCCACTTAAATCCCGTGGCCATGGCTACGCCAGGCGCCACTTGCACCATCGTGCCGCTGACATGCACAAACTATGCTAGCTATGCCGCAACGCCACTAGCATGCACTAAAGGAGCCATTGTGCCATTGCCAGGCGCCAACGGAAGGTAGCCACAATCAACGGCTACCCTTCCCCATGAGATGCAATCTCAGCCATCCAAGTTTGCTACCAAACTAACAGACTTGTGGCAACTTTTAGGCGACCAGCCGCCTAAATCCCGTGGCCATGGCTACTCCGGGCGCCACTTGCACCATCGTGCCGCTGGCATGCACAAACTATGCTAGCCATGCCGCAATGCCACTAGCATGCACTAAAGGCGCCATTGTACCATTGTCAAGCGCCAACGTGGAAGGTAGCCACAATCAAAGGCTACCCTTTCCCATGAGATGCAATCTCAACCATCCAAGTTTGCTACCAAACTAACAGACTTGTGGCAACTTTTAGGCGACCAACCCCTAAATCTTGTGGCCATGGCTACGTCAGGCGCCACTTGCACCATCGTGCCGCTGGCATGCACAACCTATGCTAGCCATGCCGCAATCCCACTAGCATGCACTAAAGGTGCCACTATGCCATTGTCAGGCGCCAACGGAAGGTAGCCACAATCGACGGGTACCCTTCCCCATGAGATGCAATCTCAGCCATCCAAGTTTGCTACCAAACTAACAGACTTGTGGCAACTTTTAGGCGACCAGCCGCCACTTGCACCATCGTGCCGCTGGCATGCACAAACTATGCCAGCCGTGCCGCAACGCCACTAACATGCACTAAAGACGCCACTGCGCCATTATCAGGCGCCAACACAAGATAGCCACAATCAACGGCTACCCTTCCTCATGAGATGCGATCTCAGCCATCAAAGTTCGCCACCGAGGTGGCAAGCCCGTGGAAAGTTTCTGGCGACCAGCCAATAGCATCACATGCTATTTTTTTGCGGCAAGCCTCTCAATCTTAATTTTCCACACGTAGCAAAGTGCTACATGTTTTCCACGAAAACACTCGAGACATCAAATATGTCACAAACTTGGGGATACTCATCAGGGTATTGGTCTGGCGGTTTACAGCGTGCGGCGTGCAATACGCATGTTACAAGAAAGTGTCATAAAGCAGGGCGGTTAGTAATGGCAAGAAGTAATGCTATAAACGGATCCTTCGTTATGGAAACATAAATTTCTGGCGTTACACGTTACTCCACTGTTCCACCACTCAACCGTTTCCACTACCTACGAGACCATGGTACATTTTGTTACGACTTGTATAAATAGGTCTCACCAATTTCCACCAAACGACAAGTTTTGGTCGGTGAACAACACAGTATCCAGAAATCACCTGGTAGCTTTCCATTCTGCTAGCCAGTTCTACTTTCTGATACAAGTCATAAACAACCACACCTTCAGAATCAACTATTCTGGTCTCAACACTTTCTTCGCTTCCCTCCCTAATACCAAACCTTTTCCTTCACTTTGTGACCGAAGCAAGCCTGGAACGACCATTTCTTGGTTTAGGCCAGGATTGTAGAGATTGATCTCTCGAATCAAAAGTACTCCCGTGCAGTGCAGTGTTTAGGGTCTAGACTCGTTTCTCATCTACACACACAAAATTACCAAAACCGGTAGAAGCAGTTTTCACCCTCAAACAACAGTTTAAAAAGAACTTGGACAGCTGTTGCAGTCCATCAAGACACATTCGACGAACCTGCAAATTTTTTGAGCTATTGTGATATGTTATGTCGTGATCTCCATATAAAAGTTTTTATCTCTGTAGAAACTTTCTTAACATCCCAGAATTTGTTCCAAGGGAATTGCTTCTCCCCCACATTTGAAGTTTCACCATGATGTTCTTTTCAGCACTTTTTGAAAAGATTGGGTGGTGAATTCTCCATGTACTATAAACTTCTAAAGAAAAATGTATTTTGGTGCATTATTGATGGGTACTAGTTGGATTGATTTGACGTGAATGGATCTATAGTTTTCTTCGTAAGGCTCATATACAATTGTCAAGTTGTATCACTTATCAGCTGACGAATTTCAGTAATTTCGAGATTTCCATCTTTTTTCCTAGAAGGAGTGGCTCTAGAAATTGTAGGTATCCGCGGATCAAAGAAGGTGTTTATTGACTGACCATTACCCATTGATGCACCCTTTTTTAAGGTTATCTTTGTCTCCAACATCGCTGCCGAAGTGGTAGATTTTTTCTTTCGGTTTCTTTACTTCCCAGAAACAAAGCTTTCTAAGATACTTTGCATGCAGAACTTTTCCCATAGTGAATCTTGGTCATGGAGAAATCTCCAAGATAGTTTCGCAAACAGAGTCTCATTAATATCTAACGGAGATCATAAGCCCATGCCTCCTTCTAAATTTGACAGGTTAAACCATCCAAATTTTCAAAAATGCATCTTCCTCTTGTCTCTATTGTGTCCCCACCAAAAATTTCATATAATTTGTACGTGTTTTTTTAATCTTTACCCTCATTTTGTGATGCATCACTATGTGGGACTAAAAATAAATATATCCAATAACCAGAGTTACTTAATTTACATATTATCGGAGAAAGAAAAAAAAAACCCTTAGCGCTTTCCCATGACGAGCTAGGTTTTATTCACGTTTTTCTTTACCTGAAACTTTCCTCTTCTCCATGAGAAGCTAATTAGCCGTCTTATGCGCTCTGATGGCACATGGAACCATGGTTTCTTAGGGTTTCTAAGAGGAATTGAGATTTGGATCCGTTAATTTCAAAGCTAGACAACTTTCTAGGGAATTATGTTCGGAGATGAAGAAAAAGGGCATCTGTTTTGAAATTTCAGAAAAGAAAGGAAGAGATTTGGTTAGACTCAACCTCTGCAAAATCCCAATTTCAGGCGTCGGCATCTGTTGGAATCCTTCAATAGTCAGGTAATGATTTGCTTTGGTTTAAGAGAGTTGCATCGGTTTAGACAAGATGAAGTGATTTTAAATTGGGATTAGATAATGAAAAGATTTAATTACTTGCTATATATTAAGCCAGGACATTTTTAATCTTTTCTTACATCTTCCTCCATCTGGTAGTTTATTATCTCTTAATTCATCTTTTATCATCCTCTTGATTCAGCTTTAGCCTGCAAAACTATTCCCACACACTGAAGTTATTGTTTTTTTTCTCAAAAATTTATTCTAGTTCTGTTAATTTCTTTTTTCCCCAAATCCCTGGTGTTAGACTATAAATACTCTTGATAATATTTCTCATGTGTGTTGTGTGTCTCATATCAGTCTCAAAACCTTCAATTCATTCTCCCCTTACAAAGTTTTTAATCATAATCTTTATCACTTCAACACCTTGTATCTCTTTAGCTGATAGCCGGTGTATCACCATGTTTGCTGTCTAGCATGGTGATGTTTCTCTCACAAACCAACTAAAACAATCCCTGAATCTGAGTAGTGGTAGGCAATTTAACCTCAATGAAATTATTCCTTCTAGATTCTAAAACACCCACCTTCTCTGGAAAAATGATTGGTACCTTTGCTGAACCAGTAAAAAGAAATTGTTGTGATGTAAAAAATGCTCTCTTATTCCATTGGGAGATTCATGGGGGAATTTCTGTAAGAAAAGCTAGTGAGTGGATTTACATCATAAGGTTTGAACATGACTATGAGATGCATATGGTTCTGAATTTGGCTACTAGAAGAGTATTTGAATACCTTTTCAACATCAAAAAATGGGAAGTCAATGATGGTTTGCAGAACTGGTATCCCACTGAAGATATGTTTTTTATAACAGTCAGCAACCTAAACCCAGCTCAGGTTACAAGTGACAATCTTCGAAGATATTAAACCTGCAGTGGAGAGATTCTTTCTCTCTCTTATCCAGTGAGGAGACGGTGAGAGCAAGTATCAGATTTAGGCAGAGACTCAAATTTAGTGCAAATGCTGAAAATGAAATGGGTAGGGTTAATTCTATTTTTTTATTTCATAATTTCCCCAAAAATTTCTGTGGACATTGTGATTTGGTTGGTCATAAGGTGCAAAACTACATTTTGTACATTATGGATCAACACCAAGCTGAGGTTCAACAAGCACTTGCCAATGCTGCTCTGGTGGCAATGTAGCAGGAGGTAGTTATCCAACAAGAACAAATGCAGCCTGTCATGGTTCAACAAGGCATGGATTTATCTGAAGATAGCATCTCTAGCTCTATCTCTGAACAAAATGCAACTGAGGCAACATGTTCTGAATATTTAAAGCAACTTGAAGTTGTATTTAATGGCCTTGATGAAATTGGGAATAATAATTGTTAGAGCACTGCTCGGTCAAACTCGCATGCGTTGCTATATCAAGCATGTTTGTCAATGTTAGTGATCAGAACTATAAGTCTTGATTTGTAGTCTATTATAGCTAAGTCTCGGACTAGGATAGTAAGTGTAGTTGAGCTTAAGGACTTCATGGCGATTCATCATACAAGTGGAAGAACTACTCAAGGAACCGGTGGAACTTCTCGACAAAAAGGTATGTGAAGGCTTGAACTTATCTGTCACTCAAAAGTCTATCTATTCTATCTCCTACTTCTTGAGACAAAAGTCGTATGCTATATATATAGACTTAGATTACACACATTTGGTATTTCGAGCCGAGTATACCTCGCCTATCTATATCTCGAAATATGTGTTGGTAAGCGTTTCGCTTCGACCATGTTTTTCTTTACCTAGTGACGCAAGTCATGTATGTTTCAATCATCTTGAAAATTGCTTTGGCGAGAAATAGTGCAACAACTGCATAACGTCCTCTAAGAATGTTTCAATGACTGGAATGAGAGTTTAAATTACATAACCATAGTGGAAATAAGTATGTTGTGGAAACACATATGTCCATAAGTCTCATGCTGGAAATCGGCTAGTAGCCAAGTCCGCGAACTGCCGAAGTTCTCCAACCCAAGAATTTCTGCTGCGTTATCCAACTGTCTTGCGTGAGCCAAGTCCGCGAACCAGCGAAGCTCTTGAACCCGAGAACTTCTGCTGGAGTTTGAAAACTCTTTCCAGTACTTCAAGTCTGCGAACTTGTATAGGTTATATATCTAAAGATGATTTTTGAACTTAACTTATAAAGACTAAGGAATGCTTTTGCAAACCTTGGCTATAAAGTTCATGAACCGATTCATGTGAATCAAATCATCTTTGCTTCAATTGTGTCTTGTGTAGTACATGAGATTTCCTCGCAATTGAACAACTCTCTAACTAATTCACGTGAGTCATTTGAACTAGTTATGGTGAAGAATAAAGTTTGGTATGAAATGCTCAAATGGCTAACCTTTTGGTTGACTATTATTGAACCAACTATGCACACGTTTGGGTACGGTTATCAAACCTAGAAGCTTGCATTTCATTTGTGTATAACAAGCTAAGATTTCGATCTAACGGTTGAGATATATTAGCTTGAATCTAAATCAGGTTTTCATCTAATGGTGGATAACGTTTTCTTTGTGAGCAAGGAGAAACCCTGATTTGAAAGCCTATATAAGGGGACATCTAGCAACTCTATAAAATAATCCCCACACGTCCTCCTTTAACCTTTGGTTTTATTCTTCTAAACCCAGGTTAACGACTTAAAGACTTCATTGGGATTGTGAATCCAGACCGATACTACTTTTATCGAAGTTATGTGACCTGATCTTGCATAATCTATCGTACGAGTACAATCATATTGATTGGCTTGAGATCGTGAAAGTTATCCGATAGGCAAGATATAAAAGTAATCACAAACATCTTCGTCTCATCGTTTGTGATTCCACGACGTCTTGTTTCCCTACCATACGATTAAGATTGTTGTGAGGTGATTGATTAATATAGGTTGTTCTTCGGGAATATAAGACCGGATTATCAATTGGTTTCTGTTCACCTTGATTTTATATCAAAAGACGAAAAAAAACTTTAGGGTTTTTCTGTGGGATACAGATTGATCCTTTGATAGACTTGTCTGTGTGAGACACATTTGTTTATTGTCAAAGCCTGCGATTTTGGGTCGTAGCAACTCTTAGTTGTGGGTGAGATCATCTAAGGGAATCAAGTGCGTAGTATCCTGCTAGGATCAGAGGTGTAGGGGTGAAACTGTACCTTGGATCAGTGGGAGACTGATTGGGGTTCAACTGCACTCCAGTCCGAAGTTAGCTTGGAGTAGGCTAGTGTCTGTAGCGGCTTAATACAGTGTGTATTCAATCTGGACTAGGTCCCGGGGTTTTTCTGCATTTGCAGTTTCCTATTTAACAAAAGTTCTGGTGTATGTGTTATTTCTTTTCCACGTTATATTTGTTTATATAATAGAAATAATACAGGTTGTGCGTTAGATCAATCAATTGGATAGTCTGACCTAACGGTTGTTGATTGATATTGATTGACCCTTGGACATTGGTCTTTGGTACCGTACAAGTTTATCTCTCATTGATAAAGACCCGCAGATTTATATTTTCTTGAGTAAAGATCAAATCGAGAGATTGAGATATTAACTCCTTGAGATACTTTTACCTAGATTGAGTCTGACTTTCTATGATTCTCTAGAAAGTGTTTCGGAGTTAGTACATACAGATTGCTAAGTGAAATATTGGGTGGTGTTGTTAGACCCCCGCTTTTTCAATTGGTATCAGAGAAGGCAAACACGTTTCAGACCTTATAAGTCTGTGTTTGTAGTGATTTGACTCTATGGACATAGGTGCTATCTCTATTAACATACCACCAGTCCTCGATGGCTCTAATTACTTATGGTGGAAAATTGTTATGCGATCTTTTCTTCAAGCACGTGATTTTAAATCATGGGTATATGTTGTTAATGGCTATGATGCTCCCGTTGTGGCTGTTGGAGATGTAAACGTTCCCAAACCTATTGGTGAATATAGTCCTTGCTGAGAAACTTGCGGCTAAGAAAATTTTCGACGGTTTGAATGCCATCATACATGCCATTACCCCAAACCTTCAGCACCATGTGTGTAACTGCACTCGGTCTAAAGATGCTTGGGATATCTTAGAAACCGTATTTGAAGGAAACTCCAGTGAAAAGGAAGCTAGGCTTCAAAACCTTAATTCTGATTAGGAGAAACTTCGTATGGCAGATGAAGATTCATTTGATGAGTTTATTCACAAAGTGTCTGAAATTTTTAATGTATTTTTTGCATTGGGTAAGACTATTCCTGAAAAGAACATTGTGATGAAAATTCTCAGATCGCTGCCATCTAGATACGAGTCTAAGAACCATGCCATCGTTGAGGGAAATAACCTCGATAATCTTTCCAGAAACACCTTGGTTGGAAAGCTAAAGATATTTGATCATGAGCATACATCCAAAATCGGAAAGGATGTTGCCTTTAAAGCACAGAAGAACACTAAATTACTTGATAAAATTAAAAGTGTTTATGTCTCTGAGGATGATCAGTCTGAGGATGATTCTTCGGATGAAGATCTTGACAAATCAGTCTCCTTGATCACAAGACAATTTAGGGATCTTCTTTTGAATAGAAGTAAACGGTTTTCAAGAGACAAACCTAGGTCATCATATAAACCTCACACTCGCGCCCCTCCTAAAAACAGGGATGCTGACGAGGCTGATGATGAGGATGTGCCTCAGTGATTTAAGTGTAAAGGTTTTGGTCATTTTGCAAACGAATGTCCTAATCGGAGAAAATACACTAGGAACAAAGGTCTTGCTGTAACACTTGATGAAATGTCTGAGATTTATGATTCTGATGAAGATAGGAAATCAAGTGTCGGTCTTCTTTGTGAAAACATTGATTTTGATAATTGTAGCAATACATATATCAACCTTGATGGTTTTGGTGAAGATGTGAATCCAATCAAGCTGGAGGAATCAATTGAACCATCCTCTGGAAACTCTGTGTGTAATATTTCAGGATCTAACTTGTGTTTAGCTGCAGTCGCACCACAAATGCATGATTACTATCCAAGATTGACGTGCTCGTTTTGTTCTCAAAAGGGTAATGAACTATCAAGATGTTACAAGTACAAACATCAAATGAGGCACGCCAACAAACTTCAACGAAGAGAAAATCAGTTAGCAAGGAAGCTTAAACTTGCCCAGAAGACCGTCGAGGTATGTAGGATTTTATCTTCGTCTTAGAAGTTAGTTTCCAAGGATACAATAAGACCATTAGAGAAGAAAGTATGGTCAAGTCGCTTTGATAGACAGAAGTCAGAGGATTCTTTTCAAGAGGAAAATGGTGGACAAATTGTTGTTCACCAGAGCACAAATTAATTGTGTTGATTGGAAAATCTTGTCTCATTTGCCTGATCGAAAGAGACAAGATTGTGAACGCACAGGCCTTCAGGAAAAAGTTTTCTTAGGTTTTTTATTTTCTGTCTATCAAATAAAATAAAAGGGTTATCATCGACAATTCTACTCTTTATAGGGTTTAGAGTTGGACGT
Source organism: Papaver somniferum (assembly GCF_003573695.1). Taxonomy (NCBI): domain Eukaryota; kingdom Viridiplantae; phylum Streptophyta; class Magnoliopsida; order Ranunculales; family Papaveraceae; genus Papaver; species Papaver somniferum. Next base: position 63,507,055 of record NC_039368.1, on the reverse strand, counting down.
CCACGAACCTGTTTAAAGGTTTCGAACCCTACATTCCTTTTTTCTCCTTGATGTTCTTTTCTCAAGACTGCATGTTGATATTGTGAATTCCACTCACAGAAAATCAGTTGGAAATAGTTGTTCTCAAAGCATCATGTCTTTGGATGGAAAGGATGTCAACATGATTGTTAATCCATCAATCAAGGAAAAAGAGAAATCTCCAATATCTTCGTCCTTGAAAAGAAAAAGGAGGAATGTAAGAAAGCCAAGAGCCGTCCCTTCCAACTCTCAGAAGTTTTTCGATGTTCTTGATGAGTTGAAGGAAGTAAAAAAGGAGATTCGTGAAATAAAGGCTTGCATTTTAAGATCTTTGGAAATTCATAAAGCCCTGGTTCGACATTACCAGCCAAGACGGTTTGTTGATATTACCTCATTTATTCACGAACCTTATGTACCAATGGCAGTTGATGACAAGGATTTCGGGAATGATAAAGAATTTATCAAAGATATTGTTGGCTAGGATGTCTTCTTTTTGGTTTAGTTGGAAGAATAACTAGTGTTTTGAATAGCGATGATTGTGACTACACATAGATATTATATTCATCTTCTTGTATTATTTTTTAGGTTTATTGGTTTTAAATTCTAAAAATATTGGAGGATGATGGTTTGCAATATTTAATCTTATGGTTTGTTATATTGCAATATGTTATGGGATATTGGTGTTTACGTCCGTGAACCTTGTTGTCCCATATTTTGTCAAAAGTAAAGTCGTTCATGATCGGTATGTATGTATTGATTTAAGGATGAATAGACTTTTCACAAACACAAAAGTTAAGCCTATATTGTCAATTTTTGATGGAAGATAGGTTAAAATATTTTATGAACAAAGATAAAGTCTATTATTGTTATGCAAATAATGATTGAAAATAGAATAGATCCTTGCGTATTCCACGGTATTGATCTTCATTGATTCATATCTTATATAATACTGTGAGGCTCCGTAATATGTCTTATGTTGAGCACGATACGACTAAGTTGATTATTTTTTATTGGCTTGGTTGGTTGTTCCGTAAGGTATGTTATGTTGAGCATTTGTGAATTAAATTAATCATCTCGTTTGGTTATTTAGTTATTTGCTTCGTAAGTTCTCTTATGTCGAGCAAAACAAATGATAATTAAATTGATTACTTTTGTAGTTAGTTTGATTGTTTGTATTCCAATTAGATTAATTATGGGTTCTCTTGTAATTAGTCTAGTTGAGCATTCATATATTCCATAAGATTCCTCTTGTGTTGAGTATATGAAAGACTATCCTAATCATTTTCTAATGGTTATTTTAGTCATATGTTCCATAAGTTTACTTATGTTGAGCATAATCAATTAAGTTGATCACCTTGTGTGTTTAATTTGATTGCATATTCCGATTAAATTAATCATGGGTTTACTTGTGATTAATTTGATTGAGTTTTTGGATATAGAAAATCATTTTTCATGGTTTTTGGTGTCCAATAAAATCCTTCTTTTCTCTCGAAATTAAGGTCGCTCTTGTTGTTCCTTTGGGAATGACATCAAATGGGGGAGAGTTCTTTTGAACTTGTGCTTAATGGTCATATCTTGAGGGGTGTGGGGCTGTGGAATTTTAGAGAGGTTATCTTGTATCTTTAAACTCCTTGATGAATGCTATTAGCTTCGGCTATATGATTGCATCTAAATTAAGATGATATGCGTCTTTTCTTTTAGTCATGAAATGTATCTTGTGAAAATTTCATTATGATCCCGTTCTTGTACCTTTGCCAATTTTATTGACAAAAAGGGGAGAATTAATATGTAGTTCACACTAAAAATACATATGGTTTTCGGATCATTGTGTAAGGGGGAGTAGTTTCCATGATCGAGATGGAGTATTGACTAAGGGGGAGTGATACATATCACCATAGTATATTGTTGAAGTTGTGATACAATTGGACTTTGACACTGTGTAATAATACTATGACACTGTATAACAATGATCGAGACCAATGCTTTCTCATTGTTATAGCTACGGATCTTCAACAACGGTGATGCTAAACTTACAACCTTTGGGATCATTGGAGTACTTGGAAGGACGAAGATTTCAAGGAATGTTGAAGATTAGACTTATGGAATAGGAGTTATTAAAGTTTCGTTATCTTTTTTGTATTCCATATGTATTTATAGTTTTGTCACTAAAATTGACAAAGGGGGAGATTGTTAGAGTACTGCTCGGTCAAAATCGCATGCGTTGCTATATCAAGCATGTTTGTCAATGTTAGTGATCAAAACTATAAGTATTGATTTCTAGTCTATTATAGATAAGCCTCGGACTAGGATAGTAAGTGTAGTTGAGCTCAAGGACTTCATGGCGATTCATCATACAAGTGGAAAAACTACTCAAGGAACTGGTGGAACTTCTCGATAAGATGGTATGTGAAGACTTGAACTTATCTGTCACTGAAAAGTATATCTATTCTATCTCCTACTTCTTGAGACAAAAGTCGTATGATATATATATAGACTTAGATTATACACATTTGGTATTTCGAGCCGAGTATACCTCGCCTATCTATATCTCGAAATATGTGTTGGTAAGCGTTTCGCTTCGACCATGTTTTTCTTTACCTAGTGACGTAAGTCATGTATGTTTCAATCATCTTGAAAATTGCTTTGACGAGAAATAATGTAACAACTACATAACGTCCTCTAAGAATGTTTCAATGATTGGAATGAGAGTTTAGATTACATAACCATAGTGGACATAAGTATGTTGTCGAAACACATATGTGCATAAGTCCCATGCTGGAAATCGTCTAGTAACCAAGTCCGCGAACTCAGTCCGTGAATTGCCGAAGTTCTCAAACCCGAGAATTTCTGCTGAGTTATCAAACTGTCTTGCGTGAGCCAAGTCCACGAACCCAGTCCGCGAACCAGCGAAGCTCTCGAACCCGAGAATTTCTGCTGGAGTTTGGAAACTCTTTCCAGTACTTCAAGTGCGTGAACCTAGTCTGCGAACTTGTATAGGTTATATATCTAAAGATGATTTCTGAACTTAACTCATAAAGACTAAGGAATGCTTTTGCAAACCATGCTATAAAGTTCATGAACCGATTCATGTGAATCAAATCATCTTTGCTTCAATTGTGTATTGTGTAGTACATGAGATTTCCTTATAATTGAACAACTCTCTAACTAGTTCATGTGAGTCATTTGAACTAGTTATGGTGAAGAAGAAAGTTTGGTATGAAATGCTCAAATGGCTAACCTTTTGGTTGACTATTATTGAACCAACTATGCACACGTTTGGGTACGGTTATCAAACCTAGAAGCGTGCATTTCATTTGTGTATAACAAGCTAAGATTTCGATCTAACGGTTGAGATATATTAGCTTGAATCTAAATCAGGTTTTCATCTAACGGTGGATAGTGTTTTCTTTGTGAGCAAAGCGAAACCCTGATTTGAAAGACTATATAAGGGGACATCTAGCGACTCTACAAACTAATCCCCACATGTCCGTGTGATACTAGTTTGTAAGCTGGAGTCGATTCTCCTTTAACCTTTGGTTTTCTTCATCGAAAACCAGGTTAACGACTTAAAGACTTCATTGGGATTGTGAAGCCAGACCGGTACTACTTTTATCGTAGTTGTGTGATCTGATCTTGCATCTTTTATCGTACAAGTACAATCATATTGATTGGCTTGAGATCGTGAGAGTTCTCCGATAGGCAAGATATAAAAGTTATCACAAACATCTTCGTCTCATCGTTTGTGATTCCACGACGTCTTGTTTCGCTACCATAAGATTAAGATTGTTGTGAGGTGATTGATTAATCTAGGCTGTTCTTCGGGAATATAAGACCGAATTATCAATTGGTTTATGTTCACCTTGATTTTATATCAAAAGAAGAAACAAAACTTTAGGGTTTTTCTGTGGGAGACAGATTGATCCTTTGATAGACTTGTATGTGTGAGACAGATTTGTTTATTGTCAAAGCCTGCGATTTTGAGTTGTAGCAACTCTTATTTGTGGGTGAGATCAGCTAAGGGAATCAAGTGCGTAGTATCCTGCTGGGATCAGAGGCGTAGGGGTGCAACTATACCTTGGATCAGTGGGAGACTGATTGGGGTTCAACTACAGTCCAGTCTGAAGTTAGATTGGAGTAGGCTAGTGTCTGTAGCGGCTTAATATAGTGTGTATTCAATCTGGACTAGGTCCCGGGGTTTGTCTGCATTTGAGGTTTCCTCGTTAACAAAACTTCCGGTGTATGTGTTATTTCTTTTCCGCATTATATTTGTTTATATAATAGAAATAATACAGGTTGTGCATTAGATCAATCAATTGGATAGTCCGACCTAACGGTTGTTGATTGATCCTTGGACATTGGTCTTTGGTACCTTCCAAGTTTATCTCTCATTGATAAAGACTCGCAGATTTCTATTTGCTTGAGTAAAGATCAAATCGAGAGATTGAGATATTAAATCCTTGAGATACTTTTACCTAGATTGAGTCTGATTGTCTAGTTGATTCTCTAGAAAGTGTTTCGGAGTTAGTCCATACAGATTACTAAGCGAAATATTGGGTGGTGTTGTTAGACCCCCGCTTTTTCAATAATGGTAATGAAACTCTTGCCCCTGAAGTGATTAGTGAAACTGTACATCATAACCAGTATATGAGAAACATAAATTTGGATTCTTATATGTGTAAAATGATGCAAAAAAAAAAAAAAAATACCAGGAAACCATTTTAACTTTACGAGTAGTCTATGGAGCTTGAGCTTCATCTCAACAGCATCAAGATGGTGTAAAAAATGATTATGTGAAGAACTGGACTTTGGTGCAGAATTATTTCCACCGGGAAAACCCCCTTCCAAACCACAGTCAGGTGGTCATCAAGGAAATTGAGGATTCTGATACTTCAGAAACAGTTAGGAACTACCCTCATCGGTGGTTCAAGGGTGAATCCTCAAGCAAGTCCGATAATGGGGCAAGTTTCTATCCTCAAAATGGTGAAAATGAAGACAAGTCTAGCTAAATCCAAACCTGAAAAGAAGCAGCACTTAATATACCCTTTATGAATCCATGTGCTCCTTTTTTGTTGGTGCTTGGCTTTCATTTCTGCTAGCTTCCATAGTAGTTTTCTGTGGTTTTCTTTCTTAGCTATTTGTTTTGTTAGTTGTTATCCTGTAATCAACCTAGTTTATTTCTACATCTGCAGTTGTATCTTTTTATGATACCTCTCTAGTTAGACTTTAGTTCTTGTTAATCTCTGCTTAATTGATCTTTTATCTGCACATGCTTTCCTTCATATAACCTTGTGTGTGCACTTTATGATTTGTGCATTCTGAATTTCTCCTTCTTATATTTATTTTCTTTTGTGCTCAGTCTCTGAATTTGTATCTCCATTATTATTATAACTTAGTGCCCTATGCTTTCTTCCTTTCCCTGAAGGGTTTGTCTAAACAGTGAGTGCAGGCATCTCTAGCCTCAGACTAGATAGAGTTATTTCTTTAACTCCTAGTGCCTTGGCCTGTACTCATTCCCTTATTCTCTTTGTTCTCTATTTAAGTTGTGCGGGCCTAGATTTAGACTTAGTGTATTGGCATCTGAATTTTCTGGGTTCTTTTTCCATTCTCATAGTGAAACTTCAAGATCCCTTAATGTTTTCTTTCCTCCTTTAATCCCTTCATACAAGGATTTCTTTTCTGTTATTTTCTCTCTCACCATGAGACTGCTTTCTTGGAACGTCCAAGAAATTGGGACACCTATCACTAGGGATCATCTTAATCACCTTTGTCATTTTTACAAACCGGATATTATTTTCTTATCCGAGACAAAAGCACAATTCAACAAAATGGATTTTCTATTTAAAAAATATGATTTTCATGATTGGTTCATAGTCCTGTCGATGGGCATACCTAAGGGGTTATCAATAGCCTGGCACAATAATATAGAGCTAAAGTTGATTTCGGCGCATTTAAACGTTTGCCATTTTGAAACAACAATTGGTGAAAAAGAAATATAAATTATTTGTGTTTATGGTGCAGTTGAAGCAGATGAAAAGATAGCCCAATGGTCACATATATTGGAATTATCGAAACAAGTTAAAAAGCCATGGGTTTTAATTAGTGACCTGGATATAATCCTCGATCCAGAAGAAAAACAAGGTGGCAATAATACAAGATCAAGAAGCAAAACGTTCGTTACGCAGATAATAGACTCTCTGGGATTACAAGATGCGGGCTACGAAGGCGCTCCATTCACATGGTCAAACAACAGAAGTGGAGAGGCTAATATTTGCGAGAGAATTGATAGATATCATATCAATGGATTCAGATGTTCCATAACACTAAGGTAAGTCACCGAACAAGAGTTGGCTCCGACCATACTTCTATACTTTTTGACTCCATTACGGAAACAAAAATATTAAATAAGCCATTTAGATGCCTCAAGTCTTGGCTTTCTCACCCCACTTTATCAACTATAGTGGCAGTGTCTTGGAACCTCCATTCCTCCAATTCTTCTCCTGGAAACCTCTGTTCAAACATGAAATCCATTTCCCCGGATCTAGCCCAATGGAATTCAGACTTTTTCGGTAATATTCATAAAAATATCAAAAATCTTAGTACCAAAATAGATAACATTCATAAATCCGGAAATATATCTTCCAAAATAGATACTCTCAAAAGTCCTCAAGCTGAATTGGGCAATTGGTACGAAATTATAAATGATTAGTATCACTAATTCCCTAGGAATAAATTCTTCAGAGAATATGATCAAAATACGGAATACTCGCATGCTTGTACCTCAAATAGGAAGAAAATTAATGATATACATTCTCTAAGAGAATCATCCGGTCTCTGTCTCTCAGATCGAGATCAAATCAATTCCCTATTAATCAACCATTTCACTCAAATAGGAACTTCGCAAATGAATAACTACAATGTGGACCTCTCAGAAATCATCCAACCTTGCATCTCTGACTCAGAAAACATAGCTATAACCCAAGTTCTAACAAAAGAAGAAATTTAGTCAACTCTTTCTAACATGAATCCTCGGGGTGCTCCAGGCCCGGAGGGTTTCCAGTCAGGTTTTTCCAAAGCTAATTGGGATATATTAGGTCCGGACATTATAAAGTCTGCACAAGATTTCTTGAGAACGTGAATTATGGAAAAAGATTTCAACCACTCGTTCATTACTCTCATACCAAAGATATCAACTCCACAAACTCCGGCAGATTTTAGACCTATCAGCCTTAGCAATACAATTTACAAACTCATATCAAAAATCCTATCCAACCGAATAAAACCCATTTAAATAGGTTGATATACCCAAATCAATCTGCATTTTTATCAGGGAGGCATATTATGGATAATATTATCATAGCCCATGAACTGCTTCACTCGGTGAAAACCTCCAAAAAGAAAAAAGGTTTCTTAGCTCTCAAGATTGATTTATCCAAAGCCTTTGATAGAGTTGAGTGGCCTTTTATTAAAAAATCTCTATCTTTTTTAGGGTTTAGTGATTATTTGGTAAACCTCATTTCTCAATGCATCTCCACCACTTCTTTCTCCATTCTCCTAGATGGTTCCCCTGACCCAAAATTCTCTAACTCAAGGGGTTTAAGACAGGGGGATCCGCTATCTCCGTAATTATTTCTAATCTTCATGGAGATTCTCCCAAGACTCCTTGAAAAGGCTACAAAACACAACATATATCAGGGATTAAAATGAATAAACATGCTTCGATCATCTCCCACCTTTTTTTTGCCGATGATTGTTTTCCATTCACCAAAGCATACCTAGGAGAAGCAAAAAATTTATTGGATATATTATTTAAGTTTGAAGAAATAACAGGGCAAATGGTAAACCTGCAGAAATCAGGTATTTATTTCAGCCCAAACATACATCCCAAGCATGGTAAAATTATTGCAAAACCCTTAAAGTTCCGCTGATGACCAAAAATGACGGATACCTCAGAACACCTCTCTTTTTTGATAAAAATAGAAAAGAGAATTTCGAACCGCTTCTTCAAAGATATTATAATACTTTACAAGGTTGGAAAGCAAAGCTATTATCTCAAGCGGGCAGGAGTGTTCTAATTCAATCAATTCTACAAGCTTACCCGACATATCAGTTGCAAATGATAGCTCTCCCAAAAGAGACATTATATAAATTACACAAAATTCAAAGATATTTTTGGTGGAAAAAATATAAGTCAAAAGAAAAAGGTGGTTATATAAAGGCGTAGTCAGGCATATGTAAACCAAAATCTCAGGAGGGTCTGGGAATAAAAAAATCCCTATAATTTCAATATAGCTCTTCTAACAAAGCTAGCAAGCAGAGTAATAACATATAAAGATCAACTTTGGTTGAAACTTCTTGAAGCAAAATATTACCAAGGTTCAAACCTTTTCGAACTTACGAGAGACTGTGAGCTCTCTTGGATTTGGACAAGCATTCAAAAAGGTCTCAATATTATAAGGGGAAACTTTTTCTGACAAGTGAAAAATGGAGCTAATACGAAGATTTGGGAAGACAACTGGATACCTAGTACAGACAGAATAAATAAACCAAGCGACGGAGTTAACCCATTACCACAAAAAGTTCAAGAGCTATTAAATACTGAAGGGTCATGGGACACTTAGAAACTAGATGAACTCTTCTTGCCAGAAATAAAGTAAAAAATATTAACTATAACTCCGAATAAGGAGAAGAGAGACAAAATCAAATGGAAACATCACAGTTCTAGGAATTTTACGGCAAAAAATATTTATAACTACCTCATCAGTCAAAATTCAGATAATGAGGAGTTTAATGAATTTCCGTGGAATAAATTATGGAAGCTGCAAGCAATCCCGCGAATTAGACTGTTTATTTGGAAACTAATTCAAAAAGCGCTTCCAACCAATAGCAGATTAGCATCTCATAACTCTGAAATCTCAGATGAGTGCCCCTTATGTAATAACCAAGAGACAGGAACAGAAGATCACATATTCAGAGAGTGCCACTTTTTCTAGATCGATTTGGTTAGGTTGCTCCATGGACGCCGTTAATTCGCAAATTAATGCAGACTCCATAAGCAAGTGGATAGAAAGTTGGCTAACGGATCTAAGATTTTTGCAATATTGGGTGCAGATTGCAACAATCCTTTGGTTTATTTGGAAATATAGATGTGAAGTGGTGTTTAGGAAAACATCTCCAGATCCAACTTATTTGATTCAACAAATCAAGAAGTTCATCCAATCCTCTCCGGAAAATACCCAGAAAAAAAACAAGGAGTTTCAGCAAAAGAGTTCGCTTAAACATTATTGGAACAACTTAAATGCAGATTAGATAATATTCACCAATGCGTCTTTCAATAAAGATAAATTATCCATGGGATATGCTTTCATCCTGTAGTCGATTGACCAAAAAGCTTTTATGCATCTTTCCGCAGGTTCAGATTGGGCTTCTTCGGCTTTTCACGCAGAAGCAAAAGCAAAAGCTCTTCTAAAAGCACTAATTTGGCTAAAAGACAACCTTCTATCTAGTGTTTTTACTGTCACAGATTGTAAAGTGCTAGCGGATACTATCAACAAAAAAGGATCATATATTTCTTGGACAACAGAAAATACTATAGAAGAAATTTTTATCTTATGTAGGAAAATTACTACAAGCTAAGGTAAGATTCATAAATAGAGCTCACAATGCAGCAACAGACTCAGTAGCTAAAGAAGTAAGGATCAGAAGACTACATCACATATCAAAGCACTTGCAACAACAACTGCAAAAAAAAACCATTCTAATGTTTTTGATAAAAATTGTAGACCTTCTGTATTATATTGATTAATTAATATATTAACCTTTTTATCAATTTTTTTTACATACTGTCGAATTTAAATTTGTTAGACTATTAGTGAATATATTGCTCTGGTGCACGAATTTAACCCCTTTTAATAATATTTCCCCTTATTGTTTGCACGAGGTAAATATGAAAAGTTTTTCTCAACATACGACGAGGAAATATCCACGGTTAACTTCAGAACTAACCCTTCCATAGATGCAGGAAAAGACGAGCTTTAAGCCACACAAAGAGAGGGGCGGCAGATTAAGAGATTTTTTTATTTAGACAAAATACTAATAGAGAAAGGATTTTATGTAAAGATTATGGCATACATATAGGGGAAAAACAAATAAATAAACATATTTTGAGGGGAAACAAATAAAAAGCAAATCTATGAGGGACCAAATGAAGAAGATTTTTTGCTACTTAATCATTTTTATTGACGAGGGGTGACTGGTAGGACTAGAAGATGCCTACAATATTATATTAAACCGCAAGTGCACGGTGTCTAGAAGATAGATAACAACAAATACGGGTCAAACCCACAGAGACTAGGATGGTGAAAAGCTGAATTCCTAAGCCTAACTAATACTGATTCAAATATGAGATTAAAAATAGTTGATATAAAGTACTAACTAGAATATAAAAAGTAAATGAAGTAAAGTATTTTAATGCAACAACAAAATAAAAATCTTTGAGATAGTTGATGGGATGATACTAGGTCAGTTGATTTCACCACTCAAACTATACTAGACACTCACCAATGAAGTTGTTCTTTTCCCATATAATGAATCAGCGATGGAGATAAGAGTCTTTCGCTTCATCGAGGGGATCTCAATACAGAAGATTCAATATCAACTAAGGTATTAACCCCTAGAATCAGATGTCTTGTTATAGCACAAATGATCACAGATTAATGAAATCAATTCTACATGAGTTGATGCAACATTATAGGATTGTTATAAAGACCTAGGATCCAAGACATACAAGGTGATAGTGATATAATATAGCACAAATATTGAACCTATCCTTATTCAATAGAGCACAAGAATAAAAACATTATATATATGAGTGACTAGCAATGGTTTAAGAGTTCCATCTCAACCCTAGCTAAGTAATTAGCACATAGCAAAAATAGGAGACATATGAAATTCAATGATGGATAAAATCCTTCATGCAAATTTCTTTGTTCAACTGGTTTCTCACAAAAACAGTTTTAGAGAAGAAATGTTACAACTGATTTCTGCCTATGACCCTTCTTACTTGGATATCCCAGTTACACCACAACCCCTCTAATTATATACATAATTCTCCCCCTTTTCTCAATCCCTAATATCAACAAAAACAATATAATATTTTAGGGATTTTGCTTCTCGAAAATTCACCACTATGTAATCATCTTTATTCATGTACTGCCACTTCCTTATCTTCTTCAATTGACTGATGTTGTAGGTGTTGAAAAGAAATCAAAATGATAGATAAATTGACGACGCCAGTTGCTTGGGTTGTTTGAGTTCAGCCAACAATTTACAGCTGCCTTTGAAGTTCGCAAAAAGGGGCAACGAATTCAGATGTAGCTTTTCATCTCCGTCACTTTCGAAAAGCAGTCATCCAACCTAATTTTGTACTTTATAGCCTAGGGTTTTGACTGAAACAGATGAGGATAGAAAGGGGGATTCTCAGTAGAGAGATATGAAATTGTCGAGAACTGTCTTGAGATTGACTTGACATGAAACGAAATAAGGATAGAAAGAGATAAGACCGACAGAGTTAGGGTTCTGTCTCTGGTATAGAGGGTATTGTCGAGGGTGAAGAAGAAAACGGGGGCTGTTTCTAATGATGGAGAAATGAAAGAGGAGTTTGGGGTCCGATTGGGTGTAAATCATGAATACCTGATTTTGGTATACAAGAATGGCTTTTGGGCTTAGTTTTCTCTCCATGCAATTTGAGTTCTGAATTTCAGCCCATTGATTTCTTCTTTCTGCACTTCTTGTTCACTACTGGTTCCATTCGCTTCATAAATCAGCTCGCACCCCAACTGCCTTCTCCATTACACATATCTCCTTAAAGATGACTATTTAGCTCGACAAGGCGTAGTAGCTCCACTTTGTGCATGACCCATGCTCAAATCATTCTTTCCATTCCCCTATCATTATAAAACAAAAATCAGGACAATTGCCACACATTTTACTTGCAACGAACAGGGACTTCAAAATACATTATTTGGCACAAATACAAGCAATTAGTGCAACAAAATGACATAAACACCTACAAAATGATAAGACTATATGCAATATTAGGTGCCCATCAAATACCCCCAAACCTGCCTTTTGCTCGTCCTCGAGTAAAACACAAAACCAAAAGAAAGGTCTACCTACGCCACTGGCGCAGGCCAGAATATACCCAAAAAGTTCTTAGGACAAAATGTAAGCTCAGATTCCATGAAAGTGATACCTTCATTCAGTTTTAGTTCACAACAATTGGATATGTCAATCTAGCTTTCAAAGGCACACGCGACACACACTGATTCCAGCACAAAAATCATTTTGAAATCCAAGAGTTCGACTAGTTAACATGTGATCAAAGTGTAAGGTGTAATTCTATCGTGAACATGCATAGAAACTGATTTATCAACCTAAGTTATGACTGCCAATACTAAAAGATAGTTGAACCGATTCAAAGACAAGCTAGCTTTATGGGAGATGTGAATGTTCACCTAAAGTGTAGGTGATATTTCAGCTTACCCGTTTTGTACATCGATGGTATACACCCTCCCTTGCTTATTACAAGATCATTTACAACATACAACAACACCGAACATTGACTATTCTCTTAATTTGAGGCAAGAGAGGAACTTTAACTCTGAAACATAACATAACAAACAATGGATACTTCTTATTTCTTTCTTTTTTTTCTTTTTTTTTCAACTGAATTTGCAACTGACTTTTCAAAAAGAAAAGAGAGATAAACACATCATGATGCAACAACTTTACATGGAAAACAGAACAACACATTACATGACACTTTGGCAAGAGGTAGCTCTTTTCGATGCACACAGTAACATTCAAAGGTCGCTTTTCATAACGTATACACCAACTACTATCCCAGCCGACCAAAAAACAAGCTAGTCAAGACTCATCGATATTCTAGATGAATGGCAGTCTACCGTATTACGCAAATCAGGCGCTATACATGCTTGACAGATAGTGCAAGTGCGTTTTCAGATCACATGTTCAAAAAGTTTCAAGAAAAAGAATGTAAATAGAACTCACATGTTGTAGTGCTAGAATCAGAAAGATATCAAACTACTACCTCATCATCTATATCAAGAACCCTAAGATATCATACATGGAGGTATCACAATTCAAGGTAAATGACCTCCATTTTTCAATTTTTTTTTTTTAAGATGTTATCAATTCACAAGATTCAAACATACCAAATTTCTACAAATATCATGTGATATCTACTTGTGCCCCCAAACCTATGTTAAACAGTGTCCTCAATGTTTCTAAGGATTCACAAAGTTATAACATTCCATGAAGTTCATGAAGATAAAGAAAGGTTAGAGAGTACCGGATCCAAAAAGTGTTTGCCAAATCAGATAGTCGAGCAGCAAGGAAGATATCACAAAAACAAAACAGAGATTATATACAACAAAAACTAGCCTATCAAACTGAAACCGAAAGAAAGCAAAAGACAAAAAATGGAATTCTAAACCTGGTATGTACAAGAGTGAACCACTTCAATCCAGATAAACAGGGTCCTCCAGATCAGTTGTCTCAATTTCAGGTGGGATTGGTTCAAGGAACGGCTTCAGTCTTTGTCCATTGACTTTGAAGACGTTCTTTGTTGCTACATCTTCGAGTTCTATAGTCCCATGAGGGAATATTGTTCGTACCATGAACGGGCCTGTCCATCTAGAACGCAATTTACCTGGAAAAAGATGCAAACGTGGGTTGTACAATAACACTTTCTGGCCATGCGTGAATGACTTGCGCAAAATGCGCTTGTCATGGAACACCTTCATTTTATCTTTGTACATCTTTGCACTGTCATAAGCATCACTCCTTAATTCTTCCAACTCGTTGAGTTGGAGTTTCCGTTGGGTACCTGCCTTATCAAGAGAAAAGTTGAGTTTCTTAACTGCCCAATATGCTCGATGTTCTAGTTCAACAGGTAAATGAAAAGGTTTTCTATACACAAGTATGTATGGAGACATGCTCATAGGGGTTTTATATGTTGTTCTATAGGCCCATAAAGCATCATTCAATCGTATTGACCAATATTTCCTAGACGGGTTAACAGTCTTTTCTAGAATGTGCTTAATTTCCCTATTAGAAACCTCTACTTGGCCGTTGTTCTGTGGATGGTATGGGGTTGCGACTTTATGAGTTATTCCATACTTTCGAACTAATGACTCAAAAGACCTATTGCAAAAGTGTGAACCACCATCACTAATTATAGCTCTAGGTGTGCCAAAACGAGAAAATATGTTTTCTTTTAAGAAGGCCAGAACCATCCTATGGTCATTTGTTTTGGTCGCAACTGCTTCTACCCACTTATAAACATAATCAACAACAACAAGGATGTATAGCTTACCTTCAGAATTGGGAAACAGACCCATGAAATCAATTCCCCAAACATCAAACAGTTCAACAATCAAAATAAGGTGCAATGGCATCATGTTTATCTTGGAAATACTTCCTAGTTTCTGACAACGTTCACAAGCAATACAATAAGCATGGCAGTCTTTGAATAACGATGGCCAATTAAACCCACTCTGCAAGATTTTTGCAGCAGTTTTCTTGCCACTGAAATGGCCACCACATGCTTGGTCATGACAAAAAGATATCACATCTTTTTGTTCACTGTTGGGGACACATTTCCTAATGATTTGGTCCAGGCAGTACTTCAACAGGTACGGGTCATCCCAAAAGAAGTATTTAACTTCGGTCAAGAACTTAGAACGGTCTTGTCTAGACCAATGCGAAAGAATTCTTCCCGTGGCAAGATAGTTCACAATGTCAGCAAACCAAGGATACTCAGACACAAGCATTAATTGTTCATCAGGAAAAGACTCTCTAATATGCACGGACTCATCAAAAGACTCAACATTTAATCTAGACAAGTGATCAGCAACCACATTCTCAGAACCTTTCTTATCTCGAATTTCGAGATCGAATTCCTGCAATAATAATATCCATCGGATGAGACGAGCTTTAGCATCCTTCTTAGAAAGAAGGAATTTCAGGGCAGCATGATCAGTGTATATGATGACCTTAGAACCTATCAAGTATGACCTGAACTTGTCCAATGCAAAAACAACAGCAAGCAACTCTTTCTCAGTAGTTGTATAATTAAGTTGAGCATCATTAAGAGTCTTGCTAGCATAGTATATCACATATGAAAGTTTATTGACGCGCTATCCTGAAACAGCACCAACAGCAAAATCAGACGCGTCACACATGATTTCAAATGGAAATTTCCAGTCAGGTGGTCGGACTATAGGGGATGAAATTAGAAGAGTTTTTAGTTCTTCTCGTGCACGCACACAAGCATCATCAAACACAAATGCAACATCTTTACCATGTAGATTACACGGTGGCCTTGAGATCTTACTGAAATCCTTAATGAATCTACGGTAGAAGCCAGCATGGCCTAAAAATGATCTAACCTCCCTCACAAAGCGAGGTGGCGGCAAGTGTTGAATGAGGTCAACTTTAGCTTTATCTACTTTTATGCCTTTTTCAGAGATGATGTGTCCTAGAACTATGCCTGAGTTCACCATAAAATGACACTTTTCCCAATTCAAACCAAATTTTTCTCTTTATATCTAATCAGCACATGAGTGAGATGGTTCAAACATTCATCAAAAGAAGATCCAAACACAGAGAAATCATCCATAAAGATCTCAAGAAAGTTATCTATCATGTCAGAGAAAATGCTCATCATACAATGTTGAAATGTGGCGGGTGCATTACACAACCCAAAGGGCATACGAAGATAAGAAAATGTTCCAAATGGACATGTAAATGTAGTCTTTTCCTGATCTTCAGGTGCAATATGAATCTGGTTGTAACCAGAAAAGCCATATAAGAAACAGTAGTAACTGTGCCTAGACAACCGTTCTAGTATTTGGTCTATGAATGGAAGAGGGAAGTGGTCTTTCCTTGTTACTGTGGTCAACTTCCTATAATCAATGCAAACTCGCCACCCTATGGTTACTCGAGTAGGAACTAACTCATCTTTATCATTTTGAACTACAGTAACACCTGATTTTTTTCGGCACAACCTGAATGGGACTAACCCATTTGCTATCTGAGATCGGGTATATGATACCCGCATCAAGAAGTTTTAGAATCTAACCCTTAACAACCTTTTTCATGTTAGGATTGAGTCTCCTCTGCATTTCCCTAGATGGTTTAGTATTTTCTTCAAGATTTATATGATGCATGCAAACAGTGGGACTTATGTCTTTAAGGTCTGAGATGGTCCATCCTAATGCTTCTTTATGCTCCTTAAGTACTTCTAAAATCTTACTATCCTGTTCTTTATCTAAGGTAGATGAAATAATTACATACAAAGTATTAGAAGATCCCAAAAATGCATATTTAAGAGTGTCAGGAAATGTTTTCAGTTTGAGCTTTGGTGGCTCAACAAGAGACGGGACAGACTTGGATTCAGAAAGTGGAAGTGGCTCCACTCTAGCTTTCCATTTGGTAGTGTCCATGAGAGGTGCAGATTCAAGAAAAGAATTCGCTTCACTTATGTATTCATCATCAAACAGATCTAAGTTAAAATTATTCAAACAAGCATGCAAAGGGTCAACAGACATGCTACTAGACGACGAACCCTGAATCAAACTTTCAATCATGTTGATTTCATGCACATCATTATCATCGTCAAGATCTAAATATTGTTGGCTAGCATTAAAAACATTCAAATCCACAGTCATGTTACCAAACGACAATTTCAACACTCCATTACGACAGTTAATGATTGCATTGGACGTCGCCAAGAAAGGACGTCCTAAAATGACATGAATGTGACAGTATGGGTTCTGCACAGGCTGAGTATCTAATACAATGAAGTGATTAGAATATCTTCTACCACACCACGTGGCACTTTGACGGATCTGTCCGCCAATTGCAGAGTTATAGGTGTTGGTTTTAACTCTCCAATACCTAAATGCATATACACTGAATATGGAAGTAGGTTAACACTTGACCCTAAGTCCAGTAACGCCTTATTGATCGTAAGGTCACCTATCATGCAAGTGATTGTGGGACAACCTGGGTCTCTAAACTTAGGTGGAGTCTTATTTTGAATGATAGAACTCACCTGTTCAGCAAGAAAAGCACGCTTATGCACATTAAGCTTTCGCTTTTGTGTGCACAGATCTTTCAAGAACTTAGCATAAGCAGGGATATGCTTTATTGCTTCAAGAAATGGGATGTTGATGTTAACTCGTTTGAACATCTCTAATATCTCATTGTAATGGGTACCTTTCTTCTGCTGCACCAACCTTTGAGGAAATGGAGCAACAGGGAAATTAGCGCCGGTATAAGACCGGGTTTAGGCACAACACCCAGGTTGCTTCGCTCTTTTTCTTCTCCTCCTTGGGCTTTCACAACAGAGATTTCAAGCACCGCCAGTACAAAACTGGGTTTAGGCACGATAGAACAGTTTCTGCTGCTCCTTTATCTTTCTTTTCCTTGATTTGTATTTCAGCTCAGCAGGTACCTGTTAACTCAACAACCTGTTTCAGTTCCCAGATTTGCACAGATGGAGCAGAGTCGAGAAAGCACTAGTACTGAAAATTTTCAGAACAAGGGTTATGCAATATGAAATGCAGGGATGCTGGGATGGATATTACAGGGGAATATGGATAGTTATTATGCTTATTTGGACTGACATGGATTGACACAATATGCAGCTATGGACAAAGTACAATTACTGACACAATATGCTAGATATAATACAGGATGATGAATACTGTAAACTGGTAATGACCTGCAAAACCAGACACAACACTACTCTCTTCAATGCTTAACCCGAAGATGCAATTTTCGTGAAAACGCTTCAAAAGCTAAGCTACAACGGAATGCTTACAACTACTGGAATGATTTTAGCAGACTGGAGAGTCACAGACGCACTGACCTATGAGCTAAAGGTTAAAAGATGTAGCAAACCTAACAAATTCACAACTAATATGCAGAATGAAACTAGTTACACATGCCAAATTAAAAAATGATGCAGATAACACTAAGAATATGTTACATGATATTATGAACGGTGAACTGTAGATGCAAATAACTTAGACTAGTTGTGGCAGTGATGCTGATATGAGAATGCATATATGTACAACTTCTACTACAGATACAAATGAAAGAAGCTACAAAATATAGAAAATGGACAAGCTACAAAGTGCAGTGACAAACATCTTTAACTAGAACACGATGCAAGACAGCTGACGAGGCCGGTGACAGGAAATGACAGCAGATTGATGAGCTGCAGAAAGAGATGATAGAAAGCTTTAACAGGTCATATGAACAGATGGACAACTAAGCTACAGATTGTGACAACCAATGACTGAGAAAGAGAACCAAAGAAAAGCTAACAAATATGCTAAGGAAAAACTTCCAAGACTATGATACAGGTACCCTAACTGAAACCAGATGCAGTTTACAAGATATAACTCTTTACAGATGGAAGTGAACTACAAATTGAAAAACAACAGGAGCTGAGATGCAGGATATAAAATAGATGGTTTAGCTACTAGGTTACACTATAACACCACAGAAAAATACAACAAATGACAGAAAGACTACACTAACAACATGAAAACATAAAAATATAAACACATATATGCAGAGTAATACTAAAAATAAGTAAAGCTATTCAAAGAAGCAACTACACCGCTACCGAGTCCCCGGCAGCGGCGCCAAAAACTTGGTAGGACTAGAAGATGCCTACAATATTATATTAAACTGCAAGTGCACGGTGTCTAGAAGATATATAACAGCAAATACGGGTCCAACCCACAGAGACTAGGATGGTGAAAAGCTGAATTCCTAAGCCTAACTAATACTGATTCAAATATGAGATTATTGTCGATACGACGAAACAGTTGATATGAAGTACTAACTAGAATATAGAAAGTAAATGAAGTAAAGGATTTTAATGAAACAACAAAATAAAAAGCTTTGAGACAGTTGAAGGGATGATACTAGGGCAGTTGATTTCACCACTCAAACTATACTAGACACTCACCAATGAAGTTGTTCTTTTCCCATATAATGAATCAGCGATGGAGATAAGAGTCTTTAGCTTCATCGAGGGGATCTCAATACAGAAGATTCAATATCAACTAAGGTATTAACCCCTAGAATCAGATGTCTTGTTATAGCACAAATGATCACAGATTAATGAAATCAATTCTACATGAGTTGATGCAACATTATAGGATTGTTATAAAGACCTAGGATCCAAGACATACAAGGTGATAGTGATATAATATAGCACAAATATTGAACCTATCCTTATTCAATAGAGCACAAGAAGAACAACATCATATATATGAGTGACTAGCAATGGTTTAAGAGTTCCATCTCAACCCTAGCTAAGTAATTAGCACATAGCAAAAATAGGAAACATATGAAATTCAAGGATGAATAAAATCATTCATGCAAATTTCTTTGTTCAACTGGTTTCTAACAAGAACAGTTTTAGAGAAGAAAAGTTACAACTGATTTCTGCCTATGACCCTTCTTACTTGGATATCCCAGTTACACCACAACCCCTCTATTTATACACATAATTCTCCCCCTTTTCTCAATCCCTAATATCAACAAAAACAATATAATATTTTAGGGATTTTGCTTCTCGAAAACTCACCACTATGTAATCATCTTCATTCATGTACTGCCACTGCCTTATCTTCTTCAATTGACTGATGTTGTAGGTGTTGAAAAGAAATCAAAATGATAGATAAATTGACGACCCCAGTTGCTTGAGTTGTTTGAGTTCAGCCAACAATTTACTTCTTCCTTTGAAGTTCTCAAAAAGGGGCGACGAATTCAGATGTAGCTTGTCATCTATGTCACTTTTGAAAAGCAGTCAGCCAACCTAATTTTGTACTTCATAGCCTAGGGTTTTGACTGAAACAGATGAGGATAGAAAGGGGGATTCTCAGTAGAGAGATATGAAATTGTCGAGAACTGTCTTGAGATTGACTTGACATGAAACGAAATAAGGATAAAAAAAGATAAGACCGGCAGAGTTAGGGCTGTGTCTCTGGTAGAGAGGGTATTTTCGAGGGTGAAGAACAAAATGAGGGTTGTTTCTAATGATGGAGAAATGAAAGAGGGGTTTGGGGTCCGATTGGGTGTAAATCATGGATACCTGATTTTGGTATACAAGAATGTCTTTTGGGCTTAATTTCCTCTCCATGCAATTTGAGTTCTGAATTTCAGCCCATTGATTTCTTCTTTCTGCACTTCTTGTTCACTACTGGTTTCATTCGCTTCATAAATCAGCTCGCACCCCAATTTCCTTCTCCATTGCACATATATCCTTAAAGATGACTATTTAGCTCGACGAGGCGTAGTATCTCCACTTTGTGCATAACCCATGCTCAGATCATTCTTTCCATTCCCCTATCATTACAAAACAAAAATCAGGACAATTGGCACACATTTTACTTGCAACGAACAAGAACTTCAAAATACATTATTTGGCACAAATACAAGCAATTAGTGCAACAAAATGACATAAACACCTACAAAATGATAAGACTGTATGCAATATTAGGTGTCCATCAGTGACAAAAAATTTCTAACTTTAGGCTAAGCACAATGGTAAGGGATATCCCTTAGCCGTCCCTTATATGAAGCGTAGCGAAATGCGTCCAAAAATCATTTCACTATGGGAAAAGGGGATTCCTTTAGCTAAACAACACAAAAATATAGTTTATGTATTCGTTCTCTTTTTTTTTTTTTTTTTTAAAAAAAATTAATGAAATATAAATAGTGAAAAGGAGAAGTATCAGCTTAAAATAGTGAAAACCAGAAACTGATATTGAGTATCCGTTGAATATTGCACGGATACGCGGCTTCCGTGTGATCTTTACGCTACAAAGCTCATCAGATGTAATCAACGTTGAAATGTAGCTAAAAGATATCATTACAACTAAGCTACACGAAATACCATAGGAAGTGGATTTCACAGCCCTAACTCTCCAAGCATCATCGACGTTGATCTTGATGGTGGGATGGTCCGGAGGAGTCCAGGTTACGTTGGTCGGTACAACTGCAGTCTGGTGGTTGCTTTCCATCCCATTAAGTTCTTCTTCCCCAATGGAGTTGTGATAGAGATTGAACCAGTAAAGAGCAATTGTCAGAGCATCATGAACATTCATGTTCTTTTGATCAAAAACTTTTGCATTGCGGCATTTCCAAATGGCCCAGTATATGGACATTCCTAGAGAAAGAGAAGAGTTGTCATTTGCTCTGAATAAAGATTCCATGAGACTTGTGAGGGTCAACTGATTGCTTCCTTGAAGCCGGAGGCCAAGAGGAGAGGCGAACCATACAGCTTGGGCGAAGTTGCAGTGTAGTAAAAGGTGGTCTAATGACTCTTCATCATTATTGCATATGCTGTAAATGGTTGAAACTCCGTCGATGAATCTGCCGATTCTCTGAGCCACGGCCAAACCTTTATGTATATCTCTCCACAGGAACGTCTTGATTTTTGGAGCAACAGTCTTTACTGCCCAAAATTTCTTCCAATGGAAGTATTTTCACCAGATGCAGAAGTCTCTCCTTGGTGTTCTTGGACCATTTTCTGGAAATACTGTGGTGTGAAATCACCATGATTAGAGAACTTCCAAATCATTTTGTCAACAGAATGAGGATTGGGGGAGATTTTTTTGATCTGATTGCAGGCATACTGATCTGTGACATTCTGAAGAACAGTTAGGTTCCATTGGCCTATGGAGCTATGATAAATGATTTTTCGTGGGTTGTAGTAATGAGGTTCAAACTCTCGGACTTGTGAAGGATAATTTTTTAAACTTAATAAAAAAAATAAATATATACAATAAAAATATTAAGACTGGTGCGAGAAACTAGGACTAAAGATTCGGCCATTTTTCATTTTCAAGTGGTTCAGAATTTAATTCTAGGCGATTATAGTTCAAAACAAAACAAATATTAACTCTATTCTTTGCCAAAGTAGATTCTATAAAATATTACTTGTATTTTATGAGCATGGCGCATCAAGAATCCCTAAGACTAAGCATGCTCCATCAAATAAAATCACAAATAATTAATTAAAATCTTAACTCAATTAAAATTGGTGCAAAAAGTAAATAAAAAATTAATTTAAATTACCACATGGATGAAACACGGCCTCCTCCGTCGTCCCAGTGCTTGGGGGTTTAACTCGTCATATTAATCATGTTCTCAAAATACATAATTGATGCTCAAAATTTGATTAAAAGAGTGAAAAAGTATAAAACAGTGAATCTACGACCCACAAAAGGCGTCCAGAAATCAACGATAGAAGTGTACTGCTGTAAAACAACGATACTTAGCTGCTGTTGTTGACACTGTTGAAGAACGACGGTCCTGGGACGTCTTTTTTTCGTCTTCTCCTTCTTCTTCAACAGCAGCAGGAAACTTTCCTGCAGTTCTTCTCTTCGCCTCTGCAACCTCCCTGTGGTCTCCCAATCGACCCCAAACTCTCGACCCCCTCTACTGTGATACCCAAGCACCTTATATACACAACAGGACACGTAAATCCCGAGAATATCTTTGTAATAACTCCCTTTTCTTCTCTGCAAGTCACCGGAGATTTTATTCTCCATGTTTCCTTTTGCACGCCTCTGTTTCCTTTCAAACTCTTCTAATTAACATATCTGAATCTTCATGGAGATATTCTTCATCATCCACTCCACGTAATTCCCGAAAAACAACAGCCGAGTATTATTCCTTCCCTGTTTTAGCTCAAAGTAACGTAACTTTCCTTTTCTTCACTTCTCTACGCGTCTTTGTAATTGCTGAAAGTATCTGAAACATATCCGAACTCGGAAGGATGAATCTTAGCCGTCAATATATCCCTAGCTTCACGTAACTGTCTAATATAGATCATACCCATGATATTCTATGTACGTTGTTTAGTTGAGGAAAATAGGTTAACTTCCTTTTTCTTACGATTTGTAAACACCTCTCAACCCTGTTTTATCTCAACAGGCCCAATCCAACTCGTATCCATGAAGAGAATCCAACAGAACTCGTCCAGTATTCACCGCAGCAAACCAGCTTGATTTCCCGCCATTTTTCTCTTTAAAACGTGAAGAAGGTGCAGTCCCCCTAACCAACTGTTGGGTGCCTTTAGCACTTGGGTGTCTTAGGGTGTAAATAGCAAGTGGCTTCCCCTTAGTAATTGAGTACCCCTTATCCAAATTGAGAGTCCATATAGTAATTTTCTCCCACGAGCGCAAAAACCATTTTTTTAGCCAATTTCGCCGCAAAAGCTTATTTCTCCAAAAATACCTACAGGTACATAAAAAGCCATAATAAATATAAAATCGAGCACTAATAATATATACAATTGAGATTATATAAGACACAAAAATGTGCCTATCAAGCTATCAATTAGATCACTTACCTTCTTGTGCTCGTTATTTCTATCTACAAGCTTATCTGGCACAGAGCCTGGTAGAGTATGAACCCACGAGCCCGATGCAGCCTTTCTTCAGTTGTTCTCTACTGTCAAGCATTGCGTCCCAAGTTGTTGAACAGTTAGTTATCTTCTTTACCTCCCAGAAAGAACTGTCCCTTAGGTATTTCGCACACAGAATTTGAGCCCATAGTGTATCTTGTTCTTTAAGGAACCTCCAAGCCAGTTTGGCTACAAGAGCTAAGTTAAGCTCATAAAGAGATCGTAAGCCCAAACCTCCCTTCTCTTTTTGTAGATTGAACCACTCCCAATTTAAGTGATACATTTTCCTCTTCTTTCTGTCGTGACCCCACCAAAAATTCTTGATTATCTGTGTTAACTTGTTTAAGACGGTTTTTGGTATCATTGTCGTGGCCATGTAGAAAACTGGGATAAGTGCAAGTACTGACTGAATGAGCACTGTACGACCAACATGGGATAAATTGTTCTTTCTTCTTCCTTCAAGAGCTGTATCAAATTTTTCAATGAGGAAGTTAAAGTTTGGTACCCTATTTCCTTGTTGCCTAATATGAACTCCGAGATATTTCTCCTCTTTTTGCATTCTCTTAACCCTCAATTATTGAATGATCTCTTTTGCGTAAGTGTCTGGGACACTTTTACTGAAGTGAATGGAGCTTTTTGAGTAGTTAACCAGCTGGCCTGAGATGTTGTTATACTGTTGTAAGACTGAGGTGGTAGAGTTTATTATTCTAATATCAATATTTCCAAAGAGCATCACGTCGTCTACGAAAATTATATGTGAGATGCTTGGAGACCATCTATTGATCTTGTAGTCGTTGTAGGTTCTTTCATCTTTCATTTTATTGATAATGCCTGACAAAACTTGAGCACAGATGATAAATAAATATGGCGAAAGAGGGAAGCCTTGCCTTATGCCTCTCTCCCCAACGAAAAATCCTTCAAGTTGGCCATTAAAGATTATTGAGAAGGAAACAAATTTCACACAATTCATAATGAGATCATGTGCCCTATCTGTGATTCCAAAATTCGAGAGAGCTTTACTCAGGAAATTCCAATCTACTCTGTCATATGCTTTGCTCATGTCCAGTTTCAGTGCAAAGGACCCTTGGGAAGTGTTTGAGTTATTCATGGAGTGAAATAGTTCTTTAGCCACCACGATAATTGTCTATAATCTGTCTCCTAGGTACGAAGGCCGGCTGGTTCTTTTCGATGAGGTTTTCAAGGAATGGACTGAGTCTGTTTGTGATAATCTTTGTGACCACCTTGTAGAAAACGTTGCAGTGAGCAATTGGTCTGTAATCTGCAGCAGTTTCAGCATGTTTCTTTTTGGGAATCAGCGCCAGATACGTGTGGTTTAAGCCGGGAGGGATAGTCGAGTATCTGGAGTAGTCTTGGATTAGATGCACTAACTCTTGGACTACAGATTCCCAAAATTTCTTTAAGAAAAGGGATGGATAGCCATCAGGGCCAGACGACTTCAACGAGCCCATCTTCTTTATCACATTGAAAACTTCCTCAGCGCTGGGAATTGAGCTTAAAAATCTACAATCATCTCGACGCAATTTATTAGCATTGACCACAGTTATGTCTGCATCATATACATTTGTATCTTTTGTAAACATATCCTGGAAGTGGTTTACAAGATTGTCTCTAATCAGCTCAGGGTCAGAAATCCAGTCACTATTAGAATTTTTTAAAGCAAAAATCTTATTTTTGCTTCTTCGATGGATAGTGGAAACATGGAATGCCTGAGTATTTTTATCAATAGAAGGAACCCATTTGGATTTGTTTCTTTGTTTCCAGAACATTCTGTATCTTTTCTCAAGTGTTATTATGTTGTCACAAATGGTTTTCTTCTCTTCTCTGGTGTCTCTATGGTGTGAAGATGATTGCAGATCAATCAGCTTTTGTTTCTCAATTTCTATCTCCCTTCTTGTGTCTCCAAAGTTTTCCCTGCTCCACTTCCATAGACTATCGCCCAGAGTTGTTAGTCTTTCTATTGTATCTCCCGTAGAATTGCCCCAGCTGTTCTGCATAACCTCTTTGAACTGTGGATGGTCAGTCCAGTAAAACTCAAACTTGTAGTTTGGTTTTCTTTTAGGAGGTTTTCTCATGGTGTTGAGTAATATGGGGGCATGATCACTTTCGATTCTCGGTAAGTGAAGCACTGCAGCATCGGAGAAGAGGACTCTACATTCTGAATTACATATTGCTCTATCTAATCTCTCAAAGATATGAGTATTTTGAGAAGAATTATTAGACCAAGTGAAGGAAGGTCCGGCATACCCTAGATCAATGACATCTCTCTCCCTTATCATAGCTCTGAATTCATCGCAACTAATATCTGTGGTTGATGATCCGCCTTGCTTTTCATATTGGTGCATAAGAGCATTTAGATCACCAATCATGCACCAAGCGCCTTCAACATTTTCGAGAGAATTATTCATATGTCTCCAAAAAGCATTCCTGTGTTGGTGTGCTAGTGGTCCGTAGACGCATAAAAGCTCCCACCTTGGTAGCCACATGATGTGATTTTTAATTGAGTTGTAGTAAAAAGTTCGTTGAGACTTGTGAAAGCAATAGATTTTAGACTTAATTTTAAAGCAAAGAAAATAAAGCAAATAAATGTTGATATATTGTGAAAATTATGGAGAGGTTGGAGAAAGGATTTCACCATTCATCAATACTTATGTGGTTCTAAATTAATTTAAATCATACAATTTAAACAATTGATTCGATTATTGCCAAAATAAGATTCCCAAAATATCAAATGTTAGTCGCAGGTATAACGCATCAAGAGTCTCAAACTAAGCATGCATCATCAAGAGAAAACACATTTGATTAATAAGAATCATTTAATTTATTTTTTTATCAATGCAATTAATCATATAAAAATATTGCATAAATTTATAAAATAAATATTACCACATAATTCTTGAGAGAATGGATTCCTCCGTCGCCCCAAGAATTGGGTTTAGCTCATTATTAGGAAAACACGCTCAAAATTCATTTTTTATTGCTCAAAGGTGGTGTACAAATGATGAAATGGGAGAAACAATGATAACCGGGTTTTGCAACAGTTATAAGTGTTACAAACTGAAAAGAACGATACATAGGATGTGTCACTGTTGTTGTAGATCTAAGACTGTTGCTGAGAAGTCGCAAACACTATAGAAAAAACGACTGCTTCTGTGGGTCAATGTTCTTCGTGTTCTTCAATGGCAGCAGCAGCAGCAGTTTTCTTTGGTGATCGTGTTTCGCCTCTGTGATGTTCCAAAGCCTTCCAAAACTCTCCGTAACTCCTCTCCTGACCCTCAACGACTTATATAACCTCACTGCCCCCAAATCTCCCATCACAACTGCATATAATCTTCCACTACTCGGCTTTGAAGAAAAATATTCTCGGGAATATTTCTCCCCAGATTTAACTCCACATGCTGTTTTCTCGTGACATAAGACACTCAACACGTTCAGTCATCATCCATAAGTGGCATAACATGGAGCAGGCACAATAAAATCTCTCGATCACACACACAGAACTCAGAATGGACTGACTAAAACCTGTGGCACTCTGTTTCCTTCTCTCGGTTTATCTAACCAAATTCAACCGAACCAAAGGCCTTTACCAAGCCTGATAAACCCAATCAAGTCTTCCCCTGCAGACCCAGCCATTGAATCTCGCTAAATCATCCCAAAACTCGAACCAGAAATTTGTTCTTCTGCTGGCCATTATTTCCTGCAATTTTTTCGAATTCAAATGAAGAAGAAGGGTGGACCCCTAACCAGAGTGGGGGTGCCGATAGAAAATGGGTGTTGTGGATGAATTTGGGCTACACATAGCCATGGGTGCTCCTTAGCCAAATCTGGGGTCCGTATAGCAAATGTCCTCCGGGGTGCCCCGAGCAACTTTTCGAGCCGAATTTTCCAAAAATGTTTATTTCCCAAAAATACCTACAAATACAAAAAAAAACACCATGATAAGTATGAAATCGAGTACCAACAATACAGAAAATTGAGGACAACTTAGACATAAAAATGTGTCTATCACGACAGATGAGGTTCAATGACACAGTGAATGCAATTAGGAGTTTTATATAATATGGTTACGTCCACAGTATCATTCCAGAGAAGTGCAAGGCTTCTACTTCTGCCAATAGCAGCAACATATGCAAAATGCTTATAGTTTAAAGAACTGCAAATCCTCTCGCTTTTTGAATCATTAAGTCTTGTTTCGGACAAGAAAAGGATGGAAGGATTGCAGCTGCGCGGGAACTAGTTTAATGTCAGAATTGTTGTCTCGTTCCCTAAACCACGACAGTTCCAAGATTGTATTAACATCTATCCTGCGATTTTTTGGGGAAAGTCGCCACAGCCTCTGAAGTAGTACATCATTGTTGCTTAGATGGAGGATCACAATCCATTGGTTCAGTTTGTCTTTTACTGCCACATTGGATAGTATCTTCAGGAGAGTCCGATCCTTGGGAGTTTCTTGCAAATCTTTTCCATTGTCTCATGTTTTTGAGGTTGGTTTGCTCGAGCAAAGTGGATTCTGGGAAAGGTTTATCTGACTGTGGGTTTAGGTTCAGTGGATTTGGCAGAATGGTTTGGTGCTGGGGGAGTGGGTTTTGTTTCTTTGGTGGGATGGGTTTATTCACTTCAACAACAGAGTGAATGGGTTTGGCAGGGTTTTGGGTTATAGATGGTTCTTTTGGTGGATGGGTGGGTTTTTTTGGTGAGTGGGTGGGTATTTTTTCTTTAACTATTCCCGGCTTTTTGTGGGTATATTTAGGGTTTTCCACTGGTTGAGATACTACATTAATAGCAGAGATATTCGGTGCCTGATTCTCTTTATTATTGAGGTTGGGGGAATTTTCGGCAGTTACCGTGAGCAAATGGAGATTATCTGCTGGTGAGGTATTTTTGGGACTTTCTCATTGCATGGCCTTTTTCCTAAACCCTGAACCATCATAGTTATACCGTCATAAACCGTCGTTTGATTTCAAACTCCAACTAATTCTCAGTGCATCTACGTTCAAGGGGATGACATAAGTACGTACAATTGTGTACCAAGACAATGGCACAAGATATTTCCTACGATATTCACACAAGAGTATCAGTGTCACAAAATTGTCATGGCATTTACATGAGAACAAATTTCCGCGTTACATCGATCACCCTTCGGTAAGGGCGTAAGGCCACATACTAAAAGTTCGTGGGTCATGGATAGGACAGCGGGGTCTGCTTTAATAATTGTATTATTGGATTATTTCCCGGTGGGCCTTTTTTTCTTTTTTTTTTTACCTGGACGCAGTTTTAGCTCCGCCTCCAAATATTTTGGAACGAAGACCATATGCGCGTAGGGTGGGGTCATGTCAGTCTTCCCTTTTAATCACATTATATCGTTTTTCCACTCAAAAACCATTTTGGAATGAAAACCATTATACTCAAATAACTTCTATTGTGTGTGCATATTTCGTCATCAAACACGTGTATGTGAGAAGACACGTGGAGAGCATGCGGATCAAGTCATCAAAACATGATGACACACTCCCACAGCCAAGAAGTCCATCCCGTCGACGTCGGATCTTCGCCCAAATAAATCCAAGGGCAGAAGTTAAAGGATGTACCAAAAGCACGGTGTACTGCGGAGCACCAAATAACTCCCGAAGAGTTGCTTTATCTCATTCCCAAAAGAAGCCAAGATCAACGGTGAAGAGAAGGTTGACTGACATGGACGTGACAGGGGCAGAAGACACTTGTCTGACACGAGCATGCGTCTCAACTACCCGCATTAAACACTCTGAGCAGTGTACGTGTCGATCAACCCGTGGATCGAACGAGGATGACTCTGCGTGATCAAGCAATGAACGAAGACCTCTGCATGATGGACACAAAGCACAAGAAGATAAGGTTCCAACGGCTCTCAGAAACGGGTCTCACACTCTAACCCTATAAATACCCCCTCTCCACCAAGAGAGAGGGGATGGGAAAAGGGAGAGAGGTTTAGAGGGAAGTCGAGAGAGAAGAATTGTTAGTGTAAGTTTACCTTTTAAAATTCGAAGACCTATGTAAAATCCAAAGTCATTCGACTACCTCTATAATCATCAAATGCATAGTGAAAACGACAACCCCGTGGATGTAGGCCTTAGTGCTGAACCACGTAAATCCCAGTCTTATTTACATTTCAGCACTTTACATCCATTTCATACTCCATGAGTATTACTTTTACACTTCGTTTTCTTTATCTTCCTCTATGTGAACGCCTCTGGTGATGATATTAGACGAGGCAATGATAAACCCGAAGGTTTTGAGCCAAGGAATCAATACAATCGTCTCATCAGTGCGAGCATGTGTATAGAATGCGAACATTGTTTGTGAACATATAGATGCCTTCGTGATTTACGTGTTCACAATCTGGCGCTAGAAACAGGGACTTCGTCCCGGTAAAAGATTTATCTTATCCTGTGATTTCACCTTAAACTAGCATATGATTGCCCTGCTTCATTAGCTCTAACAATATTTATCTTTTGTTAACTTTATTATCGTCAAAAACACAACCATTATCTTCATTAGCTCTAGCAGTATCTATCGATGCAGTTTAAACTGGTTAAAAGATTTATTGCTTAGATCCACGGATTTACATTTTTTAGATCTCGTACGGACCTGTTTCTTCGGTGGGTTTTCGTACATTTTCAAAGGATCTACGTGCATCTTCCAAGGGATCTTCACGCGTTTTCATGTATTTTCAATGAGTCCGCACTTTTAATAGACCTTAACCCATGTATTTTAACTCGTATGTTTTAATCAAGTGAGCCTCCCTAAAGTTTTCTCTGTGGCCCTCGGGAAGTTTCTCCCTATCTTGGAATAGGGTATTTCGCAAACTAACCCGATCCGCACGGACATTTATGTTTCTCGCTGTTTGAAATTCCCTTGTGCAGAAAGAAAGCAACAAAAGGACCCAAGATGGAAAAGACGCAGGAGGCAGGAAAATCCAAAGCGTCGTCAAATGAAGCACCAAGGACAACCCCGGTCATCACCCGAAGCAAGAAGAAAGGAGACAAAGCCAAAATGACTAGTTAGAGGCAGGATACTGCGGAAATCACTTCGCCTATGAACGCTAACTCCGTTGCATCCACAACTCTCAGAGAAGCGACGACAAAGTACAGCACGGCTGCGGCAGCCCCGAAGGCTGCAGAAACCAGCAAAACTTTTGCTACGAATCAATTCCATCAACCAAAAGAAAGGGTGGCTGAATCCAGAACACATCAACCCGCGCATCCGCCAACCTTCGGAATGCCATCAACAAACGATCAGAATCAAACTGTGCCGGCGGTTCTAACACCGCAGATGGGCACTCAGCCTGATTTGGAAATGCCAACAATCGAAGCTGATCCTCTACCACCTTTAGTGCAAACCGTAGAAGAAGAAGGCACCATGGCCGTAGTAGCACGAGCTGGGACTCCTAATCGGGGGTCAAACCAATCACATCGACTAATGGCTGAGCTTGAAGAATTGAATAAGAGCCAGCAGGTTTACGCAGATGCCGTAGCTTTGCTGGCCAGAGAAAATCAAGATTTAAAAGACCGGATTGCCCTAAGCACGAAGACCAACCAACAACTTGATGAAGCAAATTCAAAGGCACCAGAACCTAATCGAGACCGAAGAGTCATCGTAGCAGAGGCGACTAGGGGAAGTAGCGCATCTGACCCGGATTATAATGACGAAGAGTCAGACTATCACGGGAAGGAGAGCGTAGGGCACCACCGCGCGATGGAAGAGCTGCGTGATGAAATGATGGCTTAGATCAGGCAGTTAAAAACTATACAAGGCGGGGGGAAGGTTAGAAGAGGTCATGAGAGAGGCTAACTCCACGCCCCTAACTCATCGCCTGGCCAACACCCCTATTCCGCTGAAATGCCCTGTCCCGACCTTCGAATGCTATGACGGGTCCAGTGATTCCGCTGCACATATTCGGTATTATAACCGTGTCTTGGCCAGATGGAGTCAGAACGACGTCGTACTCTGTAGATACTTCCCATCAAGCCTGAAGGGATCGGATTTGTCTTGGTTTGATAATTTGTCGCCTGACTCCATCCACTCCTACGATCAACTCGCAGAAAAATTCTTAAGAACTTACATGTATAACAAGGATGTTAACACCGGAATGGATAAGCTCTTTTCGCTGGCAATTGGCTACAAGGAAAATACGAGGGAATACACTAACAGATGGCACAAGATCTTCCAATCCATAGGGAGTGTGGACCCAGTAGTAAGTATCAACTGCTACAACTGGGGATTAGACCGAATGAGTCCACTATTTGTTGAGATTCATGGAAGCGTGCCTAAGACAGAAGGAGATCTTCGAATAATTATTGAAAAGTATGCTCGTCTTGAAGAAATCCAGCATGAGAACCCTAGGGCATACCAGCAGAGGTCTCACCGTACCAATTCCGCAGAACAAACCAATGGGGACAAAAGAAATAGCTCAGTGGAACGGCCTCACGAAGATAGAAAGGAACGAAGAGATGAACGACGAAAAGACGATCGAAAATTCGAAGATCAAGTTTACACGAAGCTCAATGCTAGTTATGCTCGGATCTTGTGATAGATCAAAGGAAGGGAAAATTTGGAGTGGCCGTGGTCTAAGAGAAAACATCCCCCAAGAACCGAGAAGTCTAAAGATTACTGTGAATATCACTGCTTCAATGGACACCAGACCGAGAAATGCAAAAACCTCAAAATAATGATCCAAAAACTGATTGATGCTGGCGAACTCCAACATTACATACGAAAGGAGGTCGCCGAGGATAGATCCAAACGGACCGAGCCAGTCCAACTGCCAGAGGGAAACCGCACAATCAACACCATCTCGTGTTCCGAAGCCGCGGGGCCCTCCCTTACAGCGCAGATAGGAAAAACGGAAGCAGTTCGAGGCATGCCGCGAAACAGACAGTCAGGCCTCATTGCACGTGCGTTGGACCACTGCGAATTATATAAGATTGATGGTGTAGAGGTGGACGAGCACGAAGAGTGGATGGACGCACCTATATCTTCGATGCTGAAGATATCGAAAGATATGGAAGATCATAACGATCCCTTGGTCCTAACACTACCAGTGGCTGGATGTAACCTCAAAAAGATCCTCATAGACGGGGGAAGCTCAGTAAACGTTCTATTCTACGACGCATTCAAACGAATGAAGCTCCATGAGAACACTAATGACCTCTTATTACACCATCTACGGATTCAATGGAGCACCCACGAAGCCATTGGGAGACATCGTGTTGCAGGTTAACGCCGGACCCATGAAAGTAGAAACACGATTCAGCGTGGTTGACGCCCCATCCCCCTATAACGCCATTATTGGACGAAAGTGGTTACATAAACTCAAGGAGTGGCGGCAACTTACTACCAATATCTCAGATTCCCTACACCTGAGGGAGTGATGGAAATCAAGGGAGATCGGGTCTCTGCAAGAGAGTGCCAACCACTCAGGATCGTATCAACAACGAACAAGAAGAGCAGCGAAAAACCCGAAGAATTAAAAATAAAGAAGCCGCGAAAGAAAAGGCCATAGACCTGTTCCTCAAGGAAACCACAGGGAGGGGTTTGACAAAGGATGATAATGTCCTAAACACAGAAACAGGTACTTCAGCAGCCAACGAAGGACAGAAACATACCAAATAGCAATCAAAGAACGTCCCAGTCCTCGGGGATACCGAAGCCGGTGTTCACACCAGTAGAGCCCGTAAAAGAAATCA
Organism: Papaver somniferum; assembly: GCF_003573695.1. Classification (NCBI taxonomy): domain Eukaryota; kingdom Viridiplantae; phylum Streptophyta; class Magnoliopsida; order Ranunculales; family Papaveraceae; genus Papaver; species Papaver somniferum. The sequence continues at coordinate 63,473,776 of NC_039368.1, read as the reverse complement.
ACATAGGAACGGAAGAAAACCCGAAGATGATCAAAGTAGGGACCATAATGGACGAAAGAAAGAAGATTCCTTAACCAAATTACTTAAAGAATACGCGGATGTATTCGCCTGGAAGCTAGGAGATATGCCGGGGATTGACCCGAAAATAATCCAACACGAGCTGCGCATCAAACCAGGCACGCCACCTTTCAGGCAGAAAATAAGAAAAGTTGCACCGAGTATCATAAGGCAGTGGAAAAAGAACTTCGGAAACTACTAGAAGCGGGTTCATCAAGGAAGTCAAGTACCCTACATGGATCTCCAACATGGTCGTCGTTCCTAAGAAAAATGGAGGGGTTAGGATATGCATCGATTTTACTAACCTCAACAAGGCATGTCCAAAGGACAGCTATCCCCTGCCAAGCATAGATCAGCTGGTTGAAGCAGTAGAAGGATACGAAGAGCTGTCATTCATGGATGGATATTCTGGCTACAACCAAGTAGCCCTGGCAGAAGAAGATCAACTACACAAGCATTCTACACCCCACATGGCCTTTATTGCTACACTAGAATGCCCTTTGGACTTCGAAACGCAGGGGCAACGTACCAAAGAATGGTCGATGCTATCTTCAGGCCATGGATTGGTAGTACCTTAGAAGTCTACGTTGATGACATGCTCGTCAAAAGTAAGCTGCGCAAAGATCACCCCAGGATCTGAGAGATATCTTCGAAGCAATGAGGAAACATCACATGAAAGTAAATCCAGAAAATGCACTTCGGTGTCACCTCAGGGAAATTCCTCGGATATCTGGTAACAAAAAGGGGCATTGAGGTAGACCCAGCGAAGATTCAGGCCATAGTAGAAATGCCATCCCCGAAGAATTTAAAAGAAGTGCAGAAGCTCAATGGGTCCATAGCAGCCTTGGGCAGATTTATTGCCCGATCCTCGGACAAATGCAAACATTTTTTCAATATTCTCAAAAAAGGGAGTAAGTTTGAATGGACCGCAGAATGCGAAGAAGCCTTCCAAAAATCAAAGAACACCTGGCTTCAATTCCAATCCTGCAGAAGCCTGATCCTGATGAGGTTTTGGCATTGTACATAGCAGCGACAGAAGACGCAGTTAGCGCAGTGTTGGTCAAAACCAATACGAAGATAGAACACCTATCTATTATGTCAGTAAGACCCTCAATTCTGCGGAAAGGAACTACACGAAGATCGAACAACTTATCCTGGCATTGGTATGGGCTACTCAAAAGCTGAGAACCTTTCCTAACTCACTTCATCCGCGTCCCATGCAAAGCACCACTGGAAGCAGTCCTCAAAAGCGCGGGAAAAGTAGGCAGAATAGCCAAGTGGAACACCCACCTGGACCAATTCAACATCATTCATGAAATTCAACATTCCCAAAAATCCCAAGTTTTGGCGGATTTCTTAGCTCCTCCCTGGACAACGACGAAGAGATTAAGGGAATACCAGAAGCCGAGGAAGAAAGCAAGGATCCAATGGATATCCTCGAACCCGCGAGTCAAAGACAATGGGAAGTCTTCGTCGATGGTTCCAAAAATAAGGAAGGGCAGGAATAGGCATTGTCATCACCACCCCAACGGAGAAAGGATCGTACAGGCACTCAGGTTAGAATTCAAAGAGCATACTAACAACATCGTCGAATACGAGGCAGTCGTACATGCCCGCTTAATAATAGAGATGGGGGTAACCGATGTAAGACTGACAAGTGATTCGCAGCTTGTCATACGGCAAATAGGGCTCGAGTACAATGTGTACGACGACACCCTCTCAGCTTACATGGCCTTGGTCCAAACATTGGCATCACAAATTCCGAACATCAAGTTCCGGCACTTATGCAGAAGGGATCTCAGGCACGCGGATGCCCTAGCATATATATCATCCATGCTGAAGGACAAAAGCATCGAAGCTATTAAAATAACAAGGGTATACGAGCCTTCAATTGCATCGCAATTCTCCTTGCTACCAATCAAGATACAGTGGAAGAAAATATCGAAGACCAGGTAGGAGAAGACATCCATAACGATTTTGACGAAGAAGATATCCTGTCAAGAGCAAATCAAGACGAAGATTTCAGCAACGAAGATGATTGGAGAATGGTGATCCATGCGTTTCTCGAAGAGGAACCTTACCCGCGGATCATAAACAAGCCAGGAAAATACTCTCCAAAGTAGGAAGATATGATCTTCGGGATGGGGTCCTGTACAAGAAATCCTTCCTCGGACCGTTACTACGTTGCTTGTCCAGAAAAGAGGGGCATCGAATTCTAAACGACATCCATTATGGTGACGCAGGGAATCATAGCGGCATGAGATCACTAGCCGACAAAGCAAAAATGCAAGGATATTACTGGCCCACAATGATACAGGATGCCGCAAGAATGTCCCGACGATGTGAAGAATGTCAGCGTTTCGCCAAAAAGATACACGCGCCAGCAACAACGTTAAATTCTGTAGATAGCCCGTGGCCATTTGCAAAATGGGGCATAGATATCGTCGGGCCTTTCATCGAAGGATCAGGGAAAAGACGATTTTTGATAGTAGCCACGGACTACTTCAGTAAATGGGTGGAAGCTAAAGCCTTAGCCAGGATCAGAGACGTGGATGTGTTTACTTTCATATTCCAAAACATCATTTGCAGGTTCGGCATACCAGCGGAAATCGTGTCCGATAATGGTAAGCAATTACAGGGGAAAAATATAGACATGCTCTTCGATACTTTCAAAATAAGGAAGAACAAATCCACCCCCATATACCCTCAAAGCAACGGACAAGCGGAAGCCACTAACAAGACCCTCGCCCTTATCCTCAAAAAGCAATTAGACGAACATAAGGGGCGATGGTGTGAACAGCTGCACAATGTGTTATGGGCATACAGGACAACACGAAGATCTGCCACTGGGGAATCCCCGTTTCTCCTCACTTATGGAGCTGAAGCAGTCATCCCAACAGAGATCCTCATGCCAACCACAAAGACCGAAGCATGGGAGAAAAATCTCACAACAGACATGATGTTAGAGAGATTGGACGACCTGGAAGGAAGAGGGAAGCAGCATTGCAGAAGATGGAAAATTATCAACGAAGACTAGCGAGGGAGTACAACAAAAAGGTAAAGCTTCGAAATTTTGTAGAGGGGCAGTATGTGCTAAGAACAATCCCACAGTATCAACGAGAGAAGAAATGGGGAAAGTTAGCACCTACATGGGGAGGACCTTTTATAATACACGACATTGCGGGAAACGGTTCCTACTATCTTCGCAATCTGAAAGGCGAGGTCCTCCGGCATCCTTGGAATGCTAAGTGGCTCAAACCGTACTACCCATAGGAGCAACGCAGCTTTGCATCTGCGTGAAGAATACCAGAAGAAGAAGGCAGCGTAACCGCTTTACATGTTTCTATCTCTGGACGAGGAGGAGTAGCAGGCCTCAACCTATCAATCAAACAAGCTTTTGAAACCTTCAAGTAAACAAAACTTATAACAATATTGGGGAAAGTAGTTAATCTACAATCTCTCAGGGCTCCCCCATCAGTGTCATGAGTGTAAGACCAGGGGGAAGGCACCCAGCAGAAAGAGATACCCAACCAATCTTAAGGCAACGGGTCGACGGAATGGGTGTATGTAAATATTTTAACCCCATATCCTAGAACGTTGCCTCGGCCCCCACCGTCTGGGAATCCTCTGGCCCAGGGTTCGCCAGCGGGGTGACAGGTCTCAAGACGATCACGAAGGTACCTCCCTTCGGTATCGCACCCAAACACTTAAAACATCTTCTTTTGTTTTTAATGTTTCCTCACAATGCTTAAAATAAAAAACAAACTGATACTGCAGGTATACCAAAAGAATGATCCATTTCATAAGGTTGGTTACAAAAGCGGCAAGGCCAATTCAAGGAAAAAAACACATCAAAAACTTTCTTTACAAAATACTAGCAAAATCTAACTGAAGGCTAATGCCGTGGTTTCTACTTGGAAGATGCCGCCCCATCAGCAGGGTTGTTCCGAAGAGTTGAAGGGACGCTCCCACCAGAAGAGGGTCCCGAGGAGCCAGGCAAGGAGGCAGGTACAGGACGACGCGGATAGCTCTTGACGAGGCCATGATCGGTCTTAAGGCCAAGCTCAATCTTCTCCAGCATCTTGTTTGTCTCCCGCCAATTGACACCGAGCCTTATGCATAATAACTGTCGTTCGCTGGTGGGCTTGAGATAACAACGAGGACAGACGATTCACTTCTTTAGAAGCAGCACCAACGGCCTCCTCGCGGGATGCCACCAGACTCTTAAAATAATTAGTCTGTCCTTCCTGCTGCACTAAGGAAGATTGAGCCTTTTCAAATTTTTCATTTGCAGCGCGGAGTTGTCCCTCGAGCTCTGAAAAAGACAACACAAGGGAGTTAGCACAGAAAAGACATAATCACACTCGATGAAATGAGGTTATACCTTCGACACAAGCCGAAGCCTCTTCATACTCATTAACAACCGCGTCTCGCGCTTCGTCAAGATAGTCATATTCCTCGGAATTTCTTATAATCTAGTTGAAGGTTGGTGAGAGTAAATTGACTTGCATCTAATTCTACCTGCTTCATCGAATCCATGTGACGAAGATGGTTGACTTCGTTGTTTATCTCTGTTACCCCTTTGCTAAGTCTGTACATGCATACTTCGAGATTTCTCTCAGACTCAGCCTGGCGGGCTATTTCAGCACGAGACGCAACAAGGGATTTGCTGAGAGCCCCAACCTCGGCTCTGGCATCGTCCCTTTCTCTGGTAAGACACATCATACTCTCCCTAATTCCCGAAAACGGAAGGGAGCGAGCCTTTCGTAATTCCTCTTCCAGAAGATGTATTCTAGCCTCTAATAACGAAGTACGCTCACGGGATTCCCGCAGATTCTCACGTGTCCACAGCAGCGTACCATTGAACAAAATACGGTCATGGTTATACAGATTCGGCATATCAACCATTTGAGGCTAGAATACATCTTTTGAACATGCCTTCCCACTTTTTGGCTTCGCTCTTAATTTTTTCGACCAACTCTTTGATACGAGATTTTTGTCGTGCCCTTTCATTCCGAAGCCATATCATCTCGGGGACTCCACCCACTGAAGATAGGGTGGGGAGACTCAGACAGAACAACAAAGTAGTAGAAAGGAATTACGAGGGATAAAAGATGGAGAAGAACTAAACCTGTGAAAGCTGAAACTTGCCACGAGTTTGCTCTAACTCAGCGCGAACAGTGGCAAGCTCTGAACGAAGACCAGCCTCTGCTTCACCCATCCTTTCTTTCTCTTTAAGGTTATTCTTCAGTTCTTCTATCTCCACCTCAGCCGCAGATAATGCCTTTTCCCTGTGACGAAGCTTAGCCTCCAGTTTCAAAGATTTCGCTTTAAAGAATTGATACAGCACATGGTTACAATGCTCACTCCTCATCATCTACACATCAAACGGCAAACATTATTACACCGAAGGATTCGAGTGTCACGAAGAGATATGTACGAGGACTTACCTCCAAGACACGCTGCTGGGGAAAACCATATTGGTACCCATCGGCTATGGCCATCATTTCAGCAACAGAAGATGGAGGGTCCGCTACGAGGGTAGCCTCTGGAACACTCAAGCTTTTCCCCCACATCTCGGCAACACGCGCCTCGGAAGATAGTTCCATCATCCGACGAGTATAAGCATCAGAATCTTTCTCGCCAGCAACCACCGGGGCAGGATGGGGAACAAACAGCAGACTCTTTTTCTTGAGCCAATCCATTATGGCATCCTCACCCTCAAACATCAGCGAGTGAGGGAAATCCTCGGAAGGTGAGTCAACCACAGACTTCCCCTTTGCTGTCATTTCCCCATCAGCACAAGTCTCGGCATCACCACGCGCAATGTGATCATCCGCGCCCTCTCTGAACACAGCATTTTCCTTACCAAAATCCCCGAGCACATCCCAATCATCATTGGGGGAAAGCAAAGAAAAGTCTTCGGGAAAACCGAGGGCATCATCAAAGAGTTCCCTTGCGGAATATATCCTGTCAAAGGAGAACTCTTGAGAAATGGTGGGGAGAGTTTCCGCAGCCTCACCCCTCCGATAAATTCCGGACCACCAGGGTTATCACCAGCAGGAGCAGACATTTCCGCGGTAACACTTCCCTCGGCCACCGCGGTATTATTTCCCCCATCAACACCATCACAACCCGCACCAACCTCTTCCTCGACATCAGGAGGGGAAGTATCAGTGCGTTCTTCCCCATCAGACATTTCCTCATCCTCGGCAAACTCTTCGTTCACGGACTGGTAACTTCTTCATGAACCTCAGCCTCACCCGTCACAATGGTAGAAGACTGCTTGGGCCCAATCTTTTTCTTTTTCGACACCTGCAAACCAATACACGTTCCACAAAAAGAGTTATTTCCTCATACACAGTTTGATTTTCAAAAAAGGAGGGGCGCGGCCAGAATCTGCAATAACCATACCTTGGTAGTAGCGGCACTCTTCGGTGGAAGTATAGCACCAGAACCCTCTTCCTCGTCTCCATCAACAACGTCGAGAGCATAAGGAAAGTTCATGCCCTCGAAATTTAAACGCCAGGGACAGAAATCTCCATAACGAGCAGGAGGAGATTCACGAGGCCTGCTACTCTCAGAAGGACGCCAACCGCGCGGACCGGGAATCCAACCATACGCCCAAGGACCAACAATTTCAATAACAGTGGCATGCCACTCATAATCATGGTCACGCTTGATCCTTTCACGAGCAGGAAAAAGTTTCCGCTGAGCCGACCCCTCGGTTCCTGGAACGTATTTCAGTTTGGCATCGCTCACCTCACTTAAGAGACGAATTTCGCCCCGAGGAGCAGCGAGGTTACGAAGACTAACACTCCACGGTTTACGGTTCCTACTATTGACATAATCCCCAAAGGATATGTTGAAGTTTTCAGGAGTATACCACTCCCTCTCAGCGGGATTTGGAACGTAACATGTCATCGTCGTCTCCCCTTACTCCGCAGATAACATTCCCTCAGTGCACGGAGATAGTTCCCCGATAATTGCGACACGGAACGACTATGAGTATTGATGGAAGAGCCTTCGCGACCAGCCATCACATCATAATAAAAGGAATCACCAGACTTATATAACGGCAACATAAGACCCGCCTCGAAGGCTCCAACCGCAGTCAACAGATGGAACTCATCAAACTGATACTTCGAGATGAGCTCGTAAGTAATATCATCCTCAGGGGCATAGAAACGAACCTCGAAGGCTTGGAGCTCATGATTTTCCTTGAAAACTTCAAGGTCAATGTGCTTAAACGTGACTTTCTTCTTGCTAACCGAAATGTTGCGTATCACCGGGACAGCCTTCTCTTCTTCCGCGGGATCGGACGAACCAACAAAAGCTTCGGAAGCTTTTCTTTTGAAAGGAGGATTTTTAGATGATTCAGCTCTCGGCACAGCACCTTTGGAGTTCTTCCCTTTGAAAGAAAGTACTGGAGGCGGCGGCAGAGGGTTCTGCACGGGCACTATAGAACGAAGAGGGGGAATATCGAAGGTGTCACCGCGAGGAGGTGTCTGCGTACACCTGGAGTCATCACGAGGACGAGAAGGAGCACGGCTGGCAGCGTATCGAGACCCGGAAGGGCCCTTCGATGGATCCCCCTTCCTAGGAGGTGAAGCCTTCGTCCCAGAAGAAGACGAAACTCTATTACCGCGGGGATCCATCTGCGACAATTTAGAGAGATCTCCCCCATGTGGAGATGTATCAGACTCTCTACGCGGAGGGGATCTCGGCAGACTGGAAGGCGGAGTTTGATAAGGAAGCCGCGGACGGTCAGACATGGCTGCGAGGAGGTACAAAAAACAAGTTAGAAGCAAACACGAGGGCATCACCAAAGATCAAAAAACCACAAAATTAACAGTTCATCTCAGCATAGCCCAGAAACCCTAAAACTAAAATCAATCAATACAATTGAAACACTGGCCTCCTCGACTTAAGAAGAAGAACAGGGGCAAACTAGCATACATGCATCGAAAGATGTTCTTCATCACAAACAAGGTACAACAGCAGCAGGAAATTTACAATCAACACAATCAACACAAAATTTAAAACAACAGAAACAAAGAAAAGAAACCTTACCACCACAAACAAAATCCCAAAAGAAGACAAATGAGAGAACAAACCAGAAACAAAGAAGAAACGAGCGTGATTAATGCTAGGGCAGAGAAAATTTAATGGTTGAAGAACAAAGGATGAAGTCTGACAGGGAGAATGAAATTAATTTTCAAGGAGAATGAAATTATTTTGTTCTCCTCTCCTTTATATACTCGATAGAAAGAGAAGGAAGTTAATGGAGGAATGGGAAACGTGCCCATTAAATGAGCAGTTAATGCACGAGTGAGAAACGTACCCAAGTATCTAGGAGAAGTTATTAGGAGAGAGGAGGAATATGTAACGTCTGTTTTCTTCAATGTTCCCACTAAACACTCAAGCCCGAAGAAAAGGGGCAAATTGTGTGTACATATTTAATCATCAAACACGTGTATGTGAGAAAACACGTGGAGAGCATGCGGACCAAGTCATCAAAACATGATGACACACGCCCACAGCCAAGAATCCCATCCCGTCGACGTCGGATCTTCGCCCAAACAAATCCAAGGGCAGAAGTTAAAGGATGTACCAAAAGCACGGTGTACTGCGGAGCACCAAATAACTCCCGAAGAGTTGTTTTATCTCATCCCCAAAAGAAGCCAAGATCAACGGTGAAGAGAAGGTTGATTGACATGGACGTGACAGGGGCAGAAGACACTTGTCTGACACGAGCATGCGTCTCAACTACCCGCATTAAACACTCTGAGCAGTGTACGTGTCGATCAACCCATGGAACGAACGAGGATGACTCTGCGTGATCAAGCAATGAACGAAGACCTCTGCGTGATGGAAACAAAGCACAAGAAGATAAGGTTCCAACGGCTCTCAGAAACGGGTCCCACACTCTAACCCTATAAATACCCCCTCTCCACCAAGAGAGAGGAGATGGGAAAAAGTGAGAGAGGTTTAGAGGGAAGTCGAGAGAGAAGAATTGTTAGTGTAAGTTTACCTTTTAAAATTCGCAGGCCTATGTAAACTCCAAAGTCATTCGACTACCTCTGTAATCATCAAATGCATAGTGAAAACGACAACCCCGTGGATGTAGGCCTTAGTGATGAACCACGTAAATCCCAGTCTTATTTACATTTCAGCACTTTACATCCATTTCATACCTCACGAGTATTACTTTTACACTTCGTTTTCTTTATCTTCCTCTATGTAAACGCCTCTGGTGATGATATTAGACGAGGCAATGATAAACCCGAAGGTTTTGAGCCAAGGAGTCAATACAATCGTCTCATTAGTGCGAGCATGTGTATAGAATGCGAACATTGTTTGTGAACATATAGATGCCTTCGTGATTTACGTGTTCACATCTATTCTAGTTAGGGAACAACAAAAGTTGGACGAAAAATAGTCTAAAGCGTATGTAATTTGAAAGTTCTCATTGTTCCCTGAAAACTAATCTTTGAAGGTACCCAAAACTACAAGGAAATAAGTCAAATAATTACACCAAATATATATAAAATTAACATAAAATTGTTAAAACCATCTCAAGATTATATACGGATGAATTGTTATTTTTTGGAATGTATGTTCAAGTCATATTTTGTTTATTTTCTAACCTTTTTTTTGTTCGGTGAAGAAGATTGCATTGATCAAAAAGAGAGGGTATAACAGGATTATATCACCTTATAAAATGTTACAAGAAAAGAATAAGAAAAGGCATAAAATGGTAACAGACTACCAAGACTTATCAAGAATCAAAATAAATAGTGCTCCAGTTTTTCATCACTTCTGCAGACTCTATGTTTTCAAAGTCTTTTATAGCCAAAGCCCATGTAAACAAACAATACATTGCTTTGTTCTTAACAGCTGCAACATTGCAAATCTTGTCTGAAAAACTCTAGCATGCATTTCCTTCCAAATACACCACATAACAACTGCAGGTACCAAATTCCAGACTGCATTTCTAGCTTTATTGCTTTGTAAGAGACCCCAAGCATGTAATAAGGCAGTAATGTCAGCTGGCATAGAGAAATAACAGTTCATCTGACTCAAAACCTTCTCCTAAACTTGCCTTGCAAAAGCACAGTGCAGTAAAAGATGAGAGCAAACAAGGCTTCTTTTTTTTTAATTGCTATGCTCTCTTGCTTAGATTCGATCAGACTCGTCTGAGATCTAAACAAGTCTTGTTATCACTGATTGTAGGCATTTTTACTTTATAATTTGGTGCTCTTATCTAGATTTACGTTAGTTTATCTTTGTTTTCAGTGTCTTAGGTTTATTACTTCTATTTTAAACGTGCATCTTTACTTCAAGAAAAATATTATTCAATTTTTTTGTATTTATTCCTAACATAAATTCTTGAATTTGGTACGATCTTTGCAGTATCTCGATATTTTCTTCTCAATCAACTTGCTTATTGTGTATCTTTCATTGTAATTGGTTCTCGAGTTTCTTATTATTTGATGTACTTGCTCTTGAATATTATCATACAAATAATCTTTAAGTATGAATGTGTGTATATATGTATATAGTAATTACTCTTCATACAAGAGTTTGGTATGATTTTTGCAGTATCTTGATCTTTCTCTTCTCGATTAACTTGCTTATTGTATCTTTCGTCATAATTGGTTCTTGAGTTTCTTGTTATTTAATGTACTTCCTCTTGAAAGCTATTATATGATTAAAAATATTTTGGTATGTATAAATATTGGTTAGATTAATTTCAACAAAAGAAAACCAAAAGAATAATTACATAAAATATAGTAATTAGGATTAACAACATATATGATAAACATGCAACTTTTCTGTCCTGAGTATCCTCGCTACACTACCTTACCTCGTCGATCCATGTTTCCAATCACATCATACAAACATCTTTCTCTCAATATGTTCACTACAAATTGATCAATTAAAAGAAACTTTTTCTGGGGACATCTAAACAACACTAGATAACTTCATATTGCCAACTGGAAGATTATTTGCAACAACGAGTCCTTAGAAGAATTAGACATTCTCACTAGTGAGTCAATGAAAAGGGATTTGATAATTAAAATAATTTGGTCTATTCAAGACCAACCATATTTGGCATCCATATGCATAGGTAAGTACCCCTCTAACTTTACCCTTCTTCATCATATATCCATTTCAACCTCCAACCTAAGGACCATATGTCGTGATATGACCAAGTTATTACCATTATTTCAAAGGGGTCTATTTCATTAAATAGGTTCAAGTTATCAAAATCACATTTGGTCACAACAATGGATACCAAATATGGGCGCTTCAATCAAAACAACATCATTTACTCTCGCCATAGTTTCACAATTATTAGCCCAAAAACCAACGTGTGGAATTTTGTATCCATTCTCACTATCACATATCCAACAAACACCTTCAAAATCATTTACATTCCACATCCATCTTCACCATTGTAGATAAACTTATTCTTAAACTGACCAAAACTGGTACATACTTGGTCAAATTTGTCTACATAGTACTACATCACCTTCAAACCACTCTCAAAGAAAACCATCTCAACAATATTTGGTCATCATTACCATGTCTATTAAAATTTCAAATATTTTTATAGAAAATCTTGCATCAAGGCATACTAACAAGGGTTGTTCTTCACCAACGAGAGATCAACGACTCCACTATTTGACCTCATTTCAGCCAGCTACCGGAAACTTTCAACTACATGTTTTGCAATTGCCAATATGCCCAGGGTCAAATCATTTCACTAATCTAACATCTTTTCTGAAATCCAATTTTTACTAGTTATCATCCCACCTACCATTGAAAGCATTCCTCACCCTGCATATCTATAACCACAACCTTCAAAAAATTTCATCACATACGTATGTTATACTTATTGCATATTTATATGCATATAAATAAATATGAACTTCTAGCACACCAAAGCCTCTAATCACCACCAAGTTGTTCAAATCTTAAGGAGTTTGTGACTTCAACCGGGTTATGCATCATCATCCACCACTAGGTCCAGGATCATCTCTAAGTGATCGAAAGAACACCAACCAAACTCACCAGTATACAACATCATTGGGTTGGACACCTCTACCACCATGTTCCATAAAACCAAATTATGATATAACTGTTATGGGAAATCCTTACACAGTTCACGAGTTATACTGAGGACTGGTACTGGTAAGGTGCTTTGTGATATAGAAGATCCACTAAGCTTTGCTTCATTATGGCAGAACCAAGGGCACTCAAGGTCATCTCACGAATATATCCTCAATCATCATCATCATCATCATCATCTAATAAGACTCCTCGGTTATCGTTCTTTTTCTCACGACATGCATTACACCACCATGGTAAATTCAACATGTAATCCATCAAATCAGAAAAATACTGTGGCAAATACTGAAAAGGGAGAGGGTACCAAGTGCACCACCAACTTTTTTATTCAGCAACTTGTATGGACAAAATCCAATACAATTGCAAGTATGTATAAAGCAAAAACCCTCTAATAATATGCATGTAAAGTTTTTCTGTTTCTCTTCCACAAGCAATATGTTTAGACTAAAAATACGTGAACCTAATTGTATAGAAAGGTTCTTGTACGATCTTAAAAAATCAATATCCACGATCAATCTAGTCATATATGAATTAAGAGGATCCGAATTCTGACAAGTATGAAACTTTTAATCAATCTTTCAAGATATGAATTCAACCAGGACGAGTCTTATTTTTTATCTCAATTAATAAGGACTTAAACTATCTTGATTTAATACGTACTACTTCTGTTATTCCTATTGTAAAGATAGATCAATATAATACGGAAAAGAAAAAAATAAAAGACACCAGAAGTTTTGTTAACGAAGAAAATTGCATCTGCATAAAAAAACCCGGGACCTCATTCATCTTTGAAAACCACACTGTATTAAACATCGACAGAGACTAGGCTACTATCAGACTTCAGACTGGAATGCAGTTGAGACCGAACTCACCCTTCAAGCAATTCAACTGCACTCGTGTTCCTTACGTCTCTCGAACCTCGCAGGTTCTATGCACTTGATTCCCTTAGATGACGTTCTTTACATCCTAAGAGTTGCTTCAAACTCAGTGGAAACTTTTAATATCTATATGCCTATTTGATTTACATTTTGAATTTGCAATATATGGTTGGAAATATGTTTGCAGTAGACAAAGTCCAGCGAACTTCACAATTCCG